>NC_133451.1:71053125-71662083 GCF_048565385.1 Saimiri boliviensis | reverse complement strand
CCCCCTCTCATCATGTCAAACACTCTACCCCTGGTAACTACTATTCTACTTTCTACTTCTTTTGACTACATTCTACTTTATATCTTGTATAAGCAGAATTATGCAGTTTTTGTTCTTTTGTGACTGGATTATTTTACTTATCATAATGTCTTAAACATTCATCTATGTTGTAGCCTGTGACAGGATTTCCTTCTTTTTTAAGGTTGAATAATATTCGTGTGTGTGTGTGTTCGTGTGTGTGTGTGTGTGTATGATATTTTCTTTATCCATTTCTCTGATGATAGACATTTAGATTTCTTCCACCTCTCAGCTATTCTGAATAATGCTAAAAATGAATATGTGTGTGCAGATCTCTTCAAGATCTCCTGAACTCTTAACCATGGGCTCATGCCACTAATTGTTCTTTCTCTAGATGACTGCAATAGCCTGTTTGTTTTCTGACTGGCCCCCATCTAGGATGTTTTCTACCCTGTAGCCAGAATGATCTTCCTAAATTGATCATTAAAAATCTGATTATGGCACTTGTCTGCTACAAATCCCTCAACACCTTACTTGCCCCAACAGCCTTTCAGTACAAAATCGAAACTCTATCTTATGCTTAAGGTCTTCCATGATCTGACTCTTATTTCTTATTGCCTTTTCACTCAGGGATTTTATGCTCCAGCTAACTGAACTACCTGTAATGTCCCAAATATGTCATGATCTCCTATGTCTCCACCTTTTCTCAGCTGCCGCTCCTCAAGCCTGGGATACATTCCCCCCAATTGAAGATCAGTGGTTCTTCAAGTGCGGTGATCTTGGCAGCATCAAACAGCATCACCTGGAAACTTGTTAGAAATGCAAATTCTTGACTCTACACCAGATCCACTGAATTAGAAAACGCTGCGGTGGGTTCCAGTAATCTGTGTTATGTTTTTTAAATTTTTAATATTTTAATTTTTTTTATTTCCATAGGTTTTTTTGGTGGGGGGAACAGATAGTATTTGCTTAAGTAAGTAAGTTCCTTAGTAGTGATGTGTGAGATTTTGGTGCACTCATTACCCAAGCAGAATGCACTGAACCCAATTAGTAGTCTTTTATCCCTCACCTATTATTCTAAGTGAAGTAATTCAGGAATGGAAAACCAGACATCATATATTCTCACTCACAAGTGGGAGCTAAGCTATGAGGATGCAAAGGCATAAGAATGACACAATGGACTTTGGGGACTCAGAGGGAAGGAGGTGAGAGCAATCTGTGTTTTCATTAACTCTATAGTGATTCTAATATAGGATTAAGTTTGAGAATCCTGGTCTCTAGATAATTTACACTCACCGAGCTCTGTTCACCCCAGAGGAAGCCTCTGTGACCCTTTCTCTCGCTCTGCTGGATTTGGTGCCATCCCATTTGCTCCCATATCATTGCTGTGTCATAGCATTTATCATCGTATTATCTGTGCTTATTTATTTGCCTGTCTCCTCTTCTAGACTTAAAGTTCCTTGAGAATATTGTGTTTTATGGTCACTGACTGACCAATGTCTTTCACAGCACTTGGCATACATTAGGAGCTCAAAAGTGTTCATGAATGAGAGACTGAATGAATGGAGAAGTAGATTCCTACCTTTAATCACATATACAAGTGTACTAAATATATCATATAGGTATTTACCATATGCATTCACAATATATTTACCAAATAGCTCCAAAACTTGTGTGCTTAGATGAGACTAAATGACTAAATTGAGAATGCATTTTTGTTACAGATCACAAGTATGTTCTAAAGTAATGGCCCTAAGTAGTGTCAAAAAATATGTAAACCATATATTTAAGTAACATAAAAGTAGGCAAATTATACTTTACAGTAAACTATCCTAAGTTTTAACTGGACAGACCTAATTTGCAAGTATGCAACCTAAGCCCCTAAAGGCTAACTGACTTGAAAAGTCTCTTCAGAGCTCCACAGTGACAGAGCCGGAAACAGCTCTGTCTTCCTGGCTCCTGGCCCATTTTTTCCTCCAAACCCAAAATAACACTGCATTAGCATTTGGCAAGACCTGTGTGTGCACATTTTTCTTAACAGTTTAGAGAAAATTCTGATCCAAGTTCCTCCAGTCAGAATGATGAATTATAGACTTTATAGTGCTGCTGAATTATGATTTCTTTAAATTACGGTTTACGGTGGAAATGCCAATACCAGCTATTCATTAAAAACTTTCTCTTTTCCCTTTATGTCTCTGTCATGTCCCAGACCCATAATTTCTAAAAACTATACCTGTTTTCTTTGTTGTGGCTCAAGGCTGATACACTACTTTGGAGCATAATTGTGTGGGTACTAACTAAAATGTGGACCCATGATGATTAATTTATAAGGTCTTACATGCTTGCAGCTATGTCTGGAAGAGGGGTTTTGGCATTACAGTCCCCCCCAACAGAGACTAAGGATCATGGGGGAGTTGCTAATTGTCTAAACTAAGCTTCATGTACTAATTTAGTTGACACCTTGCTTCACATCTTCCCATGCCACACACTTCTTCCCACTAGCACATGAGGCTTTCTGTGATAGCTTGATGATCTCCTTATCCTCATCACAGCTCCTTGCTGCCTTCCTAATTCTCCAATATTCTTGAACTGTTTGCAATTTTGCAACCATTCTATTCTCTCTTGCCTGTGGGTCTTTGCATGTGCTCTCTTCACTTGTGGCAGTGCCCTTTGTCATCACCTCTCCATTCCTCCCAATGCACCCCCAGATTTTCACTTGGATAATTGCTATTTATCTTTCTGGATTCAGCATTGACACACATTCTCTAGGAAGCTTTTACAATGGAAAGTTTCTCATAGGGCTTCTAGAAGATAGAATAAAAGTTTCTCCACTAGGTAGTGCTCTATCTGGGGGACCAATGACACCCAAATATTGATTTCATGGACATAAGCCTGAAATTTCCTCCAAATTTTCAAGGAGAACCCCTGGAACATCTGGGATACCGTAGAGAGGACATCAGCGATGGATGGGAGGTCAATATGGATTCTGCATAAACTTCCTTTCACTCTGGGAATTTTAAGTTTCTTTTTCAAGTCAATGAGAAATGTGATCACTAGGCTTTTTGGCCCCCGAGTCTGTGATCTAGGCCAGGCACTTACTGCATACAAAACCAGGATACTCTATCAAATCTCATCAGCATGCTTCTTTTAAGTGGAAACCACAGGTCTACCACTCAACTCACAGTCATATGGAGAGATGCTTCCAGAGACAGCTTAGGTGCTTCAGGTGCCTGTGGTAAGATCGCGATGTTGAACATGCGGCTCTCCAGGCGGGTCTGGGCATCAGAGGCACTGGACACCTGAAAAGAAGGTCATCCTGGTGAGCCTCTTATCTTCTACTGGGCAGAGCATGTCAGTATGTGGTTTTTTCCCTCATTTAAGCCAGCCGTCTTTGAATTCTATATTCTCCTACATTACAATTCTCATTCTGCCCTTCATATTTTAATATTGATCTTTTACTAATTATGAAAAGATATATAATCATTTTAGGCAAAGCTGAAAATGCAGGAAAGTATAAATAATAAATAAAAAATCAGCTAGAATATTTATTTTATATGCACACATGTCAATTGCATACAATTTTTTACTTAACACTATGATAGTTTGCTATATCATTAAACATGCTAGAAAATATAATTTTTGAGGACTATGTAATGTCTTGTTATGAGTATGTCATATGATTTGTATTCCATTTCTTTCATTTTTAACCAGCACAGGTAAATGTTAGTTAAGTAACAAATCTCAGCCTCATCATTGCAGGGCAAGATTAGTAACATTCACAATTAGGGTAGCAGTCACAAAATCAACTTTTTCCTGCTTCAAAAACCTGAAGAATGTTGCTTTTTCTATGCAGCTTCGCCCTCCTCATCAGTTACTGAACTGCCCTCTTAAACACTCCTGCTCTCCATCATTTGCCAAGCCCTGTGTGACATGTGGAGTTGCATCTGTTGGCAGGGTTCTAACAATTCTGAGAAAAAGAGGCAGAGACAGCAGCCCGTTCTCTATGTCTTTAAAAGTTACTCCAACCGAAAGCCTGTCTTCTCTGTCTTCAACCTGACCACATCAGATGCCTGGGATCGAGTTTCAAGACATATGTTTTTAAGGAGATACAGTGTCACTGTAAATGATCTTATTGACAATAACTATAATTCACTCATTATCTATTATGGGATCAGCCCTGCATTCGCTATTTTTCAAGGGTTATGTTACTTATCCACAGAGTAGATATATTATCCTCCTTTTTACAGGTGAGGAAACTGAAAGTCAAAAAATTTAAGCAATGTGTTAAAGTCACAGAGTAGATATATTATCCTCCTTTTTACAGGTGAGGAAACTGAAAGTCAAAAAATTTAAGCAATGTGTTAAAGTCACAAAGCCAACAAGTGGCAGTATTTAACCAGATCAGTCAGCTTCAGGATCATTCCACTGACCGAGATGACTCACTTTGGTAGCTTTAGAAAATTAGATAAGGAGGGGAGAGAGTGGGAATACATTCTATCTTTTGAAGAAAAAGAATCACATTGAATAGGCAGTGAAATGCAGTCATATTACTGAGCAAGTGAATCAGTCTGGTAAAGACACTCATGAGAAATGTGTTGGTCTTTTTCGAACCACATTTCCTAAGACTGTGTCAAAGTGACTTGAATACACCCAAACCAGGACTCCTTCTCACGTCAAAAATGACTCTGAATGTGCAAGCTTTCTTTGCACTATGCCAGGTGTATTTTCTTCTTTCTTTTTTTTCTTTTTATTATACTTTAAGTTCTCGGGTACATGCACAGAATGTGCAGGTTTGTTACACAGGTTTACACATGTCATGGTAGTTTGCTGCACCCATCAACCTGTCATCTACATTAATGCTATTCCTCCCCTAGGCCCCCATGCCATGGTCCATTTTCTAATCCCACTCACATTACATATGTCCCAACTCTTAGATGCAAAGTAACAGATGGGATGCATTGATGGCTCATGATAGCACATCAACATTAAAATGGCATTAAATCCATGCAATTCTGCCAGGTGCAGTGGCTCATGCCTGTAATCCCAGCACTTTGGGAGGCCGAGGTGGGCAGATCACTTGAGGTCAGGAGTTTGAGACCAGCCTAGCCAACATGGTGAAAACCCACCTCTACTAAAAATACAAAAAACTTAGCCAGGCATGGTGGCGGGCGCCTATAATCCCAGCTACTTGGGAGGCTGAGGCAGGAGAATTGCTTGAACCTGGGAGGCAGAGGTTGCAGTGAGCAGAGATCACGCCACTGCACTACAGCCTGGGTGACTGAGTGAAACTCCATCTCAAAAGAAAAAAAAAAATTCATGCAACTCATTATACTGTATTTTCTGCTTTAAAAAAAAGAAAAAATTATTACAACAGGATTGTTTTTTGTTTAAAGTTTGAAATCCTTTAGAGACACTAAAATGACGAATGGGAAAAGTTGCTAACTACTTATGTTAGCACCCATCTATAGTGTCTAACTCATTTTATATCAATATATGAAATATGCTTATAAAACAATGAGGCTTTTAGAATAAACAAGCCAAAACTTTGACATCAGGAGAACATAATCCCAGACCAGAAAATTGTTTCATATTTGCAACAAAGATGCTGTCAGTGTTCAAAATGCATTTTGGGGAATGCCTTCAGACAAAGTTTACAAATCATGTAAGAAACTCTGAGCCCATTACTTCATAATTACTCCCCATTTGAACCCAAAATAATTACCATCTTTTTCTCACCAGATCTTAGTCTGACTTTTGGCTATTTAGCTATATTTTTAAAATCCACTTCCAAAAGATGATACACTGTCACGGTTGAGGATATTCTAAAGAATATCCCACACACTTTGAAGGCAGTTTCACATAGGAGTTCTAAACACATTTTGAGCAAAACGTGTGAAGGCTCTCCAAAGGGAACTGCTTTCTAAGTGATAATGTTCATTCAACTGGATATCTTCATCCAGTGAATTTTTTCAATCACTAATTTTTATTTTATTTTTATTATTTTAAAACATTATTTATTTACTCAGTAACCAAATTGCAAAAGCAATCAAATACTATTTTGAGCAGCTACTTTGAATCTTCTTCCAGGAAAGTGATCCATATTGATAACATTCTCCTTCCTGACCCCATGAAGCAAAGGCAGATCTGAGGATTCTAGTTTGAGGTGACTTCTTTTGATTGAGGTCTTTGCCTTCATTCTGACTTACTCTTTGGTGACTGCTGCAGTCCCCAGGTGCTAAAAATGAAAAGTTAACTTGGGCAAAGAGCACCCAATGTTTGCTCACTCACTGGACATTCAATGTGCTCAGGATAATCTCATTTTAATGGTTTCCAAATTTATCTCAACCTGCTCTGTGGAAAAGCACATCTTTTACACAATGTAAATTAGTCAGGTGATGAAGATGTACATGCCAGGCATCAGAAGCAGAATGGATGATCATTTTAACAAGGTGAGCTGGGTGAGTTCAGCCCCAGCTGGAATCCCAGACAAAGGAAAAGACTCAGATTTTGAGAGATGCTGACATTGCTTTGGTTGATCCCCATAAACACAGATATTTTCTCTGACAATTTACCAAATTCTCTGCATATGTGCTTAAATACTCTTTCTCATTCATAATTCCTTATTCCTTTGTATTTCTGTACGGTTCTTTATTGCCAAATTGTGCTTGCCAGAGGTTTGCCTAATTTTATTGATCTTCAAAATCAGGTTTTGTATTTGTTTATCATTTCTAGCATTATATAATTAACCAATTCCTCTGCTTATGTCTACTAAATCCTTCCTTTGGCTTTCCTTAGGTTTCCCTTGTGGTTCTCTGGCTTAAGTTAAATATTTTGTCCATGTATTTTAATGCTTTCTTGCTCAATAATAAGAGCTTAAGGCCATCAATTTTCTTCTGAGTACAATTTTGTCCATATGATTTAAGTTTTGATAGTTTATTTCCTCCTTATCAATATTTCTTAAGAGTTTGCTGTTCTGATTTTTTTTGAGGAATTTTCTAGTAATTATTTAAGAGATCATTTAAAATATTGCAAGTGGCCTAAATTTTTATCCTTTTATTATTAATTTATAATTATACTTATAATAGCTAGAGAACATATGCAGTATAACTTTTTTTTTTTTTTTTTTTTTTTTTTTGAGATAAGAGACTCGCTCTCTCATCCAGGCTGGAGTGTAGTGACATGATCATGGCTCAGAGCAGCCTCCACCTCCCAGGCTCAAGTGATACTCTCACCTAACTGCCATTACGCAGAGCTAATTTCACATTTTTTGTAGAGACAGGGTTTTATCGTGTTGCCCAAGCTGGTCTCAAACTCCTGGACTGAAGTAATCTGACTGTCTTGGCCTCCCAAGGTGCTGAGATTACAGGCATGAGTCACTGCACCCAGCCTATGCAGTACAATTCTTGTTCTTTAATCTACCGAAGGTCTCCTTATGGTCTGGTATTTGACCAGTTTTTTACAAATGGTAGTAACAAACCCTTGTATAATGCTAGCTATGTGATAGGCAGTATTAAAGTGCTCTATATGTATTAACTCATTAAATCCTCACAATAATCCTATTTGACAGACAAAGAAAATGAAGCATAGAACTTTTGCTCAAGTAATTTGCCCAAAGTTGTATAGCTAGTAAGTGGCAGAACTGACAGCTAAGCCTGTTGAGTTTGGCTATAGGCCCATGATCTTATCACAAGATAGTAAGTGTTCCAGAACATTCAAAACTAGAAGATAAGATTTTTTTTCTCCAAATAGTATTTTTATATTTTAAAATGATTTTTTTTTTCCTGAACACTTTGGCCATTATCTAACCTAAACATCTTGATTGTGGATAACGCTGCTTATAAAGATATACATATATCTGAACTGACAAATTAAAAAAATATCCTAACGCTATGAGTTGTATTTTGTAGCAAATTCCCCTGATATGGTTTGGCTGTGTCCCCACCCAGTTCTTGTCTTGAATCAGGACCCAGAAGGAGATAATTGAATCATAGGGGAGGTTTCCCCCATGCTGTTCTCATGGTAGTAAATCTCACAACAGCTTATGGTTTTATAAGGGGTTTCCCTTTTCACTTGGCTCTCATTATCTCTTGACTGCCTCCATGTAAGACATGCCTTTCACCTTCCACCATGATTGTGAAACTTCCCCCACCACATGGAACTGTAAGTCCATTAAACCTCTTTTTCTTTATAAATTACCCAATCTCGGGTATGTCTTTATTAGCAGCATGAAAAGGGACTAATACATCCCCCAAACGTGATTTCCTGTCAACTGTAGGAAATTACTCAAGTTGATTATAAATAAGAGTGATTGGATTCATCAGATTTCAGAAAAGTCAGGAAGTAGAGAGTACCTGGAAGCGGAAGGAGTCACTCTGGGCTGGGGCTCCTGAGTGCCTGTACCATACAATGCCTTCATTGATGTCCTGCTGAGTGAAGGTGCTGGTGGGGGTAGCTGTCCTCCCATCAGGCAGGTGTTGTCCTTCATCTGCAGGGCTGTCTGCAGGCATATTCACCAGAAGGACCACGTCCCCTAGGAAGGCAAAGATCACACAGTTAGTAAGGGTGCTTAGGAAAAGTCAGAGCCCTTACCTCCTTTTCTACTAATCTTTTTTTTTTCTTTTTAACTAAAAATAAATGATGTACTTATTTATTTTTATCTAAGATGAAGGAAAGGATGTTAACACATAATTCAGTAGACAGTATTGAATTCACCATTAGACAGAATTCTCAAGCTTTCTGCTAAAAGAACTAAAAGTCATTCAAGGGCAATTCATGTATGAAGTTACTGACTTATATCTACTAAAAATTACATAAGGAGATTAAGATAGTAGTGAATACTATGAACAAATACTCAAATACTGGGAATTGAATGGATTCATTTCTATGCATGACTTTCTATGTAACAGAAAATGTCTTCCAGCCAAGAAGTTTTTGGTCAAAATATAATGGGAAATTAGAAACAATTCAGTGGAAGTTTTTCATGAGAGAATTCTGTCCAATGATAGTAAGACAGGTTCAATATCCCTTATCTGAAATTCTTAGGACCAGAGTATTTCAGATTTCAGATTTTGGAATATTTGCATATACATAATGAGATATCTTGGAATCAGAACCCAAGTCTAAACATGAAACTCATTTATGTTTTATATGCCCCTTGCACACATAGCCTGAAGGTAATTTTACATAACATTTAAAAATAAATTTTGTGCATGCAAAGTTTTGACTGTAACCTTTTACATGAAGTCAGGGGTAGAATTTTCCACTTGTGGCATCAAGTCAGTATTTACCAGGTTATGGATTTTGGAGCATTTCATATTTCAGAATTTTGGATTAGGGATGCTCAACTTCTAAGAGCTAACAGTGGAAGACATATGACAGGTACTGCGTTATATTCTATGTGGTGATTCAAACCCAGCTCCATTGCTTCCAGCTGAGTGAGCTTCTTTATGCTCCAAAAGCCTTTGTTGCTCATTCGTAAAAGAAAAATAGCAGTATATACTTTACAGGTGCTTAAAAAGAATGTTAGTCATCCTTCTTGACATAGTTTGGCTGTGGCTCCACGCAAATCTCAACTTGAATTATATCTCCCAGAATTCCCACATGTTGTGGGAAGGACCCAGGGGGAGATAATTGAATCAGGGAGGCTGATTTTTCCTGTGCTATTCTTGTGATAGTAAATAAGTCTCACGAGATTGGATGGGTTTATCAGGAGTTTCCACTTTTGCCTCTTCCTCATTTTTTCTTGCTGCCACCATGTAAGAAGTGCCTTTCACCTCCTGCCATGATTCTGAGGCCTCCTCAAACATGTGTAACTATAAGTCCAATTAAACCTTTTTTCCCCCAGTCTTAGGTATGTCTTTCTCAGCAGCAATGAAAACAGAGTAATACATTTCTAATTAATTTTATTAAATTATTCTGAATGATGCCATTATCATCTTCATTTTATAGATGAAAGTCTTTAGGTTCAGAGTTCAATAACTGTTAGAAGTTACACAAATGTTAAGTTGATGAGCTGGGATTTCAATCTGAAACTTACATTCCTGGTCACAAAGTTCTGCTACCAATCATCATTATTTTATGAACATTTACCAGTATTTAGACTGCTAAATACATTATCATGTTTTCTCCTCCTCCATTCTTTAAACTGTACTAGAAGTGAAACAAGGAAATCTACATATAAACACCACTATCATCAGCAATTTGTTTGTACTGCTTGTTCTTCACCTAAAGTGCCTTCACCTTCACCTACTATCTTCTTAAAGTGAGACTAAAAATACAGAGGTGTTACAGAAACAATTAAAATTTCACGGAAAGACTATGCCTTCAATTGAAGACCAAACAGAAGAATGGATGAACTGCTACAAGCAGAAGCTAGAGTCTCATGAAAAAGTATCTAACAATATATCTGAAGGAAGCCACTCTAACACTCTGATAGTGGGAGGGAGAGGGTGAGGAAGAGGGAGCGAGAAAGAGAGATGGATAGAGTGTCTATTTTTTAAATAGTCTATAGGATAATACTCGAATCTTCATACACTAGACACTAGACATACTGGGCAATTGATGACACATTTTGATTACTCCAGAGAAATTTGCTATCTTAGTGAAGACACTCATTCTAATATTTACATGTACTAAATTCAGGTTTTAAAACAAGCATAATACCCTAGATGGTAATGAAATACCAAAATAAGAGAGAAACATGACTATACTACTTTTTATATATTCATAGGTAGTATCAGCTCACTGTAGTTTTCTTTCTTGTATTATAACTTATTTGTACTCAAGTAAAACTAAAGTCCATTATGTATCTCTCCTTGGTTCAACTTCTGTTCCTAAGATGCAGTTAAGTCTGCAAGTGGTTGAACTCAAGTCCTTTATGCACACACTACACAAGCAATTTACATTTGGTTCTATTTCAAGGGGTCAGCTCTTCACAAAATGCCCAAAATCCAACTTGAACTTTCTTAAGTGATGAGGGAGTACAAGGTAAAGACTCCACAAATTTAGATAATTAAGATTGATAGGTGCAAGCAAATTTGTGTTAAGTGGGCTTCTTAACCACCAATTTCACTCTTGAATGGTTTCTAGGTAAGTGATTTGATTATTACTGATAGGGGGCTCTGGCTACTTGAAAGATCATGTTAAAAGGAAGAAATTAATTAAATGAGTTACAGCAGGAAAGCACCACAATAAAGACTACATAATATTCATCAAACTGAAATGGCGAACTCTTATCTGCTTAAAAACCATTTAATTCAGCATTGTTTTGTTTAAGACTTAATGGAATATTGGACTGTTTCTAGGAAATTTGGGGGCTTAATTTTTTGTCTTTTACTGACAAAAATAAAGGTAGAGAATTTAATACACCAAGAGTCAGATTTTTAGAGATGGAAAAGGACTTTAAAAATACCTAGCTTAGAATCAGTAGTTGAAAAGTACAATGAGAACAGGAAACTTACTAATTACAAATGGAAAAATACTAACTTTAGAGTGGAAAAATCTAATAGACACAATTTTAACCAAGTGATCAAAGTTAGTATCACCTATTTTAAGACGTAGCGAGATGATGTACCTCCTGACGATGCATTGAGAAACGGGAAAAAAACACAACCTTAACCCAATCATAAGAAATGATCCTCAGACAAATGCAAATTCAGTGACAGTCTAAAAATATCTGACCAGTACTCTTCAAAAAAGTCAGTGTCATAAAAGACAAAGACTGAGGAAGTGTGTGTAACAGATTGGAGGAGCCCAAGGAGACATGATAAATAAGTGTAATTTGAGATCCTGGATTGGGTCACAGAAAGGGCATTGGTGGGAAAAATGGCAAAATTTGAATAAGGCCTAAGGATTAATTAATAGTATCATATCAAGGTTAATTTCCTGGTTTCAATAATTGTTCTATGGTTATAAGATATTAACATTAGGGGAAGACAACTAAAACATATTCAACAGCTTTTGTACTGTTTTTGCAACTTTTTAGTCTAAATTTTTTTCAATGTTTTAATGATTTAGCCTATCTTCTCAAAGAAACCTATGGCACAAGACCATATACCTGCCTTTTTCAAGGTTACATAGCTAAATTAAATTACATCTCAACTAGACTGACCATTTTATAATTATAATACCAATTCCCAATTAGATGGCTTTTCAACGTCTTTGTAGACATTGGAATTATTTTTAAATTAAAGTTAATTCTTTCCCTCCCTACAGAAAATATATAATTAAAAAAACCTGGTAGCCCAAAGGAAAAACAGATTATTCTTCCTCTGCTATTTAATATGCCAAATGAGTTTTTACTTTTAATGAATATAATTTTCATTTTCCAATGATCAATGTAGTTATTTTTAAAAATCTACATTTAAAAATTTTTTATGACATGTTGTTGTTTCCACACAGTTTAAATTCCTTCTTTTATGTCTTTAAATCATTTTACATATGCTTATTTCATAGTTTTTATAAGACTGTTACTTTATTTGAAATTCTTGGGATTTTAACCTTCTTGTTTATTTTGGTTATGGCACTACATTGTTTCCTCCCATATTCCATAATTTTAAATGCTGAGCTTCATTGGTTTCTTCTGAGAATCCCATGTGGCCTAGCAGAGGGTAGGCCTTCTGTAATTTCTACTAGTTTCAATAAAGAATCCAAGACATATCATAGGCCTGAGATTAATTTTCATAAAATACCCGAGCTTCAGGTTTCTTAGACAAGATATATACTCTAATTTAACCTGAGATTTAGAGGAAAAAATAGGCCTATATTTCTGATTTTTCATCAGGCTTTTTTTTCTACTCTGACTCCAAGAAAGAGGCAAATTTCTCTGCCATCTCTCTGTGCTGATGAGCTTCTTGTTTCTACTCTGTCCCTGTAATTGAAGACATGTCTTTCCAGAGTCCTGGTTTTATGCAGCATCTTAATTCCAATGCTCTGTCTCTGCATGGACAGCAAGTTCCATACCCCCAGGTTATTGAGACATGCATAACCCCTTTTGGAGAAACTATGCTATTAGTTCACGCAATGACTGGCTTTCAGTGCCTTCTTTGTTGCTGGCACCCCGAGATTTGTCTCTACCTTTGGGAAGTCAGCTATGAACACCTTATAATTTTTGTTATATTTTATCCAGCATTTCTGGGTGATGATAATGGTAAATTTCTCAGGTTTTCATACTTGGCTATCTTACTGGAAGTAGAATTAACACTGGAGAACACTGAAAAATGTTTCATGTATTTTTTTAAAGTCTCATCAAGAAGAATTCTAGTCATAGTCTAAAAGACATATAAGGTGGAGTTTGAGAGCCTGACCTTTGAAATTAAGCTGACATATATTAGCTAAGTGACTTTCAGCAAAGTGACTTTACCCCAGGTTTTTACTCGTAAAATGAAGTTGATTTAAAACTTAAATTTTAGGTGTTATGTATAATGTGTTTATAAAATTTATTACGATACCTAGTAATGTGTACAGTGTGATAGCTATCGCAATTATTGTTTTTAAAGGAGATTTGTAAGGTATTAGAAAGCTCAGTTCATTGGAATTGCAACCTTGCCACTTGATACTCTCCAATAGCAAACCCTAGACTGCTGAATGCAACAATGAAACCATGCCAAAGGAAAAACTAGTTACCAAATTGGGGGTGGTCTCGTGTAATCTCGTAGATGATTTCTTCAGCACTGGCACCAGGAGCCTCAGCCTGTAAGATTCTGTTGGTAATCTGTAGCATGCCCCCTTCTGGAACCCATACCATCGAATTAGCCACAAGCTGAAGACCTCTATCATTCTGAAATAAAAATAAAATGTAGAATTAGGTCCAAGCAAAATAAGAATATATCAGTTCTTAAACACATAAGTTATCCAGTTTGATTGTTGTTAAAGTTCAGCTAATAAGAGAGAGACTGATTCACAGCTTTAGAGTCACTCTACAGACTTTGTATTATATGTAGACATATGTGCGTTTATCTATATATTTACACATGTATATATCCTGCTTTTTCTTTCAGTTTATCATGAACAACATATTTAGAAAGACTAAGTCTCTCCATTTCTTTCTTTCATCTGTCCATCTACATGTCTTTTTATTCTCTCCACCCACCCATATTTAAGAATTATTCATTAAGAACCTATTATATGCCAGTTCCATGGATAGAGGCCTGGTATATACAAGATGTCTACAGCAAAACCTCAGCGTCAGAACTTACAGTCTAGTGGAGAGACAGACACAAAATAATTAGGATGTTTCACTAGTAATGCTCTATAAGAAGCTTAATTAGGGAGCGGTGGGAGAATAAAGGAAGGAATCCCCAGGAAGATTTTCCTAAGAAAAATAATTTTATTCTCGAATAACAAAAAAACAGGATTTCTAAGTAAAGACATGGTGAAACATATTCCAGACAGAGGGCCTAGCTTAAGCGAAAGCAAAGATGTAAGACAATGCACTATATATTTCACAAAATGTCCAAGTGTCTGGGGCCAGAAGGGCCCAGGGAGCCAGGTAGAGGAGTGGGTAAAAAGTTTGACACTGTCTAATGGAAGGTTAGTAGAAGATAGAAGCTAGGCTAAACATCTCAACTTATCTCATGAGCACTGGAAAGTCAACACGAGTCTCCAAGGAAGAAAATGGGATGATCAGATCTAGGTTTTAGAAAGATAGGCTCCAATGGCAGGAGATGGAAGTGACTAGCACTGAGATAAATCTAGAACTGAAGATACCATTTAATGGCTCAGGGGAGAGAAAATGAGAGCCTATGAGAGAGTCATTGCAGTGGCAAATCCAATGGCAATTCATTGTAGACATAAATGGATTCTAGAAGCATCACAGAAGCAGAACTGACAGGACCTGATGGCCAATAGAAGGTGAAGCAACAACAGTCAGGTGCAGCTGTCTGGAAGAAATAATCTATTTAGCACTTCTGAGAAGGTAATCATTCTAATTGCCAAAGCTAATATCATTAAAAGTGATGCCATTTCTGCTTTGCAAGGCACACACCCTCTTCCAAAGCCTCATAATTGACATTTTCCACTGAATGAGATGAGGGAGGCTGCCAGTGTTCAGTTTTCAGAATTCAAAAATTAACAAGTCTGATATTTTAAAATAGGATATTTTAGAAGGGATGGTTTTCTAAATTATTATTACTTTCAAATATGCCAATAAACAGAACAGAGCAAACACCACTCCCAAGAGAAGAACACTTTGAAGAGAAAACAATGAGTATTTTTTTGCTCACTTGGCACTTGAGCATCTCCCCTCTCAGGAGGCAGTGATGGTGACTGTCATCATATATACACCAGGAAGCTGAGTCAAACAGTGCCCGTGAGAACAGCAGCAAAGGCACTTTCTATCCTAATTGGTGCTTGGGGCAAGATCCCAGAGAACAGTCTCCTTTCTCAATTGACATAGCATATTATTTATAAAACATCAAAAATGTATTAAAAACTTTGTATATAATCCACTAGAATTCTGAGGGAAAAGGTTCTATTAACTCCAGCAGTCCTACATGCATACCATGAGATATTTGTGTTCAGGTTTCTTAATTATTAGAAATCTTTCTAATAGCAGAAGCCTACTCAACTTTGATTTTGGTTATAGAGACCAGTCATATGCCAACAACCACATTATTAGGCTGAGTAGGCAATGCGGTTTTTCAGATTCTAAGCAAGTATGACCCAAATACATGTTCCCCAAAGGCTTTCCCACTATATCTCCACCTTGGCTATACTTATCAATATGATTCTCTATAATTCCTGTGTGAGTGTAACTTTTTAGACAGTACACCTTGTGACTCAGTGTGCAGAGACTAGTAGCAGCTGGAAGCTCATTAAAATGTTCAGTATCTCATGTCTCATCACGATTGTCTGAATCAGAATCTGCACTTTGCCCAGACATACTAAAGCATGAAAAGCATGGTCCAAGGTAGAGATTGCAATGGTTCTAGAGTGGTTCTCCTGAAGGTTCACAGCTGGACCTTTTAGACTATTTATGTCTATAACAGGGTAATACATATGCCTCCATTTTTGAATGATTTTTTTAATAGTACATAAGGAGAAAGAGATAATACTGTCTAAGAAAAAAAAGTATAATTCTTGGAAATCAGCAAGATGGCAGAATAAGAGATTCCAGCTCTAAACCCCCCAGAGTACACTAATTTTCACAACAACCTGCAGATGACAATGCCTTCATAGGAGCCTGCGGTCTAGCTGAAAGTTTCCAGGAGCCCAATGGAGTAAAAGAAAAAAAATAAATGGCAATGAAACAAAGAAAAATAGTTTCATTTTAACCTAATACCCTCCTCTAAGTAGGCACGACTCAAGGCTAAGAGAGACCCCTTCAGCCCACAATTTCTCCTACAGAGGAAAGTAAGATTGAAGTGAGTGTCCAGCTTCCCCAGCCTCATGAGATCCTGCTTAAGAGATCCACTTCTGTCTTACCCCATCCAGAACACTGAGGGGACTAATATGTCTCCTCAGCTGTCTGGGGACAGCAAGGAGCAGGGAATAGGGGCAGAGGCTTACAGCAACCACTGTGTAGATTTCAACAAACAGCTGCAGATTCTACCAACTGGCTAATGGGCTCCATCAAGAGCCATGCGCACAAACCCTGTAAGATACCTCACCTGCAGATATACAAATGAGCTAACAAGTACTCCAAGACTCCATGCACCCCCTCCCATAGCCAGCACCCCATACTCCCGTGAAGGGAGTACATACAGTCTCTTCAGATGGTGCATATTAACCCATGTAGACAGCAAACACACACATCAACAGTCACCTGACTCTGCTGAACTGGGTAGAAGGCATGCAACCTTGAATATTTCAGGAAACTGACATGAGGAAAATAAACAAAGGCTCTCAGCACCCTGCTTGATGGTACAGGATCAAGAGAAGTCATACAATCATAAGACTTCCCCTAAAGAGGGAACAAGAGGAGTGAAACAGGCACATCCAGAGAAAAAGTTTGAGAAAAGCTTCAAATCTTTAGTTTGGCTGACTAGTGAAGGTCTTTCTCTTCTGAAGCCAGGCAGTAAAGACTGGAGTAAGTGACCACTTTTTCAAATGCAAACACAGCAATGCAAGCCTTCAAAGAACACATAAAAGAAACTACAAAAACGTGATACCACCAAAGGAACAAAATAAAGCTCCAGCGGCTGACCCCAAAGAAATAAAGATTTATGAACTGCCTGACAAATAATTCAAAATAATAATCTTAAAGAAGCACAGTGGACATCTTAAAGAAGTACAACAATCTTCAGTAGATTACTAAACAAAGTCAAGAAAACAACACATAAAACTAAAGGTTTGACAAAAGATAGAAACCATAAAAAGAACAAATCAAATTCCAGAGCTGAAGAACGTAACGACTGAACTGAAAAATTCAATAGAACACTTCAGTAGCAAACTCCATCAAAAGGAGGAATGAATCCATAAACTCAAAGATCATTAGAAACTATCCAGTCAGAGGAATTTATTTTACACTCAAAGCAAGGTGTTGACCAGGAAGGTAAAGCAATGGTGTCTATGTAGACTTAATATCCCTGCTCTAAGTGGCCATTTTGAGCCTAGTAGCACTACCTTCCAAGTGAGTCGCAACTAATTTGATCCTATTTGATATGTTTTTGTCCATTGTTGTGATTCATCATGTGTCTTACAAGAGACACTCAAGCAAGAGTCTGCTTCTGTGTATGGTGAGGCCTTGTTGTTCTAGGCTAGAATAAACTCTTTGTATGCCTCATTAAATATGCCAGATAAGATATATGCAGTTAAGAATGAATTCTTTTTCTGACTAAAGTGTGTAGCAGTAGTTCAAATTGTGCCCTTGTTTTAACAGTTCCTGTCAACATCTTGTTTTTCCCTATAAAACACCAGGGTGTATTATAAGTACTGCCTGTGAGAATTTGCACTTTATGTATCCATGTGTGGATTTCCTGTGGTTTTAGCCAAATGAAGTGTTATCAGTAATAAACAGGTTTCTTCAAAAAAAAAAAAAAAGAAACTATCCAGTCAGAGGAATAATAACAACAAAAATAAAAAAGAATGAGCTTACAGAACTAATGGGACACTATCCAATAAATGAACATAACCTATTAAGGAAATTCCAAATTAAGCTGAGAAAGACAAAAGGGCAAAAAGCTTATTTAAAAAAATAATGACAGAAAACTTCCCAAATCTCTAAAGGGAAAGAAGCTTTCATATCCATGAAGCCCAGAGAACTCCAAATAGATTGAACATAAAGAAGTCATCACCAAGACAAATTATCATCAGCCAAAGTCTACCAGAGGCGCAAAGAGGGGCTAGTACCATTCCTTCTAAAACTATTCCAAACATTAGAAAAAGAAAGACTCCTCCCTAACTCATTTTATGAGGCAAGCATCATCCTCATATCAAAACCTGGCAGAGACACAACAAAAAAAGAAAATTTCAGGCCAATATCCCTGACAAACATCAATGAGAAAATTCTCTATAAAATACTGGCAAACTGAATCTAGCAGCATATCAAAAACTTATCTACAATGATCAAGTCAGCTTCATTCCTAAGATGCAAGGCTGGTTCAAAATACACAAATCAATAAATGTAATCCATCACATAAACAGAACCAATGACAAAAACCACATGATTATCTCAATAGATGCAGAAAAGGCCTTTGATAAAATTCAACACTGCTTCATGCTAAAAACTCTCAAGAAACTAGCTATGACAAACCTACAGCCAATATCATACTGAATGGGCAAAAGATGGATGCATTCCCTTTGAAAACCAGCAAGGATGTCCTCTCTCACCACTCTTATTCAACACAGTACTGAAAGTTCTGCCCAGGACGATCAGGCAAGAGAAATAAATAAATGATATTCAAATAAAAAGAAAGGAAGTCAAATTGTCTCTGTTTGCAGATGACATGATTGTATATTCAGAAAACCCCATTGTCTCAGCCCAAAATCTCCTTGAGCTGATAAGCAACTTCTACAAAGTCTCAGAATACAAAATCAATATGCAGAAATCATAAGCATTCCTACACACCAAAAATAGAGAACCAAATCATGAGTGAACTTCCATTCACAATTGCTACAAAGAGAATAAAATACCTAGAAATACAACTAACAAGGGATGTGAAGGACCTCTTCAAGGAGAATTACAAACCACTGCTCAACGAAATATGAGAGGACACAAATGAAAAAACATTTCATGCTCATGGGTAGGAAGAATCAGTACTGTGAAAATGGCCATACTGCCCAAAGTAATTTATAGATTCAATGCTAAGCCCATCAAGCTACCATTGACTTTCTTCACAGAATTAAAAAAAAAAAACTACTTTAAATTTCATATGGAACCAAATAAGAGCCCATATAGCCAAGACTATCCTAAGCAAAAAGAACAAAGCTGGAGGCATCACGCTACCTGACTTTAAACTATACTACAAGGCTACAGTAACAAAAACAGCATGGTACTGGCACCAAAACAGATATATAGACCAATGGAAAAGAAGAGAGGCCTCAGAAATAATGCTATCTATCTACAACCATCTGATCTTTGACAAACCTGACAAAAACAAGCAAAAGGGAAAGGATTCTTATTTAATTAACAGTGTTGAGAAAACTGGCTAGCCGTATGCAGAAAAATGAACCTGGACCCCTTCCTTACACTTTATACAAAAATTAACTCAAGATAGATTAAAGACTTAAACATAAGATGTGAAACCATAAAAACCCTAGAAGAAAACCTAGGAAATACTATTTAGGACATAGGCATGGGCAAAGACTTCATGACTAAAACATCAAAAGCAATGGCAACAAAAGCCAAAATTGGCAAATGGGAACTAATTAAACTACAGAGCTGCACAGCAAAATTCTCAAAAATTAATCACAAATAATTTTGAAAGCTGCAAGAGAAAAGTGACTTGTCACATATAAGGGAATTTTATAAGACTATCAGTAGATTACTCAGCAGAAACCTTGTAGTTTTCTGACAGAATGAGGTGATATATTGAAAACACTTAAAGAAAAAACTGCCAATCAAGAATAATTTACCAGGCAAAGCTGTCATTCAGAAATGAAGTAGAGAGAAAGCCTTTCCCAGACAAAGCCTGGGGAAGTTTGTTACCACTAGAGTCCTGTCTTATAAGAAATGTTAAAGGAAATTCTTCAAGTTGAGATGAAAGGACACTAATTAGCAACATGAAAACACATAAAAGTATAAAACCACTGGAAAAGCTAAGAATATAATCAAAGGGAGAATAATTCTGTAATGGTGATATGTAAATCAATTTTAACTCTAGTATATAAGTTAGAAGAAAAAAGTATTGAAAGTTAATATAACTATAAATATTTTAATGGATACATGATATAAAAAGATATAAATTGTGACATCAGTAACATAAAATGGTGATGGTCAGGGAGAAGTATATAGTTTTGTATGTAATTGTAGGTAAGTTAGTCATCTTAAAATGGACTATTATAAGATATTTTATGTAATCCTCATGGTAATCATGAAGAAAAACCTGCAGTAGATACACAAAAAATAAAGAGAAGTAAATCAAAACAAAACAGACCTCTACAAAAAAAAAAATCATCAAATAACAAAGGAGAACAGCAAGAGAGAGAAAGGAAGAGAGGAACTACAAAACAGAAAACAATAAAATGGCAATAGGTAAGTCCTTACCTATCAACAATTAAATGTAAATGGATTAAACTATCCAATCAAAAAACGAAGAGTGGCTGAATGGACAGAAAGCAGGATCCAACTGTAAACTGCCTATAAAGAGATTCACTTTAACTTTAGGGATACACATAGGCTGAAAGTGAAGGGATGGAAAAAAATATACCATGCAAATGAAAACCAAAATAGAACAGAGATACCTATATTTGTATCAGGCAAAACAGCTTTGAAGTAAAAAAACATCACAAGAGACAAAGAAGGTATATAAAGAGGTCAAGCCATCTAGCAGACATAATAATTATAAATATATATGTATATAACATTAGTACACCTAGATATATAAAGCAAATATTGACAGAACTAAATGAAAAAATAAAGAGCAATACAATAATGGCAGGGGTTTTCAATACCCCACTTTCAACAATAGAGAGATCATCCAGATAGAAAATCAATAAAGAAATAGAGGACTTGAATAGCACTATGAAACAAATAGACCTAACAGACATATACAGAATATAACATACAACAGCAGCAGAATTTACATTCTTCTGAAGCACATATGGAACAGATGTCTAACACAGGTTAGAACAAATGTTAAGCCACAAAAGATGTCTTAAAAAGTTTAAGAAGACTGAAATTATACCAAGTATCTTATTTGGCAGTCCTAGTCAGAGCAATGAGGCAAGAGAAAGAAACAAAATATATCGAAATATGTCAAAATATATCGAAATTAGAAGAAGTTAAATTGTCTATATTTACAGATACCATGATCCTATATATAGAGAGAAATCCAAAGATTCCACCAAAAGGCTGTTATGACTAATAAACACATTCAGTAAAATAAAACCAACATGCAAAATTGGCTGTGTTTCCATATACTAGCAATAAATTCTTTGAAAAAGAAATTAAAGAAAATCACCTTACTTATAATAGCATCAAAAGAATATATAATTTGAAATAAATTTAACAAAGACGGTAAAAGATATGCCATTGAAAACCATAAAATACTGGTGAAAGAAACTGAATAAGACACAAATAAATGCAAAGATATCCCATGCTTATGAATTGAAAGAATTAATTTTATTAAAATGTCCATACAACCCAAAGCAATCCACAGTTTTCATGCCATCCCTGTCAAAATTCCAATGGCATTTTACACAGAAACAGAAAAACAAATCCTAAAATTCATGTGGAACCACAAAAGTCCCCAAATAGCCAAAGCAATCTTGAACAAAAAGAACAAAGCTGGTGGCCTCAGACTTTCTAACTCCAAATTACATTACAATGTTACAGTAATTAAAACACTATGGTACTGGAATAAAAACAAATACATAGATCAGTGGAACAGAATAAAGAGCCCAGAAACAAATCCACACATTTGTGACCAACTAATCTTCAACAAGAGTGCAAAGAATATAATAAAAGGAAAGGAGAAAAGAACAGTTTCTTCAATAAATAGCGTTGGGATTGGATAGTCTCATGCAAAGAAATAAAATTACACCATACACAAAAACCAACTCAGAATGGATTATAAGCTTAAACAGAAAACCTGAAACTGTAAAAGACCTAGAAGAAAACGTAGGGGAATAGCTCCTTGATATAGGTCTTGGCAACTATTTTTTTGAATATAGCACTAAAAGCATGGGAAGTAAAAGCAAAAATAAGTGGGATTATGTCAAACTAAAAAGCATCTGCAAGGCAAGGGAAACAATCAAACAAAACGGCAACCTATGGAATGGGAGAAAATAAGTGTAAAACCAGTATCTGCTAAGAGGTTAATATCTACCATATACAAGAACCTCCTACAACTCAAAAGCAAAAAAAATTCAAATAATTAAAAAATGAGAAAAAAAGTTAAATAGGCATTTCTCCAAAGAAGACATAATGGCTAACAGGTATATGAAAAGCATAAATAATCATGAGGAAAAGGCAAAGCAAAATTACCTCACGTTTGTCAGGATGGCTATTTTTTAAAAAGGTAAATGTTAGAGTGGATTTGGAGAAAAGGGAATCCTGGTACACCGCTGGAAGAAAAATATATTGGTACAGCCACTAGGCAGGCTCCTCAAAACCTTAAAAAACAAACTACCATATGATCTGCAATCACACTTCTGGATATACATCCAAGGAAATGAAATCAGTATGTTGAAGAGATATCTGCACTTTCACATTCACTGTGGTATTATTCACAATAGACAAGATACAGAACCGACCTAAATGTCAATCAATGGATAAATTGATATATAATGGAATATTATTCAGACTTAAAAATGAGGGGAATCCTGCTATTTGCAACAACATGGAAGAAACTGGTATATAAAAAATGTGCTAAGAGAGTAGATCTTATGTTACCACAGAAATAAGCAAATACATAAATAAAATCAGTAAACAAGGCAGGAGAAAACTTTATGAGGTTAGAAATATGTCTGAGACCTGGATAGTGGTGATGGTTGCATGCCTATATACTTATCCTCAAACTGAAGTTATATACATTAAATATGTAAAGCTTTTTATATGTCAATCATTCCTCGGTAAAATGGTTTGCGTGTGTGTGTGTGTTTTAAAGAAGAAGAAGCATGAATCTTCCCACTAATCATGATGAACATATCTGTTTCTTATTATTGTTTTCTTTTGGAGAGGGTTCAGGAAATATTCAAGAAGAGATAGATGGAAGAGTACATATCATCTGTTCTACATTTAAGGTGTCCAAAAAACCAAATTTTAACTTAATTTCCCCAATGGTTCTGACATTTTAGAATTTTCTTTATTTCCTCGTATTTTTTTCTGCACATGGTATATATATCCCTGCCAGCTCAAGAAATTAGTTATATTATCAGCTGAATAATCTGCCCAGTAATATTTTATAGATCCTCCAGAGGACTACATTAGCAGGCAATAAAATCCCAACAAGTAAAACTGGGGGCATAATTAAAACAGTGCTTTAAATTAAATGGTTCTTCTAATTCATTTCATAGAACAATAGGCATGTAGAAATGGTAGTAAAGTTTAACCATTGCATATCATATTACAAATAAAAATATTAATGTTATAAAACAGAAATAATGGCATAAGCCTCCATCTTTTGGAGAAAAAAACTCTCACAAACAAAATGAAGACTTACCCCCAAAATTAAAGGTTGAGTCATAATGAAAAATGTTAGCTGAAATGATAATTTACTCTAACCCCAGACCAAAATATTCAAGATAAAAGTTTTAAACCTCACTAAATAGAAGATGACTAAAGTTGAATGTAACAGTGACCTTATAATTTTACATGTTCTGTAAAAATATACCTTAATTTGCATGGGCTCATTTATATTAAAATTAAAATTTAATCTCATAGGACACTGTGGAAAAGATCATGTGGGATGGGGTGTGGTGGTGAATTTAGCAGCATAAAGAAAGAGGGAAAGATAATTGGACTGTTTCTGTTTCTCAATGTGTGTATGAGCCCCAAAAGCTTGCTATTTCAAGTCAAGAATATAGAACCTTTGTTCCATGTAGATTTAAACCAGTATATGTATATTTAAGAAAACATTTTCTAATTATGCGCCTTATAGACACTGAATTGAACAAGCTAATCAAACCCCCCAAAAGGTGAACCCCTCCTATATGCCAAGGATTTAGTTATTTATGATACAGACTGTTACTCATAAGAAATAAACATTTTTATGCCACTGATATCTGTAATTCTCATAAATGTCATTATTATCAAACTAACTGTGTCCTTGCAAGACAACAAATGAGAGGTAGGCATTAATGACATTGAGGGAAAACACCACAGGGCTATTTATCTATACATGGGCCTTACCACAGATAAACAGCCAGAGAGGATTCTCAGCAATAGAATTTTCCATTTACTTCCTAGCATGAGAGTTGGGGACTTTCAACATGAAAGTGTTACCCAGTTGAAGAACATGCTGTTCAAAGAATAACAAAGAAGTTCAGAAAAATCATCAGATGTATTGCCAGAGTGGGAAAAAAAACATGATTTCCAGAAGTATCTTAGGTAATGAAAAAGAGGGCAATTCCTTGAAACCCCAGCAGTAGAAAGAAGCCCACCAATAAGTATGACATTTCCCTGTCCGCATTTTAGCCCTTATTAGATGTCATATTGCTTTAGAATCATATCTGTAGCAGGCTTGAGTTTAGTAATCCCCCCAATCAATGAAAGCCTATTCAGCAGAGCATTCTTTATTACTTTTTAATCTGTTTTATTTCTTTTGCCTCCTTTCCCCAACAGAGCATGTTTCAACATGTCCTGGTTATATTTTCTCCTCAGCAACTCAGTATAAGTCTGGAGGTGGCAGTCAGGTTTCATCACTGCCAGGCCAAAGATAAAAACATAAGTTTGGGGGAAGTGATGTAGAACTTGAAAAACAAGGGTTGAACTGACAGCTCCTCTACTCAGTCCCAGATGGGCTACCACAGAAGTGCCCTGAGGGCTTCTCGTCTGATGCAAGAGATGGATTGGAAGGCAGAAACACAGGCATCAGCCTCACTCAAGCCATTGCAACCATCCCTTATCCATCAATCCAAAAAAAAAAAAAGTGCTGAACTCCTACAACGTGCTCTGCTCAAGAGATTAAGACTGAAATAATCCCTTCCTAGTTACCTTGACAGGCTGCATTTTCTGTTGAATAATATTAGGATTAATTTGTAATTCATTCACTAGGAATTAAACACAAGCCATTCCACTTAAACTATCAGCTAGACATCAGCCAATAATCAGCCTCACTCCAGATTTAATAACTCAGCAGCCACAGGGTAAGAACTTACATGCCCATCCTCAATAGTGGTTGTTAGAATGAAATCAGTCATGTCTGACAATGTATCTACAAGAAGCCATAAGAATTGAGCAGGTTTTTCTTCTTGGGCCCAGAAGACTTAATGGTTATAAATACTCTCACTTGTAACCAGATGCAGTGATTTCAGAGGAAAGATTACAGAGGCTTGGGGCCCAGCTTGGATAGAACATTGAGAAAATGACTAAATAACTGTCTCCATTCTATCCATTAAAGGGATAAGCATATATATGACCAACACACTGAAAAATACTAGCTAGAATGAAGAGTCTCATGGTTAAGTGTAGGAGGCAGACGCACGAGATGAAATCATAATTCCAGCACTAAGTACCTTTATGAAAATGAATGTTTTTCAACCTCTTTGTGATTCCATTTCCTCTTTTGGAAAATTAGAGATAATAATTGGGCAAACATCACAGAGTGATCATGAGATCAAATGGACCAATTCCTATCCAAGCTTTCGTGTCTAATATCAAAAACAAAACCAAAAAACGTCTACCCATAATAGAGTTTCCATTAGAAAAATTAAGGTCCCATAGCCTCTATTCTAGCCTCCTTCACCAAGATATTATAAAGATCAGCAGAAGAGATAAGAAAATAAGAGATAATGAGAAAAAATTGAATTTCTAAAAGGAAAAATAGCACATATTTGTATAAGATTGCCAATATTGCTGTAAAATGTATTATTAGTACTTCCTGATGAATGCTGAGGCTCCGGTCACAGGTTTCCTTATTCCAATCCATGGGCAGGTAACCACAGCAATATAGGAGAGAAGGATGAAAAGGGGCACAGGGCAGAACTTAAACTCACTTTTCAGGAATCACAGACAGACACAGCAAATACCTACATGACTCACAAGTCACAAAGATTCCAAAACTCTGTGCCTTGTGGTGTATTTATGAATTAAATTTTCATATTTCTTGGTTTTGTTTGGGTAGTCAAAGCAGCTAAAATCCTAGAAAGGCCCTTCCATCTTGAGCCATTCCACACAAAATGATTATACAATACACTGAACTGAGCTCCAAACTGGAGATGGAAGCCACAATCGGAAAGGCAGCTGCTAGGGTGACACTGAAATCCTCTAACAACTTTTGGAAAGAAACCAAGAAGGAAGAAACGAAAACTTTTGTGTCTGTCTAGACTTCATCTCTCCAGAACTATCATCTCCCAGGGCAATTGCAAGAGTGTAATAATTAAGATGAGCTACAAGGTGGCTATCTGCCAACTCCATCTCGTCATCAGCCTTCACTCGCTCCCATCTTTCTCATGCCACCTTCGGTGATTTCAGCAGCTGCAAGTAACAAGACAGGAAACTGAGAAATTACCTAGCAGGCCATATTAGATTCAGCTGTTCACCTTCACAGGCTCAATTGGATCCATTGCAAATTTTGAGTGATCATTGATAAGAAAGTGACAAGTGATTTTAAACTGTACTCAGCAAATCAGTCTCTCCAGCTAATCATTAATGACATTTCAGTAAGCAGTGATATTTGAAATAAAACGTTGTTTAAGAATTATATTTCCCAATCTACTACCATGAGAAAGAGCCATTCTTGATGCAATTAAGAAAGGGGCATTCAATGAAATATTGTCTAGTTTTGAAAATGTTTTTCAGGTCCCTTTGGTCTAGCAATGGATCAGCCAGTATGTCCTAAAGTGTGAGAACCATCTCATTTTCAGCATCCAAGAACATTTTCAGTAGTATATGGACAAAATGTTGTAGAATGGTTATATATTAATTTTAATATTTTAGAAAAAAGTATAATTCTACATTAAGTCCATGATTTAATAAGTATTATTTATTAGGATGAGGCCACAATAAAAAGTTGATACAAAGAAAAATATTAAGTAAATAATAGTACAGGTGCCTGTGGATATGGCAAAAACATAAAAAGGTGGCATGTCAATGACTCAGGCTGAGCAACTATGCTATTTATTTATTTATTTATTTATTCAATTTGAGATACGATCTTGCTCTGCCACCCAGGCTGGAGTGCAGTAGTGTGATCATGGCTCACTGCAGCCTCAACCTTCTGGGTTAAAGTGATCCTCCCACCTCAGCCTCCTGAGTAGATGGGACTACAGGTGCATGCCATCGCACCTGGCTAATTTTTTCTAAAAAAAGCTTTCATAGAGACAAGATTTATCTATGTTGCTCAGGCTGATCTCAAACTCCTGAGCTCAAGTGATCCTCTTACCTCAACTTCCCAAAGTGCTGAGATTATAGGTGTGAGTCACTGCACCTGACCCAATGCTGTTTATTGGCTCCTACTCCCTAGGGCAAAGATCCCTAGGCTTACCAAATGAGTTTGCTCATTCTACTTTAGTTGAGCTAACGGAATGGCTGAATTCAACATTTTTTGATTCATTCAGATTATCTGACTATGAACTTCACATTTCATGAGCTGTTTTTGAAGGGCAGATAAAAACAGGAATACCTTGATTCTTATGGTTATGCTCAGGCAGGAGACAAAAGGATTAGTGGATAATAACAAGTTCTTATGGTGGTACCTCGACAAAAAAGGCTCAAAAGTGTCCCAATTTGTGGAGAATATGAGGACAGATCAAGGGTGCTCCTAACAAAATACACAGTGCCCTCTACATAATAGGTTATATTTGAATAAATGTATGACTACCCATATCTTTGTATCATAAACTAATATTATCAGCAGAAGTTCATGTCTAGGTGCAAGAAAACTGTCACTCTAGGAATGACACCTACCTGAGGCACGGTCTTCACGTGGAACAGTATATTACGGAAGGAGTGTCCATCATTGGCCTGAAAGACTGCAATGTCGGATATACTGTCTGAGCCATCATGAGCATAGTGGAGAAGGCCTCTAGAGAGTTCATCCAGCTGGAATTGATAGATAGGGGCTGCCGGGGACTGAAGTGTTTGGAGCAATTGGCCATGAAGTGGAGGATCGATTACTTCAACGACCACATCCTGTGGGTTGTCATCATCTCGGATGTCAAGCAGCTGAGTGGTGATGGTTGCCCTCTCTCCTCTGCTAATGTGGAGCACCTCATTTCTCAGCATATAGGGGGCCTGTGGAGTTGAAAGGAAGGAGCAGAGTCAGTTAATAGGGAAAGAAAGGACAATCCAGTGGACTAAATACCTGATTGTTATGTGTATGCTTTTTGAGAAACTCTAGGTGTTCTAGCAAAGCACCAAACTTTTCCATGGCATTTGTCAGAGACATGGTCAGTCATAATAACACAACAACTGACATTACTTCACACCTCTGGGTTCTAGAGGTTTATCAAGCCCCCTCAAGACTTGAGAGCTGCTAGCTTCTAAATCTCTAATTTCTCTGCTATACTGACTTACATTATATCCCAAGAGAGACTAACAAAAGGTATAGAATTTTTGGACTCGCCTTTGGGAGGACACACTTCACTCCAGGCCATGTTGTAGTATACTGACTCACAGGAGGCTACTTCGGCATCCTGAGCTCATGCTATTTCTAGTCCTTCCCAGTAATTTTCTTCAGTTCTCTCATCCAATTCCTGATAGAGCCCCACCCCAACTCAGGTTACAAAGCCTGCCAAGATTATGGTCTAGGTGAGTAAGACAACCACCTGACTAATTAATGTGACACTGCTAATTTATTATAGTAAAATTTAATGTGTTTTTCTTAGGATTGTCAGGTTACCTCCCACTAACTTGAGTAAGCAGATAAAATGTTCTTTCATAAAGATAAAAGCTAATGAACCACAACAGAGAAAAACAAAAACAAAAACAAAAATATTGAGGCCAGAAGCCAAAGAAAATATTACTGTATTTCAGTTTTCAAAATATATCATTTGAAGTAGAACCATCTAGGACTTTTCGCAACACACTGCCTTCTTTAATCCAAATGGCTTTCTTTTAAAACTACCCAAGCACCCTCCAGCCTCCTGGAAATTACAATCTCTATTAAAGAAATGTCTAATGCATCATTATCACAGTCACATAGTGGAAAATTAGATGATAGTTACTCTTCAGAATTCCCAAGTAATCATGGTGGCATGATCATCGTTTATTGCAGCTTCAACCTCCCTGAGCTCAAGTGATGCTGTAACCTCAGCTTCCCAAGTAGCTGGGACTATAGAAAATGCATCACCAGGCCCAGCTGATTTTTTATGTTTGTTTGTTTGTTTGTTTGTTTCGGTATAGATGGGGTTTTCTCATGTTGCCCAGGCTGGCTTCAAACTCCTGGGCCCAAGAAATCCACCTGCCTCAGCCTCCCAAAGTGCTGAGATTACAGGCATGAGCCACTGCACCCTGCAAATTATTCAGAAGGGCTGCTAGTAGATTCAGTATGGTAAAGTTAGGTGTCATAATGTAACAGTTAAGAACACTACCTCTGTAACCAGATTTACTGGGCACAAACATTGACTCCCTATTTATTAGCTATATTACCATAGACAAGTTATGTAACCTTCTTGTGACTTTGTTTACTTGTCTGTAAGTTGGAGACAATACTACTCCATAATATTGGCATATGTATTAACTAACTTACGTGAAACACTAAGACTATAACACTAAGTACTAGAGAAGTATTAGTAATTTTGGTTGCTGTTTTTGTTATTACCCAAAAATCCTAAATATTACTCCAGTGGCATTTCACGAGGAAACCAAGACTAGACTAATTGCATGCAATCATTTCCACTAAATCCACAGAAAACCTGGAGTTTGTTCTTGAGAACGAATAGGCATGAAAATTATTAATTACTTGGCCATTTTATTACCTGTGTTGAAAATGCTTGTATGTTGATCAGCTGTGGCTCAGAGAAGAACTGCTGGTCACTAATTTTCAGGAAAAAGTAACCTTTCCTAAAGAAGTCCCAAAGAAACAAAGAGAAAATAAAATCATTACATTAGACTTTAGACAGATAAGGCTTAAAAACATTTTCAGGTTACATGGAGGCAAGAATTTGGATGAAACCACTGTAGCAATATAATACTCATACTATAAGGAAAAACTACCAGATAAAGATGAACATAGTAAGACTCAGGTAAAAATACTGTGTGTTCTTAAATATTTTTATAACAATAATAATTATTATGTAACCATTTTGTTTCCTTTCTTCTAAACTGAATAAGGAAAAGGCTGAAAAATTAGTTGTCAGGCCAAGGCAGATTAGTAATATTGTAGCCTAATGGTTAAATTGAAGAATTGAAAGAAGTCTTTTACAGTCTCTGACCAGTTCTCCATGATTCCCTCTTCCTAGCAAATGTTCTCCCTAACCCCCACCCAATCCATGTGAGTGGGCCCCCGGTAACGAGGTTTGCAATGTCTGCATTACATGGCTGTTCATCTCCCCTCGCTCCCCACCACCCTACACATACTCATTGTGGACAGACTAGGGAAGGATGGCTGATTCTTCCCTGGCAATTTGCAACTGGCCTGAGAGTCAGCAGTCAGTCTCAGCATTTGACTATGAGACAACCAGAGTCTACTATGTGGATCAAACCTGACTGTAAGAGAGGAGTGAATGACGCCTATAAGCAAAGAGGCACATGGGTGAGAGAAGAGTTGATTTCTGCTTCCCCCTCCCAGTCCTAGCTTCCAGACTGTCCTGGAGCACAATTGCCCTCAGTGCCTTTGAGGTCTGAGCCACGCCTGCAATGTTATAACAGGCCTTACATTTTTGTACAATCTAATTCAAGTTTACTTCCATTTACTTGCAACTAGAGTCCCAACTAATAGTAAAATAAGGCATTGTTCCAGCAGCTTCAGAGACTGCTAAAAGGGAAGGGAAGACTTACACACCTTCAAAGCCAAACCAAGCACAGAACTCACTGCTGGCTGGTAAGATGTAGGACATAAAATGGCATTGCTGATATACTGAACAGTTATTGGAATCTCAGTGCCAACCAAAAAAATCACTTTCTGCATTATGGGGATTTTTGAATTCTAGTCAACTATAGGGACCATTGTTTTAAAAGTTCTTTAAAAGTTATTCTTGGAACTACTATTTATACATGAAAGAATGCGAATGGATCTCAAAATCATTACGGCAAAAGACCAAAACAAAAGGCTACATATTTGATTCCCATCACCTAACAATTTTAAAAGCAGAAAACTATAGCAGTAAAGACGGATCAGTGGTCACCAGTGACTGGGGGTAAAGGAGCAGCTATAAAAAGGAGACTTTTGGGGTAATGGAACTATTTTACATATTGACTATGGTTGCGATCACAAGACTATAATACTGTTTACAGTTATTAATATTTACAGAACAATACACCTCAAAATGGGAGATTTTATTGAATGCAAACTATACCTCAATAAATCTGATTGCTTTAAAAAAAAACTATTCTCATCTTCCCTTCTCTTCTATCTTCTCTTCATTTTCTGTCCCAACTCTATCTCATAAAATAAGGTATTATAAATATATTATTTATCATTTTTAAAAATTATTTTGTTTTATTAGATAATACCTTACTTTATTATCTGACAGAAGTATTACCCCTGAACAAAGAAAAGGTGGTACTTCCAATTAAATAGGGTAAAGTGATTTCTGGTGGTACTGAGGTTCCAATAACAGTGTTCAGTATATCGGCAATGCCATTTTATGCCAGTGACAGCAACTACACTTACAGGTTGTCTTTACCTCCCCAGGAGCATTCTAATTCCAAAGGAATCCAATTCTAAAGAATCATGGTCAGTGTCTTCATGTTAACCATGTTAACAAAACACACACTTATGTGGCAGGTTGTCCTTTCATTTTGTATTATTCAGAGACGTTAATAATTTTATTTTTCATGGGTTTCTACCAACCTCATTTTACTATTCTTCTTATTCTTTCTTTTGTTAAAAATTTACTATACCTCTCATTCTTTCAGTTGTTAGATCAAGAAAATCCAGTATTAAAATGGGTACCCCAAAACAGAACTGTGAGGATTTTCTAAACTGCCACTCTTTGTACCCATTTCAGGGTACAAAGCTATGATTCCACAAGAAAGCAGGTGATGAGAGGTTAAAGAAGATAAATAGACAAGAGAGTTGACCTTAGTTGTTTATAAAGCTTTATGCTTTTCGTAAGTGACTACAGACACAGAGTTCTATAGCTCTGTGTTTGTATGTGTGTGATAGAGGTACTTAAGAATAGGCCAGGCATGGCAGCTCATGCCTGTAATTGCAGCACTTTGGGAGGCCAAGGCAGGCAGATCATTTGAGGTCAGAGTTCAAGACCAGTCTGGCCAATGTAGCAAAACCCTATCTTTTCCAAAATACAAAAATTAGCTGGGTATGGTGGCACATGCCTGTAGTCCCAGCTACTTAGGAAGTTGAGGCATGAGAATCACTTGAACCCAGGAGGCAGAGGTTGCAGTGAGCCAAGATCATGCCACTGTACTCCAGCATTGGTGACAGAGTGAGACTCTGTCTCAAATAATAATAATGATAATAACAACAATACTTACAGTAAAAATGACTGCAGAAGATAGAGTAGGAATTTAAAGAGTCTATGGCATCAAACACCAGAGTTTTAAGCTCCATCTTTGTAGCAATACTTCTTTATAAAGTGATCTTTTGTCTTTTGAGGATGGAAGCCTGCCTATTGTTTCTAGGATGTTAGGGAGGCAGAAATTGTGGCTAAAGTCATGTGTTGTGGAATCAGTCTTGGCTTGGAGTCTCAGCTCTGCATACACATGTTGAGAGGCCTTGGGCAAGATAACCTATACCAGGGGTCCCCAAACTTTTTACACAGGGGGCCAGTTCACTGTCCCTCAGACCGTTGGAGGGCTGGACCATGCAAGGTGTGACACTCTTCACAGCCAGCGCTACTGCGTCCACTATCCCAGACAGCGGTATACAGTGTCACAGGCCCAGCACCGCCTCCAGTGCTGTATACAGGGATGGCAGTGATCAGCCTGTGACACTGTGTATACAGCATCCTGGACATCTGCAGCAGCAGTGGGCCTCTTCTGTGGGAAGCCCACTGCTGCCTGTTTCCCTTATTATAAGACACCTAAAAATAAGACAGCCCCCGTCTTTTGGGAGTAAAATTAATATAAGACAGGGTCTTATAATAGGGGAAATACAGTGTGTAGTAATGTGGGGGGAGACTTTTGGGCAAAGGGAGGTTATAGGGGCCGTTATGTTGTTGTACATTTGGGGGAGTATGGGGGTCATTGTACTGTGTAGTAATGGTTATAGTGCTTTGCCTTTCTTCCTACTTCTGCTGTTATTTCACACTGCTTCCGATGATGCAGGGGACTGCAGCAGCAGACCGGATGTGTGTCATATGATGCACTTCTGGAGCCGTGACGCATGCGTCCTGTGTCACCAGAAGTAGTACTGTACGTGAGCAACACCGCGCTTTGCAGCGCCACCAGGTACTGTGCTCCTCTCACTGACCACCAATGAAAGAGGTGCCCCTTCCTGAAGTTCAGTGGGGGCCGGATAAATGGCCTCAGGGGGCCACATGCGGCCCGTGGGCCATAGTTTGGGGACCCCTGACCTACACTCTCAAGATCTCAGTTTCCTCATCCATAGACTAGGAACATGAGATACATAGTTCTTGTAAAGTGCTTAACATGACGCCTGGCTCAAAGTTAGCACTCCATAAATATTAGTTGTTCTTATTCCTATGATATGATCTTCCAAGGTCACTGACATCGTCACCTTTGAATTACAATAGAGAAAGTGCCATCCACTTTTCTCCTCACCTGTCTCCCAGCCCAAACGTCAAAAATGACCAATCCTCAAGGTTAGTGTTGACAGCAGAAAATACTCGCTGTGTCCTTGTCACTGTTCCATGGGTTTCAACTCCTTGTTTATACACAGAGTCTGAATTATCTGCACTAATGAAGCAGAGCAGGGTGAAGGGTAATCCAGGAGGCTAATCTTTGGGGGGCAACCTCTGACTTCTTGCGGAGATTTACTCTGCTAATTATATAGCTATATTTGCTTTGGTAGGTGTTAACATTCAATTGCATTCCTGAAGCATATGTCAGCTGGGGTGGGGAAGGCAGCCAGAAGTGTGCTACGCATCAGGGGAAAACTGGATCAGGCTTAAAAATTAACCACAATTAATCCCATAATGTGGATAATAAAAACTTCACTGTGATACTAAGTTTCTTTCCAACTCTGAAATTTTAAGAGACCATACAACACCCTGAAAAGCATGTGCTCCATCCTCTCTCTCCGCCACCCACTCCCAGTGTATTGCCCCAGTGTTGAGGAAGCAGCTGTAGCATCTAGGTATATCACCACTTTGTTTCTGCTCTGCCAAAAATCTGGTACCGGGGATTTTTCTGTCCCATCAGAGAATTACCCATAATTATGAGAGAAAAGGAAAATGTCTCTAACAGAAGCATGCTCTCTGAGCAATCATGGGGAAATGATGACAGGCAGCTGAGAGCATTTAGGCTTGTGGAGTACGTATTGATTTTCTCCAGATGAGAAGGGTTAGCTATTGAGAAGAAGAGGCCGGGAGAGGGTGGAGGAGTGGAAAAGCAATGATGGAAAGCAGGCAGGAAGACAACAACAGAACACAGAGTCACCTGAGTTTTTCTTTGCTGTGCACAAAACGCACTTTCTTCTCGTTCACATCTTTCCAGCCAAAACGGCCAGCCTTGTCCAGCTGAACCTCCTTTCCATTTCTTGAGAGCACTAGCTGACCATTGGTGGGAGTGCTCACAAGATGAAACAGGAGATCTTCGACCTTACCCTCCTGGTGTTGGACATTCAGGAGGGAAAAATCCAGTGGCTTTATTGAACCAATTGGGAGGATCAGGGAACCATTCACATGAAGACTAGGGGTGTGTATTTTGCCTGGAAAACATATAAATTCAAAAGTCAAGCCTGATACATTCACTAATTATGTCACTTTCCCCCTATTTTTGTTTATGTTTTTCAGACTACTTCCTTACAATTTCCAGAGAATAAACACAAAATAAGAAACAGAGTTGATTTCACTGCATTAATAGTATGCTGGAGTTTACAGCGTTATATTGTTACAGAAGAGTGTCAGCTCACTCTAGGGCACTTCAGTATTCCTGAGGAATACACATCATTTCTCTTTGCCTCCCAAGGGGATGTCATGAAGTGTAAGTCACTGCTCCTGTTCTTTGACATAGGTTTCATACAGAAAACATGGAGCCTGGAAACCATGCCAATGGCTGGAGAAGGCCATTCCCAATTCCATGCCAGAACTAAAAGCTAATGGCTACTTTGTCCTTGTAAAGAACTTTAGATGAGATAACAATTCCTAATTCCAAACCAGTACCTATCTTTATGACTGCATCTGCCACACACCACTCTCACTTCCTGCTGAGCTCTGGCTCTGACTCAGATATGTTCCCCTCTTACAGGCAGCTCCAGCTTTCCTTTCAGCTGTCCACCATGTGCCCACCTTTTAAAAAAAATTTTAAATCAGCTTTTAATGTTCTTAATTCAGAGCTGCACAGATGAGATTCTGGACTATGACACACAATAAGCCTTCCAGTGGTTGCCACCCTGGATGCACATGCGAAGAACACAGGACTTCAATGTAATCATTACACTATAAAACCCTTAGAAGAAAATATAGGAGTACATTTTTATGATTTTGAATTAGACAATGCTTTCTTAAATAAGACACAAAAAGCATATGTGACAAAAGAAAAAACAAATGGACATTATCAAAATGTAACTTTTGTATTCAAAGGGCACCCTGAGAAAGTGAAAAGACAATCCACAGAGTGGGAGTAAACATTTAAATCATATATCTACAAAGGGATTTGTATCAAGAATATATAAAGAACTATAACTCAACAATGGAAAGTAAATAACCCAATTTTTAAAATGAGTAAAGAATTTGAATGAGCATTTCTTCAAAGAAGATATGCAAAAGGCCAATAGGCACATGAGCAGGTGCAAAATCATAGCCACAGTAAGATATCACTTCACTTCCACTAGGAAAGACAATAAAAATTGTTAGGGTATAGAAAAATCAAAACCTCATAGATTGCTGATGGGAGTGTAAGATGGTGTAGTCACTTGGGAAAATATTTGGACAGTTTCTCAATTAAATACAGTTACCATAGGATGCAGCAATTCCACTCCTATGTATATAAATCCAAGAGAATTGAATATGTTTGTTCACATAAAAACTTGTACATAAATGTTCATAGCAGCGTTACTCATAATAATCAAAAAGTGAAATCAACTCAAATGTGCACTCATTATTTAATGGATAAAGAAAATGTGGTATGTCATAAAATGTAGTATTACTCATCTATAAAAGAAAAAGGAATGATGTGCTGATTTTTGATATCATATGGATGAACCTCAAAAGTATTATGCTAAGTAAAAGCAGCCAGACATGAAAGGCCACATACTGTAAGTTCCATTTATATAAGATGTCTAGAATAGGCAAATACCTGGACACAGAAGTAGATTAGTGGCTACCAGGGACTGGGTTGAGATAGGAATGGGGAGAAGTGGCTAATATTATGGGGTTTCCTTTTAGGGTGATGAAAATGTTTTGGAATTAAATAGTTGTGATAGTTATACAACTTTGTACACTAAAAACCACTGAATTGTATACTTTAAAGCATGAATTTTATGGTAAGTTAATTATATTTTAATAATAAGAAGAATCATATAGGGATCTTTTAAAACAATACTGACAGCTGGGCTCCATTGCCAGAGCTTCTGATTTGGATGTTCTGGGGTAGGATCTCGGGAATTTTATAAACTCCACAGGTAATCCTAGTAAGCTGCTGGTTTTGATAACCACAGTCCTATCCTGAGGCATCTGCCATATCAGACCTGCGGAGGGCAAATAAAGACGCCGGTGTTTGCTACCATTTCCTAGAACAGCACCAGTTAGTTTGCAGTAGAGTAGGATTATCAGTGGCTCCTACTTAGAATTCATGTGAAATACACATACTTCTTTGTCTTACAATTTTATAATCTCTGTCCACATGAAACAGATAATAGATAAAAAAGGATTTTTTAACATGATGTAGAATTTATCCTGTCTCCTCTAAGTTGTTTTTGGCTGGACTTTAATTGGTAGTGCTCCTTTTAACAACAGGTCAGACAGGACAGTTTGGAAATGCCAAGTTTCAGTGGGACTACTTCAACTGTAAGATTTCTCTAAAGAAATTTCATTTTCACAAGTTAACTTATATCCTAGAGAGAAGTAAGTTGGCTCTCAAGTACTTAGGATTTCCAGAAAGATTTCCCCAAAATAAGCCAAAAGTATTTTTTCCCATGGGGAAGTCTTAATATCTTTAAAGGCCAGAAATATAGAGACAGAAAATATGATTGACTATAGGTGTTAAAAAATGCTTTGTGTTATAAATGAATGACTCTCAAAAGCCAACAAACACTCAAGAGTAATGTACTTAATATACTTCCAAAGCTTTACTCACCTATAAAGATTTTGAAGTTCAAAATTAAGACTGAATTTAAATTCACTTCTCTTTGTTATTTAATGTGTCAATTAATTTGTTAGAAGAGACTGGCTTCAATTCTTGTTACTTTTATTTATTTATTTATTTTAGACAAAGTCTCACTCTGTTGACCAGGCTGAAGTCCAGTGGCATAATCTTGGCTCATCACAACCTCCACTTCTCGGGTTTAAGCAATTCTCCTGTCTCAGCCTCCTGAGTAGCTGGAGTTACAGGCACATATTACTGTGTCTGGCTAATTTTTGTATTTTTAGTAGAGATGGGGTTTCACCATGTTGGCCAGGCTGGTCTTGAACTCCTGACTTCACGTGATCCACCCACCTCTGCCTCCCAAAGTGCTGGGATTACAGGTGTGAACAACTATGCCTGGCCAATATTACATATTTTACATTGATTACAAACAGGGGAGCTTGAAATCAATCCACCTGAAACGTGAACCTCATGAAGCAGACTCCCTGTACTATTTGTTATTTATTTGTAATTTATCTCCAGTGTGTGGAAAAGGGTGCACAATTGCACTTTGTCATAATTAGCTCTGCTGACTTATATAAATATAAATTACATGTAAATATAGTTATGTGCTATATAACATTTCAGTCAATAGCAGACCACTTATGTGATGGTGGTCCCGTAAGATTATACTGTATCTTTTCTATTTTAAGTGTGTTTAGATAAACAAATACTATTGTGTTACAATTGCCTTCAGTATTCAGTACACTCACATGCTGTACAGGTTTGTAACCTATATTATAAAGCCTTGGTGTATAATAGTCTATACCATCTAGGTTTGTGTAAGTACACTCTATAAAGTTCAAACAATGATGAAACTGCTGAATGATGCATTTCTCAGAATGTATCCCCATCATTAAGCAATGTGTGACTGTATATATATAAAATTTTCTATAACATGGATGTAGTTCAGGGACATAGGTAAGTTTTATGCCAATTTCTTATCTGATAGCTATGACTTTTAAGGCACAGATTGCTTCTTTTCCTTTCCAAAGATTATATAAAGTTGAGATTCCTCAATTTTCCGTATTCTATAAAGAGTCCCTTACTCCTTCATAGCGTCATGAGTTTTCCCAGATTGGGAATGCTGCATTTTATATCACATGAGTCAATTATGTCTGCAAACTCAGCCTTCACATAGAGAAATTACTGGTAAATTCACCAGACCATCAGAGGAGAAGCACTTACCAGAACATGTTTCATTAGAGGAGTGGGCAGAAAAGCCAGGAACACAATTGTGAACACAGAGGCCACTCTTCAGAAAGAACCCATTGTCACAGAGGTGACAGAGGTCCTTGTCACTGCACTGCAAGCACCCCTGAGGGCAGGCTATTAAAAAAGGAAACACTAAATGAGGCTCAATCAAGGAACCACCTGGGGTAGAAAAATAAAGGGATTGCAACCGGAAGAGTCACAGCACATGCAACAAATGATCCCCAAGTGTAACAAAAGAGAATACTGACAGTTTCCCCATAGAATGTATAGGGAGCTGATCTACAGAGAGGAATACTCCTCACTTTACACAGTGAGATCTAAAAATGTCACACATAAATGAATTGTTTAAAAAGTTAACTGTATTGACTTGTAAGAAAAGACCTTTGTAGTGATTAAGAGCACAGACTCTTTCTAGGTACCCTTCCTCCTCTAACCTTCCCAGCTGTGACCTTGGGCAAGTTCTGTATAACAACTGGTGCCATAATTATCTTGTCTTAAAAATGGGGACATTAGTAGCACCTAATGCAAATAGTTGTTGGGAGGATTACATGTGTTAAAACGTGCAATGACTAAAACAGTGCCTGGCACACAGGAAGGGCTCAATTGTTCTATTACTGCCACCACTGTAATCTCTCACTGTATCTCTTACTATTGTTGTTGTTGTTGGTAGTCGTAGTAGTAGTAGTAGTAGTAGTAGTAGTAGTAGTAGCAGCAGCAGCAGCAGCAGTAGTATTTAATAGTATTTTAAATACTGGAGGAGAGGAGCTATTAATAGGACCATAGGATTACTTATCTGAGTCAAGTTAACAATCTTCTATGAAGAGTTTTTACTGCCTAATTTTCCTGTTTTCTTAGTTGAGATTTTTGCAGTAGAGAGGCTACACAGTATAGTTTAAAGGGCCCTGGATTGGAATCAGAAAACTTGGGCTTATCATCTGATCTTAAGTTGCCATGATTAACACTTCTAAGTTTCTTATTTTTCTTTCACTTGTAAAACAGGTTCATAATGTCTGTCATATTTTATCATGTCATTGTGAATATTAAATTAGATAATGCAGATGGGGGAAATTTAGCGATATGTAAATGCTATGCCTGGTTAACAGCATTATTATTAAATGCCAGGTATTACAGTGGGGCACATGAACCAAGCTTTGCTAGGTACGATGAGAACAAACTGATAAAATTCTCTTAGCTAATGCAGTGGACAAGGAGATTAAGACTTGGGGTTCAACTTTAGTTTCATAAAAGCTCCAGTGTGTTTCACTGGACTGTTCCCGAAAATCCTATTCTTTAAGGATATTATGCCAATATCATAGTCATAGGTGATTTTGTCTAAACACTGAAAAAATTATGTCTATATCAACAGGGCTGATCCACTATTAATGGATCCCTAACTGTAGATCAATGTAAGCTTTACATTCCATAAAACACTGGCTTTGTTTCCAGAAGAACTTTGGGAACAATATTGATTTGTGTAAGAGAATATTGGCTTACACTCCTATATCCTATTTAACCAACATATGGCAGATATGCATGGGAAGCCATCAATTACTTAGGCTAAGCTCCCTGGGCTTTCATTCTGCTTCCAATTCAAGTATTCTTGGATACCTGAGAGTCAGCACATATGGCTTACTTGCTGCCCTCACTTCGTTACAGAATACTCAGCACAGTCTTTAAGTTACCTGTGCATTTCTGTTTTGCATAATCTGCAAAGTATCCCTTCCCACATTCCTGGACACATTGGGCTTCCAAGAGGAGAAATGGCCCTTCACAACGGGTACACTCATGGGGACCTTGGCACTGGAGACAGTAGCTGTCACAGTCTGAAACACAAAAGTCAAGTCATCAGGAATCTGTGTGGCTTTCCAGGTCCTTGTCAGAAGGCAGCATGAGATGTCCAGCAGCATTGCAGCCTAGTGTACCAGGCAAAGGACCATAGGAAGAGCCAAGGAGTCTGGGTTCTGGTTGTTACTGTGATACTTACCAGCTGGGAAACTTAGGATTAGTCACTCTACCTCACTAAGCCTCAGAGTTCTTCTCTATAAAATGGGGGTTGATATATTGTCCTACCCACCCATGGAAAATGCTACATTAACTATAAAGTAAATGACAGGTATCAGCAACTATAATTATTATTAGTCCTTGGCTCTCAGTACGTTTTGCTGAAGTGTTGACCTTTCCTGGTTCATCAAATCAGTTCTTGTTCCCCCAGGAATTCTCCTAGGAATGCTCTCTGTGCCCTTTTGATGGGATTTTCTGGGTCTGAGAATTGCGTAGTGTTCAACTGAGGCTAAAAGGGATACTCAGCCAGAGAAAGGTGATTGTGAGCTATATGGTATTCAGAGGGTTGAAGGGGGCAGATTGTGAAATAATCAGATCTTCCCATGTGCTCAGATGTCTAGGGTACAAACACCTTCTCACCTGGAGGATATGACTGTTCGATTTTTAAGAAAAAAGTAATGGCTAACACATACTTGTTCGTGTGGTCCTATACAGCCAAGATTCCCATACTGGCCTCAAATTTTAGCAAATGTTTTCTTAGGGCATGGAAGAAAAAAATGGGAAATTTTCATGATAACAAAGATAGCTCTTAGGAAAGAAACCAGACTGGGTAAAAAGCAGAAGGGGAAACTTGCTGCAGGCTCCTTCTGAGATCAGTACAAATCAGAGGTGGCCAAGGTGTGGTTGAGCACAGAGCAGGGCCTCCACACACTTACTTTTGCAGCGGCCTGAATCCTGGTAAAATGACGACGAGCACTGCTCCACGCAAGCCCCATCCTGGAGAACGTAGCCATCCATGCACTGCAGGCAGTCTGTTCTCAGAGGCCCGCTGCATGCACTGCAGCTCCAATCACACTCTAAAAAGAAAGTCTGTACTAGATTATCTTCCTCTGTCTCCACCCTCAGACCCAGCAACTCATTTATGTTTGCAGCTGCAAGGAGTAAAATAAGGACCACCTAAGAGATGCCAGATAAGTAGGCTCAAACAAGGTTTCTGCTTGTAGTAGCCTGAATGCTTCTCTGAGGTTTAAGTGTTCCCTAATTATGTCAGACATGGACATGTACAAGGGGCACTCCATGGTCATGCCAAGCCTGCTTGTTGGAAGGGCTGCTGAGAAACCAGATCACTTTGGTCTCAGTTCTTTATCCCTGTGCCACAGCAAGTCTTTATGCAAAACATGCCTCAGGGAGTGGCCAACTTGCCCCACAAACCTAACCCTCACTTCTTCCAAATACTCAATCCTCAATAGGTAAAGAGATGTCGGAGACTCAGCTAAGAATGCATCTGTTGCCACCAGCTGCATGAGTTTCTATCTCTGAAAACCAGGCATTGACCAAAGTGACAGGAAGAACCAATGATACCAGAATTATATGGAGCATAAAGGTGTTGTCCAGAAAGAAAGAGGTTGGTAAAACAATAGATCTCATTTAGGCATTGGAATGGACACATTTATATGGTAATTTGCTCCATAAGCACCTGTGGGATGGTCACTGAACAGCAGAAGGGGGCAATATAAAGGTGGTAAGTGTAGAACCTGTCATCCAGGAGCTTATGTTCTAGAGGGGTCTAACCTTGGATGTGCACACAAATAATCCAGAGGGGTTGCTAAAAATATGGATTAGGTTCAACATCAGAATTATGAAATCAGAGTCTCAGAGGTTGGGTTGGGCACGGGAAAGTATTTGCTGCTGTACTTGTTATTCTGATTATTATAGTTGTTGCCGTGGCTGTTGCTGTTTTTAACGACCCAGGAAACTCTGATGCAGTCAGAAAACTCATGTTTGAAAGCCAGTGTTGTAGCTGGTAAGGGAAGTGCTACATGCATGGAAGACGGGGTGGGACAGCACAGTTAAGTACATGGGTTATGAAGAAAGGTAAGTCTGTATTCAAGTTGTGGCCTTACTACTTTTTATCTTTATTATCCTACAATAATGTGTTCATCTATATTATCCTTGGTTTCTCATTTGTAAAACAAGGGTGAGAATAGTACACATTTCATTGTGTTATTGTGAAGAATAAAATGACATAATGAATTTAAAGAATTTAGCATAGCACCTGGCATATAGTAACAACTCAATAAACATTTGCTACTGAACTCTTTGTCTTAGAGAACATATGTCCATTCAGGGCCACCCTCAATCTCATCTTCCATTCCTTCTGAGAAGCTGGAGAAACCTCTCATTAGTTACCCTTTCTCTTCCTTGATACAATATTTGTAAGTCCCAAAGAAATCAGGTAAATGTGCAAGACAGTACACATGCTTCCAAGAAGATTCACAAAGTTAATCCTATTCATTTATTTTGGCTGAATCAGTCCTGAGGGAAAATGACTAAAACAGAGCCTTGAAAACTGCCAGCATAGTTATGAAATCATTTATAATGGGGTGGATTTGTGATCATCTTGTTTTTCACCACAACCGACAGCTACTGGTTAGAAGGCAAAAAATGGAAAAAAAATTTCTGTGGTCTTGAGCACAGCAGACCACCTAAGTTGACAACCAAGTAGAATTTCTTGGAATGCAAAGTGTGTAATTTTGTAGAGCCTTAAAGCAACCTAAGTTTACCTGACAGATGTTTGACCTCCATATCCAAGCTCTAGCTTCTCTGCCAGAACCAGAGGGATAGAGAGAGCTGTGGAAGGATGCAGGAATGAGGAAACCGACAGGAGCAAGTAAAACCTGTTCTTTATCTCTGCTTTTCCTCTCGCTGAGCACTACCATTCAAGGAACATAAGCCCCAAGAATTCCAGCTACTGGAGAGCAAGGAAAAGGCATTTGACTTTTGACATTATCTCCTTATAAATTTCCTTGAAGACAGGGACTACGTCTTCACTCATTTAAGTATATTAAGCAGAGCTGAACACATCAGACATGACTCCTGACCTCATTAAGCTTAGAGGCAGCAATCTAGACTTGTAAATGCAAACACCTACAGCCCATAAAAGTAAAGTATCTTCAGAATAGGCCTTGTGTGATAGAAAGGGAATGGTGAGGACTGCTGGAGTGAAGAGATCCTGCTCCATCCAGCGGGGACAACAGCGACACCATTCCAACCTACAGTTGCACTGTTGGGATGCATATCCAACATTACTAGAGCTTCTGGTTAAAAACAACACACACACACACACACACACTTGAAAATCTCAATTTTACATGTGAAATCTTCAGATTTTCAAAAGGCAAATAATTAAAGATTTTAAAGCATTGAAACATGATTTAGATCAAGCAAAACATGTCTATGGGCCAAACCTGAGGATTTACAATTTGCCACCTCTGATCTTATTACCAAAATGTAGCACACTGTCTGACACAAGTAGGTGCTCAAAAATACATGCTTAATAAGTAAATAAAGGAGTGACTAAATGACTACATACATACATACATACATAATTCTTGCTACCATCAGAGAAAGTCAAAATGTGTGATGACTGCTATTTTCCCAATATGGAAAACTAGACATCAGTAGTAAAGGGGTATCACTGAGTAAAAGAATCTTTCCACAATTCAGGAAGAGCTTTACCTCTGCACATGTTGGTGGAGAAGTCAAGATAGTACTGTGGGGCACAGCTCTCATATTGACATTCCCCAAAGAGCAGAACCTTGTTTGGATCTCGGCAGGAGGTACAGCTGGCCTGTGAATCACAGCTTCCACAGTGTGTGTTGCATGCTAAGCCAATAGGAAAAGAAAATGACCAGATGATTATAATTGCAAATACAGAAGCACTGACTAAACCTAGACAGATGCTGCATAGGAACAAAGCCTTGCTCCAACCTGCTCCACATTTTATTATGGCTCATCACCCTCCCCTGTGATCAGCAAAAACAGAAAATATTAGTTTTCAAAATAGAAAAGGGTAATATTATTTTACAAAGAATATAAATTGCAAATCCAAGAATGAAAATCCCATATCCAAATTGCTCTGTGATTCAGCAACAGAATTCATGCTTCCTCTAAAATCTCTTGAATTACAGTTCAGAACTTAAACCTTACTTCTTCAGGAATCAAGCCCCCTTTAGTTTATAATGTAGATTCAGATTCTTGTATGATGCCAACATTAAAATTAGGTACCAACTTCATTGGGGAGCTTGGGAAAATCCATACTTTAAGATACAAAGCACTTGAAGGTGAACTGGTTTATTGATTTGCCTAGTTACAACTCTTAGAAGCTGACATTCAGGGATGATCTCCCAATATGGTCATGCTTCCATCTTCCCTCATTTAACAACTGGCATTTCTCCATCTACACAGTCATTCATGCCAGAAACCTTGGACTCTATCTTGATGCCTCTCATTCCCTGACTCCTAATCCAATTACTCACTGGATCCTATTTATTCAAACTCTACAATATAATTCTCAGAACTTTTTGCGTTTTTCCATTTCCACAAATGCCAATATTTCAAAGCCATCATCATCCCCTGCTGAACTACTATCACAGCCTCCTCAATGGTTTCCCCAACTCTGCTTTGACCCACTTGCAATCTATTTTCCATGCATCCACCAGAGTGGCTTTTAAAATTCATACAGCTCAGGTTTCAGAGTACACTTTTGCCTTCAAACTCAATGTTGTTTTTCAATCCTGGAAAATTTCCAGCTATCATTTCGGCAAATATTGCTCTCCTACCATTCTTTCCATTCTCTCCACCTGGAAATCCTATTATAACATGCATATTGGAATCCTCTTAATATAATGTCTGAGTCTTTAACTCTTACTCATTCTTCAGTCTCTTTTTTCTGGGACCTTTGTTAACTTTCTATTCTAAAACAGGCCTTCCATTATAGCACCGTATACATGTTTTTTATGCTGTGTACAGCAATTTTCATTTAAGTGATTATTTGATTAACATTTGTATCTTTTAAGCTGCAAACTTCATGAAATCAAACAACAGGTCTGTTGTGTTCCTTATAATGTTCTCCAACACCAGCTGGTTCTCTGTCACATTGTAGGTGTTCAATAAACACTTGCTACATAAATGAAATAAAGACAGATATCGCACAAAATATATACAAGCACCAGTATCTCTGCCTCATTCTGAAATCTTCTCTAAGTATGTGTCAGAGGAAAAGTTCAGAGAGAAACCCAGTGAGCTTTAGATCTATATAATATTAAAGTATGTGGCATAGGGCAGGAAAAACACTTCCCTGAAAAATAAAAAGAAATCACATGGTATTGTTTCACCTAAAAAGAAAGACATTGCTATAAAACATTCATTAGAATAGGTATATTGGTAATTTAAGGTCATGGGTAAGTTCTAGACTGTATTTTCAGTTCTAATTATTTTCAACAATAGAAAAGAATATTTTAACTATTGTCAGCTTAGATGGGAATAAATTTTTATCCTTTTCATTTTTGCTAGAATTTCTATGCACGGTGCATCTTAATTTTGGCAAAGCGTTTAATAGAGATTCCAAAAATAAAATTGTGAATACAAAAATGAAGTGAGACCTAGTGGTTGTAAGTGGATTTGAAAGTGGTTGAAAAGCATACTCAAAATGTGACCAGCAAATCTTTACAATTGATAAAAATAATATCCACAGTAGAATATAGCATTGATCAAGCCTTAATTTCTTGCTTGATCAATATTTTTATTCATGACTTTAACAGAAACAAGAAACCAAGCTAATGACATTTAAATATGCCGCATGCACCTATATAGGAAACATACATAGTTAAGTTTCACTAGCTGGAAGAACAACTGTTCAGTTACCTTAACTAATTGAAATAATGAATCTACAGTAATCAAGTGAAATAAGCAGAACTCCAAGAATAAAGTCCCACATTTATGTTCCAAAACCAAGTGTACAAATACAGGAAGAAGAAGATCTGTTTAGACAGCAGTTCCTATTAAAAAAAAAAATCTAAGACTTTTAGTCAATAACAGCCTTGATAGTAACTAAAAACATGATATGGTTACTGAAGATACTAACGACATCTTAAGCTGAAGAGTCTCCATGTAATAATGTAAGGGTCAGCTGGTCCTCCCTTCTTGACATAGAGCTGCAAAATGAGGCCCCTGAATGCCAGTTCCCTGACCAGGGGTCAAGGCCAATTCCTTGCTTTAGTGTCTGAAGGTTTCTCTTATGATTTACTTCTACCTGCCGCTGTGCCTCTGTGTTCCTGAATCTTTTTTTGTTTTTTGTTTTGTTTTTTGTTTTGTTTGGAGACAGGTCTCACTCTGTCACCCTGTCACCCAGGCTGGAGTGTAGTGGCATGAACACAGCTCACTTACAGCCTCCACCTCCTGGGCTCAAGTGAATCTTCCTGCTTCAAACAATATAGCTGGGTCCACAGGCACATACCACCATGCCCAGCTTATTTTTTAATTTTTTCTAGAGACAGGATCTTACTTTGTTACCTAGGTTGATCTCAAACTCCTGGCCTCAAGTGACCTTCCTACCTCACCCTCCCAAAGTGCTGGGATTAAAGGTGTGAGCCACTGTGCCTGGCCTGAATCTTTCTAGAAAGTACTTATTCCCCCTTGGAACCTTGATATATATCTCAGTTCCTTCACTTACTTCTAAAAGAAATGGATCATGCTGAGTATTCTGAATTGTTGGAAGACTTGATGGAGGATTTGGAGGGACACAGTGGTGTCACACTGAGGAACAGTTGGCTTCCATGACTTCTTACTCTTACCCCTTTCCGATGTAATCAGTAAATAGCTGACCCTGTCTGACACGGAACAGTTCCGTAGGTACCAACGTCCCTTGAATTCTCTGCTTCTACGGTATTACATTCAGACCCCACAAAGTACTAGTCCTGATGCAGTCATGTTGGTGTGGCCACACCTGGAGTAGCAGGGGCAGTTCTTTGAGGTCAGTGACCCCCATGGCAAGTGTAGATGGACAGTGAAAAAGGTGGCAGAGTGGAGGAAGTGATGGCAATGGGGGAAACTGGGATGTGCTATAACCATCACATCTGTGATGTGTTGTAAGGAGCAAGGACCCTCACAGTGTGGGGATTCAATCACCTTCTTAAACAGACCTATTTTCTGCTGTAGGTCTAAGAAATGGTCATCCACTCTCCTGCTTCAATACTCCATTGGTTATAGGTCTACATAGAACAGAGATGTCCAAGTGGGGAATGACAGTTAGTTTCAAACTCTGGAGAGTAATCATGTGAAGGAAGGAGGAGGCTTATTCTATGTTACTTTGGAGGCAAGTTCTAGGGCCAATTAAAAATAACTGTCCAACAACTCCAGCTCCCTAGCAGTAGAACTGTTTCCCTGCTGTGGAATTCTGTGTGGGTGAGTGAGAGTCTCTGCACTGGTGCAAGGTTGGCTTGAGTAATTCTGGAATTCGCCTCCAATTCCAAAGCACTATGGTTTCAAGTACTCAGATCCTTACCTACCATCTCTTTTTTAAAGTTCCTGTCTCAGCCGGTGACACTTAGATTTTTGAATTCACTTAGTAGTTCATCCTCTCAAAAGATTCCTATAACCAGCATATCTAGAAAGCTCTCCAGTCCTTACTTCCTTCAATACTTTGTTTATTCCTTAATACTGATTACATTTCCCCAAATGCCCTTATTATAAAATTTCTAAAATTGGCAAGCCAATAATTGTCTATAATTATGAGTATTAAAATAAAGCATTTTTTGGTTTGTTTTGTTTTTTGAGTCAGAGACTCACTCTGTCACCCAGGCTGAAGTACAGGGGTGTGATCTTGGCTCACTGCAGCCTCTGTCTCCCAGGTTCAAGTGATTCTCCTGCCTCAGCTTCCCCTGAGTAGCTAGAATTATAGGTATGCACCACCAGGCCTGGCTAGCTTTTTTGTATTTTTAGTAGACATGGAGTTTCACATGGTGGCCAGGCTTTTTATATAAATATATTTTTAAACATACTAGAAACTCAAATATCCCAACTTAAGAGCATATTTTCCAATCTTAGAAAGAATGAAATTTAAGGACTAAACTCAGGAAATTCTTAGTCCAACTAAAATATTCTATGACATTCTATTTACATGGGAGCGTAGCAAATGTGTTCATGCAGAGGCCACCCTGCCCTAAGACAAAAACTTCCCAGAAGAGAAATATTTCAATGCAATGTATTTTTGTCACCTATACTTCATATAAGGGATTCTATTTTTTTCTTTTGAACTTTTATTTCTGTGATTCCACTGCTGTGAAGAGCTTCATAAATCTAAGTCACTGTTTCTCCACCAACACTCTCTTGCTCTTGAATAGAACATGGAAGTATTTCATTCCTGTCTCTTGTATTACAGAATCTACAGATTCTGGCAGACAGTAGATATATACAAAGCAAAAGTTTTGTTACAAAAGCAATCTTCCTACCGGTCCAAAAAAGTTTGTTTTTAGATCTCCAGTACCTCCACAGATGATGCAAAAGGGTGAGCTCCATATAACGAATGAAAATTTTTGCCAGGATCTCAATAAACTAACAGTAATATCTATCTTCCTATCTATAAAATAGAAATATTTTTACAACTTTATTTGCCTCTCATTTTAGATGATGATGATAAAAACAAAACAATGGTTAATTAATATTGACAGCTTACTCTCCACTATCATCTATGTTAAATGTAACAACAACATTAAGATGTAGGTATGGTCATAATCTTCCTTTCACAAAAAAAAAAAAAAAAAAAAAGAAAAAAGAAAAAAAGAAAAAGAAACTGAGGCCTAGTGCTTAGCTGACTTGCTCAAGGTCATAAAGCACTAAGCAGCAGGTAGAATTTGAACTTCTCTGAGTCTAGAGCCCACTCTCCTAACCCCTATTCCACAATTCCTTCCCTAGAACACACAACTGAAATATCATCACTATTTTTGTTAACTGTCATTTTCAAATGTACAATAATTTTTTTTTTTTTTTGAGGTGGAGTTTCGCTCTTGTTACCCAGGCTGGAGTGCAATGGCACGATCTCAGCTCACCGCAACCTCTGCCTCCTGGGTTCAAGCAATTCTCCTGCCTCAGTCTCCTTAGTAGCTGGGATTATAGGTGTGCACCACCACGCCCAGCTAATTTTTTGAATCTTTAGTAGAGACGGGGTTTCACCATGTTGACCAGGATGGTCTCGATCTCTTGACCTCGTGATCCACCTGCCTCGGCCTCCCAAAGTGCTGGGATTACAGGCGTGAGCCACCACACCCAGCCAATAATTTTTTTTAAAATGACACTTGGTAACTGAGATAAAAAAGAGTGGCATCAGCCTATCATAAATATTCCTTCATCTGTGAAGGATTTCTTAATTTTTTTCAGGCAGATTTACCCTTTCCCTAATTTATCCTCTTTGTTTGTGCCTGACCCAAGGTAATTAATCATATTCTGACTTATTTGAGAAATAAGACATCTATATAAGTAACTCTCATGTAAGTCCAAATAACTACTGTTTGGGCAGAAATGGAATATCTACAGCATGCAAAGACTTGTACACTGTCAATATTCACAAATACATATAGAAAAAAAATTAAATCCAAAGAAGTGATTAGTATAGTGCATACTAGAGCAAGCTCCACTCTCTGCCTAGGGTCATAAATGGGATTGCTGAGAAAAACTATAAAGATAAAACAAACTAACACTTCTATTTTTTAAATGAGATAACCTGAATAGAGAAGTTAAATAACTTGCCCAAGATCACACAGCTGGCACTTACAGAGGAGACCCCACTGTACTGACCCCAGGCCAGTACTTTCAATTAGGCTGATATCTGAGCTATAATCTGCTAATGGCAGCCTTATTGCCTTTGTAGATTAGCTTTCTTCCTTTTATAAAAATGAAGGCTACTAGTTGAGAAGATGGAAGTAAGAACCTCACATTTCTTTCATTGGCTCCAGAAAGGCAGGAAAGTTCGTTCATTGGAAAAACCTACCCTGGCAAACATGATTGTCATCAGGATAGTACCCAGGGAAGCAGGTGGTGCTGCAGGTGCCAGTGTGGGACAGCACGAGGTTGGTGTCACATGAGGAGCAGGACAAAGGTCCTCTGCCCTGGCAGGTTCTGCAGGAGGAGTGGCATTCTGCAGAGGAAAAAAGACACAACAGAAACCATGATGTCAGATTCTCTTCCAAAGCAGCATCCCAAGTGTGGGTAATAAAGTCCCAACATTGAGAACATTGGCAGGTCTGGTTTACAGTTCCATGGCATGCCTCCTGCCTCCACTCACGGGGAATTTCAAGCCTTCTCAGCTATTCCCCTGAAGAGAACCTCAGGCGGCAGCTCCAGCTCCTGAGTCCAGCACTTACTCACTTTTACAAGCTCCTCTCTCTGCATAGTATCCTGAAGGGCAGTCAGGAACACAGTGGTCCCCAAGCAGCAGGTAGTGGGCATTCTGGCACCTCAGGCAGATGCTCCCGGTGTTGTGAAGATCAGCTGCACAGTGCTGGCACAGGGGGTGGCAGTCTGGAGGGGAAGAGGAGCAGAGAGAAAGCACGGGTGCTCATGAGCACAAAGTCTCATCACTGCACCAAAGGGTAGAAGGGATTTCAATTACCAACACTGCAGCTGACAGCTGAAGAGTAGCCCAAAGGCAGTGTATTTCAGTAAAGTAGAAGCTTGGGACCTGTACAAATTGTGTGTTTGAAGTTTATAGCAAATGGCCAGGCTGAGAGTTTTCATCCCTTTCCAATGGAATGAACTTTAAATACGAGGGTGTCACGTGATAGATACTTGCTGGGAGTATAGAGAGAACTTCCAGGCTAACAGAAGCAGTAAGATCGATCGACACTATCAACATTTCCCCTGGGGGTCTGAGACTGGAGTACAGCTTCACCCATCCCCTTCCTTCACAGTAATAGAGGCAGGAGGCAGAGAAATTCTAGGAAGACAGGGGTGGGTCCCTGGTGAAACCCCACCTTCACCATCAAAAACAAAAAAAAAGTCTGAAACACATGGCACAAAGTTCAAAGAATGAATTTCTATTCCTGTTTGCTCGCCGTCTCCCAACTGGTTCTTTCTGAATCATGCCTTTCTACCAACTGAATGTTGCCTTTTCCAAAACTACCTATAGCCTGCCCCGCCCCCATTCTATACCTATACAGACCCCAGATTCAGTCAGTAGAGGGAAGATAGCCTGACTCTGAAGAAGATTCAACCTGATTTTGGAGGAAGACAACCTGTCCTTCTTGTCTCCTCTCCAGCTCCACTCTCTGCTGAGAAATGTTTTCATCACTCAGTAAAATTCTCCACTTTCACCGTCATTGAATTGTCTGTGTGACCTCATTTTTTGTGGGCACTGGACAAGAGCTTGGGACCCACCAAGTTCTGGTACCCAGCAAAAGCTATCACACCAGCCCTTTGCCCTCACCAGCAGAGGGCAGCTGCCCCAGGCAACAAGGCATGAGGCCAACTGAGCAGCTAACACACCACCATCTGTCAGACTGCAGACAGGGAAAATAAAAGAGCACTCTAACATCCACTCTGGGGCTTCAGGGTCATAGGCACCCTCACCTGAGTGCCACCATGTTTCCCCTGAGGCGACCTACCTCGTTTGGCTGCAGGCCTCACATGGAGCTTGCTCCTGTGTCAGTGCCTGGAGTGGCCAGCCAGGTCTTGTGTTCACTAACTCACATGCTCTCTTCCACAAGGAGTCAAGCACAGCAGGCTGAGCAGATGAGACACCACTGCTGTGAGTCCAGCAGAGGATCTGATAAAAATCCTGCATCAACAGGGTTCCTAAGCCCTCCGCAAGGCTCCTTCTCACAGATTTGGCCTTCCGGAGTCTATGCCAGTCTCAGCCTTCAGCATGAATGGACTGGGGTTAGTAAATAATTGGATTGAGTTGCTGGAAAATTTTAGTCTTTAACAAGAGATAAAGTTATGAGAATTGTTGTGAGTTGGAAAGTCATTTTTATGAACCAATACATAGTACATAGTAGCTTCGTAATACCAGTTGGGATTAAAGATATCAAAAAAATTATTTTGTCCAGACAACACTGTCTCTTGTTCTCACTCATATAATGGTCATCCTTTAATAAAGAACTTGATTGTGTTCAGCTTCCTTTGTAGGTGAAAACTTCCTGCTTTCAAGTGGTAATTACCCTTTAAGTTCCATTTATCATCCTTTATCCCAAAGGCAGGAGAAAACCCACAAATCTCAATTTACCCACCTAAAATGAAAAAGGAGTAAGATCTAGAAAAAAGAAAATAGAAGAAAGAGTTCTGGTTATGTGGCTGTTCCATCTTCCCCTGTAGGATTCAAAGCACTCGTTTGTACTTGTTAATGCACCACCCACGGCGCCAAAATATCTTGTTTCATCTCAAGGCTGTAGTAGAGATTGTGATTTCTAGAAAAATCCATGTTAGTGAAACAGATTGCCTGCCCCTAAAATCTCTTAAAACAGGTCTTTCTCTGTACACTGCTGGTGATACTTTCCTAATAGTTGATCATCTGGATGTGTTCCCCATACACAAAGCAAAGCTGCCTTCCATGTCCAGTGCCCACTCATCCACATGAAAAGCCTTCAGAGGCCTTCATAGCCATCCCAGAAGTTAAGCCAGGAAAGTCTGCCTCAAAAATGCTGATTCTTCTGGCAGCATACAAACTAATAGTCACCGACCTTTCTCTGAACATTGGGAGTTACAAATTACAAGTAGCCTTTTGCCAATATCAGGAACAATTCATGACATCCTGAGAGCCAATTTAATCCTCATTTCAGTCCTCCAGTAAATTACAAAGGAAATTATGACTGAATTGAGGGAAGTATGAGAAGGAGGCTACTTTCCCCAGATTTGGTGTATGGTTTCCACATGATGCCAAGTACTTTGTTCTCTCTTCCCTGTGCCTTCCTCACAGTGCCAGGAGCACAACCCCCCAGCTGTGCAAAGGGAAATTTTTAAGACTTCAAAAGTTGTAAGAGCAAATGAAGGTGATAGTGTTTTATGATTATCTTAACAAGTGGGTAAATGTTAGTATTGGAAACCTAGGAAACACTACAGATTTAAGGCTCCATTATTTGAAAAGCCAGGGCCTCTGCTCTTTAAAGCAATTTCTTCCAGAGCTTTCTGAACTTGGGCATGCATCAACAAGATCTGCAGGTGTTCAGTGGTCTAAAGACTAGTTGCATCTAACAGATGCTTTCTCCAGCATGCAATTAGAGAAACATAAAAGAATAATCACCCAGGGGATGCTTTCAAGAAAAAGTCAGCAGACCCCTGTAGTATTTTGTGGGTACAACGAGTAAGTATTTACGGATTTATTTGATCTTTGGATCTCTGTTTAAATAAGGAGCGTAACGTGTGTTAATTATTCTAAAGGAATCTGGAGCAGGTTCCTTCCGCATCACCCAGCAGTGCTTTTAAACCCTTATTACTCTTCGCAAGTCACCACGCCACTCTGCCCACTCATTCATGTCTTCCCAGGTGATCTCATCTACATCATTAAGCAGAGCATCCTGGATTTATTTCTTTCAACCTCAAAACATCTATCTACTCCCGTTCTATATATATGTCTACTCGTCTATATTCTTGATCCGATTTTCAGTATTATTGCACCTGCTTTCCTCTATCTCTCTTCACTCTCTCCTCAACCTCAACTTCCAAACATGCTCTCCACTGCCTACCATCCTAAAAACATTTATCTACAAATACCTCATCTCTTGCCATCCCTTCACCGTCCAACTTCCTCGCCTCTCTAACTCCTCATTTCATTGTAATCTGTCTTCAACACATTTTACTGTGGTATTGCTCTTGAAAAGGTCTCTGATGGTCTCTTAAGGACCATATCTAATGGCCTCCTCTAATTCCTTATCCTACCAGAAATCTCTGCAACACAAGGCACTGCTGACCAGTCCTCCTCCTCAAAACTCTCTCCTCTCAGCATGAGTCACACAAGTGCCCTTCTAGGCTGTGGTCTATTTCTGTGCCTAAAAGTTAAAGGCTATGAGGAACCCCTACATTTTTAAGCCACCTCCAACCAACTTATAAATGTAGGGGTTCCTCATAGCCTTTAAGTTTTTCTACCCTCCTAATCAAGTCTCTGGAGATCTTAAACCAGACATGGCTGTCTGGCAGATTTGAGTACACAAATGCCAGAAGTCAATGGAAAGGTCTCAAGAGTGGGAGAGACTCTGAAATTACTCAGGGCCTCACTCTGCTTCCTTCCACAGCTCCATGTTAAGCCATAAGAAAGCATCAGATCAGTCCCCAAACATATATTGCGTGATGGAGTGCCCAGAGTCAAAGGAGAAATCCATACATGACACTTGAAAATATAAAAAGATCAGCTCCAAGTTGCCCAATGCATCACATTTATCCAGGTTAGTTTATAGTTCTGCCTCACACAGGAGATTATAAACACTCGAGTGTGGAAAATCAAATGACTCTTTTTGTTCACTACCTATATTCATTCTATGGTTTAAAAAGTCATGCTGAACACCCAATCCTATGAACAGACTCATTCCAAAGCAACAATCTGAGTGGCACCCATGTTAATCCACTCATGCAAAATTTCCTTCCCAGTTCTGTCATATGAGAAGCCCCCAACAGAGGACCAATTATATAATTAGGCTCTCAGGGTTGGCTGGCTGATTTTTATTAAATCACTCTGAAAAGAATAATAAATCCCTAAAACCTATGAAACACTTTTGTCTTCAGAGGCTTGAAGTCAAATCTCTTTGTAGGAGAGAGTTTCTTGGGAGACTTCAAAATAAGTAATGATCTGCCCAGAAAGAAGCCAGAAATCAGAGCAACAAGTGCTTGAGGATTAATATCAATGTTCTGTCTTACAACTAGAAAAGTATAGTTCCCTAGGGCAGACTACAAAACTCAGGCAAGACAGGCTACAAGTAGCCGGTCCCACAGGGCAACACCTGCGAGCAGGCTTCAGGTACAAGCCTGGGGCTGCTGTAATCTACACAGAAGGGCTGAGCAGGTTCAGACAGGAATCTAGAGGTTTTATTTTTCTGACTACAAAGTAAACCATGGAAGAGAAAACACGAAAAATATTTTTACAGAGTATAAATAAGCATAAAAATCACACTAAGCATGGTTTTTTAGGGTCAATAACTGCTAACATCGACATTTCTTCATTTAGTTCTTTTTCTATACAATTTTACATATAGAGCTTTTTACATAAATTATATTATATTAAATGTGGGCATTATAGTACCTTTTTTACTCAATATCATCAGTATTCCCACATGTCATTAGGGACTCTGTAAACATCATTTTTAGCAGCTTCATATTCCAGTACTAAGTAAGCAAATAAAAAAACTGCATTTTTCTTATGGTTTGAACATTTACTTACAATTTGTCTTCACTTTTATAACTAAGGCTATGATAACATTTTTGTGCACAAATCTTTGTCTGCATCTCAGATTATTTCCTAAAGGACAATGTCAAAAGGGTACAATTCATATTATCTTATAGTTTGGATTTATTGAGCTCTGAGTATACATTGGGCAAAGCATTAATTATTATAAACACATAATTTCATTTGAAGAGAAAAAGTAGGCAATGTTATTATCCCCATTTTATAAATGAGAAAACTGAGACTCTGACAGCTTAAGTCATTTGCTTACACATATCACATACAGACTAAGTCCAGAGCATACACTTTTAACCACCAAAGGCATGAAAAAAATGTAAAATTCTTAATTGATATTATAAATTTCATTCAAGAAAGTTTCCATCAATTTGTATTTCAAGAGCCATTTCTGAGACTCATCATAATTTTGCCAGTACTAAGAGATTTAAAAATAGTAAACCAATCTTGTCTAATTTGGTTGCTGAAAATTGGGGTTAGTCATTGTTTTACTTTGTATTTTGTTTATTATAAGTGCCGTTGACTATTAAAAATTTATTTTCGGCCGGGCGCGGTGGCTCAAGCCTGTAATCCCAGCACTTTGGGAGGCCGAGGCGGGTGGATCACGAGGTCGAGAGATCGAGACCATCCTGGTCAACATGGTGAAACCCCGTCTCTACTAAAAATACAAAACATTAGCTGGGCATGGTGGCACGTGCCTGTAATCCCAGCTACTCAGGAGGCTGAGGCAGGAGAATTGCCTGAACCCAGGAGGCAGAGGTTGCGGTGAGCCGAGATCGCGCCATTGCACTCCCGCCTGGGTAACAAGGGCGAAACTCTGTCTCAAAAAAAAAAAAAAAAAAAAAATTATTTTCATTGAAACAACAAAACATTCAAATTGCTACTGTACTACTACAACTTTCAGCATGGTGGGGAAAAATGACTTTGGATATATCATTTTAATTGAGTACTTAATATACATAACCTAATAATAAACTGAGGTATCAATCAGTGAGTTCCTTCCTCATCCACTGCTACCGTCCCCCATTGGACCAGGAAACATGGGGTCATCATGTGTTCCCAAAGTTATCAAAATCAGACCTACAAAGACACTATACTTATACCCAGGGCACAGGAGATAGAAAGAAAAAAAAATTGTTTTTTTAAGACAGGGTATCCCTCTGTTGCCCACACTGGAGTCCAGTGGCAAAATCATAGCTTACTGAAACCTCAAACTCAGGGCTTCAGGATCCTCCTATTTCAGTCTCTTGAGTAGCTGGACCTATAGGCATAAACCATGAGGCCCACCTAATTCTTTTATTTTTCATATAGCCAGGTGTCTCACTATATTGTCCAGGCTGGTGTCAAACTCCTGGCCTCTAGCAATCTTCCCTCCTTGGCTTCCCAAAGTGCAGGGATTACAGGTATGAGCCATCTACCTGGCCAAAAAAGTTCTTGAATGTGCATTGGAACTAACAGAGCCACACCCTTGCCCATCAACACAACCCCTACAATTTCCATCTCCTTACCCCAACCTAAAAAACCTTCAAGTTGAAGAGGAAGAAAATGCAGAGACCATTCCCTTTGCTCCTGCCTGCTCCTCTTATGGAACAGGTTGGAAGTAACCCAGTAGAATGTTCAAGAGTCCCAATGGTACAGTGGGCTTGGGCTATGTTTCTTGCCTTAAAGAGGGCTGTCTCCCAAGTTTTGTCATGGGGGCACAGTGCGCTGAGCAACATGAAAACACAGTGGACACTGTGCAGGACTGGCATGAGACTATTACAAGCATCCTGTAGAATGCTGCAGGGATAATGACAGGGTGCCATGCAAGTACATAACAGGGGTACCAAATCAGTCCAGGGAGCAGAGAAGACCTCCCAGAAGAGGCTGAGACAAGAACACTGGTAGCAGTTAGCTGCAAGAGGAGCAGGGCAGAGGGAGAAGGTTTGGAAAGGGTTCCAGGAGGAGGGAAGCTTAGGCAACCCAGCAGTTCAATAGAACAGGATGTCTTCAAGGAACCAAGAAAAGTTCAACATGGCTGGATCTTAACACACAAAAGAGTCACTCAGGACCTGGGCAGGCCAGTTTTGGAAGATGTTGTAAGTCAAAAAAAGGAGTCTGGATTTTATGGTAAAGGCAATTGGGAATCAATCTCTCTCTCTCTCTCTCTCTCTCTCTCTCTCTCTCTCTCTCTCCTCTGTGTGTGTGTGTGTGTGTGTGTGTGTGTGTGTGTGTGTGTGTGTGTCTTTTTTTCCGTTTATTTACCGAGGTCTCTGTGTTTTTGTTAGAGATTTAAATTAGAATTTTTTTTAATATGAAAGGCAGCTCATATTAGGAGAAGACATCAAACCAAAGCGGAAAACTAACAGTCTAAGAAAACTCTGACACACAGCAGCTCTTGCCATAAAACCCTTGCTGGGGAAGGAAAGCAGGCTCCTTACTGTTCCCTCCCCTCCTCCCCTCCATTACATCTGCAGAAGCCCCTTTTCTGTCAAAAACATCCCTCTGCTTGTTTTCAAGGGGCTAGATATGCTGGAGTAGGCATATTAAGATTATTATGCAAATACATGAAAACTATTGTGACACGGAATGGAGACACTTGAGAAAGAAGAAAAACACACTTGGTTTGTCTTTGCATGCCTGGGGAAGACCTTTTCACTCATAGTCAGTTCTCAAAACTTCTTTTAAAAGGAAAACAAAGTGGAATTTGGCCAAATCAGCGATACCTAGTAGGTAGCTCCTACACAGTTGTTAAAGGGAAAAAAATTATTGGAGTAAAAAGACTAGGAAATTATGGAGAATTTAGAAGCCCATGAAAAACATCAATATGGGTTGCATTACCTGGTTTTCAAAGTCCACTTCAGGCCAGGAAAAAAAGGTCACTCCTTGGCTGCATGTGTGACAATTTCCAACTGCCTTGTCAGTTACAACTAGAGATAATAAAGAGGGAAAACTACCCCTATGGCCAGCCAAATGTATTAATTATACAATCTAAACATAATTAAGAGGTGGTATGAGCCCCACCTCCAGGCACCGTGAGAGGTAACTATGTGACCCAATAAACTACTACGACACCAGTCACTTTATTCACAGTAAAGTCCATGGGCATATTTTCTACAAACTAATCTGATCTGGAGGGAACTCTTGAATTCTTCTCATTTGGTGGTGACTGTCTGATGAACCCTTTAATTCAGATCTTTAATGGGCCCACACCATAGGAGCACCTCTATCAGAAACTGCGTCCTTAAAATGGTAGCATCCTCAGAGAGACCAACAAATTCCAGCATGAATTCCCCCTAAAATACTCCAGTCTGCCTTCCATGCCTGTTCCTGACCACAGGTGATATTGAGAACAATTTCACAGGATACACTACAGCAGGCGTCCCCAAACTACGGCCCGCGGGCTGCATGCGGCCCCCTGAGGCCATTTATCCGGCCCCCCACCACACTTCAGGAAGGGGCACCTCTTTCATTGGTGGTCAGTGAGAGGAGCACCAGTATGTGGTGGCCCTCCAACAGTCTGAGGGGCAGTGAACTGGCCCCCTGTGTAAAAAGTTTGGGGACGCCTGCACTAGAGGAAGTGTATACTCTCACTGCCTAACTTGCACCAGACTGCAGTTACTAAAATAAGGGAATTGAATTTCCAACCCACCACTCTAGCAGCTTCTGCAAGGATGAATGTTCCATCCAAAAAGCCCCATCTGTGCAGCAAGGTATCTGCATCTGACCTTCCTGCCTGTAATCAAGAAAAGGAAGGCTGACCTCAAACATGTTTAAATAGGGAGCATGCATCCGTTAATTGCTTAAAAGCAGTGCCTATTCTGGAGCCTGTCTCTCAGATTTCTCCCACTACTACTCCGCAAGTAAATTCTTGTTTGTCACTATTACAATTAAAGAGTCTTTAAATATAAGAGCCATTAAGAGTCACAAGGAAAGAAGAGAGGCCCAGAATACATTTATACTTAGCCTGTTTCAGATTACTGATGTATAATAAGTGTGTGGGGGTGGGGTGGGGGAGGACCGATGGAATTCCAGTTGTTTGTAGATGTAGCTCCTTGCTAATACATGCAGTGAATTAGAACTGTAAACAAGCAAATGAATAAATACACTACAAGGTAGCCTAAAAATGGAGTACTAGCTCCAGCTGAAATAAACGCATTTTATAGTTTTTAAGCAAGCAGAAGATTCCATTTGTTTTCTAAATATGCACAGCATGTACACATGCTAGAAATTTAAACAGATTAAAAAATTAATATTTTGACTCAGCAGCAGTAGAATCCTCTAATATGTCACCCTGCAGCTGTGAGGAAATTGCATGTGGTCATCACTATGTGATGCTTTCTTCAAATCACAAAGTCTCTGCTTCAAGGATCAGTGAAGATTACCCACAATCATGATAGATGGAAGCACATGGCAGTGAGATAATTTATTTCGTGTCGTTGGAGCAAAATCAAAAAAGCTTGAAGATATTAAAGTAAATGTGTACTGTCGACGCAATGGCTTTGGATGTAGGTTTTATGGAGCAGTGACTCCGTAGCTGATAAATAATGACCTATAAAGACAAATTTAGACACACAGTGAGATTTTTAATAATGTCCTGTCAGTCGATTAGGTTCTTAATGCAACCACATTAAGTGCATTTGGAAGTGGTTAAAATAATCAGCACTTGTAGCTGTTCTCTGTCAGGTGAAAAATAAATGATTTCATGCCAAAACTCAGGGCCTTTAAAGGGCATAGAATTTGAATTCTAATGCCACTTTTTAAAATTGATGGGTTTCTGCTTGTGAGATAAGTACGGCAGGAATCCAGAAAATAACACACATGGCAGAAGAGAAAGAATCCTATCTCTTTTCCTTTTGATTATTAGTTAGTGCTTAGCCCACCCATAAGCTCTTAGAAATCACGTACTCTTTTTAGAGGCTTTGAATTAGTACAAAAGCTACAACATTAAACAAAACCAACCAACCAAATGAGACTTCTTTCTTCAGTGTCTGTGGCTATTGTTTTACTCTGAAAAAACCTAACCAAATAAAACATGACAACAGATTTCTGCGCAGCGTTGACAAATTCACCAATGTGCTGGGAGAGCTGCCGTAGAAGCCAAGGAAACAGCTAGAAGAGGGGACAGTAAAGGGAGGTGGTGAGTGGCAGTGTCAAAATTTAAAAGAAAAACTCTAGGGTTTGGTGCCACCTTGCCCTGCTAAGAAGCTATCATGAGTATCACTCTTACCATGTATCTTGAAGCTTTGTATTCAATTTATGTTTTACTCAGTGTAGCTCCAAAATAGAAAACAGTTCATGGCCAGGTGCGGTGGCTCACGCCTGTAATCTCAGCCCTTTGGGAGGCCGAGGTAAGCAGATTACGAGGTCAAGAGATGGACACCATCTTAGTCAATATGGTGAAACCCTGTCTTTACTAAAATGCAAAAATAGCCAGGTGTGGTGGTGTGTGCTTGTAGTCCCAGCTACTTGGGAAGCCGAGGCAGGAGAAACTTGAACCTGGAGGCAGACATCGCAATGAGCGGAGGTCGCGCCACTGCCCTCCAAAGAAAACAGTTCACTTCAATTAACATTTAAGGCAAGTCAGCTGAGTATGAGGCACTGTGGAAGGTACTATGGGACTGAATCAGACTTGAAACCTTCTCTCAAATGCTTATGAAGGGATGACCAAAAAACACATCCAAAACACAACAGGTGTCAAAGAAGAATCAGAGAATATTTTATCCAAAGTGAATAAGAGGAACTTGAACCTGAATGCTTATTTGATGTTTGCAGATGGTGCCAGCTGAGGACATCCTTGTTAGAAGGGAAGAATATGTAACAGCACACACAGGAGCAGAGCAGTGTGGCATGTGAAGAGAACCAGCATGGCTGGAGTTCTGTATGTTCACTTGGGAACCAAGGAAAGCAGGGACCTTGAAAATCAGAGTGAAGGATTTACAGCTAATGCAATAGGCAATGGAAAGGCATCAACAAGTTTTGAGTGTCAAAGAGTATTTTGTAAACCAAATCTGATATTCAAGAAAAGTTCTCTTCCTCCTCTTGGGAAGGACTAGGAGAGCTTTAGTGAGGTAGAGCCTCTAGCAGAAAGAGAAAAATGAAGCTGTCATCTGAGAAAGAAGAGCTTGGGGTTTTTGCAGCAGAAACAGAGAGAAGGGAATATATCCTTAAACAGTTTGCACACATAGAATCTACGGGATATGGCAGTGATTCCAATATAAAAGAGGGGTTGTTAAGAAGAAAAGGTAACTCAATGGTTTTGAGTTGTGCTAATTGAAAAATCAGTAGTGGGTGAACAAGGAAGTAAGGAGAAGGAAGAAAGCACTGTGGAGGTGGGAGGGATGAAGATGAAGTGTTTTCTTTGGAGTTTTCCTGTGATTGGATATCCAGCAGGAAGAGAGAAATGAGGATTGGGAGGGAATTATCACATGCACTTGGAATGAAATCTAAGGAGAAAATAGAAATGAAGATTTAAACTGTGAAAGATGCAAGGGCCCTGGAGGAAAGAAGATAGGGGAGAGGAGCAGGAAAAATGAAGAGAGAAGGAGGAAGATGAATGTGTATGCAGAAGAGGAAATACCTGACTGAAGAGATCAGCTCAGGAACGTTATGAGCAGATGGACTCTGGGACACAGCGGGAGGAGCTACCTGGGGCAGAATGAGGGAGCTCCTTCCTCAAAAGAAAAAAAAAAAAAAGGTAAGTAGAAGAGACAGACACTTGAGGAGAAAAGATGAGGTTTGTTTTATGTTATCAGATAATATAAATCTTCTAAACAAAAAAGAAAGCAGAGTTGTAGACAGAGAGTGAAGAGAGAGTGTAGGAAATGTGTTGGAAGGTCATGAGGCCATGATGCACAGAGCATCAAAGACAAGTGAATTAAATGAAGTCGGGAAGCAGGAAGTGTGTGGGAAGATCATGAGGGTCAAAACCACAGAACATCAAAAAGAAGTGAATAAAATGATGTTGAGAAGGAGAGAGGCTCTTATGGAAACTTGATCAATGATGAAGGCTGATGATAACAGTGATCACATATGTGCCTTCTGAAGTGGCACTCCTTGGATTCAAAGCACAGCTCCAGAGCTGGCTAGCTGTGATACTTTGGGCAAATGTGTTAACATCTCTAATCTCATTTCTAATCTTACCTTGTCCTGTAAAATGCAGATGGTACTAATCACAGTACCAACTTCCTGTGCTTGCAGCCAGAATTAAATGACATAATATATGTGACGAGCTGGCACACAATGAGTGTTCAATAAGCATGAGTTATGATTCTTTATCTGTAATGGGCCCAATCATAATTGATATTGATGCTGATGCTCATGTTTGCAACCAATTCACTGGTTTTGCCTATTAACAGTAAGCCACAGAAATTCACAGGTATGTAAAAGCAGGTATATGTAGCCTTAGTAGAGGTATATGCTACCTTTAGTGCTGAAGAAGATAACCTGTAAGTCTCAGTTCAGCTGTGTTCTTTTAACATACACCCACAAAAACTGTCTCTGCAATTCAGGCCCTATCCTATAGTTATTAGGAAGCAACAGCAATCCTGACTTTGTTGGGAACTTTTACAAGTTGGAAGCTTACAAGTAAGGTCCTTCTCTCATTATGAAAGCTAGGTAAGGTATTGTTTGGTAAAAGTCACATGAAGGAGAAAATACAAGATTTTTTTTCTTTTTTAATTTAGGAAGGACTCAGTTTAAGCATAGGTCATGTTCTTTTTTCCTGAAAGGAAAAGCTCAAAAAATTCAATCATCCCTTTGCAGACAGATTGATCTCTTAAATAAAAGAAAATTTGGGAGAACAAGGAAGAGACAATCACTGAAAGTTCTGTACAGAGGGTAGATATGCAATTCATGGTTCAAGCAATAAGAGATAGGGTGACATGATGAGAAATAAGAAAGTGCATTACAAAAAAAGAAGATAAAGAAAATAAGCAAGTGTTGAAAAAAATAGAAGACACAAGCAAATTGAAAAAATATAGAGATAGAAGAACAAGACTAGATGGAATACAGAGGAAGGTGAAAAAGAAAAGATAAGAACCAAAATATGACTCACACCAAGAAGAAAGATCCCTGTCATAATTATAATATGAGACATTAGAAGAGAATTAGACATGAGGACAGCTGATTCAAGTCCTTAATTCTTCCCAACAGTTCTTGAGGACCATCCAAGTGCTAGCTTGGCACTGTACTGAGTCTTAATTCACCAGTCAACAAAATGGAAATTACTAGCATTTTCAATTCTGCAGGGGGGTTTCTGGGTATGATTAAAGGGGAAGATCCATGAGAAAATGCTTTGAAAATTATAAAACTTCACAAACACACCATTACTACTATTAATAATGAGATGAAACACATATCTAGTCACAGCTGTAGCCTTAGAAATCATATTTAACCTGCCATGGACCAACCAGTAAATCTATCTCCTGCCTTTTACAGCCCTGTTCCACAACATGAAAATGACAAAATTAAGTTACCCAAACACAACGGAATATGACTTAGCATTAAAAATGACAATTATGTGGATTCTTCCAATATTTGCTAACATATGGAAATATGTCATTTAAAGTGATGTTTTAGAGAACAGAACAAAGAAATACAATAGCTGTTCACTACAACTGAAAACAATACACATACGAATATATTGAAAAAGATTAAATGTGGAGTGAAGTAAATTATTAAAATTTAGTATACATTAATGTTTTTCTTTGAAGTTTATTCATTTAGTAAGGATCAAATACAATGGGAATGCAGGTACACATGGCAGTCTAAATCAGCTTTCTTAGCATTTAAAACAGACTAGCAAGTTTTTGCAATGTTTCCCAACAACGCCTCTCCAGCCACTCTATTTAACACAGTGACCTTTAAACCACCAATCAAGTAATCCGCCTACTAATCCACTTTTCAATTCACCAACCAAAAAAAAAAAAAAATTTCATTCTTCAGCCCCGATTGCGTGCAAGCAATTGTACTTGCACCATGGAGTACAAAATGGTTAAGTATGTGGACTCTGGAATCATGTTCTCTGGGTTCCTATCTTGGCTCAATCATTCTTGACTTTTATCATTTGGAGTCAGTACTTAACCTCTCTTAGCCAGTTTCAGTTTCCTTATATGTAAAAACGGGGATAAAATTAGTACCTACCTTGGAGGATTATTGTGAATGTTAAATGGCAAAATGCATTCAAAGCAATTAGCACAGCACTTTCACATGATAAGCCCTCAGAACCGGCACCTATTATTAGATACCCATGAAAAGATCACTCATAGAGAATGTGAGCTGCTCAAAGCCCAAGTGCTAGGTAAAGTGGTAGAAATAATCAGCATACTAGAAATTCTAACAGGGGAGATGCCAAGAAGAAGCTGGTCCTGGAGGGAAAGGAATCTGAGCCAGGCATTGAGGGATGAATGGGTAGGATTTGGTGATCAAAATAAGGCAAGAACTGCTACATGTTTAAAGTTTATGCTTCTTTTCTTCCTTTCCATTTATAACCGCAGAAGCAGCCACAGCAAGATGTAGGGTGGTGCCAACTCACCTCCCCCGCACCGTAGAAGCTGCTTTAAAACAGAACTGGCTCTCGCTTCTCTGGCTTCTAGTCACTGTATCTGGAGGGAGGGAGAGAGCTGGTGTCCTGGCTGGCACAGGGCTCCCTCCCGGGTTCTTAATTATGCCCAACTTGAACTGGGCTTTTCCCCCATTATTCAATGCTGCAGTTGTATCAGCTTATTCCAAAATACAGATGTGTTGCTCTTTAAATTTGAGCAATTTTACTTTTTCACCACATTTTTAGGGCCCTTCTTTCAGAAATGGTGACAATAAATGGGAAAAATCATGGAAGGGACTCAAAAGTGTTTATTTATGATGTGGAAGAAAAATGTTAACCGCAATGCTCTTCAGCAGGCAAAAGGGTGGCAAACACGTACCTCCTTGGGTGACCCCTCTGCCTGCCCACAGAGAAAATAAAGTAGGAAGAGCACAAGGGAGAGAAGGTGAGAGAGAGGGAGTGGGGAGGGAAGTCAGTTGGTCTACAACCTGCGTACAGGTTTATAATTTCCTTTTACCTTTAGGGAGTGTAAACCAATTGTTCAAAGCATTAATAACAGTTAGTTCAGGACTTCCCAAATACTGTTCTTCATACCACTGGCTAGCCCTGAAAGAGGCTATAATAAAGGGAGGGGGTCTTTCATTCAATGCTTAGGAAATGATGTTCAGCCATCTTCATCTTAAAGATTCACAGCATGAATATGCATTTTTAAGGTTCTCAGAAATCTTGCAATAAAGAAAGTTGCTTACTTTTATGTAACCAAGTCAATTCCAAATTTATTTGGCCAGGAGGTTTTTTGTTTTTGTTTTTGTTTTGCATGTAACACCTATTAACCATTGCTTAGAATTTGAATTCTGTAGAATAGGAATACAGTACAAAAATACTTGAAGTAATATTTCTTTACTCACACTTGTCTTCTTTTGCTTATATTCTCACACAGATTTGTGGAAAGAGTGAACCCGCATTAAAAAATTACTTCATAAACAATAACACATTTTTAATCCCCTAGATTTTTACTACCCTAAAAAAATCAACTGTTTTAATATTTTAGGTCTTCCCCTCTGCAATATTACTTTTGATATTATCTTCTTTCTACATAAGAACTCAAAAACATAGCCATCCCATCAGGCAGTCCACAAAACTCAAAGCATGTTTTAAAAAATGCATCTGCAGGTGAACATTTCCCCGCTAGGTTTTTATCTGGTTGTCTTTTAATTCTTACCCTATTCTATGAACAATAGGAAGCTTTTAGCTGAGAAAGAGAAATGAAAAAAGCACCTCAGGCTTTGGAATTTTCTGTTAATGTTATTGAGATATGGGCCAAAAAAATTGTTTTAATTTATGAAAAAAGAAAACCTGGCTTTCCTTAGCACACAACTGTGTCACCCACAATTATGCACAGCTGCCTCTCACCCCAGTTCATTTATCTTTGTTGAAAACTTTCAGCTCTGGCCTAAATCTCACATACTTTATATTTGCTTTGATAAGTTGGAGGAAGAAACCCCATACATATGACATCTCCATATGTGAGACACACTGAGGTTACTGGACCTGCTCCCAGGATGGATTTACTTTGTCGGTGTGCTAGATTGATGAAATTTTCTATTTTAAACAGGTCACTGATGATAATCTCAGTTATGGGTCAAATAGAGAATACATCCTGAGAGGAAACCCTACCACCCTGGAAGCACTCGGACATACACAAAGGAGTGGGCAGAGAGGGCCCTTCTCTGGGACTTCCTGTAAGCTAGGACTTCCCAAGGACACAGAGGGGACATTCCACTGACGGCCCCACACAGTGGTAGATTATCTTTGGCTTTGTCTGTCATCACATGGTTTCTCCTAACACCTTCCTGAGTTTAGACAAAAATCACCTAAACATTCTGTGAGGTAACTATGACCCAATCAAGGCAATACTTTAGTCAAAAAAAAAAAAATTCCAAGACTTTAGGTTCAGGGCAACACTAAGAGAGGAGACAAGCTCCTAGTAGCTACAGTAAGAAGCCTGTCCACTCCTCCTGGAGAGACATTCTGGGATGTCCAACCGTCACCCCCAATTCAGCTTGGCCAAATTCAACCATTTTCCTACTGCCTCTTAGATCTACTCCTACCCTTGGTAGATGGTACTCCCGTCCCTCGAATTTCTGTGACCAGAAACCTGGAAACTATCTGCAAAGTTCCTTCTCCCTCACCCCCAGGGCTGAGGGAGCACCAACCTCTGTTGCTTCTATTATGTTAAATCATATGAAATTTCCACTTGGACCATTTTTGCAACAAAACAGCAATCTTACATGAGTCAATCTCACATACTATTAATACCCGGTGAAATCATGTCCCCTTCTCTTTATTCCCTCAGGAATGTTTTCATTAAAGGATTTCTTTCATCTGGATTTCTGCAGCTGTCTCCTAAAGAACTTTCTCCCTCAGTCTTTTCTTCTAAGCTATCTTCCACAGATGCTTCTCTTCACGGAAATGCAATCGTGATGCTTCCCAGAACCTTCGAGGGATCCCCACAGGTGTACCAAGGCCCTCATGACCAGTCCTGCCGCCCCATTCAATTCAAGTCCCACTTGTCCCATAGGACTCAACTCTTTATGGGTGTCTCAATAGATAATCCTCTTTGGCCCATTTTCTGAAATATTCTACCTGCAAACCCCAAACTCTAATTCTCATTCACCTTTAAAATCATCTCAGTTGTGACATCCTCCAGAAAGCTTTCATAGCCACTCCACACACTCACATACACACCCTCCAGTGTAGGTCACGGTCCTGTCCCATGGGCTCATCTCATATCCTGTGCTGTGCATGGAATTCCACAGCAATATCATGCTAAACACACACCCCTTTCTGTTATGTGCTGAATTAGTCCCTCCCAAAATTCATAGGTTGAGGGCCTATCCCCAGTACCTCAGAATGTCTGTAGTTGAATATAGGGCCTCTAAAAAGGTAATAAAGTTAAAATAAACATCTTAAGGGATGGGTCCTGATCCAATGTGACCAATATAGCTATAAGAAGAGAAGATTAGGACATGCAGAGAGACACCAGGGGTGCATGTGCACAGAGGAGGCAGCAAGAGGGCCGCCATCTACAATCTAAGGAGAGCGGCTTCCGAAAAAGCCAACCCTGTGGGCACCTTCATCTTGGACTTCCAGCCTCCAAAACTTGGAGAAAATAAATTTCCATTGTTTGAGTCATCCAGTCTGTGGTATTTTGCTATGGCCGCCCAAGCAAACTAACATTTTCATTCACTAAAGTGTACATTTCTTGGTTGCAAGTACCGTATCTGATTCATCTTTACATCCCCAGAGCCCAGCACAGTGCCTGGATGGCACAAGGGCTTCATAAATGGTTGATGGATCCATACATGCATGAATGCATTGCAAGGCTACAGAGAGAAGTGGAAGTGTTTAGAAAAGTCAGACATGTAGTGGAAAAGTAAACTTTGGGGTCAGCACAGTTCTCTGAAAGTTCAATAACTAAAATTACTGATCAAACTTTTCTATAATAAATACTTTTACCCCAGTCTTTAATCAACAAAGGATTTCTAAGCACCAGACAATGGTTACCTCATTTAAAACCATTACTTAATACACCTAATTCCCAGAACAGCCAAGATTTTCCTTTTCAGCTCATTTTAGTAGGATATGATCTTCTAGGATTGGGGACTTTCAGAGTGGCTCAGTCTCATGATTCTCATTCTAAAGGTTCCCTATAAGCCTTAAAAAATTAATGCAACTCCTAATCACCTAATTTACTATCAAGGAACACTCTGGACATTAGAGAGAACAGAGCTCATTAAAAATTAAATTTTTCCAATCTTCTTGTATAAACATGTATTTTTAAAATATGCCCCAGTATAAAATTTTTTAGGGTCCACATTCCGAGTTAGATTAAAAAATAAAAAGCCATCATGAAGGATATAATTCAGGTCCTACCTTCTGACTCTTCTCCCTGACTCTAATCTCTCTTTGTGTTAGTCCATTCTCTATGCAGCTTGCAGATTCTTTGCCTTAACACACACCCTTAGTCAAGTTACAGGCCTCTCCAAAACTCTCATGGCCCTATTGCTCACAAGATCCAGTCAAAACTTTTGGCCTGAAACTCTGGGTTCTTTATACTCTGGTTAGAATTTAAATTTCCCAACCATTTTATCTAATATGCTTTAATATCAACCATGTTTTTTGCCCATGTTAGATGACTTGCTAGTCATGAATAGCCCACGTGCTATACCTGCTGGGCCTGTCTCCTGATGAAACCATGCTCAGAAAACCCATTAGATCAGACCTCTCTCTGTCTCACAGGATCCTAGTTATTCTTCTGGAAGTATTTTGCATTCCAGCTCCTCTATAATGCCTTCCATATCTTGCTATTTCTCCCTACCTTGAACTCCTACCACCCTTATTACCAGTTGGTGTTACTGTCCTTAAATTGCTTTGTACCATTCGTTAACTACATTTGTGTCTTCGGTTCACCTCCTTAAATAGTCTGGAAGACCTCTGTATCCCCTCAAATGTCAGCTCGGCACCTTGTGCTCAGTGAGTTCTCAGTAAATATCCACCAATATGCTTTAGCCATGTAAGGAGCCATTTAATTCTCAGAGTAGCAGCTCTTCCAGGTCCTAAAGTGATAATAAGCAGCTAAACTCAAACATATAAACTGTAATAGCCCCTGCCATCCCAGATTCTCTTTTGGGGGTGGGCACTACTGTCTCCCATTTTTCACACTTTCCAAGACCATCCTGCCTACAACTGACATCACTAGCAATAGACACATCCTGTAGCTGATAGGGATTCTGATTAGTCTTCATCCTGGACTCTGAATTTCCACTTTTTGTTGGACCTAAAAATGTTTGCACAGTCTCTACGCTTGGGCTTCTGCTCTGAATCCAGCATTCTGGGTTGGAGCCCTGTGCTTGGCCATTTGGTTTTCTTAGAATATAGACCTTAATACCAAATGTCTAGTCTTTAATGTCATATGCAAAAATGAGTGGCTCATCTGGACCATGGTACCACCAGCCACAGGGAGCACAGCAACTGACTTGCTGTGCCCTGCCCACCCTCAATCCACCAGATTGAACAGGTGAGATGTCAGCCTCATCCCAGACTGAATATGCCTGCTGGATACTGAGATCTAGACAACTGGCCATGCCTCCTTCCTGCCCTAGGACAAGCCTGATGGCCAGGTCAACCCCTCAGCATGCTTTCTCACCCTTCCCATTTGCTCAATAGCATTCCAGAATGCCCCCAGTTCACCCCTTCAGAACTGAGACAACAGCTGCTAAAAGGCAAAGCTCTGTAAGTTTATCCCACAGTTTGAAGAAGTGGGTCAAAAAATATACAATAACCCATTGCTCAGTAAATTCTTCTCCCCAGTCTATAGGATGTTTGGTGGGAGAGTCATTGTCTCCTTCATCTGCTTCTGTATTCTGAGTATTTGACCATTAGTAGGCACTCAAAAATACATATTTGTTGTCTGAATGGATAGAGGAACATAAATAATGTCTGGTTTCAACACTATTCAAATTTCAGGCTGCTTCCCTAATTTTTTTTTTTTTTTTTTTTTAGATCTGAGTTCTCAAATAAAGAAGAAAAAAAATCCCAACTCCTAAGGCAACTGATCTACTTTTAAGTTTTTTTCTTTCTTTGGTTTCTTTCAAAAGAAAGAGAGAGAGAGAGAGGGGGAGAGAGAGAGAGAGAGAGAGAGAGAGAGAGAGAGAGAGAAAGATAGAAAGAAAGAAAGAGACAGAGAGAGAAAAAAAAAAAAGCTAATCTCTCTAAAATTTTGTGTCTGAGGCTGATGGCAAAGCATCCCCATAGCAAAAAAGCAGGACAAAATGCAGACAAGAGAAAGGTTAAGTCTTGGAGTGACTTGTTTGCAGAACACTTTTTGCTGTCTTAAGAAGAAGTTCTCAATGCATATAAAGGTACTATTATCATCACTTCACTCTTCGTTAATATGAGGGTCTGAGATTTTCAGGATTTGCAAGAGTATTACTAGATGTTCCATTGAAATTCACAAGTTTTTACTAAATGCCCCAGGGGAAGCAGTGTCATGAGTTTCCAAACACGAGACAAATGTCTTCTATAAAAGAGCTCATAATGTGTGGACGAAGGACAGTACAAGAGCCCCCTTAAGCGTGGTATGACGAGCCCCAGCAGCTGCCTAGTGATTTCTGAAGAGTCCATGGGAATTTCACTCACCAGCACAGTATCCCATGAGGTTGAGGAACTGCTCTTCCCTGCAGCTGGTCCTGCAGTTCCCATTGGTAAGAGAGACATGAGGGTAACAGGAGATGCAGTCAGACTCCAATGGCCCATGACACTGCCTGCAGGTCGGGTGACACTCTGGCAGGGGAATGAAAACCAGGATTGGAATTAGCAGCTCAGTATGTATAGGTATGAAGTATTTAATGCACTCCACAAATTACATTAAGAGCAGATCTCCAACTCTAATCATCTTTAGAAGATTCCTGAGCAAGTCTGGCACACCCTTGTACCTGACCCAGAGACTGCATTTCTGATGTCAAAGGGATTACTGTCCATGAACACATTAAGAAATCTTGAACTATACATATGTGAGCGATCGGTCACCCATTCCAGAAAGGCCAGCATGATCATCCCCATCTGTGTAAGTAAGGAAGCTCAAATCACAGTCACAGAGCAGAAATGTGAGTGGTAAGACTCCCTGACCCTAACATACCATGACTCAAAGAATGAGTGGGACAGGAAGAAGAAGGGGACATCTTACTTCTCAGAAATTTCTAGCAGATGAGGGAGGAATCCATACATAGCAAAAGATACTGCAATTTCTCTCTAGAGTCAGGGGCCAGCCAGGGTCTCCCTTCAAGCCACCACTGGGATGCTTATCTTATCAGCAATACTTAACTAAAATCCAAAGGACAGAAAAAGTCCTCTTTCTGGGGGTTATCGTGAGCTGCCTCTGAAGTTCAATTACTTAGAGACAAAGTTATGTCAAAGCTATGTCTTCTCCAGAAAAACCACCAAATTAACCAAAGGTATGACACTGAAACAAACCAAGTGAGTCACAGTGAGGTGTAAGCAATAAAGATAAGAATAGCAAAGAATCAAAGGTGGCTGCAGCTGCAGCTGCACTGATGCTGCCAAGGGAGCAGCAGGAGCAAGCCCATGGAAGCAGATTTAAGGACTTCTCTGCCAAGGACAAGGAGGTCTAAGCAGGTCTGAGTGCAAGAGGAGGGGATGTGATGGGCTGGAGCTGGGTAGATCTTGCAAGAACTGATGAACTCCCTCCTGGCATGCGGCCGGTGGGAAGCAAAGGCACAGATATCAAGTCAACTGCCTCTCAATTCTGGCAAGAAGCCAAGAAAAGATAAGGATTATTTTTTAAAAAAGCAGGCAAGAAAATGAACTGCTGATTAGAAGGATAGCACTCTCACCCCTTCTACATTCCTGAGGCTCTCAATGTTGAAAGTACCTCTCCAAACGACACACTGTTCTCTGGATGATTTCCAACACCCAGTTCTTCCTCCCTACCAGAATATTTCCAGTGACCTGGGTGCACTGCTGTTCATGGTACCATCCATCTGCTGGCTTCGAACAGACAGAAGCATGGACAGAGAAGAGCGAGAGTTACCCAGACTTTCCTCCCTTAAACAATTTTTTACATACAAAAACTAGCTGGGCTAAGATGAAAGTACCTAAGGATAGAAACAGCTTTCAAGGGCAACTGTAATGACAAAGAAACCAGGAACATTCCCCCACTGAGCTTGACAGAGTATTTAAAGTAAAGCAACTCACCAGGGGACTGCAGAGATGAAAAAGGCACTTAGAAAAAGGCAAAAAATTCTAGAACAAAAATAATATTGATCTTCAATCATCTAAATTTATGTTCATTCTAAATTGCTTCTTTGAAATTTAAGACTAGATGGATCTAACGTATGTTAATTTATTTTTAAAATATTTCACAAATTTATTATGTTTTCTGACTCCAGAAATGTTTGTAATATAATTTCATATTAGTGGGCTTTTTCCTATCAGCTGGCCCCAACAGTCTATTTTTAGAAATAAAACAGAAATCATGACAGAATGGTTTTTTCCTGTGCATACAAAAAAAAAAACAAAAAAAAAAAAAAAAAAAAAAAAAAAAAAAAACAAAACTCCCACACAGCTCTGTAATAAAGTCCTTAAATTTTAGTATTTTGTCAATTCCAACAAAATTCTGTACTAATCCCAAACAGTATTTTCAGAATCTCTGTCACTGAAACATAAAGGTGCTCTTAAAAACATACTGGACTGACATGTTAAAGAAAGAAGCAAATACCTCTATCTCCTTTTGTTCTATTCTGCCGTAGTCAGGGGAAGTGGGGCTGGGAAGTGCAGTTACCTGTGCTAAATTCCTGATTCCATACAAATGCATTAGCACCATGGTAGTTTGTCTCCATCATGAAGATTATCGAATCTATCCCTTACTGTGTACATAAGCCATTCCCCACTGAGAGGTGTATGCTATTCCTTCGCCCACTCAAGTACAGGTTATCTTGCTTTGACCAGCAGAATATAGCAGAAGTGACAGTGAAGCTTCTGAGGTTAGGCGATATGCAGCTTGCAGTTTCTGCTTAGGTCTTTTGGAATACTCATTCCGGGAGAAGACAGCTGACACATAAAAAGACTGACTAGCTGAGATTGCCATGTTGTGAGGAAGTACAATTAGCCAAGAGAAGAGGCCTCATAGGGTAAGAGATTGTTGACCAACCCAGGTGATGAACATGTCAGCGAAGAGCCCACCTGCAGGACCTGAAGAAAGAGCTGCCCAGCAATCCTCAAAACTGGGAAACATAATTGTTGTCTTAAGCCACAAATTTTGGGTGGTTTATTAGGCAACAATTGATAACCAGAGCAGTACCTCATTAAGAGAGAGAAAGTAAAGGATCTCCCTAGTGTCTTCAGGTGTCTGAGTTGCCAAATTTCAAATCCTTTCTCCATTTTTTTTTTTTTTTTTTTTTTTTTTTTGAGACGGAGTTTCACTCTTGTTACACAGGCTGGAGTGCAATGGCGCGATCTCGGCTCACCGCAACCTCCTCCTCCTGGGTTCAGGCAATTCTCCTGCCTCAGCCTCCTGAGTAGCTGGGATTACAGGCACGAGCCACCATGCCCAGCTAATGTTTTGTATTTTTAGTAGAAACGGGGTTTCACCATGTTGACCAGGATGGTCTCGACCTCTCGACCTCGTGATCCACCCGCCTCGGCCTCCCAAAGTACTGGGATTACAGACTTGAGCCACCACACCTGGCCCTTTTCTCCATTTCTTATGTGAAAAGAAATGCAGCCAGGACTTTGGGATGCTGAAGTGGGAGGATTGCTTGAGGCCAGGAGTTCAGAACAAGCCCGGGAACAAACTGAAACCCTGTCTCTACAAAAGAATCTTTAAACAATTGGCTGCGCGCGGTGGCTCAAGCCTGTAATCCCAGAACTTTGGGAGGCCAAGGCGGGTGGATCATGAGGTCAAGAGATAGAGACCATCCTGGTGAACATGGTGAAACCCCGTCTCTACTAAAAATACAAAAAGTTAGCTGGGCATGGTGGTGCGTGCCTGTAATCCCAGCTACTCAGGAGGCTGAGGCAGGAGAATTGCCTGAACTCAGGAGGCGGAGGTTGCGGTGATCCAAGGTCGTGCCATTGCACTCCAGCCTGGGTAACAAGAGCGAAACTCCGTCTCAAAAAAAAAAAAACAAAAAAACAAAAAAACAATTTACTGGGCATGGTGTTGTATGCCTATAGTTCCAGGAGGATCACTAAAGCCCAGGTGTTCAAGGCAGAAGTGAGCTATGATCACACTACTGCACTCCAGTCTGAGTGACAGAGTGAGAATCCATCTCTTAAAAAAAAAGAAAAAGAAATGGACTAGTATGCAGCCATGAAAATGATAAATATACACACATATCTGTACATATAACTTTTATCACAGAAAATTGTTTATGACTTTATGTTTTGAAAAAATATAAAAAAGCATAACTCAAATGTGTTCTCAATTATGTAGTAACATGCATAAAAAGTACATCAAAAGGAATCTATTACCAGGATAAGACTTATTGCTTCTAAGATGTGGCATCTTCAGTGATCTTTATCCCCAAACCCCCATTTATTTTTCCTATTCTGAACTTTCAATCCTACGATGAGTACATATCCCTTTAAAAATCATAAACATAAACCTTTAAACTTTTAAAAAGAGCCACAGGCTGGGTGCAGTAGCTCACATCTGTAATCTCAGCACTTTGGGAGGCCAAGGTGGGAGAATCACTTGAGCCCAGGAGTTCATATCTAACATGGGCAACACTTTTTTTCTACAAACAAAAATAAAAACTTGGCTAGACATGGTGGCACATGCGTATGGTTTCAGCTACTCAAGAGGCGGAGGTGGGATGATTGCTTGAGCCCAGGAGGCTGAGGTAAGGTTGCAGTGAGCTGTGATCACACCACTGCACTCCAGCTTGGGCGACAGTAGGACCCCCACAACCTGAGCATAGCAACAAAGAGTTATGCTGAACTAAGTTCTAGTTCTTATAGGAAATAAAGGTTATTTTTTAGTCCATGACAAGAGTTATTTATTCAGATCATTGTCTTCCAGGCAAGAGAAAACCAAGTTCAGAGTTGACTCAAATATTATAGTGTCTAGGATAAAGCTGATTCTAATGTTTTATTTCAATGCTTCCTTATTGGAAGAACTAAATTTCACTTGTTCCCCTCCCTTTATACTTTGAACCTGCAAGTTCAAGACAAGGACTTACAGCTGAATCTTAGCCCCTGGTATGAAAAGGTTCTTAATTACAGTGTCTGTCTATGCTATGAAGACAAAACATGGGCATAGGCAATGTGCCCCAGCACGTTACATACTCACCTGTGCAACTACTTTCCCAGTGAAAGTAGCCATCTGGGCACTGGGAGAGGCACTGCCCATCCAACAGCACATGGGATGGCCCACAGTCTGTGCAGTTATGTGGGCTTTTCCCTGCACATCTGAAACAGGACTGATGGCAAGCTGGGGGAAAGATTAAGCAAAGGAGACAATCAGGAAAGCCCCATGTGACATAGACAGTAACTCTCTCTCTCTCATTAACATTCCCAGGTTGGTGTATGTTCTGTACATTCGTTTGGTTTTCCCAGCGACAGGCCGTACATGTCACATACTTGTCTTTAAAGGCAGTCACCTGCAAAGCAAGCATTTGTGTAACCCATATTATGTAAACCACAAGTGCCACAAAACAGAAATAAGCATTTGCAGAGTCAAACATTTCTTTCTTCCCAAATTCCCATTCTCAGAGAATGTCATAAAAAACAGGAAGCCGGAAAACAGTTCTTACTCTGGAGACAGCTCTCTCACTATTACTAGAAACTCTGCTGCTTATCGGGTTGCTCAAATCAAAGAGAAAAGCAGGTGGAAGCTTCACTTACTGATTCCACATAGGTTTATAAAGTGCCTACTCCATGATGAAGACTGGACATACACAGATGAGAACTGCCCAACATGTTGAGCTGCTCAAACTAGTTGTGACAACAGACACACAAGCAAGCTACTAAAATAGAATGAATGAAAGACAGAGTACAGCACAGAGGGTAAGAGCACATATAGCTCACATCATAGCTCTATGTGACTTTGATTAACTCGTTTCTCAAGGCTCCTGCTTCCTCATCTATAAAACAAGGATGAAAACACAACATATTGCATGGGGTGTTGTGGACACTTACTGGCCTAATGCATGTGAATTCTTAGCATAGTGTTGGACACATAGCAGGGGCTTGATAAATCTTGGCTACAATCGTTAACATTGAGTGCTACCTTAGAAATACCCACTTGGTGAAAAGAGAGTAAAGGCAAAGAGAAAGAAAACATCTCTGCTTGCGTTCATCAGAACTTTAATGATAAAGGTGATACTTGAGTGACTTCTCAAGGGTAGCCACTGTTTTAATCATGCCTTTTTATGTTCTATATTTTTTATTCTTTGACATCTGAAAAAATGCAGATTTTGGAGAGACTGATCCTCCTGGGGCTATATTCCTGGAGATAGTAAATGATTCGCTTGGGAGCACACCTTTGAAATAAATGCACACTGATCATCCAGAACTCACACTGCCACCACCTCCCTTATCCTACTCTTACATTCCAGCCTACCATTCTCCTGCCTCAGAGCCAGGTACTAGACAAATAAAGACAGTCTCTATACCTCACAGACCACTGTAATTATCCCAACTACCCAATCCCAACCCTGCTTCACCCATCCTTTTCTACTGATGCTAGAATAGTCTCTTGCCCATGTTCCCCACCTCCACCTCTGCCTCCTGGTTAAAGTATTGAACTACTTCCATGCAGATTTGATATGGCTGTTGCCCTAAGCCTGCCAGTGCTCTGCTGTAGCCTTGGCCCCACACCAAGCACCCTGCCCCACTCATAGCCCGGCACGTACAGACTAATACCCATACCAGAAGATTCCCAGGACTCTGCTCCACAGATTGAACTGAGGTCAATGCCATTCTCTCTGTGCAGTGCCCATGCCTTACTGGTTAATAAATATTTTAATCATCATCCCTGGATATACTATAGAGCTTTATTCAAGTGTATTTTTTTTTACTATATGATAAACAGAACCTAGAGACATATATATTTTAATTAATGTTATTTTTCTTAAATTAAAGTTTATTTTTAAAAATTATATAACAGCCCTATTAGCATAAGTCACAGTTAGGAATTTTTTCCCAAGTATTTTTAGACTCCTCTTAAAAAAAGGAATAAGTAAATTGATGTTTAAGAAAATATTATTATAAAGGAAAGATTATATATTAGCATCTTATTTAAGACATGTTTAAAACAAAGTGAAACAGTCTGTAAAGGAAAGTGAGGTGGCAATACTTTAAAACACAGCTAAATAATATTGTTAACACAAAGCTTTGAAGGATAATATAGGGAAAGCATCTTTTTTTTTAAAATTGTGAAGCTGTTTATGAAATGTTTTTTAAGAGAATTTACACAAGAAAGTTTTGACCCCACCAAAAATAATGTGCCTGAATGTTAAACAAAAGCCACATTTTATTTAGATTGAAATAAACTATACAAAATTGATTTTCTTCACCAAAAATAATAGCAATATTTTCCATATTTTTCTAGATAAACAACAACACTTATTTTTGTAGGTTTTCCAGATTTTGCTTAAAAATCAAGATGAGGCAGTAGAATAGAGTCACGGAAAAAGAAAAAAAAAAAAAAAAAACTAGACAAATCAGTTGTCAGTATCCATGACCCTGATTCCATCTTAGCCATGAAAAGAAGTGTTCAACATATACCTGCTAAAAAGCTCAGGAAGATGTGGGTTCCACAAAGGAATGTGAACAGCAACGAGATGTGGAACAAAAGTTTGCTCCTTAATGTTCATTTGAGAAAGACAAAATCTACACTGAAATGCTTGTTTGGCAAGCTCACAAGCTTTTCTCCAGTAATTTCCTGTAACTGCGCAGTATAGATTTTTAACCTGCTTACAACTCCTATTAGTCAAAGGTCAAGTGTGGGCTTCACTACAACATTTTATAAAATGTATTCCTTCCTCCTAAACCTCTTCAAAATATATTTCTTCAAAGAATTCATAACACCCAACAAGTAGAGATCCACAGAGATAATAAAGGCTGTGTCTAAAATGACTTAACTGAAACAATTCCAGAGTGTCACCAGCAGAGATCACACAGAAGGAAACGCAGTCCTTTCAATGTTCTCTTCTGGAAGACAGATAGGTCTTCAAAGCATGAGAGTTCAAACAGGGACCATATAAACAGGTAGATTATCAATGACTAATGTTTTCAATGGAGTCCTGCAGGCAAAGATATTTAGTGATTAAGTGGCCTACATACACTTTACGGTTTTTCTTCCAAATATCAAATATAAGAAAGCCTATTTTTATAAGTGTCTTAGGTATTTTCCATGGTTTTTGAATTATCTGTGGGAAGCACTGACTTACTTGTATAAAGCTTAATATATGGGTCCACCATTAAATACAAGTCATGGTTTATATCAAAATTTATGTTAAGCAAAGCCAAGTTACTCGACCTTTGGTCTGCCAAAGTGTTCCTCACATATGCTTTAAGACGCTTTCAACCATTTCCATACCTCTCGTTGTCAACCTTCATCACAGGAAGAATACACAGGACCTTCAGCAATGCAGGCACATCAGGAAAAAACTTGATGTCAGGCAGGTGGAGGGCTTCACAGATGGTGAATGGAAGCTCTATATCTTTCTCCCTGTGTTTCCATTTGATTCTCCAACAATGAAACTTGGCTGAGGGCGTAATAGGATTGAGTAAGTCACTTCTATAATCAGCATAGTTTTCCTCCAACGTGTTGAATTTGAGTTGTTCCGTGCCTGAAAGTAAGAGCTGTGAGGTGCTGTTCTGAGAATGTATCTTTAAGTTCTTGGATAATGTGCTCCATTGTTGGGACACTTAGGGTTTCTTTTATAGTAACTCTCAGAGGTTAGCTGAGATTCCAAGTTACCCTGGTAGCTCTGTGGAATTTCCCAGGGAGTTTCATTTGAATATTAAGTTTGGTTGCCAAATTTGTGGCTTCTTTAAATCAAAGTTCATAATAAATTTCAATATTTTCCATCACATCATTGAGTGAATGCAGTACTGCAGTCAAGCTACAGGCTGCAAAGACGACATCAGAGGTTTGCCCCTGGAGATTTTTCTCAAAGGCTCTCGGAAAAGATTGGACATTTTTAAGAACAACAGTAGTAACAATGAAATCAAAATCTGCTACTGCACTGCAGAGTACAAATCCTTGGCCAATTATACAGTTATTCCATCTAATATTTATGTCACTACTGATATCATGTAAACATAAAACAATTGCTCGCAGGAATTCTACTAAAATTTCAAAAACATCATCCCTGCCTGTCCACTGAGAATGGCAGATTTCCTTCAGTTCTTCACCCCTTTCTTTACTTTTCTGAAAAAAGAACAGAAATGACATTGTCAAGTTCTAAAAGCAGTTGTGGTGATTGATGGAAAAAAGAACAAACTTTTTCCATTGTTCCTAATGCAACAGATACTCCCATAACAGGTACTGATTTTACCAACCACATATTTAAAGCACAGAAGAGCATACTGTGAAGATAGCTTGGAGATATTTCTCTAAAAGTCCAGAAGCAACAACTTTCATTTTGGAAGAAAATCCACTAGACACAACATAAGCCTGTCCACGACAATACTCCACATTTAATCCCCACTTCTCAGTTATTGCAATGTGATATTTCACAGCCGAAATTTCTGCATCAGCTTCATAAGGCAGGAAGCCTGCAAATTCCTTTTAGGTTATGAGATTCTCAGACAAACCTCACCAACACAGGCAGGTGCCCTTCCCCTGCTAGGTCCACTACATCGTCAGTGATAGTGGAAAAGAAGGGTGAGTCTCTTACTTCCCTGAGAGTTTCTTCTCAAATATAGCTCTCACAGATTTCTAGCAACTGCCTCTGCTGTGTTTTTGAACACAACATGTTAACTGCTGTTGTCTCAAAGTGCTTTCTCAGGATCTCTTCACCAGAATTTATCCGGCACTCCAGCAGCGCATGAAAGTTATCTGGAGTAAAGAGACCTTCTGGGATTTCATCAGTCTCATGTCCATCCAGAAGTATGTTTTGCTTTCCCATAAGAACAAGATTTCAAATAGAGATTTTAGGTAGTCTTTGTTTTCCTTCTCTTCAAGGGTTAGAGGTAAAATGTCTCATCTTGCCCTTCATCCACTTCTTCACTGGGGTTCTGAGCATTGCTATTGTTGGTTTCTTTATGTTTTTGTTCCTGTTCAGAAGTTTCATCAGTTTTTTTCTGTTTCAGTGTCCTGATTTCGAGTTCACTCAGTTCTTTTATTCGTTTTCTGTGTCTACTATGTGGGTTGTCCAAATGACTGGCAAGATCAAATGTTATTGGTATTGCATTGCCTCGAAGAACTGTCCTATAAGGACTCGCCCCATGACTTCACAAGTATCTGCTTCAATTAACTTTAAAAAATAAAATAACCCAATCATTCTTTAGTTTTCCAATTCCTCTGCAAAATGTATATTTCTACAGATCATAGAGGTCTCAAAATATTTGGCACATAATAAATAATGTTTATTTAGCTAATCAAGTGTTTTATCTTCTAAGTCTGCTCTCCTACAATTCTCCACCCACTCGTGGCATCTGGCCAGGTCCCTGGGGAACCTGAAGAAAGCCAGGTCGGACTGGGAGCTCCTTCGCTTGCAGGTGGGGGCAGCGCAGAAGTTCAACATAGTGACCTGCCCGCCAGCTGGCAGGCCCAGCCCTCCCTTCCCCACCTCCTCAGGGCAGTCCATCTGCCCTTCCACGCTGGAGAGGGGAGCCAGGCTGCCCAGCCGGCTTGGTAGGGCTGGTGCACGGGACTAGGGAAAGCATCTTGAGTAACACATTTTTGCACACCTAAATGTATGTCTGATGATACAATTAGGTTTGTATCAGACTTTACAAGATTGCTAAAATCCTTAGCTCTTCCTGTTCTACCTTTCTAATAAAGAGGAAATGAAAGTGTATCACTGTGGAATTGAAAATTAGAGAAAGCTTAATTAATGCATTATGAGTACAAACATTTTATTTCATTTGGTCACAAAATAAATGTAATAGCCTGTCTCAATGTGCATAAAGGTTATTTTTTAACTACATACAACAGGAAAGTAAAGAGTTGAAAGGCTCGTGGGCCAAAAGGTCCAGAAGAAAGTCCCTTTGCATCCACTAGATTTTAGAAATAAGCTCCAAAGAACGTTTCCATGACAGTCTTCAGAAGACTTCATTGGAAATATTTAAGAACTAACTAAATAATGAACAGTTAGTTGCTGCGGGTCGAGAGGGAAAAGAATATGCTGGGTGACGATCCTCTTAAAATATCTTTTTCTCTATAATGCTCTGTTTCCACAAGTACAGGCATTAACATCTGCATCCTTTAAAAAAAAAAAGTCATGAAACTTCAATTCCATGCTGGTTTTAGAAATATCGACACTATTTCAGTGACTTATATGAGGTTTAATCATTCTATGGAAGCTGATTTCATAGCAGGAGTTCTATCTGAAGTATAAGATCCTTCAAGGAAGACTGAACCCATTACAGAGCATATATAGGAGATATCTGAAATAAGTTCCATGAATAATTCCTCCATGCAATATTACATTTTTAAAGACTGGCTTTCCAGTTGATGGCTAAGTATGTATATTTCTGAAAAAGCATAAGTGAGCTTCTTAAGCACTAAAAAGCATTCTTAGATGACTATAAAGTCCAGTCAACCTGACTTCAGCAAAAACTATACCTAAAATAATTAAACATATTGATTTTTATTCATTCTATTATCAATATATATTTCAAACAACTGATACTACTATTTTTTTTTCTTTTTAGTGATACAATAAAAGGTCCTGGCTTTTCATGTCAAAAACAAATTTTGAGGAGGGCTTCTCTCAAAATACGTAGATAACAAAATCCTCTAGACTCACAATGGGAGTACTGCGATAAGGTCTAAAAATTGAAATGAGTAAAGTAAATCAAAATTGATCTACCCCTTGCCCTTCCCCTTGTTTTCCTTCTTCTCATTACTTTTTGGGTTTTGTTTTTTCTTGGTGAAAGGGCCTTGCTCCGTCACCCAGGCTGGAGTTCAGCAGCATGATCACAGCTCACTGAAGCCTCAGACTTCAGGCCTCCAGCAATCCTCCTGCCTCAGCATCTCAAACTACTGAGATTGCAGGTGCCGGCCACTGTGCTCAGTCTTTTTAAATTTTCTTTATTTAAATGAACATGATTTAACATCCCAAATCTCTTACTCTGACTAGATTAGAAACTCTTTAAGAGTAAAAATCACATTTTTTAAATCTCCGTGATCCCTGCAGTGCCTATCACAGTCCGTGTCCCCGATATACCATAAATTCTCAGTAAACGAATTTCTGTTCACTAAATAAGTGGCCAGGTAGGTGTGTGTGTGGGTGGATAGATGGATGGAAGCATAGGCATCATACTTATTTAGTTCTCTCTTTGAAAATTTCTTTCAGCCTCATTCTCTAGTATTTCTCTAAACATTGGCGCTTCCCCCAATTCTACCCTTTGCTCTTCCTTTTCTTACCCTTGGGCAAACTTTTCCATAGTAAGTCCTAAATTTCTGTGTACAGCTTTGGCCTTTATCCTGAACTCTGATCACATAAATCTACTACCTAGGAGATATCACTTCTTGGTGTTTCAAAAGTATCTCATATTCTTTACTTCCAAAATATTACCCTGCATCTACTTCTAAGCTCAGCCCATATCCACTTAACGTAAACTGTGGACATCAGTCCAAAACTTTACTCACTCTCCATCCCCAACCCCACATTCTACTCCTCTACCTGATATTTCTTTTGTATTCTCTATCTCGCTTGGTAGCTCCACCATTCACCAAATTACTCATGCTGAAACCTTGGCATTATCCCACCCTTTTACTTTTCCCTCACCACAACCATTTAATCTGTGTTGATTTTACTTTCTAAATCTCTGTCAAATCTATCCCACCTTCCCATGGCCCCTTAGCACAGACCTTCAACATCATTCATGACTTGGGTTAGTACAGTGCTTCCTAACAAACCCTACCCTGTTTCTACCTATTTGTCTGCCACACATCCACCAGATAGTGCTTTATAAAATATGAATTGACCAAATTATTTCCCTATTAAAACCTTTTGGTAGTTTACCAGTACCAACAGTGTGAACTCTAAACTCCTTAGCACAGAACATGAAGCACTTCGTGTAATGTCCCACACACACCCCACATCTCCAACGTCATTCTGAACAATTCTCCTCTTTGGACTTTATACTACAAGAATATCAAACACATTGTACTTCTCCAAATACACCTTGGCACTTACTGTTTCCTTGGCCTAGAATGCCCTTTCTCACCTTCTTCGCCTGGTGAACTCCCATTAATCCTTCAAAGGCTTAATCATGGAAAGTTTTCCCTCTACAAATCTTTCCTCACTATCTTCTCTCCTAGACAGGGCCCATCTCCTTTGTGCTATTTCTGTCCCTTGTGACTACTGCTATTATGGCATGTGTCATCCTCTTTTAATTACTTGCTTAGATATCAGTCTCTCCTACTTGATCATGGTTTCCTTCAGGCATGGTCCATAGCTTTTTCATCTACCTATCTCCAAAGCCTGGCACACCCATGCTATAAAAGCAAGAAGGGGAAAGTGAAGAAGACTGAACGTTACCAGAAGGCACCTATTTGTATAGTGCATGTCAGCATTCTAGGGACCACTTTAAAGGGCATTGCTTAACATAGATTCCATATGCTTGATCCAATTAATGTTAGGTAATTCCAACTTCATAAATGGTAACATAGTCTTAAGCTGTGCAGGCAGATTCCTGCCCACATATTTCTTTAATTAAAACTCTTTGCCTTGAGGCCTTTGGTGAGTCTTGGCAACAACTAAATGATCAAAATACACACAGCATGCTTTACTTCTTCCCGTTCACCTAAACCAAGTTAATTAATTGACCAAAATACTGGTAAATTAAAAAAAAAAAGATACTAAATCTGTAGCAATTTTGTGCAATTTTGCTCTGTACAATAAGACCCAGCCCTAGGAGACTGGAAACATTTAGTTGCAGAAATTCCCCTGATAAATCCCTGACCAAAGTTCCATCACCAATCTAAGTACAATGAAAAGGCAGGGATGGGACTGCTGGGATGTTTATTATCTCTGCATTTTTTAAAAAACACCGTGTCCCACCTCCCCACCCTCCCCCCCGCCCTGCCCCCATTTCCCCCCAACGGACCCCAGTGTGTAGTGCTCCCCTCCCTGTGTCCATGTGTGCACCTATGTAACAATCTTGCATGTTCATCACATGTACCCCAAAACCTAAAATGCAATAAAAATAAATAAATAAATAAATGAATAAATAAAAAGAAAAAAAAAACACCGTGTTTCTTCTGAGATAATAAATTAGACAATGTGTAAGTAACACTCATTATTATTGTAGAGTCCATTTTAAAAATAAAAATGTATAATTTCTTCAAAATTATATCATCTTGAATCATGCTGAATTGCACGGAAACTGAAAGACTCCATTATTAATTTGCCACAGAATTGGGGCAATTACATGGCTAATCTAATCATCCTGACCATGTTCATATCCAGTCTCAGTCACCACTGCCAAATTGTTTAACGGCAACTGAGCTGCATTATTAATCGGATGGCCTGACTTGAAATTAAATTGTAAAGCTCTAGTGTAGCACACGTACCAAAAAAAAAAAAAAGAAAAGAAAGAAAGAGAAGAAAAGAAGTGCTGGGCAAATATGTCCTGTAGTAGAACCCAGGATCCCTCATTGCTAAATCATTCTTTACATGGTTCCTTCTAAGCATAACTTTTTCCATCTATAAAGTAGAATTTTTCATCTATAAAGTAGATACGTGAAAACTCTCAAGATTTTCAACAAAATTATTGGTTGTAAGGACTTTCTAAAGTATAAAGGGGTACATATTCACATACGTGTGTGTGCGCATGTGTGTGTTACATAAACAACATTAAGAATTTATGCTATAAGATTAAAAGTAGTAATCTCAAGATGAAAGGGTTACAGGTAGTGTTACCAGATAAACACAAGACACTCAGTTAAATTTACATTTTAGTTAAGTGATAAATAATGTTTTAGAATATCTTACACAATATTAGGGATATGCTTATATTAAAAAAATCATTCTTTTTTTAAAACTTGCTAAATCCTGAATTTCTATTTGATCTAGTAATAGGTATTTTTTTCGCTTTTTTTCCCTTATTTATATTTTTTAAAGTTTCTGTAATATGTATAATACATGCAGTGAGAGAAAACAAAAACAGGGATGTTTTACTAACTGTTTAAGAGAGAAAGAAGCATACCAGTGATATGCTACTTCTTCTTTGATTAGAAACTTTGCTTCTCCAAACTGTGGTCCAGGAATCAACAGCATCAGCCTCACCTCAGAGCATGTTATAAACGCAGCAACTCAGACCTGACCCCCGCCCTACTGAATTTCAATCTACATTTTAACAAGATTTCGAGGAAAGTCCCATGAGAAATTCTGTTCCAGAGAGTCCTCAAACAAAAGCTAATTCTTCAAAATAATTGAATCTTTTAAAAGAAAAAAAAAATCCTTCAACCACAGTGGAAGGAGAATCAGAGACTGAGCTGAGCAATTTGGATTGAAGGAACATCAGTAGCAAAGGCCTCCAAGAGACATAGAGCTCTCTGTCCTTTGCTCTGTCTCTCCATCCCTGGACTGCCATGTACTGCCACATTGGTTGTCACTAGTGACTCCAGAAGGAGCCAGGCACAAAGGTTGCTATGAGAATAGCACCCTTGGGGTCGTGCAGCAGAGTAAACCCTCACCCTGCAGACCTCATCTAGATTCATACTCACAGAGGCATGGGAACCAGTGAGGGAAGACTGATAAAAAAGTAAAAATGCTTTCCTCATATTGTTCTGGAGGATACAAGTTTTTGTTAATTTGCCTGTAATTTGTTAAGTTTTTTGTGCAAGGGGCTAACGTGTATTTTTGGGGTTGGGTTCGCTTTTTTTATTAAGTCACTTGAATCTATCAGTGCTGGTGAACACTCAGCTAAACAGGTGAGATCAACTTGATGAAATTACTACAATTGCTACAATTCTTCTTTCAGCTAATTTTCAATGGAAATATTTAATAAATGTGCACAATTAAGATTGATTATTGAAAATGTCTCCAATCTTTTACAATTAGCAACAAACCCTCTTTTATGCCAGCAATTCTAGCCATGCTTTGGAAACAGAGGCTCTGTGCAAAAGAAACATGAAGCCAGAGTTCTGCCTTCTGAAGCACTCAGTTCATTTTTTTTGAATGAGCCAAAGCACAGGACAAATGCATGCAAGTGGCCCTCCCCATCTTTCCAGAGCTCTTCTGCTTTTGAGCCACATCAGCCATCAGCCCATTCCTGTCTCCTCCATTACCTTGCTGGGAGCTTCTGGGCACACACTAGCATCCATGGGTCTTGCTGCTGCTGTTATTCATTCATTCATTATTTATTTATTATCTGTTTCTCTCACTAAAATATAAGTTCCATGAGAAAATGACTTTTCATTGGATCTATTCTCTAGTATATTCACTATGCCTGGCACCCAGGAGACACTCAATAAACATTTGCAGAATGAATGAATAGACACTGTCCTCTGGCTTCCAAAAAGTAGTGTTATCTTTGATCACTGTTTGTTCATTTAAATTTTTTTTGTCCTCTCATCACAGACTCAGATTTTAGTCAAATATCTTTAGTATTGCTTTTTCAACCTGCGCTAGGGTTTGTTGTGTAGCTCAAAGTAAAAACTTTTATGATAATTTCTGACACCACTTCAGTGTATAAGTAAATTGTGTCTTCTTATAACGAATCTGGCTCTCACTTTTATTAGCTGCAGTAATATTCTAATCACTCTGTGCTGTAGTCTCAAAAAAGGAAGAGAGAGAGTTCTAGAGAAACAGTTGTTTTTCTCTTCCTGAGAGAAAATATTTGAAACTAAAGGTGCTATAAAAGAAACTCTCAATGGTGTGGATGTGTGCACACACTCACACACACATGTTCACACACGCACACACATACCCATCCAACCTTTTTATTATTCTGCAGAGAGGCAAGGATATTTCTGGGAAGATATGGGAAGAACAGCCCAGCGCAATCTCATAGGACTCCCAGGCCTGATTCACAGACAACACTTCAGCGGAATTGAAAATGGAACAGATTATGAGAAGGCAGAAAGGTTTCCAGAGATATAGGATGAGTGACAGGAAATACATCAATCAGCACACATAACACTCAGGTAAGGTTGGAAACAATTGGTGGTTGTGCTCAGTTTCCCAGTGGAATTTTAGGCAACTCAATTAACCTCTTTCTGCCACATTCTCATCACTTGTAAATTGAGTACAACAACCTACCTAGTGGAGATTGCACAGGGATTTGCTAATAAATGGGAGGAGACAGCTATATATTTGATATCTAATAATATTATGTTAACGAGCATAAAGTCACAGGGCTGCAAGGCACTCGAGAGGTCAACTCAGTCCTTTCACATGGGACCACAATTAAAGCATTCTAGCAGGATTCGATTCTAATCTTTTTAAAGGTGCCTGTATAAAGAGCTTCCCAGAAACCTCCCCTTTGTCAAAGATGTTTTCTTAAATTTAAGATGCTCTAATCCTGAAGCATTAGTATGCTGTGCCTTTCTCCCCATATGGAAAGGATTCTAGGAGTTATACCACCTTGAACGGGTGGTCACATGAACTCTTCAGCTGCTGAAATACAGTAGCGTGATGGTTTATAGCACAGATACTGGATACAGGACTGAGGTTCGCACTGGATTATATTCTGCGGTGCCTACATGACTTTGAGCACATTACAACCTCAACTGCCTCAAGCCTCAGTTTCTACTCCTGCACAATAGTTGTCCCACTGACCCTATGAGGTTGGCATTGAGACTAAGTAAGCAAAACTAGTAAGCCATTTCTCACAGTGCCTGGCTCATGGTGGGTATCGAATAAATGGTCATATTATTCTCTGGGCTAAAAAACGCTGGTTGCCCTTAATTTTTATTTCTTAACAATTTTAACTATTTTGGAACCCACTCCAAAGTCCCCATTTTTGAATGTTTAATGTGGTGCTCAAAATTGTAAGAAGCACCTAAGTGTGCTGAGTGGTCTAGGAAGATGTCATTTTGATTTTTCATGGGATTACTGTAGCAAGGGGAAAACCAAAATCATTAGGCTACAGTAATGAATTTCCTGTGGGCTTTTCTAGCTTCTCTATTTTTAACCTATGTGCCACAAAAGCCAGGGGTCTCATTTAGCATTTCTCTGTTCCTGGAGGTCTAATTCCTCTGTGGTTTCCACTAAAAACCTCAGGGTTCACAGTTCAAGGCTGTGTAAAACTATGCAGAGTAGTTTCACAGATTCCAACAAATCAAAAATCACTTTGTAGCAATGTGAGTCAAAGAGACAGAGAGAGAGAGAGAGAGAGAAGGAGGGAGGGAGGGAGAGATAAGTCGTGCTTTCTGTTTCTTCTCCTTGCACTTTCCTCACATCAAACAGGGCTAGGGACCTTGGGTTTGCCCTCAAGGGATCGATTCATATTCCAAGTAGCAAATTAGAAGAAATAATAAATGAAATTCTATGATGAGCTCTGAGTCTTTTGTACTATACTTAGTACTCCCTGAAAGAATTTCTGTCTGGAACTTCTGAGAATGGAACTTTGGAAAGGGTGGAGTGGGAGGGATTAGCTCTTTAAGCTCATCTATGGTTCACAAAGTGTGGGAGGCTATTGTTGGTGGCTACTCTTTTGCACGTTGCTCTCCTGCTTTATTCATAAGCATCTTGGAACCATTCTAACATGAAACATAGGTATTCCTGGCTTTGGTCCCACTTTGCAGGATCTCTCAAGAGGCTACCTAACACTTTCTCAAATCATGCTTACCTTCACATAGCCCAGTGCTCTCCAAGTAAAAATGGGCTCTACACTGGGCTAGGCACTCGCCAGAGGGGATGCCCATCTCAGACAGCTGCTCTACTTGCAGTCCTTCCTCTGGATTCTTACACCCAGTACAGTGAGAGGGCGTGGGACCCACACAAGCCAGGCAGGAGGAGTGACAGGCTGCAAATGGGAATAAAATGCAGAAAATAATCCAAAGATCAAATATATGTTGCAAACCTCTCATTAAATCAACCCCACTTAGAAAAGTTCACCAAATGCAGCCTTTCGGCATGTTATTTTTCTAGTGTTCTACACAAAGCACAGAGTGATAATGGTTGTGAAAGGAACAGTGAGGGGTGTGTACACCAGTCACATCTCCCAGGTCTCATAAGAGCTGTTGGGACAGAAAACAACAACAACAACAACAACAAAAAAAAAAAAAAAAAAAAAAAAAAAAAAAAAAGCAAATATTGGCTTGGTTCTCCAGAGAAACACATTCACTAAATGATTTAACATTATGCCCTTGGTTTTTATTGTGGATTTTTAGACCCATTCATATGGAGGCCATTACTGTATCTTTTACAAAAACGGTGGTTGTGTTATTACCCATGAGTCATCCATCACCCACTACATAGGGGTCCAGACAACAAATTCCTCTTAGAACTTATCTGGGGAAAGGCTGCTTTTCTAGACAAGAAAGAGGCCCTCTTTGAGCAGCAATGAATGTTTCATAACCTATTACAATATTTTGCTTGCCCTGGCTACGGGTGAAAAGCAAAGCCAAATAAGGAAGCCAAACTCTCTGGTACCCACATTTAAATACAATTAACTCTGCTGTTCTTTAAAAGATTCTCTAAATTTTCTCTTCCAAAATAGTTGTTGCAGCTTTCCTGTTTTAAATATGTTCTTCTTGTAACTACTCTCAAATTCTGTTATAAGGTGCCAATGTACAAATAAATAAACATTGATTTCACTTAATTCTGATATGCAAATAAATTTACATTAATTTCACTTAATTAAAGTGTTTGCTCCCAATGTTCTAGTTTCAAAATGTTTAAATGATATTGCCCTCCCAAGGAACCCAGAGCCTTTTTGGCAAACAGCTATTTAAGATTCTTCCATTTCACTCATCCCAGAGGCATCGCTAGTGACTCTCACTTTGCTCAGCAGTATCATTACCAAAAAGAAATTCTTTAGGGAAAAACAAAGTGAAGTCTAAGAAAAACATTAGCAAATGTAGGAGAGTAGAGAAAGGAGGAAATAAGAGTTCTATTTTGTTTTCATGGACAGTAAAGAAAATAGCATTCCCCGAAGGACATCCAGGAAAAAAATCATAATCTTTTGAGTGTCTTCACAAATTTTCAAATGAAATTTCTTCAGATTAATTCTTCACAAAACTATTGTAATGAAAAATGCGTACAATGTATGCATAGCCATGACACTAGAAGAAAAGTTACACTGGAAAGTCATATTATTGAAAAAAACTAAATCTATGTTCTTGTAGGATAACCTCTCAAGAATAACAGTGACACCAGCAATACCTTTGCAGACCCCGTGATCAGAGTAGAAGCCCTCTCCACAGCGGGGCAGACAGTGGCCTTGACGCAGAGCCTTGGGGGGGCTGCAGGCTGTACAGTGAGAGGCTGTGGGCCCAGAGCAGCTGGCACACGAGTTATGACAAACTGAGGAAGAGAATAAGAAGGAGAACGCTGTGGGACAGGGATGAATAAAGTGCCCACTTCCTGGCTGGGCTTCGTAACGCTGGAACTCTTGATTCCCTGCAGACGTCACACCAAAGCAAGGGGAAAACACGTTAGGAGGTAGTTAAACTGTCAGAACTGCCCGCATACCCCTTTATCCATCATTTAGCCGTGCTCTACCTATTGCTTATTAGCTACCGTTTATTTGTGTTTGTTTTAAGCACTTTCTACATTTTTTTCGCTTTTAATTTTCCTAACAACATTACAAGGTAAGCATTATTAACTACATTTTATAGATGAGGAGACTGAGTTCTTGGAAGTTAAAAATTTTACCCAAGATTACACTCTTTATTCATAGCGGGGCTGGGATTTAACCCTAGGTCTTTCTGGACCTAAACCCCACACTGCCTAAAGGGATTAGAGTGGAAAGGCCGTGGGTCAGAGTGTTGGAAGCACTGGCATTTTGACTGGTTTCTCCAGGAATTCAGCAGTGCTCTCAGTCAAGCCTGGGTCTCTCCTAGCCTAGTTTTCTTTGCATGAGCCCAGTGAAAGGTTGGACTAAATGATCATTTAAGACACTTCCAGCTTTGACATTCTAGGATTTTAAGTAACAATTACAGTAATGACTCTGACCGTAACATATGACAATATCAGGAACACATGTCCCCTGCTTTGGCCCTGGTGTTAACAGAGATATTTCTGACTCTAAGGGCAGGTGCTGATGGCATGGCCTGGCTGAGCCTCTAGCAGAGCTGGGGTCCGGGGTGAGAGATGGGAAGAAGGCTCTATAGGACCATGGTCAGGAGCTGGGGGTGGGGGAGTAGAGATGGGATGAGAACTTGGTAGCAGGACACAGAGGAAAGGGGATGAACACTGGATGAGTAAAGAGGTTTGTAGACAAAGGGGAGCCTGCTAAGGAGAGGTGTTGGGATGGGTCTAAACACCCTGCACTAACAGATAGTAGGCAGACGTGAGGACGTGGTGTATGTTTCAGAGAGGAGGGGCAATCAAGATGTCCCAGGCAACAAGAAGTTCTCAGAGTTACCTGTGAGAAAAGCACAAGTCAGGCATACAGAAGGTAAACATTTATTAAATCTCAAATGAGAATGTTTCACAGTTTAGGTTGTATAAGTCTGAAAGAAACAATATATAAGTAGCACACAAAAACAAGTTTTCAATGGATACAGACTTTAGCTTTATTAGCTATCAAATTTGGTTTAACTTTTTAATTTTATTTTTGTGGTGTGTTGTAGTTGCCAATATATAACCTGCAGCATACATGTCATATAAGAAATGATTCTGTTACTTCTGCAACTTAAGTTAGTGAAGGTTCACAAGTAAACAAGGGCTGTATGTTAAAGATGCCTTTGGCATTTCAAAAGGACCAAATAAATTCTAATGATGATTAATATTCATAAGTCCTAGGCTAGGCAAGATGGCTTATGCCTGGAATCCCAGCACTTTGGGAGGGCTAAGCAGGCAGATCAACTGAGGTCGGGAGTTCAAGACCAGCCTCACAAACATGAAGAAACCCTGTCTCTACTAAAAATATAAAATTAGCCTGGCGTGGTAGTGCGTGCCTGTAATCCCAGCTACACAGGAGGCTGAGGCAGGAGAATTACTTGAACCTGGGAGGCCGAGGTTGCAGTGAGCCGATATCACATCACTGCACTCTAACCTGGGCAACAAAAGCAAAACTCCATCTCAAAAAATATATATATGCATAAGTCCTTCATGAAAGCACTCTAGTGCCCCAGCATCCACCCATATCTCCCACTCCCACACCAAATATACATTGGCTCCATAATGAGAAAGCTATCCCTTTTAAAGTAATGCTTTCCCATCATACACCTAAGTTCCCCAGTGAGCAACATGTAGCACCAAGTATAGTCAAACACACACTCAGCACTTTTTGATGGTGATGATGATAACAAATCTCTTACCTTTGCACCTGCCAGTAGCATCAGCATAGTACCCGCCAGGGCATTCAGACATGCACTTCCCGTCATGCAGGACAGTCTTAGTACAGGTAAGACACCTGGGGCTACTGGGGCCACAACTCTCACAGGATGGGTCACAAGCTAAGGGGAGGCAAAAACCCATCAGAGAAAGGCAACAGTGAGCAAAAGAAGCAGTGAAGTCTATTCTTTACAATATCCACAATGAGTATAAATATTATAATCTCATTTTCTGGTTGCTCAGCAGAATTCTGTTTCCTTGATTATAACATTTCATTGGACTCTCTGCTTTTTGTTTTCACAGTTGAAAGAGAATTGAAGAATTATTCATTGAACTAAGCATAGCAAAAACTCTCAGGCACACCCACCAGTGTAACCAACTTAATATGAGATTTAAGTTGGTTACACTGGTGGGTGTGATTGCCATGTTTATCAAATAAAAATACCAGATGCTCCATAAAATTTGAATTTCAGATAAATAATAAAATTTTTTAGCATACGAATGTACCAAATATTTTATCCCTTATTCTACCCTACTTGGAGAGAGAATTCAGAAAGTTAAGATTCTACTAAGAAAGGTCATGCTACTAAAATTATATTAAAATTGCTGAACTTCACAGTCTGTCTGGATCCCACCCACTTTTTCATTTACACCCTAAAACATCTGTTAATGTCTGTGTCAGGTCTTGTGCCAGGTGGTAGAAACAAAAATCAAATCAACTTAGTTTTCACTTTAAATAGCTCAGTAGTCTAATACAGGAAAAGAAATAGACAATATCATAAATATTTAAAATGTCATTCAGAGCAATCTATATAGGCACAATAAAAATTTTAAAAAATGTCAGGGTGAGGGTAAGAGGTAGAATAGTCAAGAAAGCATTTATAGAGAAGTGACCCTTGAGCACTGTCTTAGGAATCAGTGGGACCATGCCAGGCTGATGGAAATGTACTCCAGGCTCAGTCAGCAAAGTAAGCCAAGGTTCAGAACCTGGGAGGAGACTAGTCTGCCCAGGAAACCAGCAGTTTCATTTGGCTAGAAAAGTGGGAACACCAGATTATAGAAACCTATGGCCCAACTCTGTTGTCTAGATTTTCATCCTATGGAAGACAATGAGTTCAAACCCCTGCAGTTCTAAACCCAATAGAAACATGTTATTTGTGTCTAAGAAAGATCATTTTGGCCTCAGTTTAGAGGATGAAGAGGAGAATTGGGAGGCTCATTGGAAGACCATGGCAGTGAGCGTGGAGCAAGATGATTAGGGATTGAACTAGGACTATGGAGGTGGTGAGAGATTTGAGAGCAGTGAAGAAAAAATCATGTCACGTGGGTTCCAGGGGTCTGGGGATGAGTGATGTTGCTTACAGAGTACAAGAAGGAGAATAGGTGTGGGGGAGTGCATGAGCTCAGTTTGGAACTTGCACAGTCCAGGGAGCAATGAGACTTACGCTTCTGGAGCTCGGGGAGAGGTGCAGGGTCATCATATACAAGCAATTGTTGAAACTAAAATTAGTTGAGTGATTCAGGAAAAGCATGCAGGATAAGACAGGTAGGCAGGACCTGGGTAGCATCAACATTTAAGAAAAGAAAAAAAAAAAAAACTAGTACAGGTAACCAAGAAGAAATGATCCAAAGATAGGGGAGGAAAAAGAACATGGTGAGTGAGAAGCCGAGGAGGAAAGAGGTTTCCAAAAGAAAGTCATAAAAGGTGCAGAGAGGACAAATAACATCTGAAAACTAACATCTGAAAAGTTTCACTACACTTATGAAGTGGGCTGTGGGTGTTCTATGTCACACATTTCAGTGGAGTCATCAGACCAAATGAAAGTGAAGGCCATGATTATAAACGTTCCTATAAAGGACCCATGCTGAGAATGGAAGGGGACAGTGAAACAAATAATTGAAAGGGGAAAAGGTTGTTTTGTCTTTACCATATTGTAAAAATTCAAGGCAAGTATAGATCCTGGAAAGGATTTTTTAAAAAGGAGAATTTGAAGGATTGGTGAAAGAATACCTAGGAGAAAAGCAGAGTGCATACTCAAAAGTACAGTTGAGAGACTGACTTTGAACAGAGCAGAGAAAGACCTCCTTATCAAGGGTCAAAGGCAGTAAGGGAGAGTACAATTGCAGGCAAGTCTGTGACTCAATCTTTTCTATGCTGGTTGGCTAATGTCTTTAATAATAAACAAAGCAAACCTTCCTGCTACAGAGAATCAATGTTTCAAAAATAGAGAACTGCTGAGATTTACTCTGCCTGTTCCCTTAATCCATCTACACCCTGCTAACCTCCTGAAAAATATTTTGAGAACATGAGAAAAACAGACACTAAATGATGGGGCCAAATGTCCCATCTTGCATCCTGGAGAATTCAGCATCTGTCCGCAGGCAAATGTGTAGTATAAGAGAATGGGCTATGGCAATGGCCTTAATATCGGTATAAAAGAAAATCACCCCTCAACTCAGTATGGAAAAAGGAAATGAAAATGAATCTGAAAAGTGTTCTTCCCTCCCACATGACATATAACCTCTGAGGCTTCTAATTCTAGAACTAACATCTCAACAGAACTGAGTAATCTGAAAGCTAAATGCAATTTCCCAGAAATGAAAAACTGTAGGACATTTTAGAAATTAGAAATTGATCTACAATCAAAGCATTGCATAGCAGACATTTTAACAAACACCCAAAGTTATAACTAGAGGGAAATTTGTAAATCTAAATAAAATTACTAGGAAGATATAATTTCCCCCCAAACTAATCTATAACTTCAATACAATATCAATAAAAATTCCAGTTGAGTTTTCTTTTTCTCTTTCTTTTTTTAAGACAGGGTCTCACTCTGTCACCAAGCTGGAGTGCAGCAGCACGATCACAGTTCACTGCAGCTTCAATCTCCCAGGCTCAAGTGATTTTCCTGCCTCAGCCTCCAGAGGAGCTAGCACTATAGGCATACACCACCACACTTGGCTAATTATTTTCTTCTATTTTTAGTAGAGATGAGATCTCACTATGTTGCCCATCCTGGTCTTGAACTCCTGAGCTCAAGAAATCCTCCCGCCTTGGCCTCCCAAAGTGCTGGGATTACAGATGTGAGCCACCATACCCAGCCCCGGTTGAGTTTTCTTAAGAATTCAATAAATGTACTCTAAAGTTTATAAATAGCTAAGTCAACTTTGAAGAGGAAAGAAAGAAAATTTTCCCAATCAGATACTGAGACATATTACGAAGCCATAGAAATTAGTGAACAAAACAGTTTAATAGAGATACAAGAACAGAAATTTAGACTACGAAAATTTAGAAATTTCCATATTTTACAGCTCAGACAGACCTATGTATGTGGAAATTTAACATACAACAAAGAGAAATAAGGAAGACTGGACTGAATTACTAGTAATGTTGGGAAAACTGGATTATGAAATGGAAAAAAATCAAATTGGACTCCTACTTAAACCCCTACATATATAAGTAGACTTCAGATGGATTGACAACCTAAGTTAAGATAAAACATCAAATTAATAGAAGTAAATACAGAATAATTTACTTTTGAACCTTAGCAGAGTAGGTCTTATTAAAAATTCAAGAGAAAAACCTTAAAGCAAAAAATCATAAATCAAAGATTATTGTTTAACAAAAGCATTACATTCAAAGTTAAAAAACAACAGAGTGAGAAAATTTGCATATATAAAACTGAAAAAAAGGCTACTACCTATAACATACAAGGAAATTCCATAAGATGAACTCCATAAAAGCAGGCAAGGCCAATAGAACACTGAGAAAAGCACGTTCAAAAAGTAATTTATAGAATAGGAAACTTCAAGACCAACAGGAGTTGAAGATATGCTCAAACTCATTAATCATCAGAAACATGCAATGAAATGGGATGACTCTTTATACCACTTGACTAGAAAAAATCAGAATCTTGATAATGCCAAGTGGTGGCAAGGATGTGGAGACGAGAGAACCCTCGTGCTTGGGAATGCAGATTGCACAGCCATTCTGGCAAGTAACCCAGCACTACTTGGTCAAATAAAGAATATGCAGAGTCAAAAACCCAGACATTCAGCTCCTGAGTATACATCCCAGGAAATTCCCTCTAGAGCTTTACAAAGGATCACACTTGAGGCTGTTTACTGGTACTCTCTAGTGATGCAGATGGAGAGAATGGAGGGAGTTCATCACTGGGAGCAAGGATGAGTAATAAGAGGGGGGCACACAAGGGAGCACTACACAGCAGTGAGAAGTGAAGGGCTAGGGGAGAGAACAACATGGTGCATCTTAAAAATGTAGTGCTGAGTGTGAAAAGAAGGAAACAGCATGCACTTTGTAACATCTCACTTAAGAAAATTAATACATATGCACTCAAAATAAAAATACACAGAATACACAGATAAGCTCACAAAAATGCAAAGATTTTTTTTAAAAAATGGTTGCATGGGTGCAAAAGAGAAATGAAGATAAAAAAAGAAAAGGAAGAAAGAGAAAAGGAGGGAAGAAAGAAGGAAAATAAAGAGAGGGAATGACTAACAGAGAACTCTGAACTTGCTTTGATTTATTATATTAGCTATAGTCAGAAAAGCTCTTCGTAATGGCATAAAGACTTAAAAGATAAAAGAATGAGGAGGTTTCCTCCTTTGAATTGCCCCACCCTTTATATCTAATATTTGCAGAATGCAATGCATGTTCGTACCACAGGCCAACCTGGTTAGTTTAAGATCTTTCAGCCAGAGCATACCACTCTTCATAACAGGCTATGCTGGATTTTTTTAAGCACTTGACTTTGATAGTTCTACAGATACGGGCTGGTAGGTTATAAATTATTAAACCTGCACCAGCCGGTCTTTATCTTGAATAGCACTAATCTGAAATGGAAATAAGTCAGCATTATCAGCATCCGATGTCTTAATTAACATTCCGATACCAATCAGTGAGTTGGGTCACCGTTGTTTTAGAAAATATTTCCGTGAGCATTTCTGAAATCATTTTGACACAAAGTTGGATAATGGTAACAATTTTATAAAAAGTATAAGCTCCAGTTTTGTGTATTAATAGGCCTGTTGGTCAACACCAGTGGCATCACAAACTCTTGCATTGGGCTAAGCACATGACGTATGTTTAGTAATTACTTGTAGATCCATTGATTCACTGACTGACTAATGTCAGCTATGATCCATCCTCCTACCTGGAAGTGTTCTTCAGATGCTTTTTAAAATGTATACAGAAAAAGCAGATTCCCACCTCTCACAGCCTCAAGGCCTGCATTAACTATTCCTCTTTTTAAACACATGGCTTCTCCAGAAAAAGTTGCCTTCTCAATCCAGATAATGTAGAGTCTCAGTGGCAGGTCAGTGTCACCATTCCTCCATCAGTGACAGTAACCAGCATCCCAGGGGACTTAAAGGGTAAATGCCTTTAGGGCCTTGGATTAGTGCAAATTTGACATCTGTCAACCTTTAGAGAATACATCTGGCTTAATTGAGCAGGAAAGTGATGCTGACAGAAAAAGATTAACATGCTCAGGCTAATGGCAGCCTGGCCTTTCTTTCCTTGTGCTCTCCTGAATCTACACAAAAGCTACCTGTGACTCATCAATACCAAGTGGGATTTTTCACATTGGCAATACTGATGGATCCCTGCACAGCTTTAAGCAAGCAGCTGCCAAGGGCTAGCTCTCTTCCCTGAGACAAGTGGATTTGTCAAGTCCCTAAAATCATCTCATTTTTGCTGTTACCCTGCTCAGTGAACAAAATGAGGACAATAATTCAAGAAAGTTTTATGAGCTGCATATTTTTATTGATTTGGTGGACTTAGTTATGAAAAAAAGTCCTCCTGGCCTCTCTATAGGTATGACCATCAAAGTAAACTCAATTCAAACCTTTCATTTACTGTCAGAATGCCTGCAGACCTGGCAATGTCCACAGGGGCAGCCAGCTCATTTAAAGACTGAGAGAAGACATGGAAGAAGGTGCAGAAGTAGAAAGAGGGAAAGGATTAATGAAAAGGAAAAGAAAAAATATGCAGAGGTATATAAGAAAATATCACACTACAGTGATTACTAGAGTAGTTCCCGGGCAGTTAAGACCCAGAGCCAGAAGGCCTAAGCTTGAATTCCAAGTCTGCCCCTTATTAGCTGTGTGACCTTAAGCAAGTTTCTTACCCTGTTTGTTTCCTATCTGGAAAATGAAGTGGTCCTATCTGCCTCATGAAATTGTGAGGATTAAACACCAAACACTGATAGAACTGTTACTACTACGTGCCAGGCACTATCCTAAGTGTTTTGTGTATGTTAACTCAATCCTCTGAATGGTCTTCTGAGTTGGGGGTGTATTCACTTTCTATTGCTGCTGTTAACAAATTACCACAAACTCTTTGACTTAAAACAATACAAATTTATCACCTTATAGTTCTAGCGGTTACAAGTCCTAGAATCAAAACTCCTTCTGGAATCTTTAGGGGTGGAATATGTTCCTTGCCTGGAAGCTCTAGGGGTGAAATAAATTCCAAGCATTCCTTCTGGAAGCTCTAGGGGTGAAATCTGTTTCCCCACCTTTTCCCAGATTCTAAAAGTCACCTGCATGCTCATGGCAATTTCTTTTGCTTTACTCCATCACTCCGGCCTCTGGTACCATCCTCGACTCTACTTTTCTGACTCAACTCTGTTGCCTCCCTCATATAAGGACCCTTGTGATTGGTTGCATGGGGCTCGCCCAGATAATCCAGGATAATATCCTCATGTCAAGATCCTTAACTTAATCACACCTGCGGAGTCCTCTTTGCCATTCAGGGAACATACCGCAGTTCCATGGATTAGAACAAGGACATCATTGGGAGCCCATTATTGTGTCTACTGCAGGTGCTCTTATTATCCCTGTTTCACAAGTGGAAATTGACATGCAGAGAGATTGACTAATGTGCCGAAAGTCATGCTTTTCCTCCTGACTTTCCTGCCTCTCGGTGGGTTAATGTTTATAAAGCATTTGGAACCATGCTGGTTCAAGGAAGCATTAAGCTGGGTTAACTCTCATTGTTATGGCCATGGGTGCTAAGGTAGAATGGATAGTAACCACTCAGCTTTAAGTCAGTGGCACCAACACCAAAGGTGGGTCTGCCCTCAAATGGTCTAGTCTTCAGCTGGCCTGAGTCTCTTTGTCTCCATGTACATTTGGAAAACAGTCTGGTGTTGATAGAGAGTTTGGGATTTGGGGAAAGGAAAGCCTGGGTCGGAGCCCAGCTCCTCTCCCTCCAGCTGTGGGTCATGAGCAGGCCACCGTGTTTTCATCTGCAGGAAAAGGCTAGAATGAGCACCCCAACCCTAGCAGACTGGCAGGGCAATTAAGAGGAATCCCACTGGTGAAAAGTAATCAACGATTAATCTTAGCAGCTATTGACATATATGTTGAGTAAAAGAAATATTGGTAATGTGCTGTGATTTGAATACAACAGGGATGTTGAAAGAGAAAAAAGATAGGATACATTAGCATTGCAGCCCAGCACTCACCGCTACAGGTGCCCTGCCTGTTGTAGAAGCCTTTTCCACAGTTGCTCTCACAGCCACCATCTCTTAGCACGTGGAGGGGATCTCTGCAGGCCAAGCAGTGCTTCTCCGTTGGGCCCCAACAACCTGCACAGGACTCATGGCAGACTATAGAAAAACAGCAAAATCAGGAGGAGCCTACAGCAGAAAGGATTGGTCATCGTTTTTCTTTTAAATGTTTTAGAAATCACAAGGAGGATATTAGTTGGTTCCTTAGTTCCTAATCTGCTGTTGACATATGTATACCTCAAGACAAACACAACGCACTCTTCTCCAAAAAACTGTTTCTGTTGGCCAGAAGTACAACTTCAGTAAAGTATTGCTAAGAGATTCAAAAGAGGAAGTCAGAGGCCTTTGAGGAATGGGATTTACAGAGAAAGGAATCATAACTTTCTAGAGAAAGATGGGCTGGTAAACGAAATCAGATGGTCCTTCACCCCCTTGCTTTTTGTAAACATACAAAGTGTCCACGGGATCTCCACCTCCCACCTGCAGCACCATCAGAATCAGCTGAGGAGGGTTACCTGGGACTCAAGCCCAGGATTCAACCTTCTGAGAATCATCAGTCCTACTTGAAATCTATTATACTTTGCCTTTCTGTCTCTTTTCCCCTGGTATTATCTATCCTACGGATGTGTCTTAGAACTCACAAAGCTTGCTTTTCTCTTATACCTTCAATTTCTGACTATAAGTTGCTCCTTTAAGATTTTTAAATGTTCTCCGCTTAAGCATTTGATTTTTTTTTTATTACTCTTCAAGCTTGCTCTTTACCTTAGCACTTATGCAGAGGGACCTATTCTGAAAAATGGAATATTTTCAAATTTGGCTAACTGTCTGTATGGCTAACCCCTACCTATGCTTTTGTTAATACACCCTACTTCTTAAAATGTTTCCTTCACAATGGAGCACCAACTAGTTTGCAGAGGCATAGATTCTGACCAAAATTGGTAAGTAGAATGAATGCCTTGCTGCTTGCAAGCAGCTTGGTAAACCTACATTAGTAATTCAAGTAGGCATCCCTTTGAAGGCAGAGGGAAGGACATCTGCCTTGCAAACCTCAAGATCCAATTCTCTCTTCTCAGTTTTAAATGGCACAAGCAAGTCCTAATTTTAGACACTTTTTCTCCCCAACAAAGGTAGGGATGATTAAGAATTGCATTAAGTGCTAGAAAAGAGCTCTGCAATAAAGAGTAACAGTGGTGTGGGTGGTGGGGACCAACTGCAGATCAAAAGGATGAGAGGAGATTCGGACCATCATGAGCAGCTCTTGAGAAGGGAAGGAGGAGGGGTGCTTGGGGAAACTGAGGGCTGCCCTTGTGGCTGGAGTTGGTGAGGCACCATTGGCATGATTCATGGCTACAACCATAGGCAGAGGCCTGGTCAAACCAGATCTTGGAGACCAAGGAAAGAAATTAGGAATTTTATGCTAATTATCATGTGAAGTCATAAATGGGCTCACGCAAGACAGACAGATCTGATTAAGATGTTTCAAACCACTCTCTGGCTGCCATATAGTGAGGGTTTAAAGACCTGGTGGCAAGCAGGAGATCAGCACGAAGTCTACTGCATGACCCAGGTGAGAGGGAACTTGGACTAGTGGAGCAGAAAGCAGAAACAAAGGAAAGTTTCCTTATTTATTATCTGGTTTCCTTGTGAGACCATAAGCTCCATGAGGGCAAGGGCCATTTCTATTTTACCTCTGTACCAAGCACACCGCTTGGGCTTTACAAATGTCTCTTGAGTGACTTCATTTATATTTAACTCTTTATTTATATTTTATAAATGTTACATGAGAATACTGTTCATATGCAGGATAAGTTTAAGGATAAACTCATCCTTACGCTTAGGATAAGTTTTAGTTATAATTTAGTTGGTATTAAATTATAGTTAAGGACGTGGATGCAAAGATCTCAGTAACAAATTCTACCCTTAACACGCATGAAATCTGCCTGGCATTTATGTATTACACCACCCTTTGATTACTGACTATAGTAATCATCTGAAGTGTCAATGACTGTTCATGCCTTTGCCTCACTCACTCTGGAGTTGATCTAAAGTCATTACCAAAACAAACAAACAAACAAAATCCGCTTTCACTTCTAAAAAGTTATGACAAGCTAATATATCAACATTCAACAGAAGCACACAAGGACACATGTAAGCCATGTTCCCAGCTGGCCACAGATAAGCCACATTATCTGAGGTCTGCAGCAACACGTAGAACACTCTGTCGCTTACATGCACTGGTGACACTGTGCAAACTACACGGCGTGTCAGTGCCAAGGAAAAGACGAATCGAAAGTGAGGCTGAAAAGACAACAGGGGCCAGACTTCCAAGTTCAGATAGGCCAGGGTACGGACCTTGGACTTCATGTCATGGAGTTTTTTTGTTTTTTGTTTTTTTTTTTTTTTGAGACGGAGTTTCGCTCTTGTTACCCAGGCTGGAGTGCAATAGCATGAACTCGGCTCACCGCAACCTCCACCTCCTGGGTTCAGGCAATTCTCCTGCCTCAGCCTCCTGAGTAGCTGGGATTACAGGCATGCGCCACCATGCCCAGCTAATTTTTTGTATTTTTAGTAGAGACGGGGTTTCACCATGTTGACCAGGATGGTCTCGATCTCTTGACCTCGTGATCCGCCTCGGGAGACCACCGCCTCGGCCTCCCAAAGTGCTGGGATTACAGGCTTGAGCCACCGCGCCCGGCCTGCCATGGAAATTTTTAATCAGGGCAGTGGAATGATCACTTCTGTTTTTTAGAGAGTTCATTCTAGCAGTGGGGAGAAAAGAAAGTAATTAACTCAAGACATCTGTAGGGGATGAAATCATCTTTGTCCAGAGGTACAGAAGAGATAAGAAATTAAAGCATGTTGGCACTGCTATTCAGCCAGTCACTATCTCTATTCAGCCAGTCACTATTTCTCTCTGGCTGAAGAGCAGTGCTGACATGCAGTTTTACTGGTTGTTAAAATATGGAAATACTTTCAAACTAGTTTGACAAATGGCTGTGACTCTGAGCTTCATCTCTGGAATCCCCACCCAACACCATGCTCCCCAAACAAAGGTCTGGCACAGAAGAAGGTCTGGGGTTCCCCTCCTTCTTTCTGATGTGCATCTGTGCCATACTGCTTGTTAAATACTTTTACTACACCCTTGGTGTTGCCAATCAGGACAGGGACAAAAGGATGAGTAGGATGGTCTCTATCAACAGAATTAGGGACAGCATTCCGGGCCCCCAAAACTGAGCTCTGCTTAACTTTCCAGCTCCATCTTTAACTGTCTCCTCCCACACACCAATTCCATGAAGCAGGGCATCCTACATGTGCCACATGCTCGTCTGTGAGTTCTGGATGTTCCATACAAGATTCACCTGGCCCACAATGTCTCTGGCTCCTTCTTGCCCCTAAAATCCTGTTTATATTTAATTTTCTATTTATATTTCCTAAGTTGTCACTACTTCTGTGAAGCTTTGCTAAACTTGTCTAATAACCTTTCTCTATGTTCCTGCAGCATGCTGCATATGCCTCTCTTATATTTATCCTAGTGTACTTATTCAGTTTTAAATTATTCTCCTTCAATGGAATTCACACCCTTCCAAATGCAGACCACATTTTAGTCATTGTAAACCCCCAGTATCCTCACTGATGCCTGATACCTAGTCAGAACTCATTAAATGTAGGCTAAGTGAATGCACAGTAGATTTTAAAATTGATTATGGGGAATTCATCCTTTCAGTTACCTGCTACATGGAAACAACTAACCACAAGCTCATAGTCTTAAGATAGAACTTAAGAGAGAGAAACTTGAAGCTGTAATATGTACTTAATAAATGCTGAATTGCAGATCTGCTTATGATGATAAATACTGATGCTGCTTCTATATAGAGTACCAAATATGACAGTGGTCCTACTTTTTTTTTTACATGTTACACAAAAGACATGTTCCATGGCCACACACAACAGCAGAAGGAATTTTTATTTCAACACAGGAATATGCTGAGCTGTCATTTCTTATAATGACATACTTCCACTGTGGTTTCCTTAAAATAAACTGTATCGTGTATATTTAAGGTACACAACATGATATTCAAAATATCAAATACAAAAAGAGGTGTTCATGCTTCTTTTGTATATTACATTATATACCTTAAATATGTACCTTATATATATTTAGTAATATGAATTTATATTTAATAAACTTTATGTTTTATAGAAGGTATATATATACCTTATAATATATATCTTAAATATACACACACCTTATCATGTCATATACCTTTAATATCATGTCATATACCTTTAAAATATATACGTATATATAAAGGGGATTAGTATATATAGAGAGAGAGAGAGACAAGAACAAATTAACATATCCATCATCTCATATAGTTTCCCATTTTCCCCTGTGTGGCAAGAGCAGCTATAATCTACTGATTTATTGAAAATCACACGTGTTTTGCAATAGATTTCTAATTTCTAACACTGAACATATGCTATCACAGATTATCTCTTATATGTGACTTGCTTTTATTATATTTGAGTTATTATAAAAAATAAGAGGTCACTCCCTGACTTTTCACCATGATTCCTCTTAGTACCACATTTCAGATGGCACAGGGTTGTTTGAATTAAATACTGTGAAAATTGTGGCAATAAATTTTAAAAGATGGTGAATAAGAGAAAGCTATCTTTTTATCTTACATGTAGCAGATAATTTATTTGGTAAGGTCCCTGACTTTTCTGGAGCATAACAAGACATGTGTTGGCTTCTTAAGCAATTTATTTCAAAATGAAAAGGAACAAATTTCTTCTGGCAATTCTTTACTGAAACCCTACTCTAAAAATAAAACACTTCTTTTTGTATTTGATATTTGAAATAGAAGATTGCTTTAAAAAAATTTTAAGCTCTGGGTCTGCCTCTCTAAAAATAAAATGCAGCCCTTTTCCAGGGAAACATTAAAAGCATTTCCTATAAGCACCTTATTTTCTGCAAAGCCTTCCCAGACCCAGAGCAGTAGATACAGATACCCATGTGCTCTTTGCTGTGGCCTTTTGGAGTAAGCTTCCAGAGAATTAGCACAACTGATCTGTAGATCCTCTGAGATTCATCAGTGAGGCTGCAGTTCATATTTTCAAACTGCTAAAATGTTTTTACTCACAAGTGCACAGAAAAAGCCCAAACTTCAGACACAAGCAGGTGTGATATACAAATATCAAATTCCTTAATTCTGTTTCTTATCCTGTTTGTGGCAACTGCCAGCTTTCATTCTCATCTCACAAATGACTAGGCAGTACTTGCCAAGTTTTGAAGTATTATCAGGAGACAGTGGGTAAATTTTCAATAAGAAGCTCTTGTTGGATAAAAAATTTTTTCTGACTTGAACTCAACTTCACTGTTTCTTGGTTTCCTAATCTGTAAAATAAAAATAATAATATTTGTCATGCCTAATTCACGAGGTCATGGAGAGATGACAAGTTTGGAAAAGCAGAGAATGTTGTGTGTGATCATATGAATGGCATGGGGAGATCTGCAGTTTGTCTCAACTTCTGTTAGAAGCAAAGTAATTTTAAAGGGAGCAAATTAAAATGCAACACAAGACAGAAGGGGGAAGGATGGAAAGACTACAGGAAAGGTTGGCTCACTTAGAAAGGAAGAGAAGGGAAGAACTACAGTCTGCAGGGATTAGGCCAGCAGCTATACCAAGGGGCTCCAGCTTCTCTCAGCGGCTTCCGACTTAGAAGCTCTTTCCTTGCAACCTCTGCAAAAAACAGCAAAAGCCCTTTGAAAGTGATTGGAAATAGCTTGGTGAGGCTCTGATACCTGAAAGACTACTACCCGCTCCCCAATCACAGTCCCATAGGAGGTCAAGGCTGGTTGCCTGAGAAGTTAAAATGCCAGGCTAATTTAAAAGAAGTTCATAAGAGATCTGAGTCAACACCATTTTTGATCCCTTTACTCCAATCTTCTGTACCTTCCCAGGCTGGGCCTCTACCCTCTATTGCTTCCCTCTGCCGATCAAAGGCTTTATACCTGAAATGGGAATGCCTGGTCTCCACATATTCTAAAAACTCGTAAGTACTTGAGGAAGTTCATCATAGAAAAAAATAGAAACATGTAAAAAATATTCATTATCATCAAAAGCCAGAGATATGCAAACTAAACAGGAAGGCAGCAACTGGATTCATTGGATGAGACATGCACATTATGTTTTTAAACCGCAATTACTTTTGCACCTACCTAATGACATGTATGCATCCTAAAAACAGTGCTTAGTGAGAAAAAAAAGTCAAGAAAGAAGGAAATATCTGTCCAAGTGCAGTGGCTCATGCCTGTAACCCCAGCACTTTGGGAGGCTGAGGCAGGCAGATCACCAGAGGTCAGGAATTCAAGACCAGCCAGCCCAACATGGTAAAACCCTGTCTCTACTAAAAATACAAAATAATTAAGTTATCTGGGTGTGGTGGCACATGCCTGTAGTCCCAGCTACTCAGGAGGCTGAGGTAGGAGAATCGTTCAATCCTTGGAGGTGGAGGTTGCAGTGAGCCAAGATCACACCACTGTACTCTAGCCTGGTCAACAAAACAAGACTCCATCTCAAGAAAAAAAAAAAAGAAGGAAATATCTACCCAGGCATACAAAACAATAAGAGCATATGCATGCAAAAAGTACACACTAAATTATATTAGTATAGTTACTTAAAAGGGGAGCTGGGAAGAAGGGGAATGGGAATAGGGCATGATAAAAGGAATAGACAGGCAGATGGATGGACAGACAGATGAGCAAGAGAAATAGCGTGGCTCAGGCCAATGACGAAAATGGGCCATCAACTGACAGGCATGATTAAATCCACATGCTTCATATGAATCCCAAAAATAAGTAAAATAAAAAAATTAAACATGATTCCATTTGACATCAATCAAAGGGACAATTTAAGAAGGCTTGTAATACCTAATGTTGACAAGAGTACTGGCAAGTAGGCACCATTCTATATTTCTGGTCAGAGTACAAATTAGTATAACTTTCTTAAAACAGTATAATATGTTACTATGTGTCAAAAAGCTTAAAAACTATACATAAACCTTTGGACCTGGCAGTCACATGTCTAAAAATTGATTAAAAAATATTTACCACAATTTCTATCAAAAATGTTTACATCATGGTTACATATAATTTAAAAAATTAGGAACAAATATCAAACCATAGAGGACTGGCTAAATAAATGATGCACAGCCAGAGATGGAAAATTATATAATAGCTTTAAAAAGATGTTGTAGGAGGATAAGTAATAACATAAAGCAAGCAAGCAATAAAACTGTAGAGTGCAATTTTAGTTTTGGAAAAAAAAATGTGTGTATGTGTATAGACACAGAGAAAGACAGATTTATATAATAAGAAGACATACAACAAAATACTAACAGTAGTGATTTGGGGGAATTTGAGTTAGGAATTTCAGTTGACTTTTAATTGTACCTTGTATTTTATTGACTTTAATTATTTTTTGGAATAAACATAAATTCATTTGGTACTTGGGGGGAAAATTACTAATGGTGGAGGAAGGAAAGCTGTAGTCCTTTTCCCTAAGGTGCATGCTAGATAAATAGCTTGTTAACTTATTAACCACGATTGTGATACGGCTAAATGATTTACGCATCTTGGGTAACATATTGAAGTGTCAGCAAGGTCTTTGGTAGACACAGAACTTGAATCAAAGGAAATTACGTCCCAGCCAATGAATGCTTTGGCAGGTCCACGTGGACTTTCATTGGTTTGTAAGTCAGAGGACAAAGGCAGACATTCAGCTCATCAGGAGTATCTGGTAAAGTTATCTCTTCTATCTCCTGCCCCTCTACCTATACTCTTAAGTCAACAACACAGGTATAACCCAAGGGTTTTCAGACAACCAGCTTCTCACCTTCTACTCATCCTCTGTGACCATTGGAAATCCACAGCTGCTAGGACTCCTTATGTTCCCTCCCCAGTCCTACAGCTCACAATAATTAAATGACTATTGTCTACTCCAGTGATGTCTACTGAAACTGAAGAGCCAAAGGCAGGACAGGACCATCAACCAAAACAAACCCTTTGTTGGGGAGAGTTCTCAGACCTCCTGGCTGCACTAACGCAGCTGCTCAGATCTCAGTAGCACTAACAGGGAGGTGCTGTTAGCTCTGTGGGCAGCATGGAAGCAGGGAAAGGCAGAACGGGGACAGCGCTTGGGTGGGGAATGGGGAAGAGAGAAAGAACGTATACCATACAGTCTAGCTAAAATAACTGAGACCCTTTGAAACTGGGCAGAAAGCCAGGAGGCATGTCATTAGTTTGTAATCCATAGCTGAAATAGTTTGGGGTTCAGATTTGTCAGGAAGAATGGGATCTGTCTGAAAGATAAACTCTGTGGCATCTGTGGCAGGCTTTCTCTGCTGATACGTGATACTTCTGTTTTGTCATTTGTCTTCTGGCATACATAGCAAGGGTGTAGAAGTGGCACAGATGAATGCCAAACACAGCCAGCTTCCCGCCAAAGCAAAGGTCCCAGACACAACACCACCAGCTGTTCTCTCCTCTTCATTCCATGTATTCTGTACATGCATATAGTATCCAAAGAGAGAGGGGCCTTGGAACACTGTTGCCACCTGCCTCACTGAGTCTTGCTTACTCAGAAAACTTATATTCTAGGAAGACAATCCTATTGCCTTCCTTTCTGAATGGCCTGAAATACTCCATGGGCACTACCCAAGTTTCAAAGACAGTTTATTTTATGAGTCACCTTCCCAACTCTGATAAAGCACGAACTATGTTAAACACGAGGAAAAGAGAAGAAAAAGAGGAGTAAGAAAAATAGAGTAGGCAATTTTCCTGAGGCTGCAACTAGCCAGAAATTGCTGAGAAGAAGCAGATAGTAGAAGCCAAATGAAAGACAGGCCATGTGTAAGCCAAAGTTTAGTCATGCCTGTACATTTCTGTTCATTCCTCTCCATACAATGGTTTATCACATTTTTTTCTATCAAAAATTATTCCAGAGGGTCTAGATGTACTTAGCACCATGTGAAATTCAGAAGTATAAGACATGTCCCTGCCTCAATGACTGATCATTTCCTATGATATTCCCTTCTAAAGTATCTTTATAGTACTGATAATAACAATTTCATATAATGATAACTATCTAAGTATTTAAAATTATCTTGTTTATTTATTTAGAGGCTTCTCCTCCCATTGAGGAATTTAAATTCCTTAACCAGAAGGAAGTTGTCTGTCTGCTTCACTCTGTATCTGTGGTGTCTGGGACAAGGCCTGGTACACTGAAGAGGCTCCACAAATACTTATGCAAGAACAGAATGGAAAAGACAGGAGACATCACTTGAAGCAATAAGTCACCTTTATGAGATCGTCAGCAATTTAGTAAGAAACCATAATTGCTGTAGAAGGCCAAAGAAGCACTGAACAATGCATAGGATTTAAAGAGTAGAACCAAATGAGTGAAGGCAGTGGTAGAAACGTGCTGGGCGCCTAAACAGTATGTGATCCGGCAATGAAACTTAAACGGACCCTCCAATCCTGGGGTATGTTGCAAGGGCCATGGAAGTGACACCAGCTTGACACTGACAATCCCAACAGAGCACAGAGGGTCCTTGACTTGCGAGGAGGACTCCCGGATTTCAGAACAGCAGTTTCACAGGTGCCATTGTCAAGAGGTCCACCCAGGACACAGCCAGGCTGGGATAAGTCATACGTTGGAACACAACACCAAGATCCATTAAATCTCTGCTGCTTCGAACCTGGCTTTGCAGGGTCAGTGCCTCATTTCTGCAAATGACTGGCTGCTCCAGTCAACCATAGGTCCAATAAATAATTAACTTTAGAATTTTCTCCGCTCAGGCCACAGCTTTTAAGTCTCAACTAGGTCAACATCCTAGATGCAAATATTATAAGTTTTTTTTTATTATAAACTTGTCCTCTAAATATGTCACAATATTGGCTAAGAAACATATAATTAAAGATTCTCATTATTTAATCTGAGCACTTAAAGAAAATTTTTTTTCCTTTTGAAAGAAAAAGGGATGTTAATTTGTTGTAAAGAATACAGTATACTGTTCTCTATATATTTACTTCTCCATAATATATAAAAGCAGATTTTATGTTAGATGAGACAGTAATGGCAGAAAACCCTTTGTTGCTTAATGTAAGCTATTTGGTTTTTTATCTCTAAAGATTGAAAATTAAAGGAATGGTTTCATTAATATCAATAGCTGCCTTTTATTGTCCACATACTATGGTCAGGCATAAAGTAATTATACATTTCCAACATCTTTTCTAACCTTCATAATAATGGTTTAAAGTAGGTAATATCATCCCCATTTTACAGAGGTTAAATGGCTCGCCAAAGCCCTGTTGCAGCAAGTTGTAAAGGTGCCATTCAAAATAATCCTATCCCTTATAATTCTGTAAAACGTTCAGTTGCTTGATTCTTTACATTTCAAAATCTAAGACCATACAGCACTCAGACATAGAATAAACTTCAAAGGCTTTTGGTTTTTTGTTTCTGTTTGTTTTGTTTAATTTTACATCTCTATAAGAAAGAACTAACCTGCCCTGGCTGTGAGCTCCCTATATGCAAAGAGTGAATTTTAATTACTTTAAATACTTCATGTATTCAGGACCTAAGAGCAATGGTCAAAAAAGAATGAAAGGGGAAATGAGATAAAAGGAACAAGAAAGAAAAACAATGGAAAGCAGAACCCTAATCTCTAAACTTATATGAAGGGCTTTCTAGACACCAGCTACCACTTCCTAAACCACGGGTCCCCAACCCTCAGGCACAGATGAGATTCAGTCTGTGGCCTGTTAGGAACCGGGCCACACAGCAGGAGGCAAGCAGCAGATGAGGGAGCATTGTAGCTGAGCTCTGCCTCACAGGAGCAAGTGCAAACCCTACTGTGAACTGCATATGCCAGGGATCTAGGTTGCAGCTCCTTATGAGAATCTAACTAATGCCTGAAGATCTGAGGTGCAATAGTTGTAATCCGAAGCCATCCCCTGCTCCCTGATCCATGGAAAAATTGTCTTCCGTGAGACCAGTCCCTGGTGCCAAAAAGGCTGGGACTGCTGTCCTAAATGGAGTATGCGAATTCACTCATTCAATCTTCATTACACTACAACGTGGCAGATATTACTGTCCCTGTTTTACCCATAAGGCAATTGAAGAGTGGAGTTAAAGAATAGGTAAGTGACAGAGGCAAGATTAGAAACCAGGTGGTTTAGGTTGGACACAGTGGCTCATGCCTATAATCCCAGCACTTTGGGAGGCCGAGGCATGTGGATCACCTGAGGTCAGGAGTTTGAGACCAGCCTGGCCAACATGGTGAAATCCCATCTCTAGTAGAAATACAAAATTAGCCAGGCATGGTGGCACATGCCTCTAATCTCAGCTACTTGGGAGACTGAGCCAGGAGAATTGCTTGAATCCAGGAGGAAGAGGCTGCATTGAGACAAGATCATGACAAGAGCAAAACTCCATCTTAAGAAAAAGAAGTAAATAAAATAATAAAAATAATAAACCGATTTTTAAAAAAAGGCTGGGCACAGTGGCTGATGCCTGTAATACCAGCACTTTGGCAGGCCAAGTGGGTGGACCACTCGAGGTCAGGAGTTCGAGGCCAGCCTGGCCAACATGGTGAAACCTCGTCTCTATTAAAATACAAAAATTAGCTGGGCACGGTGGTAAGTGCCTGAATCCCAGCTACTCAGGAGGAAGGAGAATTGCTTGAACCTGGGTGGCAGAGGTTGCAGTGAGCTAAGATTGTGCCACTGTACTCCAGCCTGGATGACAGAGCAAGACTCCCTCTCAAAAAAAGAAAAAAAAAAAGAAAAAAAGAAAAGAAAAGAAAAAAGAAAAAAGGGAAGGGAGGAAGGGGAAAGAAACCAGGTGGTTTAGCTCCAGGGCCCAAGGTCTTAACCAGTGGGCCAGCTCCCCACGACATCTGTGCCTGCAAAATGAGGGCAGCATTTGCCCTGAGTTACACATGGTTCTATCATCAGGCCTTTGGGAATAATATAAATTTTAAGCAGACAAACAAAACATTGATACACATATAAAAATGGGCTACATTCTACTCTTTCTCTTTTCAGTGATTACAACCTTATGAGCTACTCATTTTAACATAATCTTACATGGTGTGTTGTTGGTTGTGTTAGCTTTCCCGCTTACAGACTCTCATATCTAAGATTTCTGTGCACAGTTCAGTGGTCCCACCAGAATGGAACAGAGGCTGAAAAGAGGGGCAAGACAAGCAAGGAAGAATGTTCTCAGGACCTGGAGAGCTCCACTTGGATTCAGTTTAGACTCAATACCTGAGTTTTTAAGATGAGTCAGTGGAACCACTGTTTTGGTAGAGGGGATAGAATAAATTCAAGGCAAATGGTACCAAAGAGCCAGGTAGTAAGAATGTAAGGTCCAGTATTGTGGTGGGGAAGGTGGGAAAGGTGGGAAGGGGGAAACAAGGAGTATCCATACATGGGTAAAGCCTGGCCATCAGCCTTCAGGTGATTAAGCAGTGGGCTATTAATTCCTGGAAATGAGTCAGAGCAGGGCAAGTGGCAGGAACCGAAGTACAAGCCCAGTCCTAGGACTACAGAGTAAAGAAGAGTAGGGTGGGATGGGCAAGAGAGGATGTTAACCAGATCCAGCTGTTGGCAAAGGAAGGACACGTAGGGGTTAAAGCAGAAGTCTGAGTGCCAGGACTAAAATGTGAGCTTTGGGTACTAACAGGGTGATCACTCTATGGCCGTACTTGCTGTGAAAAAAGGCAACCTGCACCTCTCTTCTGTTTAGGTTCATATAAAAGCTAGGTAGTGCTAAGCATTAACGTACAGTGATCAAAGCATGAAACTCCAGAGTTGGTGAGGGCAGAGGAAATGAAGCAGGGACTGGTATGGAGTGCATCATGTGGCCTATAATTGCACCATTATTCAGTTTCCTCATGTAAAATATGTAACAATCGTATTAATATCTGCACACGTGTTTATATGCATGTGTGTTTGTGCATATACCGCTAAACTCAAGAGAAAGGAGAAAATAAGGGCCCCTATGGGTAAGATTCTCGGGCAGGAGTGTTTTCCTTTACTTCCTCTGGTTTGCCTGCTTGTACTCTTTTGTTGAAGAGCCATGCTTATCTGCTATTTTTTTCCACTCTGCCCTATACTCAACATAGTGAACATGAATATTAATCAGTTGATTTCTGGTAATTAGTTTCCTATGCACAGCATTCACTTTCTTTGGGTTTTGATGGGTCAATAAGGTGGCAACTTATCCCAATCATCACATAAATGATCCTGCCAAGAGGAATCAATCCAGAAAAGCCTGTTGCTATGGTAAAATGGCAAGCTTCTTTTTGAAAAGTTTAGCACGTATTAGAAGAGCACCAGCTGAGTGACTGACTGCCAAGGTTAGTGGTGAAAAGTCACCAAAAGGGGTACAAGCATGAATATTGCAAAAAAATCCAATGCTGGGAAAGCTTATCTGGAAAGATGATTTCAGCACCAAGATGGTATATGGAAATTGATCACAACTTTGTTTTTAATTTTTAAGATCCTCTCTATCTTTCTCTCTCTCTCCTTTTGCTCTGTTTTTTTTTTCCTCCTTATTTTATGCATAAAAATGCAACCAGCCTGAACTAAAGCAAATTGGTTTAATTCCCTGGAGGGAGCCTGAACAAATTTTCCTAGCAACTTTCTACTAGAGGCATTTGTGTGTGAATATGTGGTTGGAATGTGAAGCAGAGAGCTATGTAAACCAGTAATCAAATGAAACATTACCCAGTTCAAAATGCCCTAAACTAGCATTAGCATCACCAATTAAAACAATGCACATGGGAGAAAGGAAAATGCCCCTTCCCCAAGAAAAGGCATACGTATGTGGTATGTGCATATTTCAGGGGATGGAGGAGTAAAATCTAGGGGGAATTAATTCCCTTTTAAAGGCAAATCTGTCACAAGTGCTAGTAGGAGGTCTCTTTGATGGGATAAAAGAAAGGAGTGGCCAGGCGTGGTGGCTCACGCCTGTAATCCCAGTACTTTGGGAGACCGAGGTGATGGATCACCTGTCAAGAGTTCAAGACAAGCCTGGCCAACATGTGAAACCCCATCTCTACTAAAAATACAAAAATTAGCCGGGTCTGGTGGTGGGCGCTTATAATCCCAGCTGCTAGGGAGGCTGAGGCAGGAGAATCACTTGAACTCCAGAGGTGAAGGTTGCAGTGAACTGACATCATACCACTGCACTCCAGCCTGGGTGACAAGAGCAAAACTCTGTCGCAAAAATAAAGAAAGAAAGAAAGAAAAGAAAAGAGTAGAGACATTCAATAATTTCATCAAATTAAAATTTCAGCTGTTTACCGAAATTGCCCAACCATTAGACACATAAAGGTATTTGTATGTGTCCACTTTGAACCTGTTTTAAAATAATAGGTAAATAAAACATGATAAGCTACAAACACTAATGGTTCTTTTCTCTTTTATGGCTGATACTTCTGTTGGAACACTGGTCTTTGAAGGACCACCAAGTGGTAGTATGGTCATTCATTCATTCCTCATTCACTTGTTCAACAATGCTGAGAACTTTGTGCAGCCTTTGCTGCTAAGGATACAAACATGCAAAGGATATTCTTTTATTAAAGGGCCACCAAATCAAACTCAGAAGCTATTCTGCCTACCATATTCTATAATATGACTGACCACAAACAGGCCCTGCTACACTCATACCTCTGTGGCATAAACAGTGTTAGTGTTTCCTTTCAATATGGTTTTCACAGCCCCATGAGCTCCACTTCTAACCGTGACCTGGAATGGAGGAGGGGACTGTCAACCTCCTCCACACAGGACCTGTACATGACTCAAACACTCATTTGATTAATTGCACAACTGATTCATACCATGCACTTAGTCTCTTTAACTTCAATCATTTTCCTGCAAATGATTTTCCTGACAATCTAACCAAGGGTGTGAAAGAGAGGAGCATATCCGCTGCCCCTCAGATTGGCCCGCTTTCTGATTCTCATCACTGATCCACCCTTACGTTCAGCTGCAGAGTAGCTATTACAGCTCCCTGGTACGATGTCCAAGAACTTCCTTTGGTCTGTTGGCTTTTTCAGGTTTTCCTGCCACCACACAACCTGCTTTAGTTTCTGGGCACATCTAATGATCTGTTCTCCTGAAGACAAACTCACATCTCTGCCCCTTGTCTTTGTTTTCACCATTAACTCTGATATGGTTTGACTCTGTGTCCCCACTCAAATCTCGTCTCAAATTGTAATCCCCACGTGTGGAGGGAGGGGCCTGGTGGGAAGTGATTGGATCATGGGGACAGTTTCCCCCATGCTCTTCTTCGGATAATGAACGAGTTCTCACAAGATCTGAGGGTTTACAAGTGGCACTTCCCCCTTCACTCTCTCTCTCCTGACACCATGTATAATGTGTCTTGCTTCCCTTTCGCCTTCTGCCATGATTCTAAGTTTCCTGAGGCTTCTCCAGCCATAAAGAACTGTGAGCCAATTAAACCTATTTTCTTCATAAATTAATTATCTAGTCTCAGGTAGTTCTTCATAGCAGTGCAAAAACAGACTACTACAAACCCTATCTCCCATTTCTGCATTTAAAACATTTTTATACACTTACTTTATAAACTTACACTCATAATTATAATATCTATTGAAAAAATGGCCAAGTATAAACAACAAATTAAATTATATTATGACTGCTCCCACCTCAAGAGACTATTATGATATTAAGTATTTCAACTAGATTGCAATAAAAAATAAAAGTAGGCATGTAAGTCTACTAAAGCATATCAATAAGAAAGTAACCTAATAATGTTATTAAAACAACATGTGTCATTTCTCTAATCCACTGTTCTCCTTATGCCATCAGAGTCTTGTTCAGAGTTTCTTCTCTCATTTGAAAATGCTTATAGCTCCTGGTGGCCCCATATCACTTGGTGGGGTCAGAGTTGGGAGCTATTTTGATAGCTGACCCAGCTGTGGCCCAGCTGGAGATTACCTGCACAGGAATGGTGATCTCGGTAGAAGCCGTCCCCACAGGTAGACACACACTGCCCGTGTCGCATCAGCAGGGGAGGCTGGCAGGATGAGCACTCCAGCCCACTGGTACACGTGGAGCACTGGGGTTGGCAGGCTGGCTCCAGATAATGTTGAAGAAAGAGAAAGGGATTGTCTGATTAGCTAAAAGACACCACCCCCATGTCAATGCTTACACAGCCCAATCCTGAGGCTCTGGGTCCCAAACAGAAAATACAGAAAAATAATTTTAACAGTCGTTATCTGTAAAGCACACAGTTCATGTCAGCTGCTGTTTGAAGTGCTTTACATATGTGAATGCATTTATTTCTCACAACCCTAGGAGGTAGATATTATTAATCTCAACTTTACAGATGAGCAACAGACTCAGGTAGGTTAAACAACTTGCCCACGGTCACATGAGGCTGGCATTTGAAACCAGGCAGTTTGGCTGTGGAGTCTCTGTTTTTTTCTTCTTATCCAATAGCCCCCAGTACCTCTGTCACCCAACCTTTAAGCAAGATCTCTTGCCCTTTTTCTACCAATACTGTATGAAAGAGATATAAATAACTTTCAGAAAGGTTGACGATTATATGAATTAGGAAAGAAAGTATGGAGGAGTGAATAATTACAAAAATAATAAAAGCAGCTCTAATTAATCCTTGGTTGTATCCTAGACATTGATCTAGGCACTTAACATGTATTAAAACACTTGATCCTTATAACCACGCCTTGAAGAAGGTAGTGGGATTACCCTCACTTTACAGATAAGAATATGAAAGATGCTGGGCGCAATGGCTCACACCTGTAATCCCAGCACTTTGGGAGGCCTAGGTGGGTGAATCACTTGAGTCCAGGAGTTCAAGACCAGCCTGGCCAACATGGCAAACCCCATCTCTACTAAAAATATAGAAATTAGCTGGGTGTGGTGGCAGATGCCTGTAATCTCAGCTACTTGGGAGGCTGAGGCAGGGAGACTTGCTTGAACCTAGGAGGCAGAGGTTGCAGTGAGCTGAGATCACGCCACTGCACTCCAGCCTGGGTGACAGAGTGAGACTCCATCTGAAGAAAAATAGAAAGAGAATATGGAACCAGAGAGAGATTAAATATTCACAACTATTCACAGTGAGGTATAAACCTATATACTTTTAAATGGATAATTAACATTACAATTCAGAAATAAGGGGACTAGCAACTAAGATTTGATATCAACCAAGTCAGCTCTCCCAAGTAAGGTCTCCTTCTCAGATGTAGCATCATGAAATGTACATAAACCTACTCTGGATCCTCTGATAGCCCAGAAGAGATAAGCTCTATTATCCACTATCTGTGTGATATTGAGCAAGTTAGTTAATTTCTCTAGCCCACAGAGAAATTTGCAAAATTTCTAATTTGCAAAATTAGAAAGTTGTAGTAAATAATCTTGAAGTGTCAATTTTAAGTTTCCATCATGGATTAATTGAGTGTTTTAATAAATAAGCCCAGGTATCCTGATGATATTACCATCCTTGAAAGTCTTTCCAAAAAAAAAAAAAATTTCAACTATGACTACTTAACAACCTCCACATCACCTATCTCCCAATAAGAACCAAATATCTATAAAATGTCAGAAAAAGAGACCTGCAGGTAGAAAGGGCAAGTAACCTATAGATGACATTACTACCTTTTAGAGGTTTTTAGATGTTGTGCATCTCAAAAATATGCTTCATGCATGACCCCCTCCTTGACAATATTGAGCTTCGGTTTCAGAATTGCAACATTTGGTGAGTCTACCTCCCACACACCACCACCTCTGGACTGTCCACTTGGAACCATACCTAAACAGAGACTGCCAGCTTGGTAAAATCCCAGCCCACAGCTATGCACACACTGTCCATTCTGCAGTAACTTAGTAGGATCTTGGCAGAAGTCACAGTGGTCTGGAGATTGAGAGCAGGTCAAACAATCTGGGTGACAGTGAACTGAAACCAAGGACAAAGAAGGGGAGAACTCAGTGAACTCCATCAATTATTTCTCTTACATCCTTCAGAAAAGAATACACAAGGTGTGTAGCATTACATAGAACATGAAGAACAGAAAACTATGGGACTTAGATATGAAACAGCCTCCTAAATTACAAAAAACCAAAAACTGAACTTTAATACAAGATTGCAAGAAAGTGTTCTTTGTCTGAAATATCATCACCATCTCCCATAGCCCCAAAATGAAGATACCAAAAGAACAGCTACATTAATGCCTCTACCTGCGGGAATGCCTCAAGAAATAGGGATGACTACTTCCATAATATATGATTTAAACAGATTCAATAATTTATGGTACCTCAGATATTTTTCTTAAGCTTTGGCACGTACAAACAGTTCAGACATAAAACCTACAATGTTTGAAACTAGTTATTTTTATCTAAGAAAAAATACAACTAGTTTTCTTCTTTTTCTCCAAAATTTAAAATCTCATTTTCAGTAATTGGGGTTATCAACGAATTTAGTGGTAATTATCAGCAAAAGAATTCTTTTTTCAGGCTTTGAAGTTGTCAAGGACCTGATTTTCAATATATATATATTGCATAATAATATGCTAAATCTTTGTTTTGGAAAGCCCAGAGAGCCACTTAGGTGAAGGTAACATAATTAAGCCATAAAGTTGCTTTGCTTTTTCCTTGATAAACTCTTCAGAAAAACATTGTGATTAGTCAAAATAAATTGAGTGCAACAAGAGCAACTGCCAATATGAAAAATTGTGGTCTGTGAATGAAAACAATTAATTATGAAATATGAATGGAAGAAAATGCCACTTCTCCAAGAGAACCTAAGCTTACAGGCAAATTACTAGTCAACCAGAGCAACTCCAGTGCCTGCCAACAATTATTAACTGGAACTAATTCAACCCCAGGTGATTTGAAAGCAGAACTGCAGAACAAGTCAATAAAATTATCTTTTGGAAAAAATTAATGAGTCCTTAAACTTTAAAAACTCACTTGAGAACTCCAAAAGAAACCATCTGTTTAATAGCTCACCTTAAGAAAAAAGATCATCCATAACAAACTTTGAGAAATTATTCTTATACTTTTCAACAATGGAAGACAGACTTACCTTTAGAAGTCTTCAAACATTGTGTTTGGTTGTTGCAATAATTTTGCAAGATACATAAGGCATATTTTATTAACAAGAAAATTAAGGTTTAAGAGGGTCAATGACTTGCCCAAGGTATAATTTGTTGAGTTTGGCAAGCACACAGACAAAGATTAATTAGCACCATTTGTTAGAAAAATTATGAAGAAATGAACAAACCCACTGGCTAACTAAAGAAAACAAAGCAAGGAGGTGGGGAAGAGGATCTCTGAGCTGTTTGGCAGTAAAACTATCTCAGTAAAAACAGAGGAGACATGGACCTACCTGATGTGCAGTCTGGACAGCACTGTCCCTTCACCTCTACGGCCAGTGTGCCCACTGGACATGGTGGACAAGAGGGCTCGTAGCAAGTTACCTGAGCCCCTCGGCACTCACACACCTTGCAAGGGCCATCTTCCCACTTCTCTCCCTCCTACGTAAAAATGTAAAGAACAGCACTGTCATCAGGGTGCAGTAATTCAGAAAAGGGTTTGCACTGAAAAAGTTACAATTTCCATAAGGACAAAGTGAAAGCAGCTATCAGTACTCTGCCAGATCTAACTCTGAAATAGAAGAATAGCAGAAGAGTACTAAATGTAAAAGGACAGAATTTCTCTTTCTTTGTTTATAATGAGTTTATTTCAATCTAGAACACCAGATGAAAGATTGTAGGCACAGTCAAAGAGAAGCTGTGAAAGTATTCTAGGACAAACAGAACATGTAAAAGGCATTTAAAACTTGTTTCTCAGTAAAAAAAAAAAAAAAAAAAAAAAAAAAAAAAAAAGTAAATAAAAATTTAAGGCAATTTTATCTCTCTAAAAAAAAAACTTGTTTCTCAACCTCTTTCTCCAAAAACATCAAAGAAGATTACTATGTACCTAGTGATTAGCAGGTAAGTTCAATACAGTACAATACAATCTTTAAAATAACAGTGGGGCACTTGGTTAAAAACCTGAATTTGCTTATGGTTACCACAGTAAGAGTTAACAGCTGAGTCATTATATTCTAAAATTTAAAACTTTTGCAGGCCTACTTTTAATGGGCTGTAGATGTGCCCTAAGCTTTCACACACTAAAATACTCTTTTCAGCCAAGCAAATTATGAAAATAAACATTAGTAGTCAGTAGAGAATCCAAATTGAATTGTAAAGAACAACTCATTTTTGCTCACAGGAAAGAGACAGAGGTTCTTATCAGAAGGTATTGGGGTGATAAGGGAGGTGAAACAGTAGAAAACAGGAGAGCAGATTTTAAAGTAACAACTCTATAAAATGCTTATTAAGCCAACAGACATTAAACATTCTAAACAATGTGACACTATTTGGAAGAATGAACATTAAATGTTAGAAAACTGAGCAAGACTATCTTGAGAATGCAGAAGTGTTTTTCTTCCATATGAAGGCAGATCTGTCTCCAGACCAGACCCCTTATTGCAAGATTGCTGTGTTAAACGCTTGTATTTTCCCTTTAAAAGAAACCATATAACATTGTCCTGTATTCAGCCTCGAGAGAATAAACTTGGATTGTTTCAGGAATTAATACTTGTAAACCCAAGAAGCTCTTTCTTCAGTACTTTGCAGTGTATAAAACTCTACTGATGGTTAAACTGAGTTTTCTAGGCCAGAAAAAAATTAGGGAGAGAAAAATATCACAAGAAAGGGAAAGAATCTATGTAGGAGCTTGTGGTTAGAGAAGCTAATTATCAACTGCACAAAACAGGCTAAAGAAAAGAGTAAAAGTTCAATGGATCAAAACCTGAGTTATCATTAAGATTCTTAATTCCTGATCACAGTGCCATCACATATGGCTGTTAAAAAAACTAAGGGACTAAGTTTTCCTGTGATATTTCATGCAGATCGTTACATAAAACAATTTTATAGTGATCTATGTGCAAGTTAAAAATCTATACTTACTGGAATACGTTTAACTTCACTAGCATTTGAGGACATCTAGGAACAAAGAGAAATGTCTTTATTATGCCACTAAAAACACCATTAGGCTGATCTATTTATTTTTTCATTAGGAGTTATCCATTTTTCCCAAGTAATGTGCAACTTTATCCATTGGTTATGAATAGAAATTAAATGTGTCTTATCAAAAACAAGAAAAGCATACTAATCTGAGGTGAAAACAACATGCCTAGGAAATATTTCTGAATTCTTCTCACTTTATGCTTGAGTATTTGGTTTCAATTCTCCTCAATACAAAGCACTTTCTGGTCAAGGGACCTAAACTTGCAAGCGCAAATTCTTGAGTTTTACATGGTACCAGAACATCATGGAGATTTGCACTTATTTAAAATAACTTGGTTTTCTTTCATTTCACTGAGTTTATCACCAAAAATGAGTAGGAAAATTGATACTATGATTGAGAAAATACAAATTCGACATTTATAAGGAAGCTTTTAAACCTCCTAAATTCTTAAATGAGGATGTGTGGTATACCACTATGAAACAATGTCAACAGCAAAATAATAATACTGCCGATGTTTTTAGTTTTTTAAAAAATGCGCCAACCGAGCACTGTTCTAAGTGCTTCACACATATCTCTACAGACCCATGAGGTAAGTGCTATTGTTATCTCTAGTTTACGCTGAGGAATAACTAACTGGCCCAAGATCGCTGTATACAGCAAAGTAGAGATTGAAACCTAGAGCTCGCACTGTTAACACGACACAATACTCCCTCCCCAGAATGTACAGGAACACTGGTAGGTTGACAGATGTAATATACCCGAATCACACACACAGACATACACCCACACAAGTGTGGAGGAATCAGTTCACCAAATCCCTTATTCCTAATTTACATACAGTAATTCCCCGTTATCCACAGTTTCACTTCTCGCTGTTTTAGTTAACCCTGGTCAACTATGGTGGGAAAACGCTAAATGGAAAATTCAAGAAATATAAAATTCATCAGTTTTAAATTGGATGCCGTTCTGAGTGGTGCAATAAAATTTCAAGTTGTCCTGCTCCATCTTACCCAGGACTTGAGCCCTTCCTTTGCCCAACATATCCAAGCTGTAGATGCCACCTGCCCATTATTTAGTATCCATCTGGGTTATCAGAGCCACTATCTCAGTATCACAGTGCTTACGTTCAAGTAACTCTTATTTTACTTAATAATGCCCCAAAGTCCAAGGGTAGTGATGCTGGCAACTTGGATATACCAAAGAGAAGCTGCAAAGTGCTTCCTTTAAGTGAAGAGATGAAAGTTTCCTTAACAAGGAAAGAAAAAAAAAATTATGATGAGGTTGCTAAGGTCAAAGGTAAGAACAAATCTTCTATCTATGCAATTGTGAAGAAGTAAAAACAAATGTGTGCTAGTTGCGCTGTTGCACCTCAAACTGCAAAAGTTAGAGCCATAGCGTGTGATAAATGCTTAGTGAAGACAGAGAAGGCAATGACTGTGTTGGTGGAAAACGTGAACAGAAATGTTTTTCAACTGACAGCAATCAGGATCACTACTATTCACAGTTTCAAGTATCTACTGGGGACCTTGGCACGTATTTTCTGTGGTAAGTGGGGAGCTCTGTAATCCTGTTCTGACTGGTCAATGAAGCAGTTGTTTTTATGATCAACTGGCATATTTTTTAAAGCACAATGAATTTATCAACATTCCAATACCCAAGATGAAAAATACGGACTACATAAATAGGGAAAATTTGAAAAGATTAAAATAAATATATTTCCTTTGGGTAATAAAAAAGTCCAGACACAGGAAAAAAAACAAAAACAAAACTTTTGTAAATAGAGTTTTACCCCACATCTAATTGAATAAAATTCTGTCAATGCTGCCTACAAAATAAATCTAGAAACCAATCACTTGTTACCAAATTCACCACTTCCTGCCTAGACCAAGCCACCATTGCCCTTTGCCTGGACCATTACAAAACCCACTAACCAGGTCGCCTACCTGCAGTCTCATTTCCTTCTGCCATTCACCCACGCAGCAGCCAAAATGGTCCTTTCATGAGTTAAGTGAGAGTCCAGCGCTCTTCTGCTGAAAGCTCTCCATCAGCTCCTAACTGCCTCAGGCTAAAAAACTGTGTCCTCCAGGCTACTTACTAGACCTTAAGGCCAGTGCTTTTCTCCCTCATTCACTAAGTTCCCGCCAGACTCGGATTTCTTCGAACATGCCAAACACACCTGCATCTCAGAGCCTTTGCATTTCCTGATCCCTCTTTCTGGTATGTTTTCTTCTAGGCACCCATGTGGCTCCCTCCCTTCAGGTCCTGCTCAAAGTTTTCTGTAAGTGAAACCTCCTGGTTCATTTTACATAAAGGAACACATTCCCCCCACCCCACCCTCCTACACAGCTACTGTCTAGTCCACTTACACTGCTTTATTCTTCTAGGTAGTGCTCCTCAGTACCTGACATGTAGTATGTGGGGTGTGTGTGTGTGTTTTCTGTGTCCCTGAACTACAAAGTATGCCCCACCATGAGAGCAGGAACTCTGCCTGTTGTATTCCCTTCTGTGCCCCAGCGCCTGGTGCATAGTAGGTACACAATAACATTTGTTGAACAAATGAATGGATAAAAGAAATAAGAAAGTAATGTCCTCTCATGAGATTAATTTTGAATTAATTTTAAATAGTCTTTGGTTATCAGACTGATACTCACAAATTCTCCATTTTCTTCATAAACACAGTAACCATTCCTTGAAATGCATTCAGGACAACACTTTCCATCTAAGTGAATTAATTCTTCACCCTGTAGAAACAAGGGTTGCAGTGGCACATATCAAATTAACATCTCCAGGTAGAAGGGCTAAATTGCGAAGCAGCTGGGTTTCCTGACTGGAATGAGAAACTGGCACACTGTTGGCTCTAGCCCTCTCCCTACTTCATCTTCCCCTGTGCTGTCTTCCCAAGGGAAGTCTAGTCCACACAGCACATGCCTCCGCGTGCTTTTGCCTTCCTGTTACGATGAATACTTAGGCTCTGATCCCTCCATAATTTTCTACCCATGACCAGGAGTTCATGTGAGTAAGAAGGATGGCCAAGGTTAATGTTATAGTCTAGGAAAGTTATCAGTTTCAGAAAAGGATTCCTTAAACATACAATTTGTGACTTTAGTTTCATTAACAGAGCTCAAATCAAACCACCACTTTTCCCTGAATACAAAATCAGATGCATCCCTTTATGCATAGATGTAGTCTTAGGCATAAATTAAGCAATAGAAAGCTAAATTTTACTCAATATTCTGAAACTCTTACTGTTAGCCAGATCATATCAAAAGTATTCTTAAAATTATAAGAGGAATAATTTTAATTTATCTACCCTGGCACATTTGCAGGGTAGATATTTAACTTTCCAAGTCTATCACTTTCATTTTTCAATTTCAATAATTTTAAAAATTTTATTTTTTTTTACAAAATAATAAATACTTGCTATAAAAATGTAAATAATCTGGAATTCTACAATTTAGAAAGCGTAATTCCACTGAAGTCCCATCTCCCAGAAAATCTGTTAAAAACAATCTCTGTTTACAATTTGTCATGTGTATACACTAACATCTGATCTATATATTAGTATTCTACACTAACATATAATATCTGTAGTCTAAAGAGTATTCTTTAAAGCACTCTTCACTTTCAAAAGATATATATTCTTTCTAAAGAATGGTAATGTTTCCCCAACTATTTAATATTTAATTTGGGGCCTGCATTTTATTTAAAAGTATGTAGAAACCATGTTAAAGGAAAATGAATAAAATAAATTTGCATAAACAGAATAATTATAATGATATTTTGTCTAAAAACACTGTACGAATGACAAATATTATAAAAGAATTGGTTGTCTCTGGATGCACTGGATGTCTTTGGTAGCATTATACAGATGGATTTTTAAGTCTCTTTTCTAATTTTCTTGAGCATTCAAAATTTTCTAGAATGAATATGTATTATTTTTAACGAGAGCAAATTAAATGTTTAGAAGAAACACAAAAATACATAAATGATTATAATGATTTTGGAGTTATACAGAAGACTATCCATTAAAATTTCATGTCAAACAGAGGCCCATAGGAAGCAGCAGGTGCTACAGAGAGCAGATGTATTTACATATAAATTGTTTTGCAGAAACATGACAAATCAGTTGGTAGTGAAGGCATAACCCAGAAATACTGAAATTTGCTTTCAAAGCATATAAAAGAGTTTATATGCATGTAATCTAAGTCACTGAAAACAATGTTTTGAAACAAGACCGACTATGCATACTTCTGTAAAAGACAAAACGCATGAGAGATTCTTGAGTGTCCACTAAAATACATACAGACAAAACTGAAAAGTGACTTCCTATCACCTAAATGAGGCAAAGAAAGTGGCTGGTGTTGGGCGGGGGGTGGGGGTAGCGGGGGAGGGCAGGAATTGAAGAAATTGAAGGCGAGGGAATTAAAACTTGTAGCAAAATGGGCAGAAGAGGATAGGTATTCCATAAATGTGAGCTGGCTTCCCCGGCTCCACTGGAGGCGAATTCCCTCAAAAGCGAGTTTCCTTTTCTGGGATGAGCAGGTTAGTTAGTCCAATCTCAGTCTTTGTACTGATGGAGGTAGTTATGATTTGGTAGGGAAGGAATAGAAACAGAAAGGCTGTTCTTGACATTCAAACACCGCTGTAACAGCAAGCCCTGCCCCTGGGGCACAAGGATTCAGTTTTGGTGAGGTAGAAAGTTCCAAATAGATTTGCTATTTATAGAAGCAGCCTGAGTGCCCCCCAAACCACATCAGTTCACTGCAGTGGGGAGTTCACTCCAATTAGCATTTGGCTTTTGAGTAAAATTGCTTTCAGAAACAAACATATTCTTTCCTTTCTAAGAGGATTCTGTCCCATAGGCCTGACAGAATCTCTACCCTTTCCCCACCTAATCAAAACTGTAGCCACCAGACCAGTGACTGAGATTGGACTAACCTGCTCATCAGAAAAGGAGACACTCTTTTGAGGGAACCTGCCTCCACTGGGGCAGGGAAAGGCAGCTCACATTTACCATGTGCCTAACCTCTCCCATACATTTTCTCCAAGCTTCAATTCTCCCCATTCCATTTTATGCTTCAGATGTGAATGCTAGGTCCCCTTCTTCAAAAGGTAATTTGACTTCTTCACCTGAATTCATGTTCAAAGACATCATCAAATCTAGAAATATGTAAATCGTTATATTGTGCTAGCCTACTACTGATTTGTTTATGCTTCAATGTTTAGAGATTTAGCGGAATATAGCAAAGACAAAGATCAGGCCACTTCCTTCTTTTTTAACAACAACAAAAAACTGTATGCTTATTTCAATGCTATTCGGAACATTGCTGTTGATAACCAATGTGATAATGAAGACAACAGTGAAGCTGCACAACTTTGCCTCTTTTAAAAACTTACTTAACTGTACTTTCTGAGGTGCTTTGCACTTACACTTAATCCACCCTTGGTATCCAAGATCAGAAATCAAAATGACCTTGATATTTTAGAGAAGGTGGAAGGCAGAAAGTGGGGTAGAACTGAAAAAAAGTATCAATAGGGCACTTCCACTGCATTCATTGGCAGACATAGTCATTTCCTTCGGGAACTCCTAATATATTTAACTCATATTTCCATTGGTGCCCACACTGTGTTATAATTTTTATTTACATAGCTGACTTCCTGAAAAGCCTAGGAACTCTTAAGGTCATACGTGCCTTATTCATCTTTTTATCACCAGTGATACAAGCTAAGCAGAAATTAGGAAGTTAGTACATCCAGGCTTTAACATGGATATTAACCAGAGCTATTTACAGAAGCATGGCAATGAAAGAAGCCTAAAAGATATTGTTCATCAGATTCCATGTGAGTTAAAATTGCACTTCTGGTAGAGTTTCTGGTTTAGAACCCAGGGCTTTAAGCAAAACTTGGGAAACATGGAGTGATATGGAAAAAAACAATTTGGCTAGCTAACAATCTGGAGAAATAGGCTAGAGGCATCAGAACTCCTCAATTCATAAAAGAAAAGGCTCACGCCTGTAATCCCAACACTTTGGAAGGCTGAGGCCAGTGGATTACGAGGTCAGGAGTTCAAGACCAGCCTGGCCAACATGGTGAAACCCCATCTCTACTAAAACTACAAAAATTAGCCACGCATGGTGGCAGATGCCTGTAATCCCAGCTACTCAGGAGGCGGAGGCAGGAGAATCACTTGAACCCAGGCATTGGAGGTTGCAGTGAGCCAAGATCATGCCACTACATTCTCGCCTGGGTGAAAGAGCGAAACTCCACCTCAAAAAAAAGAAAAGAAAAGATGGCAGCGGGGTGGAAGTAACTAGAAAGGGATGAGACAGTGTTATGGGGTGACTTGAGGAATACTGAAGTGCTCTCCACTTTGGCAGCTAATCCTCATATTCCTTAAGAATAGCCAAAAGTGCCTGGTTCATGCCACCAGGGTCAGGTGTCACAGCTGACAGCAGCAGGCAGGCAGGCATGTGGACATGTAGAAACACCGGGGATATGGATTAAACGATTTTCTGTGACTGAGACTCTGTTCAGATCTGACCGAAGTTAGGCGGTTAAAGGACCCACCCTACCAGGATCCCCTCTCACACATTTTTCATAAACCCTAGGAGGTTAGCGAAATTAAGGCCTTAGAAAATAAACTGAGATCCTTTGGGCGGACTGCCGAGGCAGGGAAGCCCAGCCTCAGCCAGAGACAGAGGAAACAGAAGGGCCATGATTATGCGTTCTTCTCATCCTCATCCAACCATCCTGAATCCCCTAACATAAAGAAAAGAAATGAAAAGTCATGTAGGGGGAAATAAATCTGCAAAAAGACCCTCTTTACCTACATATGTCTCAACTCTGTCAAGACTTACAAGTAGGAGACTGAAAACTAACCCTGTCAATGACAGCTTTGTCTGAAAGGTTGTTCCTCCTTAGGCTCAGGAGGAGCTGAGAAGTGAGGAAGAAGAACTAGAAAGAAAAATGTCTTCACAGAAACCCAGGGCTCCAGACCTTTCTGATTTCCCCCATCTAGTCAAGTTCATGGCCCAGGGGGAAATTGGTGGGGCGGAAGGGAGCGGTGAGGGAGAAGGAGACAACTTTAAAAGCAATTTGTTTTGTAATGGGTCAAAATCAAGTTCAAAGAGAGAAAAAAAAAAAAGTCATTTCCCTCCAATATGCAGTACATCTATAGTCCAAACAGAAGCTGCTTTGTTAGAAGCTTCTAGAAATTCTGCAGACAGCAGAGGTTAACAGAGGTCAATGGAGTTAATTGTTTATAAGGTTCCCTTTACTCTCTTAAAAACAAAAACCATGTTGTTTTTCCTGATCCACAGAAGCAGCACCTCTCTGCTGGCTCTCATTCTGCTAAATGTTGTCAGTGGGGCCTACGGCAAGAGCCCATTCACCAGCACACCTGTGGACCCTGTTTCGCAGCTGGGGCAAGCTGGGCAAGCCATCAGCAATGAGATCCAGCTGCGCTGCCTGATAGGCTAATGTCCCATATCACGTCCTTCCCTTTCATGTGTCTAGCTCAGGGCTTCCAATTTGACCAGATGCACTGATAGCTAAAAGCTCCAGGGTGCTGTTCTAAGCTAGTCTGAACAAACAGTTACATTCATTTTAAACCACAGAATCTTTATGCTAGAAGGTCCCGGGAAACATGAACAGTCAATGTGGACATCCCTGCTGCTGCCAAGAAGTAAGGAACAGGCAGGGCCCCTTACTATCCGTTGGAAAGAGCTGCAACGGTCCGAATGGAAACGCCTCTGCTTCTTACCCGGGCACACTCCACTTTGGCACACTCTCCAGTCTGGCAGGTCACTTGGCCATGATCACAGATGCAGAACTCACAGGCCAATCCCTTCCACATTTCGTCCTGGTACCGCACAACCCCATCGTGGGAGCAGCTCCCGGCAGGAGACACACATTCCTCACAGCATTGCTCGTGACGCCGAGCCCTGCTCTGACCCTAGGACACAGGGAGCAGGGTGAGGGATGGTCCTCAGGAGACAGTGAAACACCCAAGCCAACAGAGGCAGGAGGACCCAAAACACCAAAGCTCCGCATGGCTCTCTTCCCAGCCTGACACATGATGGGCAGGTTCCCCTGAGCCTCGACCCTTCTTCCCAGGAAGCAGAGCTCTCATATCTTTATGTAACTTTCTGAACATTGTAAAACTTTTGCTTCCCCCAAAAGACATGCTGGATTAAGAAGTACATTTCTTAAATGACCCAGAATAGAGCTTAGACAAGTAAGGTACACATTCTCAAATACCTTTCCACATCTCAGGGGTGGGCAGACCTGCTTGTGACACCTGACCTCACCCCGGTCACATATACACGTGGTACAGGCATTTTCGCTCCACTGCTCACCATGCTGCATGAAGACAGGAAAGAAGAATTTGGAAAATCAAATGTCCCATACATCAGATAGAAGCACTGACACATAAAACACCCAATTTTTATTACACTTGCAAGCTGAACCACATTGAATATACTCTTGAGAAAAGATAACATTTAGATAGGAAATAGCCTCTATGAAAACAGTCAATAAATGCACAAGGGGACTTTAGATTTTCATTCACCTATATTCATTCGACAGGTGTTGAGGGCCTGCTCTGTGCCAGGCAGAGAGACTCAGGGCACTGAGATGGGCAGAAAGACCTTGTTGACTGGCTCATCTGTGGCATTCTTTAGCTCTTGCCTTTGCCAGGAGACCAGCCCTCACTGCCATATACTCACTATGCCAGCTTTCCTTGCAGCTAGGGCATGGACACTGTCCAACCAGAGGGGACCTAAGGGGATATTTGCTAGGGTGGTGGAGGTCACAGTGAAGACTCTCCTCCCACATGAAAAAAAATCCCACCCCTTTTTTCTTCCAACCTTTAGTAATAGCTGTGTGAGGATGAGTTGCCTAGGACTGAAGAGTCTCTTTGGAGATGGGAGGGGACAAGATGAAGGGCAAATGCCAACGTGTTAAAGGTGGCAGGTGGAAAGATCAAAAGAGCTTAGATCCTTGAAGGCATTATTGAGACCCGAATTGATAAACCCTGCAGCTGCCCATCTCCACCTCTATACTTTGTGTTGGACGACATGATTAATGTTAGCATTTTAGCCACTTTTAGAGTGAGATTTCTGTTCCTGGCAGTCAAAAATGCCATCAGAGATACAAAGCCTGTCTCTTTAAAGAAGAAATCAGTCCAACATAATCCTGTCCAATAAAAATACAATGCAAGCCACATATGTGGCCACTGCGTAAGACAGCGCAGATCTAGTGCAGGTCAAAATCCTTTCCAAATTAGTTATTTGCATTCAGATTTCAAGCGACCTGTCTAGAATTTGTGAGGCACCCATCCCCTAATACTTAGTTTCAGATTTTCTACTGAGAGTCATGATCCCAATTGCTATTTAGTCCTTTTTAGAGTGGCTAGCAAGTAAGGGAAGTAATTGAGTTTATTATTTATGTGTTATTTGCTTTTGAATAATGTAACATTTTTCTGGACCAGTTGGGCACTCCCAAGACAGAATATTCACTCGTTCATTCATCCATTCATTCAATTTGTTGAACTCACCTTTATTTGATGCCTACTGCGTGTTAGGCACATAGTTATCCAGAATACCCAATAGTACTTTTGAGTTTGCAGGTTCTACCACCCACACCCTCTCACCTTCCTTCCCTCTCTCTTCTACCACCCCCAGGTTTTCCCCAGTGTGAGGTGGCAGGGGTGTGAGGGGACTGTCTCTGGATATCAATGCATAAAATCCAATCAAACCAGATAGATACCCCCAGAGTCTCAAAGCTAAGTGTAAACTGATGGTAACCAATAATAGCCCTTTTTTCCCCTTCAAGACGTGTGAACAGTAAGTTCACCAAGGTTCATGAACCAGGTGCTGCTTGCCAGCACATTCCTTTATATTTCTAATCCCCTTCAACTTAATTTTTTCATACAAGTTTTCCAGGAAAAGAAGAGAAAAGCTGTTTATGTACTGAGTAACTAATCCTGGTGGAGTCGGACATGACGGTGGCACTTATGGTGGCTGGAGGGGGTGGAGGGCAGATGTGTAAGGACAGATGTCAAAACACCTACATGGAGAGTGTGAAAGCTTACCTCGTGTACTTGACCAGCTGCAGAGCAGGATCGTGCAGAGCACTGTGGGCAACATTTTCCAGGGACTCGGACTACAGTCTCATCCTTAACACCCAGAATAGGAATAATCCATCACAGAGAGATATTAATTAGATCCACAACAGCAGGAAAATTTCATTCATAGACAACTAAATCATGCATCCCAAGGATCTATAACAGCACTTGCTTCTCATTTAACATTTCTTAGTCAACTGGGGCTCTGATAAGAATGAACACTTCCAAGGTCAGGGTGCCCTTAACAAGTGTGCACATGTCTCAAATCCTGTCTTCTTTTAAAAACAAAGAAAAGCACAATTAACAACAATAATGGTTCTTGGTGTCTCCCAAGCATTGTTCTAAGTGCTTCACATGACCCTATGAGTAGATGCTCTTATCCTTGCTTTACAAACAAGAATAGTAAAGACCAGAGAGTTGTGTAACTTGCCCAAGGTCACACAGCTAACTTGGTAATGGTAACTGGCTGGCAGCAGAACTTCTAAGTATGAACCATACTAATACTTAAGAACATTCATACTCCTGCTGGGTCATTCTGAAACTCAAAAGTGAAGGCATCCTTCCTTTGATAAGCTACTTCACTTTTTTTTCATATGTAAATGTGTACATTAATGTAAATAAATGTATACATTTTTATATGTACATTGGAGAAGTCTGTCACATGAAAATGTCATATCTCTAGCTACCTAGGAATAAGTCAGTGCAGAGAAATATGGGTGACAGATTAAATGTCCAAAGAACACTTTCCCAACTGCCCTATCCCTGCATTCTCACCCCTACCACAAATACCACCCTCTAAATATCAGACTATTTGTCTCTGCTGCACTAAGAATAATTTTCTTTCTTTGATTTTTATTAATGCCAAAGAGTCAGCCTCTCACTTTGACTTAGCACTACAGCTTTCTTCAGTGTCGGGAAGGGAGACAAATGAAAGTCAGAAGAAGGAGTAAGAACAAACCAAGTCTCAATAACTAAGAAGTGGTAGATCTTATACAGAAGATACATCTAGAACAGTTGTCTTCACTTTCTCTTATGAGGAGTACAAAACATAATTTTATTGTCATTGTTACACTGGTATTCATTCTGCAAGAAGAAGACCAGTCTACTTGGGAGGGGTGGAGTTGCAGACTTTAATTTTTGTGGAAAATCCCTGTCATACCTCAGCAGTTCTTTAACCTCATTATATATGATGAGTTGTATTCATGTATTACTACCTAACTGGGATTTATATTAAATGCCTGAACCACTGGAATTAAATGGATAACTGTTTTTTTCTGTTTTAGGTTGTTTTTTTTTTTATATGCAAAGTGTTATAACAATTGATGTTTAATGGAATACGTGGAAATTGAACTTGCACTGAAATTGTGTAGCGTTTCTTGACTTCAGACAGACCTCTTCAGCTTAATAAAATTTCAGTGACAAAATAAAGGTTAGCTGATGTCACACTATTCAACAACTTTATTATAATAAACAAATGAACTAAGCCTTACACAATGTCAGACAAACAGGGAACAAGTATCCAACTCACACATCTTGAACAGGCATAGAGTTAGTATCAATCTATCTTAACCAACATGGAGTAGACCCAAGAACTGTAGCAGAGTCCCCATGAGTATATGCAGGGAGGGAGGTATTACCTGTATGGTGGTTGGTATACAGCAAATTGTGCTTTCCAAATCTTATTGGCAATATCTAATTATACATGATGTCAACCAAAACAGAATCTTTCTTCAAAAATATAAACCAACAAGAGCAGGAAGGAAAAGCATTAAAGAGAAAATTTTCAGGAAACAAGAGAACTACATGAGAGCTGAGATCCATCTGGGCTGGTGCTTTACAGCCAGGACGGGAGAGGAAGTAAGAAGAAGCTGAGTAGGGAGGTGGAGCGGAGATTTGAAAGGCTTTTTGACAGTACACTTCTGTTGCTACCATACACCCAAATTCTATCATTCTGACCTCCATATACATGCCCTTCTAACCATAGAGTCTAATATGGGGGCCAACAAACAATGGGCCATGGGCTAAATCCGGCCCACTGCTGTTTTGGTAAATAAAGCTTTACTGGAACATAGCTATGCCCATTCATTTATATATTGTCTATGGCTTGTTTTGTGCTACAATGGTATAGCTGAGTAGTTGTTCCAACTGTGTGGCAAACACAACTAAAAACGTTCATCTGGTTCTTTATGGAAAAAGTTTGCCAGTCCTAGGTCTAACATGCTGCCCTCAGTAAACATGGGTTTAGTGCTAAGACATATTACTAAATCCAACTATAATTTGGGGTAGGACTATCACTAAAGATATATTCAATTATGGTTTTCAGTATTCCTTAAGTTAAAATATTTCAGATAAAGAAGTTTATAGTGTATTACGGCTGAAAGTTCTTGACAAAATTTCTCCCCAGCACGATACTCTTGAAAATACAGAAGGAGACAAAAACTCCACCACCAAAGAGTAAAACAAACAGTCTACCTCTTGCCATTGCCAGGAGGAAGTCCCACTGACTCTAAGACATCCTATGACCTGCCATTGCTGTGTCAAGCCTAAATAGAAGTAAGAACCACCATCTCTTCCCAACTTTCCACCTTCCTAGATTGAACAGAATATGACCTTCCTCCCTCTAAAGTGTGGTCACTGCTGTTTGATGCAAAGAGCTAGCCCTAGCCCTTCACCTCCCTTAATATCTTTCTTTCTGCATATAGTCGGAGCCCATGATGTCAAACAATAAAACATGAGTGGGAAGCATGTATGCTGGGGAAGTTGAGAGAGTGGTGAAAAGCAGTGAGGAAGGAGAGTGCCCCAGTATAAAGAACCACAGTCAGAGGGAGACATGGAAAGAGCCTTCATAGCAGTGCAGGCTGAGGATCTGAGTTTTTGTTCCATGTGTTCAGCATGTAAGAGGGCTGGGCAGTGGAGAAAGGAAAAGACATGATCTCCATCAGTGTAGCTACACCAAGTAAAAACTTGCCAGATCCTTGGATTAGGAGACATGCTTATTTCCTAGCATCTGGTTATAAATCCACTTACCGTTGCAGCTTTCAAGCAATGACAATAGACTGATTTTTCTTGATGAAGGATGAGTAAATAGAAAGAAGGGAACTTGGGAAAAACCCCTGAAGAATGATCAGTAGAAAAGGAAAAATATCTTCTACCTATCCTAAGTTCATAGCTGAGGCCCCTATAACAAAAGACAGATTAACAAGAGAAAAGCCTAAAGATGTATTTACGTTTTATGTGACACAGAAACCTTCATAAGGAATAGAGACCCAAAGAAACAATTAAACCTGTGTTTTTTTTAGGGCAGCTGTGACACAGAATGGATAGTCATTCCATTGGGCAGAAAGTATGATCTAATCATAACATAATGGAAAAATTTGCAAGGCCTATTTGTTCAGATTTTTTTCTGTGCCCTTGTATCTTTGGCGATAAGGGTATTCCTTTTGTATAACGTATAAGGATAGGACCTCTCATGTGAGAGTCTTAAAACCTAATTTAGGGAAAGATCTGAAAATGCTTCCTAGGTTTCATGACCTGCTTCAGGATAGAAGGGTAGGGGGAAGGTCAAAGTGACTTTCCTGCTACTGCTGTTTACTCAGATTCCTTCTGCTTAAAATGTTCACTGTGCCAACATGCTATATTTGGGAATAGCAATGTCCAGAATCTCATCAAAGACAAAGGAGTAACATTCTGAAGATTCAGAGAAACAGCAGACTTCTGAAAACTATTTACTACAGGATCTAAAAAAAAAAATATTTAAAAACCGTTTTGTAAGTTCAATAAGATGCAAGAATATGCAGACTTTATCAAACAGAAGCAGGAAGCAATAAAGAATAAACAGGATAAAAAGTATATGAACCAATAAAAAGGAGACTTAATTAAAGCAAATAATTAAAGCTCCATAATATTCTATGCAAAATTTATAAAAAGATACCTCACCTAGAAATATTTTGAAAGATGTTTGAATTATAAAGGTAAAGAAACATCCTACAAGAATGCAACAGTGTAAAATTAGCTGCTTATAGTAGAATAGAAAGCAGACAAACCTCAGATTTCTCCTTCATGGCACTAAATTTCAAAATGCAATGGACAGGAGTCCATAGGATCAGGATGGGAACAGATTAACTCCTTCCAAATTTTAGATCCCTCCAAATCGTCTTTCATATGTGAATGCAACAAGAAAATCATACTCAAATATGTAAAGGCTCAGAAGACTTACCAATCATCTATCTTTGTTTTTTTCTATCTTCTTTTTTCCTTTCTTTTTTTAGACAGGTTTGCTCTGTCACCCAAGCTGGAGTGCAGTGGCACAATCACAGCTCACTGCAGCCTCAACCTCCTAGGCTCAAGAGATCCTCCCGCCTCAGCCTCCCAAGTAGCTGGGACTACAAACATACACCATGAGGCCCAGCTAATTTTTGTATTATTTGTAGACACAGGGTTTTGCCACATTGCCCAGGATGGTCTCGAACTCCTGGGCTCAAGCAATCCACCCCCATCAGCCTCCCAAAGTGCTGGGATCACAAGCATGAACCACCACACCTGGCCCATCTATCTTTCTTGAAAAAACATACAAAGATGAAGTTCAAACTACTCAGATTAATTAATGTTAGATTTGGTAAAATTATAGTATTAAAAATCTCTTGAGAACTCTTATCAGGCTACACAAACAATTTCAGTGAACCTACAAAAATGTGGAAGGGTTATGGTTATGGCTCTGTTCACAAGGCATCTGGACAAAAGTTGAAAGCAGGCAATTTCAGTATGAATTTATATCCTTCATTAGAAGAATAATCCCTTATATGAACATAAAGAATTTTTCCTTTTGTCAGGGATTATCACCAACTTCTAAAATGTAATTATAACTATGCTAACAAACATATCTACATTTTCTTACCAAAGGACTGAAATGAATTCTTTCCCCCCTTCCACCACCAAATCTATCTTGGTCTTTTTGAATGGTAGAAATATGGGTGATTTTTTTCCCTTTCTGCTTGTCCACCCTTTCCAAAGTTCCCTTAATTATTACAAAATTTCTTTTGAAATTTAAAAAATAAAAATAAAAACCTTTAAAAATTATGAAAATCCTTGAAGACAGGTTATAAATTTTTGCAGAGTTCAAGCTCTGAAAATGCATTTCTACTGATACACTTGTGTTTTCCTTATATCTAATGATGTAATATATATACAATTCTTGAAAGGGTTTGATGTTAGCAAACATCATTATTGTGATTATCATTAGGCTGGTGCAAAAGTAATCACAGTCTTTGTAATGGCAAATGGTCTTTGTTTACCATTACAAAGACCGCAATTACTTTTGCACCAGCCAATATTATACATAAATGTGTAATTCATTATTTTGGGAGTAGTAGGGTATTGTTTAAAAACATGTCACATATATTCTTCTGAGACTGCAATGTAGAACTGTTTAGGTTAAAAGTGCTGATACCTTAAGCAGGTTACTTATACTCTGCACCTCAATTTTATCACCTATAGAATAGAAATAATAATAATAGCTCCTACTTTGTAGGGCTGTTATAAGAATTTAGAAGCTCTTATAATTAACGACTGACACATAGTAAACACCCAAAATGGTGGCAGTGATGGTGGTAGTAATGGTGGTGGTGGTGGTAGGTATGGTAGAGGTGGGAATATATTTTCCAACAATAGCACTAATTTGATAGTACCCCTTTGCAACATCAGAACATCCAATATATATTTATTAACAAACTGTATCATTAGGTATGGTAAACATCCAAAATTTAATAGCGATATTAAATTGAGAAAAATGGTTCTAAATGATTTGACAGTTGAATTTTTTTAATGTATGTAATGGTAAAAATATAGACTTAATGACACAACGGTGATTAAAATCAATCTGTTTCCAAGTCTTCAGAATGGCTTGCATATTAATTAGCTCTAAAGTATGGCACCAAATTTCATGTTTTTACATTATGTATATCAATGCAAACTGTAAGTGAATATTGCACAAGAAGCTAGAGTTTATGTTTTGTGATTTTTAAGATAAGAAATAGGACTTTCAATTATTCAAATATCTGGTTCCGCAACACGCAGTCTGAGGTGATGTTTTTGAAGATTTAAAGCAGAAGGTTTCCAGTGGAGTCTTCTCTCCATTCCTCCTTCACATCTCCCTTATTGTTAGGGTGGCAAACTGCTTAATTATCCTTCCTACCCAAGAGGACCAAGCCCCAAAATGGGCTTAATCAAAATGCCTCAACACTAAAGTGTCCTCCAAATGTAAAAGCATTAGAGCAAGGCACTGTGCAACTCTATCAACAAACTCATCTGCAATCTCAAAGCAAGGACATAGCTCTGTGATGAATTGGATGAGACATAAGCACAGTAGTTGGCATGTTGTGGATAATACAATCTAGTCTTTCAATTAGATACATTTCTCCTTTATTTGGCATTTAGCATTTCTTATCTAATTGCCTTTTGTCGCCGTTAAAAATATTGCCCAATTGTCACCAATATGCTATGTTATTGATTTTGTTTTATTTGACACAAAGTACTGCTTTGTATCAACTGAATGTTGGCTTCCAGCTTTTCCTTAGATCAAAAAATGAGCTATTTTTCAACTGGAGGCAAACTCCTTTTGTGGTTATCTATCAGCTGCCATGGAACATCCATTGGAGCCTCTGGAAGAGTAAAAAAACTATAATATAAAATACCATGAATGCCACATTTATTTGTAATTGATTTTCTCTTCTAAATTTGTGTGAGGAGTCTAATGTTTTGCAAGTCAGATCAGCTTTAAATGAACAACAAAATCCCACTATCTTAAACATCCCCAGAGAAAATCCTTTGATAATTTGAATCATTATCCTATAAGAATTAAATTGTGTATATCTGGATAATCATGTTCAAATATATGCATTATGTCTTTAAAAAGCAGACTATACCTATGCATTGAAAAACAATAACAAACCTAATCGCATTATTAAATTTTCCAGATGTTTAGCTTGACATTTTGGAGCATCTGCCATTAGAGCTGGAGGCTTCCTTGTGTGAATCCTCAAGGCTCAGTTGCATTATGTAACAATTAGCCTAAATGGCTGGTAATTAGACCTATATGTAGTTTCTAAGGGTAAAAGAAATGTCTCAGAGGTGGTCTTCAGAAGTACAAGGAAAACAAAAAGGCCTTTTGCTTCTCGTTTCTAGTGCTTCTAAGGCCTGCCTGCCATAATCTCTGAAGAGATTCCAAGTTCTTCAATAGCCTGTGAAGCCTCCATTCTGAGATTGTCTTCCTTACCTGGTTACAAAATAGAGGCTGGCACTGAGCTGTGAAGCACTGGGCAACCCCATTTCTACACAGACATTTGGCACACCGGCTCAGCTGCCAGTCCTCCCCATCCTGAAACACACGGCCTTCATAGGAACAGGGTTCTGGAAGGTCAAAGAAACAGGGATTACTAGGGGAACAGAATTTGTTGATCCCAGGGCTGACTGCATGGGTATTCAGCCAGTGCAGTTGCACAGGGCCGACCTGTCAGAAGCCCAGTGCACAGAAGGAGGTCTTGTGTTTGGTGTGTGGTGCTCTACAGTCACTATCTTGAAATCTCTGAATTTGTGTTTTATAGGTGAAGCTTTGAGGCTCAGCTCATGCATGGTCCCACCTGCTGCTGGCTTTGAGATGAGTTCTCAGCTACCAGCTCCTCCACCCCATCCCAGTGAATGCTATCATCCCTAACCCTCTTGGGGCTGGTGCCAGGAGGTTGCATGTGCCCTATGCACCAAGTCACAGGGTGGAGCCTGGGGAATCTGTGAAGATCTCCTCCCACCTTTCGTTCCTAGGCCCAAGGGAGGAAATCATTAAATAGCAACTAAAAGACATGACAAATATGACAGGTTGAGAGAGAGAGGTCACAGAGGCAAACAAAAGAACAACAACAAAAAAGCTTTTGCCCTTCTTGCTTTTTGAACAAGGGACCCTACATTTTTGCAAATTATGTTATTGGCCCCAGTTGATCCTCCAATCTTTCCAGGAAATTTATTTCCATAGTCCTTCTCACAGAGAGTCAAGGAGAAAGCCTCTTATGACCTAACAAAGAATCCCACAAACTCTGACAACCTACTCCCCACACCACTCCCAACTCTGTTGTTCCAGGTATTTTTACTCGTAGGGTTGGTTATTTAGCCCAAAACGTCTGTCAGTCTTTTTCTGGTGGGTGACATCTGAAATGCATGAGGCAAACATTCTACTTTCATCAATTCTTGGGCATATTTTTTTATCCCTGGAATTCTCCAGAATAAAGGATTGCCAGAAATGGAGTAAGTAGGGATTAAAAAGAAATGAGGTATCTTTTTGATGAGAAAAAGCAAGAATACAGTGTGCCTTCCAGGTGCTATTAAATAAAAATATTTTAGCTGTTATGTCAAGAGAGAACATGATACATCAATGACAATAATTCCTATTTATTATCTTATTCATTATACAGTATACACTATCTAGCTATAAAAACGGAAGGGGACATAGATCCTCAAAATGTAATCAGAGGAGTATGGGGACAAGTGTGGATTCCAAGGGGAGGGCCTAAAAGTCTGAACCTGGCTTGCTGAACAAAATCTGGGTGTCTTGGTTTCCAGGCAGGCATACTTTCTTTAGTGAGGATGAAATAAAGATAAATAAAAGTCATGCTTCCTGTCGTGTGTGTCTTGGAAAAAGATGTTATGTCATCTCAAAGACAAGCCAACAGAATTGGTGTTGGCAATACTATTCAGAGAACTGATTTATTCCTTTTTCTGTCCACTAAGGAGGTAGAAGGAACCACCTTGGCCTTATGGAATCATATGAAAGGATCTTTTCCCTATCCCTTGCCTTTCAGGAACTGCGAATGAAGAGGGATAAATATCAGAAACTCGCAGAATCTCAAATTTGGAATGGCGCTTAAGGACTTGTTCCAATCTCACTCTCTGGGCCATTGCGCCCTGCCACATGCAAGGTTTTGTACTTGGTTCCAGTAAGCAATGGGGTTAGGAAATTTTTGAGCCACACTGATTAAGAAAGAGAAGAGTTGGGGTGTCACCATGTGACAGGCAAAGAAGGTCCCCTTCTACAAGCTCATACTCACTCCCAGGGCCCACACAAATTGGGCAGCAGCTTCCTTCAGGGATGAATGCCAGCTCCTGGTGTCCACATGACAGTGGGGGACATGGCTGGAGGGTGCATCGGACTTCCCCATGATTGCAAGAGCACACGGTACATGGAGAGGAGACCCACTCTGTCCCATGCTGTGTGTCAGGGAGAAAAAACAAAGGTTAGTTCTAAAATATAGGCTTTCATTCAGGCAAACAGAAACAAGTCTTCTCTTACACAAACTAAGGATGGAACTCAGGAAAGGTGAAAGAAAGCTATGAGCTTGCAAGGTTGAGAGCAGAATTTGCAATGTTCCAAGTCAAAGACCAGTTTACATATGGACTTCTCTTTCTATTACCCCTAAGATTCTTTATTTACAAAATTCAGAAAATTTGTAAATACAAAAAGAAAAGAAAAGAACCCCAGTCTCCTATCATTTAAAACATTTGATAAAGCCCAAATTCAAATATACACATATTTACTGCATTCTTCATAATGATTATATTCTTTTCAATAGCTCTCTCTGATCCTATTTCCTTTCTTTGACTTTATTTTTCATCCTGATTAGTTCCTATATCCCCCCGCCCCCTCGCTCTGAACTGAACTGCGCAGTGATCTCATGGTCCTGGGGAAACTGTGATAGGCGACAGGGAGCACAAGCAGGCAATATACCTGAGTTGCATAAACCAAGGATTTACTTGGCCACATGCATGTTCTCAGATCCCAGATCAGCTCTTCCTGCCTCGGAAACTATAGGTAAGTGACTTAATCTTTTTCAATCTCCGTTTCTTTGTCTGGTGAATCTTTTTCAATTCTCAGTTTCTTCTTAATCTTTTTCTTCTCAGTTTCTTCTCTTTAGCAGGCTACCTCATTTAACCCTTGGAAGAGTCCACTGGTGAAGGGGATGTTGTCATACCATTTCATTCTATAGGTGGCCTGCTAAAGAACCACACAGGTGTGTGGCACACCGGCATTCAATCCAGAATAAAACAGTGTTACCCAGAGCTGGGGAGATGTAGGCCAAAGGCTACAAACTTCCAGCTATTGGAGAAACAAGTTCTGGGGATCTAAGGTACAGCATGAGGAGTGATGGATGAGTTAATTAATTCGATTGTGATAATAATTATACAATATATATGCATATCCAATTGTGTTGTACACCTTGACTATATTTGATCTTCATCTGTCAATTAAACATCTTAAAATTAAAAAGCTGCTCAATTTTCTCTCATTTCTAGTGCATGAGTTCCTGACCTTCCTCCCTTCTTCCACACTTTGTGTTGACTGTAAGTAGTAGGAATGGACACAGATACGAAGGTCAAGTCCTCTCCCATCCATTCTTACTTCTGCTACAATTATATATAAATTTCAAATTTAGTACAGCATAGCAATGGGTAAGTCCACAAACTGTGGGCTAAGAAAAGACAGGGCAATTGAACTTTATGCTTGAAAAGGCCTACACATGAAAGCAAAGAAAGAACTTAAAAGAAAATTGATAGGTGTTAATGAGTTAAAATTTTTAAATCTTCCAAAAATACATTATCAAATTTATAAAATAAAAGTAAAAGGCAAAGGACAAACTAATTTTAAAAACTGCAAATTACATTAATTAGAACTAAACTCTAATATAGAAAAGCACTTATAAGGGGTAAGAAAAAGACATTTCAAATTTTTAAAATAGCAACAAACTTATAGAATGTTCAAATTTATTAACTGTAAAAAAATACTAATTATAAAATAAAACTTGGATAACATTTTAAATATCTGATATGAAAAGACTTTAAAATTTGCAGTACCTAGCATAGCCGAAGCTGCAGTAAAGTAAAAGAAATTCTCTCATATACAAAGCCTTCTCTCACAATAACACCTGGAATCACTTAACCAGGAGAGGCCTATGCAGGATAATCACACTTGAAAAGAGGATGCACTATCTGTGGTGTTTCCCCTGGGCTTATCATTAAACACAGAAGACTGAAATTTTAATGACTAAAGATGTCACAGCTTCAATACTCAAACTCTTTAGATGCTTTGACCTACTCATTTCACTTTTTATAAGTTATCTGGAGAAAATGATTAATGACACACAAAAGCCTTAAATACAAGAAACTCCATCTACTGCTCTTTACAGTGAAATTGGAAACATTTTAGTAAAAACTGGAAGGTACACAAATATCTAACAATAGGGAATCATGTTCTCCAAGAGTACATTAAGGAACTATTTACAATATAATGTTTGTAAAAAGGCAAGACATAAAACACAGCATAATTCCAATTATGTTAAAATACAGATCTGTATGTATTATCTATCTATCTCTACTGTCAACCTCTCCACCAAAGCTGAATGAACATTAACAGTGGTTTTCAGAGTATTAGGATTACTGGTGATATTTTTTCTTCTTGCATACTTTTATCTTTTCCAGATTTTCCCCAAGAAAATATATTTTTGTCATCAGAAAGCAAATTATTGTTTAAAGTATCTAATGAATTATTTATATATCTTAAAGTCAAAATTAAAGTCCTAAAGACTTGTGCATGTGGCCAAGTAAATCCTTGGTTTGTGCAACTGCATAGTCTTTAAATTATATATATTTGACTATATATTTAAAGTCAAATCTTAATGTCTTAATTTAAAGACTGTATAGAACAACTTGAAGTAAACTTCTTTTTATTAAAAATTAGAAGACTGCTTAAACATCTAGACATTTCACTTCATAAAACAAGACCTTTAGTTACCACCAAGAAACATCTCTGTTGTTTCCAAAACATTGCAGTCACATGACCTTTCAGACAGACAGCAGAAAAATTAATTGTAAAAACAGCCTGCCAATCACCAGAGTTGTTCATCTGTAAAATTAGATGGCTATATTAGCTGATCTCTTCAGTACTCGCTCTCCCTGATCATGTAAATTTATTATGTAACCCAAGAGATATAAAATTAAGCAATAGGTTCTCCCTTCCCAATAAGCTTGAGAATTGTGGAAATTAAAAAAAAACATTCAGGCCAGGTGCAGTGGCTCACGCCTGTAATCCCAGCACTTTGGGGGACTGAAGTGGGTGGATCACTTGAGGTCAGGAGTTTGAGACCAGCCTGGCCAACATGGTGAAACTCCATCTCTACTAAAAATACAAAAATTAGTCCCAGCTACTTGAGAGGCTAAGGTGGGTGAAGTGCTTGAATTCAAGATGTGGAGGCCACTGCACTCCAGCCTCGGTGACAGAGTGAGACTCCATCACATACACACACACACGCACACACACACACGCACACACAAAAGGCTCCACTGTTTGATGTCAAAGCTATGGAAGAAAGTCCAGACTGTGATCCAAAGTATGCATCATGATGAAAAGAAATCACTCTCACATCTTTGGAGGAGACAAGTCACCTAAGTTCACTCCGCTTTTATCTCTTACGCCTGTCCCTGAAACAGTGTTACCTCCTTCCCCAGAGTGAGTGTTCTGAGGATTGATAATGCATGTAATACACCCAGCCTAGAGATCAAGGCATCAGCACCTGCACACACACACACACACACACACACACACACACACACACACACACACACACAGATAGTTTTCTCCATATACATTTATGAAAGCATTATTTCTTATAGACACTGTAGCAGCAAAGAGAGCTCTGTAAAATGAAGGAATAATAGATGCACAAAGCAATGCTCCCACAGGACCCAGTTTTACCTGTGCCATCTTAACCTCATTAATATCTTTTTGAAAACATGACATTTTGACACTGGGCAGAAACAACCTCTGCAGACATCTTAAAAAATTCTGCGTAGTCAACTAACAAGTTGGTTTGGCTGTTGACATAAGTCCAAAAGAAAGATAAGGTCATAAAGCATTTGCCTGGCTTACTGACAAAACAAAAATATAATTTTCCTTCATATAATTTGTTCCTGTTATGGAGTTAAAGATCCAGAATACTAAATATCTAGGAATGTTCAGTGCATATTATAATTACATCCTCTACTTTGAGGAGAACAAGGCTCAAGAATTCAATACTTATTTCTTGCCTTACAGATATAAATTAGTTCTCCTTTTAGCCTCACAGAAAAAGTGAGCAGGGCTGTCCCTCCCCACTCCTCTGTTCAATCGAATTGGGCACTAGGGCATTACCACCTGCCATTTCATTTTTCAGTAAACCTTCAAGACTCATCTACTCAGATTTGACATTATCTGGTGCTAAGATTAGATTAGTAAAGAGGAAGAGAAGGGGGATTCATGGTCCTTCCCCCCCCCCTTTCACAAGGTAATTTGTGGGGAAAGCACAGGAAAAAAATACTCAAACAACTCTAAAACACATTTGAGGCTTGCCTCCCTGGCTGGTTGGCATGGTGAGGCACAGATCCAAAAGTTAATTTCAAAGTATAGCTTTGTGAAGGTCATAGATGAAATGATCCCCTAAATCTTGGCTATAATAAACCCATGCAATACTCTCAAATAATCTGGAATCATCCAAAAGGTTCAAGTGTTTTCCTCACTCCAGGAAAGATCCTCAGACTTGTCTTGACTTGCTGAAATGCCAGTTGTATAAGATGCTGCCTCCTCTGCAAGCAAAGGAGGTCCTCTCCCGAGGCTCCACTGTTTTATTAAGGGGTAGTCTTCTCATGCAGCCCTTAGCTCAGCCAGTCCTTCACTTTCCTTTGTTTGAACCATGTTCCTCGGAAACAGTATTATTTCAACAGCTTCCCTCCTGCCACACCCAGTCTATCCTAAATCATCTTCTCAATCTCTCTTAGGGGAAAGCTTCCACTTCAGATCACCATTCCAAAGTTTGCAAAACACCAGACTATTTTATAGCTATTGGGAGACTCCATTACCTCCCCTATGGGAGGCAAGCCAGTGGCCAGAGAGAAAGGGTCACTGCTATTCAGCAGGAGGGAAAAGTACTCTGAAAACTGCTCCCCAAACAAGCAAGAAAGGAAATGCTACAAGAGTCAAAAATGAACAAACAAACAAAACTAGTGATGCAAATGATGAGATGAGACTCAGACCAGACAAGCGTTTAACCCACTCAAGAAAATTAATACACTATGGAGTGTTTGGTAAGAACATAGGGGAAGTGAAGAAAGAAAGGGAGGAAGGACAGAAAAACAAGAAATAGAATTATTTTAACTTTATTAAGACTAAAAGTAGAAGATTTGTCTTGCCTTAAAAAAATCCATCCTCTAGCTCTATTTGAAGAAGCAACCCACTAGAGATTTTTTTCCCCAAATACGATACTTTTGAAATTCAGCCTTTTACTCAGTTACATTAAGTACCAGAAATATAACATTTTCAGAGGGAGTAAATTTTGAAAGTCACATTTACAAAGCAACACATGGTTATGTTCTTACCCAGTTTAGCACTTTCTGCATGGTGTATTTTTGCAGAGTGATGAACCACAAGGGAGGTGGGGAAAAGAAAGACCAGAGGGAGAACTTTCTGAACTGTCCCAGCAAAAGTGGCAGGCTAAGAGGATTTCTAACTAACCCATGGCAGATCTGTGTGGTCCTAGAGCTACCCAGCCACACTGGTTACTGACCAACATGCCCTTAACATGAGGTCATAGAGAAGTTGGAGAAAATATTTACTATTTTTTTAAATTCTTTTATTCACTCATGTTTATTGAGCACCTGCTCTGGGAAAAGATCAGTGCCAAGTGCCAGGTAGGTGAGAGGCAGGGAAGATCATTGTAAATATTTAGAAAATATTGTCAATATTCTCAGGCATCTTAAACTAAGAAAAGAAGATTGCATATGTGCACACACGTGACATGAGAATGCATATGATGTCATTAGAGTGGTCCATGCAAAGATTTACTGAATTCTGATTTCCATGTCCCTGATACCACCTCTTATTTGATATGTCTGTTTTTTTTCCACCCTCTAGATCCTGGCCTTATTTTGGTTCCTAATAACTCCTTCACTTGAAAGATTCAAGTTGGTGTTTTTCATCTTGAACCATGCATTTATCCGAATCATTCCGAACTGGCATTGTTTCCATCACCACTCTGCCCTGCAGCACTTTTCAGTTTATAGGGATCTTCTTCTGTGACATTTAAAGACAAGATCACCCTACGTAACACAGGCTGAATCAAGCAGCACATGGTGATATGTGGTATGAAGACATTCTCAGTGTCAATCATACTTGGGTGTCTTTCAGTAACACATTATGTGGAAGTGAAAGAGTGGCTTCTTTGTATAATTCAGAAACAGTGACTTGAGTAAGAAAATCCTGCCCCACAGGGAAATGAGCATGATACTTTCTGAGTTTTAAGTCCCCACACTGAATAGCAGCCCAACACATTCCCAAATGAGTTATTACTGCCCACAGACCAGGAGATTCCCAGGCTGAGAAGTGCCACGAGTTTCCAGCATGGCTGTTTCAGCTGGCACAGTGGGTCTCCACACAAAAACTCACACAAATCTGAGATGCCATTTCAACTGGTGCCTGGAATGCCTGGGAGAGAGAGCTGCCCATTCAACTGAAAACAAGGGGGCTGAAACAGGGAGCCAGGTGATCTCACTCCGTGGGTCCCACCCCCACAAAGACCAGGAATCTGAAATGCTCTGAATTGAGAGTTTCCCAGTAAGCACAGCTGGACCTGAGATGGTTCAGCTCTGAGGGGGGGGGAAGAAAGTCCACCACTACCAAGGCAGTCCACCATTACTGAGGCAGTGTGCCATTTCTGAGGCAATCCACCATTACCGAAGCAGTCCACCATTACTGAGGCAGACTGCCATTGCCGAGGAAGTCCTAACTCTACTTCCCTAAACAAAACTGCAAGGAAGTTCACACAGCAGCTGGGCAGAGCCCACAGCAGCTCAGCAACACCAATGCTGCAAGACTGTGACTAGGCCACCTCCTTGCTGGGCAGGACAGCTCTTAAAAATGGCAGCAGCATGTCAGGAACTTATAAATAAAGCCTCACCTTCCCAGGACAGAGCATCTGGGAAAAAAAGCAGATATGAGTTCTGCTGGAGCAAACTTAAAGGTACCTGCCCAGCAGCTCTGAACAAAACAATGGAGCTCACAGCTCAGCACTTCAGCTCCTACAAGGGACAGACTGTCTCCTCGAGCTCAGTCAGCTCCTGACTCCCGTATATTCAAAGAGACAATTCATAAAGGAGAGCTTAGGCTGACATTTGGTGAGTATCCTTCTGGAAAGAAGATAACAGAAGAAGAAACTGGCAGCAGCTGCTGTTCTACAGCTGCTGCAAGTGATCCCCAGGCAAGCAGGGTCTGGAGTAGACCTCCAGCAGTCCTAGAGCAAGGAGGGCAGGGACCTGACTGTTAGAAGGAGATCTAAAAAAAAGAAAGAAAGAATTTCATCATCAACAAAAAGGTTGTACACTCAGAGATCCCAACTGAAAGTCACCAGCTACAAAGATCAAAGATAGATAAATCCACAAAATGGGAAGAAACCAGTGCAAAAAGGATGAAAACACCCAAAACCATAATGCCTCACCTCCTCCAAGGGATCACAACTCCTCACCAACAAAGGAACAAAGTTGGTTGAAGAATGAGTCCAATGAATTCACAGAAACAGGCTTCAGAAGGTGGGTAATAACAAACTTCTCTGAGTTAAAAGAACATGTTCTAACACAGTACAAAGAAAATAAGAACCTTAAAACAAGGTTTGATGAAATGCTAACAAGAATAAACAGATTAGACAATAATATAAATGACTTGATGGAGCTGAAAAACACAACATGAGAACTTTGCAAAGCATACACAAGTTTCAATAGCCGAATTGAACACCCAGAAGAAAGGATATCAGAAACTGCAGATCAACTCAATGAAATAAAATGAGAAGGCAAGTTTAGAGAAAACAGAGTGAAAAGAAATGAACAAAGCCTCCAAGAAATATGGGATTATGTGGAAAGACCTAATCTATGTTTGATAGGTGTCCCTGAATGTGATGGAGAGAATGAATCCAAGCTGGAAAACACTCTCTAGGGTACCATACAGGAGAACTTCCCCAACCTAGCAAGGTAGGCCAATATTCAAATCCAGGAAATCAGAGAACACCACAAAGATATTCCTCAAGAAGAGCAACACCAAGGCACATGATCGTCAGATTCACCAAGGTTAAAATGAAGGAAAAAATGCTAAGCACAGCCAGAAAGAAAGGTCGGGTTACTCACAAAGGGAAGTCCCTCAGACTTACAGAGGGTCTCTCAGCAGAAACCCCACAAGCCAGAAGAGAGTAGGGACCAATATTCAATATCCTTAAAGGGAAGAACTTTCAACCTAAAATTTCATACCCAGCCAAACTAAGCTCCATAAGCAAAAGAGAAATAAAATCCTTTATGAACAAGCAATTGCTCAGAGATTTCATCACCACCAGGCTTGCTTTACAAGAGTCCTTGAAAGAAGCACTAAACATACAAAGGAACAACCAATACCAGCCACTCCAAAACGTACCAAATGGTAAAGACCATCAATTCAATGAAGAAACTGCACCAACTAACGGGCAAAACAATGAGCTAGCATTAAAATGGCAGAATCAAATTCACACACGACAATATTAACCTTAAATATAAATGGGCTAAATGCCCCAGTGAAAAGACACAGACTGGCAAAATGGATAAAAAGTCAAAACCAATCAGTTTTTGACTTTTTATCCAGGAAACACATCTCACATGCAAGGATACACATGGGATCAAAATAAAGGGATGGGGGAAGATTTAACAAGCAAATGGAGAGCAAAAAGAAAAAAAAAAGCAGGAGTTGCAAACCTGGTCTGTCATAAAATACACTTTAAACCAGCAAAGATCAAAAGAGACAAAGAAGACCATTACATAAGGGTAAAATGATCGATGCAACAAGAAGAGCTAATGATCCTAAATATATATATGCACCCAATACAGGGGCACCCAGATACGTAAAGCAAGTTCTTAATGACCTACAAAGAGACTTAGACTCCCACACAATAATAGTGGGAGAATTTAACTCTCCACTGTCAATATTAGACACTAGACAGGGTCAGGTGTGGCTGGGGGTAGGTTTGGAGGTCTGCCGGTTATGCCAAGGTCCCCCTGAGATTCGACCGGGGAACTGGATAGATTCTTTCAGGTACTCAATCAGGAAGCTGGAGGTGTTAGACGTCAGCCCCCTGCATCCTTCAGTGGACCTCCCTCCGAGAAACACAGCCAGGTCCTGCCTTCTGGGGGCCTGAATATTTCAGAGCTAACGTGGTGGGCTGTGCAGAAGGGGGCTGTATCAACATGAATTAGGGAACCAAAGTTGCACTATCTGGGCCCAGATTGTCTGGTTGGCAAGAGCAAAGTTTCCGTTGATGAAACAGACATCCCACAACAAAAACCCAGATGAATGAGACAGAAATTTTTTTTTTCTGAAACCAAACACAAATACTCTTTATTTATGGGATATCATTTTACATCAATTTCATTGAAACCTAAAACCAGTTTGCTGTACTCAAGTTAGGTGGCATAACAGTATTTCAGTTAAGCTGGGAGTCACAGGACTTGCACACTTTTATGAATGTAATGCAAATACTGATGACACGAAGCATTCACAGTTATAGGTTAGCTGCTGTCATTTAACAGTAACCCCCAATAGAAATTATTTTATGAAAAAAGCAACCCATGTTTTGGTCTCATTTACAGACACCCAACATTTTAGTTGGTCAATGAAATCTATACATTAATTATACAACATATGAAAGAATAAAGGATAAGGCTTACAGAGGTATTTTAGCAGTTGTAAGAATAACAATCAAGGGCACAAACTAACTTTTAAAGCTTTCTGTATAAACTTCAAAAGCACTGTTAAAATGGAGACAAAAGAAATCTACTGTGAAACCAGTTTAGACAGATTAATGAGACAGAAAATTAACAAGGATATCTAAGATTTGAACTCAGATCTGGACTAAGCAAACCTAACAGACATTTACAGAACTCTCCACCCCAAATCCACAGAATATACATTTTTCTCAGCACCACCTCACACCTACTCTAAAACTGACCACATAATTGGAAGTAAATCACTCCTCAGCAAATGCAAAAGAACGGAAATCATAACAAATGGGCTCTCAGACCACAATTCAATCAAATTGGAACTCAGAATTCAGAACTTAACTCAGAACTGCACAACTTCATGTAAACTGAACAACTGGCTCTTAAATGTTACTGGATAAATAATGAAATAAAGGCAAAAACAAAGATGTCCTTCGAAACCAATGAGAATGAAGACACAATGTACCAGAATTGCTGGGACACATTTAAAGCAGTATCTAGAAGAAAATTTATAGCAATAAGTGCTCACATGAGAAGCAAGAAAAAATCTAAAATCAACACTATCATCAAAATTGAAAGAGCTAGAGCAGATCCAAATACTCAAAAGCTAGCAGAAGACAAGAAATAACTAAGATCAGAGCAGAACTGAAGGAGTTAGAGACAAAAATGCGTTAAAAAAAATCGATAAATACAGGAGCTGATTCTATGAAAAGATCAACAAAATAGACCACTACCAAGATTAATAAAAAAGAAAAGAGAGAATAACCAAATCAATGCAATAAAAAACGATAAAGGGGATATCACCACAGATTCCACAGAAATACAAACTACCATCAGAGATTACTACAAACAGCTCTACACACATAAATCAGTAAACCAGGAATAAATGGATAAATTCCTGGACACTTACACCCTCCCAAGCCTAAACCAGGAAGAAGTCAAAACCCTGAATAAACCAATAACAAGGGCTGATGTTGAGGCAGCAATTAATAGCCTACCAACCAAAAAAAGCCCAGATCCAGATGAGTTCACAGCCAAATTCTACCAGACATACAAAGAGGAGTTGATACCACTCCTTCTGAAACTATTCCAAACAATCCAAAAAGAGGGAATCCTTCCCAAATCATTTTATGAGACCAACATCATCCTGATACCAAAACCCAGCAGAGACTCAAAAAGAAAAGAAAACTTCAGGCCAATATCCATGATGAACATAGATGCAAAAATCTTCCATAAAATACTGGCAAACCGATTGCAACAGCACATCAAAAAGCTTATCGACCATGATCAAGTAGGCTTCATCCCGGGGATGCAAGACTGGTTCAACATATGCAAGTCTGTAAATGTAATTCACCACATAAACAGAACCAAAGACAAAAGCCACATGAGTATCTCAATAGATGCAGAGAAGGCCTTCAACAAAATTCAACAGAGCTTTATGCTAAAAACTCCCAATAAACTAGGTATCAATGGAATGTATCTCAAAATAATAAAAGGTACAGCAAACCCACAGCCAATATCATACCGAATGGGCAAAAACTGGAAGCATTCCCTTTGAAATCTGGCACTAGGCAAGGATGCCCTCACTCACCACTCTGATTCAATATAGTATTGGAAGTTCTAGCCAGAGCAATCAGGCAAGAAAAAGAAATAAAGGGTATTCAAATAGGAAAGGAGGAAGTCAAATTGTTTCTATTTGCAGAAGACTCCATCGTCTCAGCCAAAATCTCCCAAAACTGATGAGCAACTTCAGCAAAGTCTCAGGATACAAAATCAATGTGCAGAAATCACAAGCATTCCTATACACCAATAACAGACTGAAAGAGAGCCAAATCAAGAACGAACTGCCATTCACAATTGCTACAAAGAGAATAAAACACCTAGGACTGTAAACAAAGGATGTAAAGGACCTCTTCAAGGAGAACTACAAACCACTGTTCAAGGAAATAAGTGAGGACACAAATTGATGAAAAAACATTCCATGCTCATGGATAGGAAGAATCAATGTTGTGAAAATGGCCATACTGCCCAAAGTAATTTATAGATTCAATGCCATTCCCATCAAGCTACCAATGACCCTCTTCACAGAACTGGAAAAAACCACCTTAAACTTCGTATGGAACAAAAAAAAAAAAAGGCCCACATAGCCATGTCAGTTCTAAGTAAGAAGAACAAAGCTGAAGGCATCGCCCTACTTGACTTCAAACTATACTACAAGGCTATAGTAATCGAAACATCATGGCACTGGCACCAAAACAGAGATATAGACCAATAGAACAGAACAGAGGCCTCGGAAGCAACACCACACATCTACACACATCTGATCTTTGACAAACCTGACAAAAACAACCAATGGGAAAAAAATTCCCTGTTTAATAAATGGTGTTGGGAAAACTGGCTAGCCATGTGCAGAAAGTAGAAACTGGACCCCTTCCTGACACATTACACTAAAATTAACTCCAGATGGATTAAAGACTTAAACATAAGACCTAACACCATAAAAACCCTAGAAGAAAATCTAGGCAAAACCATTCAGGACATAGACATAGGAAAGGACTTCATGACTAAAACACCAAAAGCATTGCAACAAAAGCCAAAATAGGCAAATGAGATCTAATGAAACTCCAGAGCTCCTGCATAGCAAAAGAAACAATCATTAAAATGAACCAGCAACCCACAGAATGGGAAAACATTTTTGCAAGTGGATGAAGGATATGAACAGACACTTTTCAAAAGAAGACATTATTGAGGCCAACAAACATATGAGAAAATGTTCATCAGCACTGGTCATCAGAGAAATGCAAATCAAAACTACATTGAGATACTATCTCACACCAGTTAGAACGGCAATCATTAAAAAATCTGGAGCCAACAGATGCTGGAGAGGATGTGGAGAAATAGGAACACTTTTACACTGTTGGTGGGAGTGTAAACTAGTTCAACCATTGTGGAAGACAGTGTGGTGATTCCTCAAGGACCTAGAAATAGAAATTCCATTTGACCCAGTAATCCCATTACTGGGTATGTATCCAAAGGATTATAAATCGTTTTATTATAAAGACACATGCACACACATATTCATTGCAGCACTGTTTACAGGAGCAAAGACTTGGAACCAACCCAAATGCCCATCGATGACATACTGGACAGGGAAAATGTGGCACATATACACCATGGAATACTATACAGCCATCAAAAATGATGAGTTCGTGTCCTTTGTAGGGACATGGATGAACCTGGAAACCATCATTCTCAGCAAACTGACACAAGAACAGAAAATCAAACACCACATGCTCTCACTTATAGGCAGATGTTTAACAATGAGAACACATGGACACAGGGAGGGGAGCATCACACACTGAGGTCTATTGGGGGAGAATAGGGGAGGGACAACAGGGGTAGGGAGGTTGGGGAGGGATAACATGTGGTGAAATGCCAGATATAGGTGACAGGGGGATCAAGGCAACAAACCACATTGCTGTTTATCACCTATGCAACAGTCCTGCATGTTCTGCACATGTACCCCAGATCCTAAAGTGCAATATAATATATATTTTAAAAATTTTTTAAAAAATATTTACCATGAGAGTAATAACATCTGCTATTCTCACCAGCTAAGGGTTATTCGTAACTATCAAAGTAAATATGTATGTAGTACGCAAAAGGAAGAAAGTACTTTTATTATTCAGTATCACAACTTCTTCAACATCAACATTCTCAGACACAAATTCAATCTACAAATATGTACGTAGTGCCTACACAATGTTTTACTCCTATGCTACAGGAAACCTAAATGCTCACAGAAAGTCAAATGGGCTTCAGATCCTCCATTGCCTGGGCAAAGAAAATAAAAAGCAAAACTCATCAACACAAGGTTAACATTCAGCTTTCCCTTGTCAGAGATTTGCAGACATAGAATCAACCTTGGGTCAGAAAACACTTACCTCGTGGATTTTCTTTTCATGATGGCAAGATCCTGGAGTCCTCAAAACACATTCAGGGCAGCATTGGTTGGCAGCTATTTGAAGCACTTCTCCCTGAGCATTTAAAAGCAGCTCAAATTAAAACAGAGGCAGCACACACTGAGTCACAATAGTTCATCAGACCCCAAGTCATCTTACATTCACCAAATTTCATGAATTTCTGAGGTGACAACAGAAAAGATAAAATGACCAGACTGAAAAAAAGGTTATGTGCCCAGAAGAGCTTCACTCAAAGATAAAATGAATCCCTTTGTAAAAGTAATTTCCTTAAAAAAAAAAAAGTCTACACCTTTTCACATGTGGTGAAGTTGAGACTTTTTTCACTAGAAATGCTTGGAGTTTCACACGAGGCAAGCAGTTTCTACCTGCTGGGAAGAGGAAGAAGACTCAGGTGGAGGGTGGCCACAGAGCTGGCAGGTCTTCCAGCTATCTATGTCTTAGACAGCCTAGGGTAGTCTAAGCTCCAATCTCCTGTCTCAAGTAAAAGTTACCCATGAGAACTTCAATCAGTGCAGCAACTGAAGTTTTCATGGGTAACTTTTACTGGAGATATGAGATTGGAGGACAGAGTTCTGAGAGTAAGTAATATCTCTGCAGAGGTATCATATATACACACTGTGGGAAGCTGAGTAGAATTCCTAGGCTCTAGTAAAGATCTGTATTGTTTTCAGGGCTTTTATTGTTGTAATTGTGTTTCTTGATACTATCAAGAGAATAGGCCACCACCTGATACCCCAGGATTTATTGGGGAGGTGTCACATGTCAACCATCCATTCACCACTGTAAAGAATCTGTTTAAGAGTTATTAAAAATATGGAGTGAAGAGCATTAGCTTGTCTTTGAGGCCCACGACTCTCATGTTAGATCTTTTTACTCATGCTGTTCTTTTACTTAGGATTTTTCTCAAGTCTAGCGATGTGTCAGAATAAGCAATGAGTGATTTTGATCAAAAATGGTAGGAGACCCTACATTAGCCAGTAAGTCATGACTTATCCACAGGATAAAAGTCTACCAAGAATTCCACCAGTAGAATAAAAAAAAATTGTGTGTGTGTGTGTGTGTGTGTGTGCGCGCGTGTGTGTGTGTGCATGCACACATGCATGAGTGTGTATTAATATTATTAATGTTTATTATTTATTCTTGGCAGCTTCCATTTAAAAAAGAATTTTACCTATGAGAGAATTCTAACATTATTAATTATATCTATAGGAGTGGATGGGAAAAAGGACTAAGTTTTTATAACCACTAATTCACAAAACAGATAAATATATCAGTAACAGTGACCATCAAATTCCTATTTTTTTTATAAAGGATAAAAGTTATATGACATTGGATTTTATGAAATTATACATACTGTGCAACATTAATCACTTTTCAGAAAAGTACCCTCTAAACCCCAATATAAAACTGTACGTGTCTGATTTTTACTAAGAAAATTAGAGAAACTAATTTAGCCCGATTTCCCCTAAGAATTTTATACAGATAGAAAATAACATGATCTAAGTGTTGTCGATATTCTAACACAGAAGCCAGGAGCAAGGGGAAAAGGCAGGTAGAATGGAAGACTTCAAGGAATGTTTCATGCACCTAAATGAGTTTTCTTTGTTTTACGTAAAAGCTGATTTTCAAATTTAGCCCTCAAAGCTCATTTTATAAATATGATATGTATGTGTGTTTGAATGTGTGTGTATTTATTTATTTGTTTGTTTATTTTGCTAGTGGCAGTAAGGAGAGGGGAGAGGATGGTTCCCAACTTGGTCTGTCTGTTGAACTTCTGGTGGAACATGAAAGAGGTAAGTTAAAGGAGGAACAAAAATTTTTGCATGCGGGTGCTTAAAGAATGAGAAGCAGAAAGTTCCTGCCACCTAACCCTGTAACCCTGAATGGCTTGGTGAACTGTGGACTGCATGGAACACAAAGGACTCCTTCTGCAGGCTTTTCAGTGTCCTGCTTTAGAAAGTGGTTGCAGGGGCAAAAAACATCAGTGAAGATTGTCGGGGACAAGATTATTTGCTTAGGACCTAGAAGAACCACTGACAATGATGATAGTTTGATCATTATAGCTAACACCTGTTGAGTGCTTACAATAGCAGGGTACTCCTCTATGAATTTATATGGATATGGGTATGTACATATATGCATGTATAGACATATACATATATATAGAGAGAGAAAGTTAATTTAATTTTCACAACAACTTTATTAGGTAACTGTCATTATCTGCATTGAGGTTTGCAGCCAAAACCTCACCGTGTAATGCCATGTTTCTTTGCATGGTATTGTTCTTTGTGCAGACATGTTCTTCAGAAATGCTTAGACAGGATAGCTTCTGACAGAACTGGGTTAACTATTCAAGGTTCTAAATACCTTTGTGTTCTTTCTCTCAATCTTCTGCACTTTGGGAGGCTGAGGCAGTTGGATCACTTGAGGTCAGGAGTTAGAGACCAGCCTGGCCAACATGGTGAAACCTGATCTCTACAAAAATACAAAAAGTAGCTGGGTATGGTGCCACATGCCTGTAATCCCAGCTACTTGGGAGGCTGAAGCAGCAGAATCACTTGAACCAAAGAGGCAGAGGTTACAGTGAGCAGAGATCATGCCATTGCACTCCAGCCTGGGCCACAGAATGAAACTTTGTCTCAAATAAAATAATAATTTAGTTACAGCAGTGATTCCTGAACTTGTCCCACATACTAATGTAAGAGTACCACAGCAGATACGAGTAACAGCAACACATGCTGCTGAAAGCACAAAAGAAAACTCAAAAGCAACACAGTAGAGTGAAAATCTCACTGGGACATGAGCCAAAGCCTAAGGTTGTCGGCATGGCCATGCCACCTCCTAGCTCTGGGTAAGTGACTCAACCACTAAAAATCAGTTTCTTCATTTACAGACTGAGGATATCTGACTAAATGATTTCTAAAGGTCCTTTCTAGTTCTTCCATTCTATGATCCTATTTCATTACTTGAAATAAAGAGCCCAAAAGCTCTGCAGAATATTTCCATGATCTTAGAGGTGAAGTTTCTTATGGTTGGATCATCTGGTTCAAGCCTCTCATTTTACAGATAGGGAATCTCCTTCCTTAGAGTTCATGCTCTCTGATTCCTATATTGCCTTGATCCACAGATTTACTGATCACTCAGTAAAGACCTGACACCTGGATCTCTGGCTTTTTTCCGCCTGTGTCTAGGTGATTCTGGACACCTTCAATGCCCATTAAAATGATATTTTATCTTTGTACACTCCTAACCACCTCAATTCAAGTGATTTTCATCTCTATTTGACAAAGCTATGGCCAACCTTAAAGTCTGTCCACACTCCAATGAACCTGGGCCTCCTAGTCTTTAGCACTCTTTCACCCTTACTGTCACTCATCTTCTCATTTCCTCCAGGGAGATCCTTGAGCACTTCTTTTCCTTCCAGTCATTCAACCCATAGCTGGCCTCCCATTCTCCTATTCATGTAAGCCTCAATGTCCAGAAACCACTCCTTCTAATTCACTTACTCTGCCTCTCCTCCCCTCTAACTCCCATCTCTTCAACTTCTCTCTCAAGTCTGGCTATTACCCTTTCCCTCCTAAGGTGATTCTATATCTTTCATACTAATATAAAAAACTAGAAAGTAAAACACAACAAAACCCTTTCCCTTCCCTTGTGCAATCCTTCCAAAAAATGTTGACTACGTGCCTTCTGTGTGCTGCGTACTATGCTGTTTGATGGGCTGCAATAGGAAGAAGGCAAGATTCCTGCTCTCAGGGAGCTGAGTGTCTGGAGGAAGAAGCTGATAAGTAAACAGGCTTTGCAGTCTGGTCAAGAGGTATGAATAGGGCAAGCACAAAGCACCACGGAATCACACTGAAGGACTTGATGGTTGGGGATGGGAGATTTAGAGAAACCTCTTAGATGTAATGCTGCCTATCTAAAGCCCCACTTCTCTCCTTCTAGCCTCAGTCAAGCTCCTGAAAGGATGGCCTTTATCCAGCCTTTCTTTCTTTGCTTCCCATTCATTCTTCATTCCTCTGCAGTACAGTTTCCACCCCCCTCACTCCACTGATACAAACCTCAGTGCGGCTCCCGGTGGCCTACATGCTGCCAGACCTTAAGGACCATATTAAGTTCTCCTCCCACTGACTCCTTCAACTGTGCTCAATATGGTTAACAGAAACTTTCTGAGCATCTTCTATTCTCCTGGTGATGATATTACTCTCTTCTTTGGCCATTTCTTTCCTTTCACCTCTCTGACCACAGCTTCTCAATCTTCTTAAGCACTTTTTCTTATGCTTACCTCGCCTTAAATGACTGTGCTCCCCAAATCCCATTCTTCATCTTGTACCCTTTTCTCACACAATCTCTGTGGCTGAGTTCATTCGTTCTACACGTTTGCACTGCTATCTATGTGCTGATGACAGCTACGTTATATCCCCAGCCCCGTCTTCTCCTCTGAACCTTAGACTTACATATCCAGCTACCATTCTGACATAGCTACCTGGCTCTTTTCCCAGACATTTCAAACCCAATGCCACCCAAACTGAAATTCTCATTTTTCCCAGATGGGCTGCTTTTCCTCATTCTCCTGTATTCTCAGTATCAGTTGGTGACTCAGCTAAGCAACTAGTCATTAAGCCCTTCTCCCACATCCCACATCTAGTACATTAGCAACCCCTTCCAAGCTCTTCCTTCATGAAATAATAAATTCCAAATGTGACTTCTCTGCTGTCAGTCTGGTTCCATTATTATCATCCTTTCGCCTGGATTCTCACAGTAGCCTCTTAAAACTGTTTCTATACTTGATTTTTCACTGTAATCTTTATATAGTAGCCAGAGTGATCCTAATGAAATTGAAGTCAGATCATGTTGCTTCTCTCCTTAAACTTCTCCAGCAGCTTCCAGTGGCTTTTCTTCTCACTCAAAGTGAGAATATCACAGTCATTTCTCCTTTTTCTTTCTCTCACCCTCCTACCTTCAGCCGGTTCTGCTGATTTATCCCCTAAATATTTGTCAACTCTGCCCTTTTCTCTTGATTCCTACACCACCAGTGCTCTAATTCTACTATTCATCTGCTCTGGATGATTCTCTCAGCCTCTAAACTGATCTCATCATTTCTAATATTGTGCATTATCTCTGAAAAACCAGAGAGACTTTTTTTCTAAAAAAGCTGGCCACTCCACCCTTATGCCTAAAACCTTTGTTAGTATTCTATCACCTGAAAAATAAAATTCCAAACTCCATACTACACTATACAAGGCTCTGCATAACTTTGAACTTACCAACTCTCTAGCCTCATCTCTCATTCATTCATTCAGTCAGTAAAAAAAAATTATTGAGTGCCTACCATGTGTCAGGTGTTACTGTAGGTATTGTGGATATACAGAGAATAAAAGAGACATTAAACAAAAACATCAGTAAAATAGTAGTTAGTATCAAAAAGGAAAATAAAGTCTGGAAGAGGGATACAAAATGTGTGGTAGGGGTAGAGATTAGCAATTTTAAACATAATGGCACTCAGGTAAGACTTGAAGTAAAAGATCAAACAATAACATATACATATATATATATATATAAACACACCTCTCTCTCTGCATGTGTGTGTGTGTGTGTGTGTGTGTATATATATATATATATATAATACACAAATACATATATATGTGAATACCAGACACACTTCTGCCATAGGGCCTTTGGACTTTGCTGTTCCTTCTGAAATTGTTCTTTCTTAGCTATATGCCTATGTATTCAGAAAACAGCAAGGAGGTTTGGTTTCTGAAGCAGTGAGCAAGGAAGAGAACAATGGAAGATGAATGAGAGGGGAACAGTAGTATCTTAAAGGACATTGTGAGATGTTACTTTGAGTGAGAAGAGAAGCCACTGGAAGCCACTGGAGGGGTTTAAAGAGAGAAGCAACATTAATTGACTTCAATTTCATTAGGATCACTCTGGCTACTATATCAAGATTACAGTGAAAAGGGTAAGTATAGAAACAGTGAAACCAGTTAAGAGGCTGCTGTGAGAATCCAGGCAAAAGGATGATAATAATGGAACTAGACTGACAGCAGAGAAGTCACATTTGGAATTTATTGTTTCGTGAAGGAAGAGCTGGGAGGAGGTTGCTGATGTACTAGATATGGGATGTGAGAGAAAGTGGAGAGTCAAAGGTGACACTGAGTTTTCTGGCAACTGGGAGAATGAGGTTGCCATTTACCAAGATGAGAAAAATTACAAGAGCAAATTAGGAAGAGATAAAATTACAAGTTTGGTATCGAACAAAGATGGGAGACTTTCTCCATGAAGGGCCAGATAGTAAATATTTAGCTTTTGAGAGTCACACATGGTCTACATGGCAACTATGCAATGCTATTGTTATAGTGCAAAAGCAGCCAAGGACAATATATAAACAAATGAGTGAACCCGTGTTTCCATAAAACTTTATTTACCAATGGTGAAATTTGATTTCACATAATTTCACATTAAAAGCATTGTTTTCAATTTTTTTCAATCATTTTAAAAATGTAAAAGGCATTCTTAGTTAAAAAGCTGTATAAAAACAGGCAGTGAGCCAGACTGAGTCTGCTAATCCCTAATATAGAACATGTTTAGATTTCAACAATGCAATGCATGTCTTCTAACATGTAATTCAGGGCTTCCTTCATGACAACACAATTCTTCACATGAAGTGTGGGAGGGCATTTTTCACGGCATTTTCACCACCAGCTCAAATTCTGATGTGACTTACTTAGCAAGCCAAATAGTGATTTTTTTTAGGAGTATTTGCCCTACAAATAGAAAGCTCCATAATATACAACAAAATATTATCAAATTTGCCAACATTTAAAGTACTCCTGGCCTCTCAGGAATACACTCATGCAGAAACAAAGGAATACTCTTAAAGGCATGCCTTCACTCCAACATCAGGTACAAACAGAACCTTATTAGCATTGGATGGCATAAAGACTCAAGATTAATTATTGGAGGGAGCCAAAATGTAGAAAAATAAACTGAAAATTGACAGAATGCTTTATGAATAAAATAATTGGTCTTGTCCAGGGAGTTTCAAAAGTTCAAATTTAAAGCTTAAGCTTTTTTGACAAATAGATTCACTTTAAAAAGAAAAGAGTCAGCATCCAGAAAAAGTATTATTCTAACAGAATAGATGTGTATTCAGAAAAAAACTGAAAATTTTTAACAGAAGAAAAGGGAGGAAATACCAATCATAGACTTGGTCAAATATAAGGATATTTATTGAATCAAAGACTTGCTCATGTTCCTAGGGAGCCCAATGGTAGCACAATAATACAATCAGTGGCAGATCCAAATGATATTTTTAGAAAATCTTTTTCAATAAGTCAGTTCTGACTTTCAGTTCATTCAATGGTTCATGCATGTTGCAGTTAATGTCAGTAGCTTTGGCATCGGTCAGACTTGAGGTAAAATCTCTGGGCAGTGGTTTGTTAATTGCATGATCATGGTTAAGTTGGTTAAAATCTACAGGCTTCACTTTCATCATCTATAAAGTAGGAATAAAGATACCTGCCCCACATAATATTAAATGGATATCATTTTTAAGACCTTAAACCAAGTGCCTCGTCCGGAGTAAATGCCCAATAAATGAAAATTAAGATGTTCTTAGATATGATAAATTAAAATTCTGGAAATTAGGATATTCTTAGACATAACATGTTAAAATTCTCTTCTGCATTTCATATAGCTTCCAATTAGAGATTAGAATAAATGTCAAAAACAGATGTCTGAAATGATCCAAAAACCTGACCCTTCACTGACTTTGCCAATACATTTAGGACACAATTAGGATACCATACCTTTTCAAAGGCACATTGAGGGTTTCTGCAAACAGCAGGTTTGCAGATAACGATATCACCATGGCAACGGCAGTTCTGGCATGAATCGGGCTTCCAAATTGTGGCATCCTGCAAAGAGGCATAAGCTCTGATTTAAAAACTGATCAGTCAAGGTATGAGCACACAAAAGCAGCACCATCAATAGTCCCACATCCTGAACAATTAAAAGACAAAGGAAATTCACAGGCACACCACACACAGTATTTGCTGGGCACTGATTAAACCCCATGGGGCAATATAATCAGTATAATCTATTTCACAACAGTCAACCCACGTAGCCAAAGACAAGGGGATGCGGCAGAGAGCTGTCGATACCCGGAGTAAAAATCATCGATTGGCCTGAAGTCACAGGAGGACAAGTTGCTCCCTGACTTGAAGTTTCGCTTTGCTGTTAACTAGCAAAAACCATTAGAGCATGTTTAAGGGAAAACGACACTTTTGACTAGCACTAACCAGCATCCTAAAAGCAGTAGTTGCCACTAGATACTATAAGTACCACAGGCTGCGTTTTTCAGCTCTTTGCTACTTCATCATCTAACATTCATGAGAAACAAGAAGGATTTGAGTAAGTAGTTGGATTTTTAAAGACAGATGCACCAACACATGTATGAGTGACTGCTTTATGCCTGGCTGGGTGCTGGGCATATTGAGGTATAAATGAAGCATAAGTGTGGGCAGTATCCCTGAGGATCTCACAAATTATTTGGGGTCATGAACATGAGAGAATTAAACAAACATAAATTAATGTTGCTATGTTATTACTCCACAAATTAGAAAGGAAAACAATGGTCACAAACAGAAAAGCGAACCCTGGATCAGTTAAGCGTTTCAGAAATTCCTTCTCTATTTCTCACCTTCCCTCATGCTGAATCCACATTTCAGTTGTGCCCATTTTGAAGTAACTTTGAAACCAGCTATCTCATAGATTCTACAGAAACCTGTTTGTGGCCATTGACAGGCTGCTCTGATGACTTCAGATTGAAACACTAAGCATCCCATGGACTATACAGAGATTCGTTTTCCCAGAGATTTCCTAACCCAAATTCCTACATGAGTTGAAAGCAGACATACTGTTTGGCTAAGTTTCAAACACTAAATCTTTTTGAAGAGTACTGTCCATGTTATTCTCTGGTTTAAAAGTGTACACTGCTCAGGTGATGGGTGCACCAAAATCTCAGAAATCATCACTAAAGTACTTATTTATGTAACCAAATACCACCTGTTCCCAAAAAAACTTATTATAATAAAAAAATAATTAAAAAGAAACTCAAATCCAATAAATAAACAAATACAACTATTTCATGGCTCATCTTTACCTCTGATGAGATAAAATGCAGACCCCATAATCTGATCCTCACCTATCTTCCTGGTCTTGACAACTTGGTCAACACTATTGGACAACCCCAGCCTCCTCTTTCCTGGTCTCATATCTCATTCTCCCTCTGGATTCCTACTCGTCCCTGACTTTTCCTGAGAAGGGTTTGCAAACAAGAAGTTTTAAGTCTCAACACCTCAGAGATGAATCACTCCTAATCCTTAACCACCATTCAGGTATGGCTCTTCACTATCCCTCTGTGACCTCACTTTTTTCTGCACCCACTATTACACTGTTGTTTTGTTTTGTTTTGCAACAGGATCTCACTGTGTCACCCAGGCTGAAGTGCAGTGGCATGATTACAGCTCACTGCAGCCTCCACTTCCCAGGCTTAAGTGGTCCTCCCACCTCATCCTCTCAGTAGCTGGGACTACAGGCATGCACCACCATACCCAGCTAATTTTTGTATTTTTTGTAAAGACAGGGTTCCACCATGTTGCCCAGGCTGTTGAAGAACTCCTAGGCTCAAGCAATCTGCCTGCCTCAACCTCCCAAATTGCTGAGCCTGCACCCCACTGCGCCAACCCCTGTCACACTTTATTGTACTCATTTATATTCTGGTTAGCCTTGCTGGACCAGACTGTGCGTTTCTCAAGTAAGAACTATCCTTGACCTGGCACACTAGATCCTTAGGAAGCAAGAGTTTGTTGTTCCTAAGTTGCTTAGTGAAGGCCTTTTCCCTCCTTTCTAAACTTTCTCACCCTGTTTTCCTCAGTCAACCAGTAGTTGAAGTCCTAATAAAATACTTTAGGAAAAAGTAAAATAAATTTCTAAGCTCCTGATGGAGTCCTCAGAACACCAGCATTCAGTTAGAGCTGAGATGAGCTAGGAAACTGGTGGATGCTAGCAACGGATGTTTTCACAAAATGGCAGAAACCAAGTGTGATGGTTACTTTCATGGGCCAACTTAGCTAGGCTTTGGTGCCCATTTGTTTGGTCAAATACTAGTCTCAATGTTGCTGTGAAGGTATTTTGTAGAGGAGAGTACCATGAACAATCCATTGACTTTTCAAAGGAGCTGACCCTCCATAATATGGTGGACTCATCCAATCAGTTAGGGACCTCAACCACAAAAACTGAGGCTTCCTGCAGGAAAGGGAATTCAGCCTCAAGACTGAAATACAGCATTTCTGCCCAAGTTCCCAGCCTGCTGATGTGCTGTTTACAGTTTGGACTTGCCAGTCCCAACAACTGCATGAGTCAGTTCCTTAAAATAAATCTCTCTTCCTCTATCTTAGAGATATATCCAAATAGGATATGTATGTATATATTATTGATTCTCTGGAGAACCAAGACTAATATACCAACATTGATATAGATTTACATGGGTATACACAACATTTCCAAGTGAAAAATGAAATCATCCTTTAATGTCAAGAAATGCTAAATTCATAACTTATAGGGGAATGTGCTTCAAACACTGGGGCCTCTCCAGAGTCACTCAGGAAGTATAAGGTCTATATCTGAGGTGAGATTACATTCCCAATGTCTGATTTACAAAAATACTGAGATCAAAGTAGAAGAGCACCAGAACTCAGCTTAGAATACCTCTGAATTTCTTTCTGTTATATTGCTATAGCACATTCTTCAAAATTGGCAATAGTGTGACAACTACAGTATACTCTTAACCCAAAGAGCAATGATAAGAAGGTGAGAAAAAACAAATTTTATTCCTAAGCCACAATGTAGTATGTTTCCTGCTGATTTCAAGAAAACCATCTTGGTTTCAGGATACAGATTAAATAAAAATGACAACTTCACAAAGCCAGCAGCTACTATTTATTGATCACTTACTTATGCTTCCCACTCTGGGAGCAGGAAGTGATGATCACAGGGACAATTGCGGAATAGGGGAGGGTGGATTTCCCCACCTCTGCCATCATCCTGCAAGGCCAGAGAAAGTATCTGTAGTCAATGCTACACAAAGCCTTATATACATGCCAACCCTATGAAGCTGGCATTATTATTATGATTCTGATTTTACAGATAAGAAAACAGGATGAGAGAGATTGAACGAGTTGCCCAAGTTCACAGAGTTCTGAAGCCTAAGGACTCAGTCTCTGGAGACAGACTGCCTAGGTTTGAATCCTGGTGACACCATTTATTAATGGAGTCTGTTACTGAGTTAACATGTCCATGTCCAGGTTCCTCATCTGGGAAACAGAGACGAGAAAGTGCTTATTCAATAGCGTTATTGAAAGCATCAAAGGAGATGCTGTATGTAAAGATATGTTAACAGTATCTGGCACTGATTAAGGGACCATTAAATATAATTTATTTTTAATCTAAATGTTTTCTATTATGTCACAGGCATTCAGCAAATATCGTCTATTTCATTTTCTCGAAGGGAAAATAGTCCCATAAGTTCTTTGACTTTCCCATCTTCTCATTCCAGTCTACACAAGTAAAACCTAACAGAGTGAAATTATTCCTTAATTAGGACCTTAATTAGCACTTAGAGGATCCACGACATTGCCGAAGGGAGAAATGAATCTATAGGTTGAGTTTGCAAGACTACTTGGGAAATTCAAAATGTCTCTATCTCACTAAGCTGGCATAATCATGAGCCATGTCTTTGACCCAGACATTGGTTGACCACACCAGCTTATATGTACTCCCTTAAGCTTGGTATGGCTCTAAGTGCCAGCCATGTTTATCGTCTCCACATACAACATTCTTACTTCTTGAGATGAAATTCTTCTCTGCACTTCAATTATTTTGACAGTGACCCTCAAACTTGAAAGCAGTCCATTATACTTTTAAGCAGCCCCTAGTCACTGGACTTGGCTTACTAAACTGTAAACGGAATCTTCTAAGAACATGGTGCAGATTTTTCACTTTCATTCACGAAATCATAGTTTTTCTTCATGTTAATTCAAAGTTTAAATGTATCTGGGTTTAGGAAGCCTTCCTGATATGTTTACATATCTGTCTTCTCAGCAGACTATAACTCTTCAAGCAAGGAGATCTCATTTGATTCCTCTTTGTATATCTCAAAATCCACTCAGCACAGTTTCTGAGTGTTGGCTGAATTAATTAGTAATCAACCCTGAGTTTGTTTACCCCCACAAAAATATCCATCCATAAGAATTGAGATATTCCAGTTAGGTTGTGAGAGATTGAGAGAACAATGTTTAAATAATGTCACTACAAAATCTTCATAATGTTGAATGTCATTAAAATTAAAGAAAAATTTTCTTCATCTAGGTATTGGACATATCAAAAATCTTCCTTATATTAATATCTCTATGGAACTAAATAATTTATTATGGTTAATTTTAAGTAAAATGAGCCATTTACCAAGGCCTGCACAGATGGCCGTGTTTTTCAGGTCTAAATCTTTACGAATCAATTATATGGTCACATAAAGTTGCTTTATGAAAGCAGGGATGCTAGAGTTCCTCAACAGCTAGAACCTTGGATAAAGCTATAAAATCCAAAGAAATAACATTGTAAACTAAGTTTTACTGATTTTCCATGTTACTATTGCAATTCCAACACTTTAAAATCATCTCTTCCAATCTAAGACACTCAAGCAAAAGAAATATTCTTAAAATAGCTTTTCACTAGAAGATAAAGGATTAGATTATGACAAGCCTAAAAAGCAATCAAAATATCTTTGTAAAAAGCTTTTAATATTTTAAATAATATATGAATAAAATGCTCTTGCAGGTAATATAATACCTCCATCCCCAAATACTTCAAAGTAATAGCAAGGTGCTTTAAAAAACAAAAACAAAAAAAAAACTTGTTTTACTTGTATATTTATTGAATATTTGATTAGTGCTAAAAATAAACAATAAATGTATCCCTAATCAGTACTCAAATTTCTGTTGGGGGGTTGTTATAGAATTCTAAAGAGCAGTATATCAACAGGCAACATAAATTTTCTTTCATCTAAATGGTATAGTAACCCTACTTTAATTATTGATTGATCAATCTCATTTTAAATTCCCTTGGCTTCTTAGACCAAAAGTGAGAAAGATGGAATAAAGCTCTCCAAAAGCTGTATTTTCAATTTATAAAACAGTATGTAAAATATAATATTTTATGATTAAAAATGTATCTATGTGCATAGGAACAAATTGTGGAATTATATAAACTAATAAGTGAGGAGTAGATAATCCTGCGTGTGAGTTTCAGATAATTTTTTGTTTTCTTTTATACTTATCTGTATTTTCCATTTTTCAATAACAAAGATATATAATTTATGTGATCTTTTGAAGTTAATCTTAAAATATAAGGTGAAAACAACAAAAAATGTTATGCTTTTTTCCCTAGCCTACTATAGGTAGACAAACCCTGGACTACAGAGTTCAACTGTCCTGGGGAAGGGAATTCAAATAAAAACCACTTAGCAAATACATAACAGTAGCCATTTATCTAAATTTCTGGAGCTATCCCTAAACCTTCTTGTACTCAGTAAAATTTTTAAAAATTAACAGTGTTTCCTACTTGCCCTTCAAAGCAGCAAACAGGACGCAATATTCAACTGAGTCTCATGTCTTCATTTCTGCAAGTTCATTTTCCTGACAAGTCTGGTTTTCAGGAAAGACTATCTATAAAAAAGGGTTCTTTGACCCAGCTCCCATTCGGGCACAGAAATAATGGTCCTTGTTTGTCAGGGAACCATAAAGAAACAAATCAATAACTTTCATAAGGTTATTTTAGAGTGCAATTCTTTCCCCAAGTGCCCTTCTTCAGGCAGCTTAGATAAACAATACCTTTTCTATTTGTCCTCAATTTAAAGTTCATGTAAAGCTCCTCATCCTGTCCCAAATAAAAAGGAGCAGAGGACACTTATTGTTAAGAAAAGATGTGAGACTTTGTATTTACATTAAATTCTCTCCTTTCAGGAGGAGCAAATACAGGTTAATTCAAAAACAAAATTGTGAACCACTTCCTGTTTGAGACCTATTTCAAACGCTTGTTTCATATAATACCCCCATAAGGAGTTTCTTGTTTTACACATCAAAAACCTGAGTAGTTTCCCATTTCAGCATCCTGGCATGATTAGATTATACCTGATCTCCTCCTCTAGCTGTCTTGAAATGATAAACCTGAAGGCATAGCTGTGAGTATCAACTTGTATACAGAAACAACAGAATGAATCACAGATGAAAAGATTGCTGCTATTTGAAGCTAAAAATGTCTTTGTTCAAGAGACCCTGAACAACATAGTAAGTTAGCATCATGCTTGTGTACATAAGTGTACAAAATGCTTTTGTACATAAATACATTAGAAGAGTGTGGTGCCAAGGGTGGAGCAGGGAGATGGAAGGAAAGGGACAAGCTACTTCAAAGTAATTCCCAGTCCTCCACATACTCATGATGGTACAACTTCTTACAGCGTCCTGTGAAGCTGACATCATGATTCTGATTTTATAAATGAGGGAATCAGTGTGAAAAGGCTGAGTGAATTGTCCAGAGCTCAGCTATTAACAGGATTAGCTAGATCTGGGATTCAAATCCATCCTTAAAATTCTATGCTGTTATCATATATTACCAATAACAATGCCTTATATTATATAGCAGTCTTACCATTTCAAATCTCTCTTACTTCTACTCCTTAACAGACTACCCAGATGGGACACACTAAGGCAGTGCTGCCTACATTTACAGATAAAGGGACCATGATTCTTAAGTGACTTACTTGCCCAAAATGTTCACATGCCTGCAACAGCATACTCCCACCCTTCTTAATCTAGCTTCCACACATCCTCCAGGTCTCAGTTTAAATATCACTTCCTCAAGATGGCCTTTTCTGCCTCCTTAACGAAATAAATATTCCTCTACCTCATGTCTTAAAGCTCCACTGCTTCCACAAAGCCAGGCTTAGTCCTCTAAGTTTGTTTTACACAGGAGAAAAAAAAAAAAAGAAGAACAGGGACAAAGAGGGCACCTTCTGGGTTCCAGATTCTTTGGCATTTTCACATTTTTATTTCTTCCTCAAACCTTTTGAGATAGATTTTATCATCTCCATTTTACAGACAAGGAAACCAAAAGTTCAGAGAGGTTAAGTAATACTCCAAAGCTTGTAACTGATGGTATTAATACCTATATTTCAATCAGTGTCCATTTGATTTTAAAACTTATGTTTTTCGCACCAAACCCACCTGCATACCCACAGGCTTGGTCTATGAACATAGGTTATATACCACACTAAGTCAGGTAGTGATGCTAAAATGGCAGAACAGGTAAACTTGATTTCAAATGCAAGTTCATTTATTTCTTAGCTTTGGGACTTTGCACAATTCTCTTAGCTTTTCTGAGTCTCTGTTTCCTAATATGCAAACTAAGAATAAGATTGGACCCAATCAGGTGACAGTGAAGATGAAATAAGTTAAGGTACTTGTATTAGCACAGTGACTTGTCCATAGGAAGTACTTAATAAATGTTAGCTATGAGTTTGGTCACTTGCCACAATCTTAACCTGTTGATCATGGTATTTTCTGTGACAGAGGGAGCAGGTGTAGCATTTAGAGCTACAGAAAATCCCTGCTGGAATCTCCGGCTTCCAAGATAAGGAGTAGTTAACTTTTCCATTGCTTACATTTTTGTATATATTCCACTATTGAGTGCTATAGAAACTATGCTTCTAGAGTAGTACACACACATACACACACACAAAATAGAATATCTTCAAATATAGAATAAAATAAAATATGCAAAAAATATGCTCCTCTTCCTTCCAAATTCTGAAGCAATGCAGATACAGGCTCAATTCTGTCACTGTTCTATTATTTACATCCAGCTTTCCACTTGTTCTAAAACAATCCTATAATAGTAAGAGCCAGATCTAAGAGAACCTCAATGGCAGAATAACCATTATAAATTCCTAGAGATGTTAACCACAGAAGTTCCATTATGAGTAAAACATCTGCCTCATCTTTTCACTTTAAGTAATCCAGATATTAGGGAGAATTTACCATAGCTTAAGCTTATTTTTTTTTTCTTTCTCTATTAATTCAGCTCCCGGAGACTTCATTTCATATTCCTCAGGCAAATGGAAAAAAATAAACATTCAAAATGTTTGCACATGAAATTAAATTATAGCTATACCGTTATCTCTCATATTAAAATTATTTATTTTCTTGTCATCTTCCTCCACTGGATAATTATCATTCATTTTATAATTAGTTTTTGACTTGTCTCTCTCTCTCTCTTCCCAAGAGTAGGGACAATTTCTTTATATATAGGTAGCTTTGTATTCTTGTAGTGACTAAAACGTAGCAGGCACTTAATGTTTTTGAATGAGTTGATGGATGGATGAACAAATATTCTCTAATTTAGAGAACTGCTAACTATCTTGTGAAATCATTGCTGAAAAGTTGGATACACAGACAACAGCATCAAGATCAACATGCTGCTCTTGAAAATCCTTGCTGCTGCAGCAGCCATCTTCAATCTATGCTGTTTGAGATCTCGTCTTCTAGACGTATGTCTCAATCAAGACTTGTGATCCGGCATGCCACCACTATGTCATCATTTGAAGCTCTGCTGCGTGTTCTCAATTCCTAACTCTTCCTCTAGCCAGCCCCTATGACTCCACTAAATGGTTGAGTCATACCAACACTCACATTCAACTAGGTAAAGCCACATCCTCCTATGTGTGTTTCTAAACCTGGCAGAGGCCCTGAGTCCAAGGCTTCATTGCCAGTGATGGCCTCATGCTGTAATGTTAACCAGGTCGCCTACATGAGGCTATATATATCAGGAGGCATTTTTAAATTTGCTTTGATGACTGCTGGTTTAGAGGTGCTTCTGGCATTTAATGAACAGGGGTCTTAAATTCTAGATGTCATATGGTAAGTAAGACATACCTGCACAAAGAAAAACTGTCCCACTTTCACATGACTTTCTAATGTCCAGATATTCATGTCAGTGAAAAATCTGATTATATACCTTAACTCTGGTTTACATACAAACCCAAAATACTTTATTATGATTTAATAATATACACTGAATTATCCAGGAAACTAGTCAAGGAAAGACTGTATTTTATTCAGAACTTAATGAAGATAATGAAAGACAATAGATACATATCCTGAAAAATGTTAAATAACTACTAATATTTTCACAGATAACTAGTATCTACAAACACAATTAAATGGAAATTCTAGAACACAAAAAGTCAAACAAATAAAATTACTTTTGCTTAATGGCAGACTGGCTATACCTAAAGAAAACAAGAATATAAGTCAATACAAAATATCTAAACTGAAGCAGAAAAAAAAAGGATAAAAAATACAGAAAAGAGCATTAGTGACACATGGAACACATTACAAAGTTTAACAAATGGGTGCTTGAGTTCTAAAGACAAAATGACAGAAATGAGGGTGGAAACAAAAATTTTTTAAGAATATGGCCAAGAATTTTCTAAAACTGAAGATATCAAGCCATAAATTCAAGATGTGCTATGAATATCAATCAGAATAATAAAGAAAACAACACCTAAGTACCTTAGAATAAGACTGCTAAAAACAAACAGCAAAGAGAAAAATCTTTAAAGCCACAGAGGGGCAGAAAATTATCTTCAAATAAAAATGTCAAAACATATCTAACTTCTCCACACATTAAAAAGAAAAGATGGAAGTCACAAGACAAATCTTTAAATTGCTGAACAAAAACAATTACTAAGAATTTGATACCCAGCAACAATACCTTTCAAAAATGAAAATGAAAGAAAGATGTTTTAAACTAATAAAACCAGTGAGAATTTGTCACCTGCAGACCTAAACTAAAACAATACTAAAGAAAGTTCTCCAGGCAAAAGAAAATGATTCTAAATAGAAACACAGTAATGCAGGAAGAAATTTAGAATTATAGATAGAGTAAATACATAGGTAGATCTAAATAATAACTATACAAAACAAAAATAACATCTGGTGGGATTTAACATATGTGTAAATATAAAATGCACAAAAACACACAAGATAGGAGATAGATTTAAAAAATGGAAAATTCAAAGGTTATAGTACTGGCTGAGAAGAGGTAAATAAAATGATTAATACATGTTGTAATATCTAGGGTAACCACTAAAGGAATAGTAAAAGTATGTTTAACAAGCAAAGAACAATGAACTGAAATATTTAAAAAATAATGAATTGACTCAAAGACAAAATATACAGAACAGGAGTAACAAACAGAAAGCAAATCATAAGGCAGATATAAACCTAATTAATAATTATAATGCAGGAACATATTAAGAGATGAAAATTGTGAGACTGGATAAAAGCAAAGCAGTAGATCCAATAACATGGAGAGCATTTATTATCAAGTATGAACTGAATGTCTTAAAGGATAAACCCCAGTATGTGTATTTGTATAAATTTATGCCTCATTCAAAATAGATTCTTAGACACTAAATTCTTCAACAATTCAAGGCATTAAGAATTTACTGAGGCTCTATCACATGGTAAACAATGTGGAAGATATAGACAAATATAATCTAACCCAAATGCAGAAGATGAATATAATCTAACCCAGATATGGAAGACTACAACCTGATCCTTTATATCTGCTCTACAGCTGGGAATGTAGTTAAAGAAGCAAGACTTCCAAAACAATTATGGAACAAAGCAAAATAAATAATTAGAGAGGGAACATAGCATAGAAAAAGAGTCATGGACTGGGCATCAGAATCTGGATTCTGGGCCAGGCTCTGCCTTTACCAAGCTGGGTAAAACAGATAAATCACTTCCCTGGGCCTCAGGTTCCTCCTCCATGAAATTTAGAGATCAGGTCACATGGTTCATAATCTTGAGATAGATGGATTGCAAAGTCAGGTAACTCTTGAGTTCAAATGTAGTTTCCTAACTTAACAATTCTAGAACCATAGGCAAGATGAGCATCTTGACCAAGCCTCCATTTTCTTTTTCTTAAAAAGAACAAAAATAACAAAATAAATCCTAGGGGAATGTCAGGGGGATGTATCAGATAATACATCTGAGATTCCTTAGCACCATGCTCAGTACTCACAGGGTAGAACAGAGGCTCTCAGACATCCATTCTCAGATCTTTCCTCTGCTCCAGACACATTTGATATGACCTGTTTCTCAGAGAGATCATCAATGTACACACTTGCATAGAATTTGTAAAGCTATTTATCCTGTCATGGATTTCTTCTTTTATGTGTATTTCAGTATACGACCACTACTAATGTACAAACAAATTAGAACGAATACTTTTCAAAATATGATACCCATAAAGACATTGCCTTTTAAAAAATCAAACACAAAAATCTCCCAAGCCACATTTTAAAATGTCATTACAATTTATATGCCAGCCAGGCACAGTGGCTCGTGCCTGTAATCTCAGCACTTTGGGATGCCAAGGCAGGAGGATCATTTGGGCCCAGGAGTTTGAGACCAGCCAGAAATTTGAGATCAACCAACATAGTGAGACCCTATCTCACTAAAAAATAAAAGTTGGGTGCAGTGGTTCACACCTGTAGTCCCAGCTACTCGGAAGGTTGAGGTGGAGGGATTGCTTGAGACTGGGAAGTCAAGGCTGCAGTGAGCCATGATCACACTACTGCACTCCAGTCTGGGCAACAGGGAGGGACTCTGCCTCAAAAAACAAAAGTTATATGATCACATCCTCATAGCACTATTTACTGATCAATTATTACATACATATATATACACGTATATTATAGGTGTAACATATATTACATACATAGACATATCACATACATACATAAATATGTGTGTGTATTTGTGACATTGAATCCTCACAAAAATATTATGAAGTTGTTATTACCACTTCTGTTTTATAAAACAAGAAACATAAAAAGAAAGTCTGGTCAGTTATTTCACAACTGGTGAAGCCAAGATTTGAACATAGGACTAACTGGCTTCAAGGACCACGCTCTTTTCGACTAGTCGTTTCCCATTTCTTCCAAATGAAAAGTGGTATTTGTTCCAGAAAGAACAGCTTTCACCAGGTGTGAGCCTCACTGATCTACACATCTAATCGACTTTGGCTGCCACTACCACCTATACACTGTCTGTTTTCAGCTGGTAAGGATTTCTGGGAGGGAGGGAACCAGGGATCCACAAGGGCAGCCAGCCCTGTCTCAGCAACCTGACTCTCAATGTCTCACTAAGATCTTAAGCTTCTAAGGAAATAAAGAGTTTCTCTGCTGGAAATGTTTGAGGAAGCTTTCCATAAAGCCACATGACATAAAATAATAATAATAATATGGTAACAAAATTGTACTATACAACATTGTTCAAATCAACCTCCTTCATCTTGGCAAATAAGAAGAGTGTGAGAATTGCTTAGCTGCTACTATTTCCATTTCTTGGGTTCAAAGTAGAAATATTATAGAAATATAATATTAAATGTAATATTATAGAAATATAATTTCCAAGTCAGAGGTAATAAATAGGTTTCATCACACATGCCAGCCCTGGAAACAATTATCTAAAGTGCTATGCTGAGGAAGATTCTGAGGCTCTGTTTAGGCAAATCAAGTGGGAAAGATTACTATTGTCTGCCGCAGGCTCAGGGTTAAGCTGAGAAGGGGAATGGAAGTACCTATACCATACGTTCCCATGTACTAAGCCAACATAATCTACCCTAAAGTATTGTTCACTACCGTCATTAGATTAATGAATTAAAGTAGAAAGAAAAGAAAGCTGGCTGGGCCAAAATCACCGAGATGATCAACTTTAATGATAAATTAATCATCAACATTTTACTTTCCTTATTTTTCCATTAAGCTATTCAACTCTTTCCAGACATGTAAACCTGTCCTCATTCATAACCAGTTTACAAAATGAGCTGCTGTTCTGCAACAGCTATTTTTCCCAAGAACACCCTGGCACGATGGACTATATTTGGCATGTGAATTCAGCATCTTCACCCCAGGGATGTGAATCCCATCCCCATTCCAAACCAAGAGGAAATTAACTGCCAGTTCTGATGGGAATGACATACTGACTCAGTACTCAGACCAAGCAATCCACTCCCGCAGTCAGCAAACTACACACTGGCTGTATTCTCTAACAACACAAAAATGCTTCATTTGATTTGCTTCAAGCCTCACTGTTTGCCAGGAAGCCACTGAAGAGAAGCAGGTATCAAGTGTTTCAGAGGAAGACCCTCGCAGGGTTCATTGTTAAATCCAGAGGCAGAACCCAGAGCAATTACACTTCTGGTACAATTACCAGCATCACCCACTCTCTGCCAAGTGAGGAGGCTTGGCAGCTGAATAATACAGCTTTCATTTTACATTTCCACTCCAATTAGCTGAAGGTACTAGTCAATTGGCTGAATAAAACAAAATGCAGGGGAAGTTGAAAGGCCTCTATGTGGTTTGCAGAGCTGTGCCTTCAAGAACAATGATGAGATAAAAGGGACTGAAAAGCGAATTAGGAGACCCACTGCAACAAAAGGGCAGGCTGCGGACAGCCCACAGGTGGGATGGATGGTTTAAATGGTGCGCCAGAGATATGTAAGCTTACCACCCATCCCACCTACTGTTTGTTTTACTAATAGCAAGAAAGTTAAATTGCCCCTGAACTTACTGCCAGGTCTAGCTGGGACTTATTAGCATCACCAGCATACATATGCAAAGACAAACATTCTCCTGAGAACTTCTAGCCTTTCTTTCTGCCCCACAGCCAACATTTACAGAAAAGTCACTGTGTGCAAAGTCCCACTAGTCGTTTGCTCATGGCCTCATCAGTGACATGAAGTGCACAGGCATGAAATAAGCAGGAGACCACACAGCGGACAGCAAGGGAAGAGGGGGCAGCCAGCAACTCTGAATAACTGGCCCATTAAAACTTGCTGACCAGTGCCAGAATCCTAGTGAATCCCACTGTGGTGTTCCAACAGAGTCAGTCCACCCACGTTCTGGCTTGATAACTCTGTAACACTTCCAGAGCTGAGCAGAATCAACCAGGGCCTTGGGCCCAGTAATACATAGTACACGGCTCTGCCCTGCTCACACATATTCTTCCTGACCTTATAGGAGGCTGACACCCACTCTTAACAGTCAGGGAGAATGCTATCTGGCAACGCTGAGGATAAACCTGACATTTCCAGTACTGTTGAGGAATGATTCTGCTAAAGACAGAGTGAACACTGTAATTTGTTTCCTGGGCTTCATCCAAAATACACTATATCAGTCTTCATTCATATTTGGCCCATGACCGACATACAATATGGGACTTAAGGGGTGTTATGACCTTGTCCTAAAGCCTCATGTCAAATGTAGGAAAGAGGAAGTATTCATTAGCTAAGCAGGGTTTGCTGCAAAACTCTGTGTAGAACAATATGTCCCTGAACCATATTCTTCCACACACACAGGGTGGTTTAATAAGAGCCCCATCTAAAAATGGGAGGATGGTGAGCCATACAATACAAAGAATGAAATGGGGCTTGGCAAGGATACATGTATATTTGTGGAAAACAACAGTATTGGGGAAATGAAGGTCCCTTCTAAGGCATACCAACAGGTTTATTTCTGAGCTAGCAGATAGCTCTTATAAATACAGAAAATGGCATCTTACTTAGCTGATCTTCATAAATAAGGACAGAAGATATGCAAAAGCTTCTAATACATATGTAAAAAAAAACCCTCAGGTAATTTTACTTCAACTATCAATTAATCAGCCCAGAAGTTGTTTACCGTCAAGTTAGCTTTGTGTACATACAGTATTTATAATAAGTAAAGACTTTCTACAGAGGGGAAAAAATCTTAAAATATTAATGGAAAACATGAAAGAAATTTGATATATTTAGCCTTTATAATAAATTCTACTTTCCCATTTCTTCAGTTAGAAAACATAGCTGGCTATATATTATTATTGTTATTATTATTATTATTTTGAGAGAGTCTGACTCTGTCACCCAGATTGGAGTGCAGTGGTGTGATCTCAGCTCACCGCAACCTTCATCTCCTGGGTTCAAGCCATCCTCCCCACTCCAGCCTCCCAAGCAGCTGGAACTGCAGGTGCACACCACCACATCTGGCTAATTTTTGTATCTTTTGTAGAGATGGGGTTTTGCCATGTCACACAGACTGGTCTCAAACTCCTGAGCTCAAGCCAACTGCCCACCTTGGCCTCCCAAAGTTAGTTATGAGCCACTACTCCCAGCCTGTATTATTTTTTAATAAACGTGTTAATTTCTTTAAAAAGAAAGAAAAAGAAACAAATGCTACTAGTATTCTTGAAATTTTCATAGTAACATTCATAAGAAATGTCCATATTTTTGAAATGAGCTGCGAAATACAATGCTAGAGAGAGAATAGGTACAAGCAAAGGTTGCACTAGTCTCACACCTTCAAATTAGAAGATTTGCTGCCTGAATAGACTGTAATATTTTATTGCTTTGATTGTTCTGCTAATGAAATTAGATTATATAGAACATGAGAAACGTGCTAGAATTTTCCACATTTGGTTCCTTTCCACAACACAGAAAAATTACGACTACAGGTATGAACAAGATCGTAGCTGTACTTATAGTAGGCAACATATTTTTTGAGAACTGCCTGGACTTGTTTCAGCCTAGACCTTGTCGGCCACTTGGTATCTGTTGTAACTACTCAACTATGTCAACTCAACTTTGTCAGCATTGTAGATAAAAAGTCACAGACAATATGTAAATAAATCAGTAATGGCTAGGTTCCAATAAACCTTTACTTAGGGGTACTGACATATCATTTTCATGTGTCACAAAATACTTTTCTGACTTTTTCAACCATTTAAAAATGTAAAACCCATTCTTGGCTGAATTTGACCTGCCATAGACTGAATTTGACCCCCAAGCTATAGTCTGCAAACATCTGATCTACTTCATTAAAACAAAAGGAGAAGGATGTGTGAATCAATAGAATAGATCGTAACATTCAAAGGGATAAATGAGGGAACAGTGTTAAGGATACTGGTCAATTTGGAGGTGATAAAACGAGAGGAGGCTTCAAAGAGTTAATCATCTGCTCCAATTCACATCACTCCTGCCCTCTGACTCTTGAGCCTGCTGATAAAATTCCAGCTCCCATTCTTGTCCTTGAGCTGTACTAGAGGATAAGGACGAGCAAGACTGCCATCCCCGCTGTCAGTGAGAATGACGGGCCTTCATTACCTGATTCTAAACTGAAAAGAAAAGTATTAGTACTTAGATACCTGCCTATGACAGGGCAAAGCAAGTTATTTTCTGCAGAGAAAACAAAAGGAACTAACTTCTGCCAATGAAAAGATCCTTCATGAAATGTATTATCTATGGAGTGGCAGCAAAAATAGGCCCAACAAAATGTTAAGTTCCAAATTTGAAGCAGCAAGGCAATTACTTATCCTGACATCTCAGGTAAACTCTGGAGAAAGCTCAACCTTCTCAACAAAGTTTATTATTATTTCTCAAGAATGAAACACGTATCTCACACAAATATATTTTAAATTCAACATGTTAGTTAGATGCTTAATCAATCTGATCTGGCAGGTGGCTCTTTTCAAAGCTTTCTTAAAATACACTTTTGTTTAGTAATATATATTATCTGTCCTAGAAACTGGCTGATATCTACATTTCACATCATCAATTGTTGGTATGTGTAAAAGAACAAGCAATTAGGAAATATATTATTTGTGGTTCTACTTCCACTGTTTATAAGCAGACAATACATTTCTTGTTTGCTCAAAAAAGTTTTAATATTTTGATTTTCTAAAATAATAGGTTTTTGGTGTGAAATAAAACATACTCATGAAAATTCAAATAGAATTCATTTGCTAAAAGATAAAAATGGCTTTAAATGAGGTAGAACTTCATTCTTAAGCAAACAAATAATTCACTCGGATAATAGATGTATAAGTAGGGCTGTAATTCACAGATATATTAATAGATCTTCCCTAATAAGAACATTAAAGAGCATTTGGTTTATAGCATGAAAAAATGAAATCATCTCCAAGATGAGAAAGAGAAAAACCAGCAATAGAATGTAATTACCATAGAAGCACTTCTTGAATTATATTAGAGCTGAAATCCCATATTAGGGAAAATGAATCCTAAAATAGACAATGTTCCCTCTATAAGTCTAGAAAAAAATGTGTCTTTTGTAAACTTCATTTTTTGTGAATTGAAAGCATACATAAAGAATTTGTTTTAATGTTCATCTCCTAAGAAATATCAAATTTTAGAATCACACAGAAAAGGCAAGCTCAGAATAGTTGGATGCAAGCAACCTGCATGTGTCACCTTCTCACTAATCTCCCAAGCCAATTGGTTGGTTGTCCCCTCCCAAAGGTGACAAGTGGGTGGCTCTAGGTTTGGAATGATGCTGAATCATCATTTGTTTCAATGCCTCTGGGAACACTGCTTTAACTGATTCTGGGGCTAACTCTCTTCAGTTTCAAGAGTAGGGCCAGAATGACAGTGGATCCAAACATTCTACAGAGTGATTCTCTTAGATCTGCCATAGACAAGATTCAAGAGCCAGGTCAGAACCTAGGTTTCAATCAGATATAATAAGACAAACAGTATGCACTTGACGATCCATTGCCACACAATCTGCAACTGTCCATTCCTGGCTTGGTGCTGCAATGCTCACCTAATGAACTGTATTGCACTTGGGAAATGCATAGTCTACTCTTCTCCAATTCAGAATAAGTTGAACACATCACAGCATATGTGAGCATATTTCCAGATATATGCCAAACTTATCACCCTCTATGCACAAAAAGAGAGCTGTGAGGTAGCCTAGTGTGCTGTATTTTAAGCATAGATCCTTCTAAGATAGTTCCCCTCTCCCTGTGTGTGTATCCTCCAAATTCAATCAAATTTCTTAAGAGTCCAGGTGAGGAGAGACCAGGATGGACAGAATTATCATATTTCATTTGATAAAATATTAACATAAATACAACTAGTGTGTGTGTGTGTGTGTGAGAGAGAGAGAGAGAGAGAGAGAGACAGACAGACAGAGAGAGAGAGAGAGAGAGAGAGAGAAGGGAGAGAGGAAGAGAGGAAAAAAGGAGAGGGGAGGGGAGGGGAGGAGAGGAGAGATGACATATTTTGTAGGTTCATGAGTTAGAAGGAATAGGAGCTGGCCATAGCTACTGTCCATTGAATGAATGCTGAAAATCTGGCACAGTACCGGGTAAAATTATTCATAAAAAGTGCAGTGAGTGATGACAACAGCCAACAACAGATTTTGCAGACCTGCAGGAGGTGCCTTAAGAGCTAACAAAATAAATATAGGTATAAGCAGACTAAACATGGGAGATGAGGAAAGCAAGCTTTTATATCCAAAATGAATCTTCAACCTGTCATCTCCCAGGCTCCTCTGCCACCTCTGGTCCAGGCCACTCTCACCTCTTACCTGGGCTGCATCTCTGGCAGCCCCCTACAGAACAGTCCTCTTCCAGACATACCCCATAACAATTTTGCCTACAGCAACCAGATCATACCATTCTCATATGTGATAGTTAATTTTATGTGTCAGTGTGGCTTGGCTAAGGGATGCCCAGATAACCTTGAAAGTATTATTTGGGGGTGTATCTGTGAGGATGTTTCCAGAGGAGATTAGCATTTGAATGAGTAGACAGTAAACAAGATCTGCCCTCATCAATAGGGAAGGGTATCCTCCAATCCATGGAGGGCCTGAATAGAGCAAAAAGCCAGAGGAAGGGCAAATTCTTTCTCTCTCTCTCTCTCTCTCTCTCTCTCTCTCTCTCTCTCTCTCTCCTTGAGCTGGGACATCCAGCTTCTGCCCACACCAACCATCTCCATAATAAATCTCCTATCTGTCTGTCTATCTATCCATCCATCTATCTATCTATCCATCCATCCATCCATCCATCCATCCATCCATCCATCCATCTATCTATCTATCTATCTATCTATTATTGGTTCTGTTTCTCTGGAGAACCCTGACTAACACATCATCCTAAAAACACATCAGTGCAATCTCACGGACTAAAAAAACCCAAATTTCTCATCGGGTCTGCCAGATCCCTAACATTTCTTCAGCCTCATTCCCTATGCATCCTTAGTCATATTGGTCTTCTATCATCTCCTTGAAAATACTCTCCTGTGGCCATGAAGGTTTCTTTTCTCTGACACAGTCTCTCCCTTCTTCTTCTGATCCAGCTTCTCTCACTCTTAAGATTCCACCTCCTCATCCAAGTCTTCCCTGACTGCTCCATCCAAGGTAGGTCCATATTATTCTCCTTCGTGGCTTCCCATTTCGCTTCATGGCACCGAAAACAACCGGAAATCATTCTGTTTATGTCTGCTTTACTCCCTGAAAGATAAGGCCCTAAGAGTAAGAACAGTTTACGCTCAACCCCCCAGGGCCCAGAACTGCAAATATTTGTGAAATGAGAGAATAAACAATGGCCCATTCCCCTCTCCTTCCCTTCCTATTATTTATAACAGTGACGGTTTCCAAGAAATAGATCACTCACCAAAGAATATATTCTTAGTTGGCTCATTCATGAAATCATTTCCTTATGCATGTATTTATGCACTGATTTAATCATTTATAGTGAATATATGTCGAGCACCTACTAAGTTCAAACTATGGAAAGGAATGCAGCAAAAGAGGTATAGATTGTGTTTGTGCATCTTGACCAAAAATACAAATAATAAGAGTTATAAAAATCTATACTGAGTTCATTTAAGTGGGAACATGGGCCAGATAGTTGCAAGAGAAGCATTCTGGGACAAATCTAGACAAGGCTAAAGTCTAAACCACTTCAATGGGAAAGAACAACTTTTTATTTCCCTTCCATTTAATTTTACTGTGTTCATTCATTCATTCACTGATTAATAAGTATCTACCAAGCACATTTGATGTCCCAAGTACTGTGCCACGTGGTGGGCACACATGTCAGGGAAAGAAAAAGCCCAGGATCTGTAAGAAATGACATGGTATTTCAGGTTCTACAATAACAGGCTAAGAGAAAACTCAAGCAATGAAAGACACCAAAAATAAGAAGCACTAAATTCCAGAATAAGAAAAGAAGTTTTCAATTAAAAAAAATGTTTTATACACACCCACATTCATAGCAGCATTACTCACAATAGCCAAAAGGTGGAAGTAACCCAAGTGTCTGTCAACAGATGAATGGATAAATAAAATGTAGTCTATACATACAATGGAATATCAATCAGCTTAGGAAGGAGAATGCTGATACATGCTCCAAATTGGATGAACCTTGAGGATATTAAGCTGAGTTAAATAAGCCAGTCACAAAATGACAAATGCTGCGTGGTTCCACTTATATGAGATACCCAAAGTCGTCAAATTCATAAAGAGAGAATAGAATGGGGGTTGCCAGGGTGTTGGGGAAGAAGGAAATCGGGAGTTGTCTAATGGACATACAGTTTCCATTTTGCAAGAGGAAGAGTTTTGTGGATTGATTGTACAACAACGTGAATACACTTAACACTACTAACTATGCAGTGAAAAATAATTAAGGTAGTAAATTTTATTTTATATGTATTTTACCACAATTGACATTTTTTTTAAAAACAAACAAAATTGTATAGACCAGGGTGAAGTTACAAAGTATGGCTGAGATAGCCATCAGGTGTCCCCCAAACCTCACTTCTCTCTGCACCTTGACACTTACCAACTGGCTCCTGATTGACGGCTTTAGAGATGGCGGGGGTGCAGGGGGGAGGCACGTTTGACACAGTCATTAATCTCAAGGAACACAGACTATGGTCCTAGATCATAACAACTGGGAGGACAGCCTTTGTGCAGAAAAGCCTGGTTTTTGTCCCCTACTTCTGTGACAAGGGCCCCTCAGTTCATTCAAGGTTGTCAAGATAGGACTGGCTAGCAATGTCCTATGCATGCAGACAAATTAAAATAAACAGCCAAGTAAAGCTGCACAACTCACTTGCACAAAGTACAGGGCTGTTTCTCAGTTGTGAATGAATAAATTAACTGGCTTTGACACAAGCAACCTATTGGCCTGAGAGAAATTTCTGCTTTAAAATCAAAAATGCTTTTCACTGGCAGCTCTCAAGGAAATCTGAAAGGTACCCACAAAGTGTACTGCTTTTATCAAGATATATGTGAGATGTACAGATACAATGAAGGATTTCCTTTAAAACTTTCCAGGTAAAAAATTAAAAATGGGAAAGTCAAATGAAACAGGATTGGCAAATGTTAATTCTTGAAGCCAGATGAAGCATACATGAGGTTCATTATACCATTCTCTCAACTTCTATGTTTGCTTAAAACATTTCTCAAAAGTTGATTTATATGTTAAATGTGTATGTGGCAAAACAATTTATGACAGGCTTGTGGACAACTTCAAGACAGATACAGAATTTAGATTATTCCTAACCCAACAAGATACTATCAAGTTGAGCAAGAAGATTTATGACTGATAGAAACTAACAGTACTTTTGCCTAAACAAGACATAGAACACAAGTGTACTGGCTAGGAGATGGAGCAAGATTTAAGAAAGGAGACGTTTTTAGCCTTTTACTCCTCTGCTGTTTTCAGCTACATCAATCCAGTCTACAAAGGGAGCCACAGCAGAAAACTCAGCTCCTCCTACCAAATTCCCCAGAGCCAACTACATTCCTGAAGATGCGCAGACCTTACTGTTTGAGTTCCACCTCCATGCTAAAATCAGTGGCAACCATAAATAATGAACCCACCACCTATTAAAGTTATCTGTGCACATTTGAGACCCAGGAATTATATACATGAGTGTTTCTAACTTGAAAAAGCACCCCACTTGTAGGTGACTAACTTTCGACCTTGAGAAGTCACAGAGGTGATGACCAATGAAAACTGAACTAAAGCCATAGAGGAAATGGTTCCCTGCCCAAGAAGAATGCTCAGTCAGTGTTTGAGGAGGTAATGAATTTTAAAAATTATTTAAAGACATTTTGGGGAACTGTCAACCAAATTTCTCCTCTCTATAGTCTCCATATTTGACACACATTCTGGTAAAAAAAAAAAAATCACCCTTTAAATGTCCATATTCTCCTAGCAGTCAAGTATATCTGTAATACATTTTAATAATATTTATCCTGATTACAAAAGCTCTATGTGCTTACTCCAGAAAACTTGGAAAATAAGACATGAAAAAAGACCCCAATAACTACTGTTATAATTTGGTTTCCTTCACTCGTGTCTTACAGAGGCAGACAATAAAGAAATGATGTCCCAGCCTCTTTTGCTACAGGTGTGTACACCTGACTGCATTTCAGCCAATGGTCAAGTTAATGAAAAATGCATGTGTAACTTTTGAGTCATGCCTGAGTGAAACGCACTTGAAGGAGTTATAGAAGGAGGAGAAATATGTTCACGTTCTGCCCTCTCCCTTACAATGCAAATATGAGGACAAATCTTATTGATCGTACAACCTTGAGGGATGTATGGTTCAACAAGACAGAAGGAATGTGGGTGTACAAAATTGTAGAGCCACATTCTAATCACGGTAGGCCACTTAGATATTTCCCTTTAGGATGGAAACACTCCTTCTTCTCCCAGCTACCAGGATTGTGGGGTAGGAATTGCTCTTGGCTGAAGAGATCTGTGTCTCACAATAGTGTTTCTCCCTGCCATCAGCCTGCATCCAGAGACTATTAAAGAGGTGCAAAACCCTGGCTCCTTTGCCTCAAGACACTGCCAACTGAGAATCACCATCCCAACTCCAGAGCTCCCATAGGATCAGCTGAAGCCGCTGTTGTGACTGTGTCACAATGCACCTTCTCTCTCTGCTCAACTTTGCTTCCCTAACACTCATAGTGTTTTCCCCAAGAACATTCTCCAATAAAACACTTATATACCAATTTCCATTCCAGAACTTATTTCTCAGGGAATTCAACCTTAGCCCATAAGCTACTGTTATTTGCTCAGTCACAGCAAATAGAATCTATATTTCAATGAATTCAAGTACTTATTATGTGCTTAGCTCAGTGTTGGAAATTCTAAGTTGATATCACACGTTTGACCCTGTGAGTGTGTGAAATGTGGTATAGTAAAAGGCATGAAAATAAATAAGGAATAAATAAATGCATTTACAGAGAATTTCCTATTCCTGGTCTTGTAAAACCCACTAGGTTTACTCCACACCACTTTCAAAGAAGTAAAAGTCAGGCTTGCTTGCAAGTCCTAATATCCTTGCATTCTTACTCTCTGGTTCCCTTAGGACAGACCTTTATTGCCTTTGTACAGATTATCTGTTCAGACTGACTTCTTTGATTTACCAGCCTCTCCCTTTCTTAAGCTCCTTTGACTTGGTTTTGGGGGTACATGCATAGTCCACATCTCCAGACAAGAGTCACTAGTACCCCAGGCCTACAGGAAGAAAGAAGGCGAAGCATGAAATGCAGCAAGTGTAAGAGGAAGGAGGTCACAGAAGGCTCCACAGAGAGGGCAACATTTTAGATGAGATTTGAAGGACACATAAGAATTTGCAAAGGTGGCAATTTTCTAGTTTTACATACCTTTTAAAAGTATTACTTAGCCAGTATTCACTGCAAAATTATTCACAATGGCCAAAATGTGGAAATAACTCAAGTGTCTTTAACACATGAAAGATGAATGAATGCGTATATATTCCTATATATATATGTATGTATATATATGTATACATACATACATATATATACACATATACATACATATGTATATATACACACACACATATACATCCGATGGAATATTAGCCATAAAAAGTAATGAAGCTCTGATACATGCTACAACATGGATGAACCTTGAAAACATACTACGTGAGATAAGCGAGACACAAAATGGCCGATCTTGTATAATTCCATTTATGAAATATCTATAACAGGCAAATTTTGAGAGAGAGAAAGTAGATAAGGGGTTACCAGAGGCAGAGAGAGGGGAGAATGGAAAGTTACTGCTTAATGGGTACAGGGATTCTGTTTGCGATAATTTTAAAAATTGGGAAACATATAATGGTGATGGTTGCACAATATCACGAATGTGATTAATGCCATTGAATTGTACAGCTGAAATGTTAAAATGGCAAATTTTATGTTGTACATGTATTACCACAATTTTTTTAAAAGATGGCATTACTGCATATCAGAACTTTACTTGAGTCCAAGTCTAAGGAACAATTTGATGAAGTGAAACAACTTCCCAAGCCCCTGGACCCATGCTGGGTGGTCTAGGTGAAGAGCCCTTGGAAGGCAACTAGAGGGGACAGGGGCTTAGACAAATGCTTGCCACAACACAGCTTTCCCCATGCCTTCTCCATGGATCCTGTGTTAGCCTAATGAGCAGACAAGTTCAAAGACAGTATTTTAGTCATAGCTCCTTTTATTAGCTGTCAGAATCAGCCTCCTGCCTCCCTGCTTTTTCAATGACAGTATATAAACTTTCACAAGTTGATTTCTTTTTAAAAATATATTGAAGGATGACATTTCTCCATAGGGCGGATAGGTGAACCTGTCTTCAGTGCATGGCTCAACAATATTTTACACATTCAGACAGTAATGCAACCACCACACAGGTTTCCACAGATAAACTTTCCAACACTGAGAAGTTTCCTTCACGTCCTTTCCCTGTCTATAACCCATCCCATCCTCAAATAACCCCTTCCCTACTTCTATAAATATCTATTAGTTATGTCAGGCAATTACTTTCAGGATGAAACTTCTCACTATAATTTAAGCACTTAGACATCCACACTGCCTTTCTTTGGCAATAATTACCAACTCTCCCTGTGGGAGGCCATGATGGCCAACAGCATATGCACACAGAGGGGATAATGCTCCCACTTCAGCAAAAGGAAATGAAGCCCCAGAGGGTGTGGACATGGGGTGCCCATAAACTCCCCACATGTGCAGCCAGAAAGAAGGCAGCTTACTGCTTCTCTGGAGGCACTGCCACCTAACAGGACCTGTGATTTTATAACCTACCAATCATTGATTTCTGCCAGGAGCTCCAATACCTACAATTCCCCTGCTCTGTAATGATTGTATAGACATAGGTAATTCACTTAACTTCTCTGTCTCAGATGCTGCCATACCAGGCAGACCTGTTTTCCATAATTGCATCATCTTTCTCACAGGCACAGACAGGACAATGACACATGAGCCACCCCTATGGCCCCAACTTCTCAGAGTGTACAAATGTCCCTAAGATGTGAAAAGCTTGGGGCAGAGGAAGGCAAAGCAAGAGCTGACGCTCTGTGGAAGTCAGGAAAGCCCAAAAATATAGCTGTTCTTTCTTCCTTTCTTTTTTTTTTTTTTTTTTTTTTTTTTTGAGACGGAGTTTTGCTCTTGTTGCCCAGGCTGGAGTGCAATGGTGCAATCTCGGCTCACCGCAACCTCTGCCTCCTGGGTTCAGGCAATTCTCCTGCCTCAGCCTCCTGAGTAGCTGGGACTACAGGCACCACCATGCCCAGCTAATTTTTTGTATTTTTAGTAGAGACGGGGTTTCACCATGTTGACCAGGATGGTCTTGATCTCTTGACCTCGTGATCCACCCGCCTCGGCCTCCCAAAGTGTTGGGATTACAGGCGTGAGCCACCGCGCACGGCAACTGTTGTTTCTTACAAATCAGGGCACCTTCATAAGAGTTGTGTGTCTACTCACTATGTACCAGAAACTGTGCATTTGGTGCTGAAGACTCCAAAGTGATATAGACTTAACCCTGATAGATTCTGGTGGGAGAATAAATAGTACATGCAAATGCAAAGCTTATCACAATGGCTAATTTATATGCAAAATGATCCACGCTATGACCGAGGTATGAGTGGCTGAGAATGAGAACACAGAGACCAGGGCCTTCAGCTCAGTTTTGGGGAAACAGGCTTCCGGGAGGTAGTCCCAGATAAAGTCTTGGAAGCTATTAGACAGATTAAATAAGAGAGAGCTGTGAGGGCTAGGGAAAAGGAAAAGAGAGAGAAGCAACTGTTCCAGGAAGAGGAAGTGCAGGAACAGAGGTCCTGGGGAGCTAAGTGGAATGGCACAGTGTGCTGTGTGCTACCATTGCATAAAGGGTGAGGAGGACTAGCAAGAGATGAGCTCAGCACAGGCTGGGTCAAGACAGGTAAAGAGCTGAGGCGACTCGGCTACGTGAACTCCAGACAGGACACAGCCTGAGAACAGCAGGAACTCTGGCACAGGGAGCTAAAAAGTCAATGGGCTGTTCTGGCTTTGTCAGTTCATTTGTGAGGCAGGTCAACAGGAAAGAAGATAAATGAAATTAGCCTCCTTGACAACTTATTCAGAATCAAATACTCCTCTTAATTAAGAGCAGTTATTTTCAAAGGTCAGTTTCAATGTAATCCCGCTTCTATGACCCTTGCAGTAACAGATAATTTAGCCAGGGAGATTCTGGCAGTTTAAGGTTCTGTCCTCAGAACTGCAGAAATGCACAAACCTCAGAGAAAAGGATAAAAAATAGATGGCTCACTCCAAATGGGGACTCAAGGAAAGTGTAAGATATAAAGCTGTTGACAGAGGTGTAGGTAGGGTAAAGGAAGCCCCAGGCAAACAGAGATAGCCATTAGCACTACCAGGTCTAAACAGACGTAAAGGAGAGCAGTTCCAGAACCCAGAAGAGTTGTGGCCTTTTGGGGACAGAGGAAGCCACCCAACTGGAGGGAGGAAGCTGGAGACATAAATATCCCTACTTCATGCTCCACCCCACACCTGATCTCCTGTGGTGTCTTCCATTGTTTACACCCAACTGGAAGCCAGAGAGGAAGGGGCCCACCAGTGCATGCAACCTCCAGGGTTAACTACTGAAGACAGCAAACTCTATCATGTGCTTTTGGAGCATGGACTTACATATATAATGGGTATAAAAATTACAATTCATTTTTGTCTGTTCAGTATGACCTAAACTAGGTATGGCTTTTCTGTAAAAAGAATTATACTTTGGGTTTGTTCGTTGGTTTGTTTGATTTTGAGATGGGGTCTTGCTCTGTTGCCCAGGCTGGAGTGTTGTGGCATGATCACAGCTCACTGCAACCTTGACCTCCCTGACTCAAGAAATCCTCTCACCTTAGCCTCTCGTGTAGATGCAACCACAGGCATGTGCCACTACACCTGGCTAATTTTTTTATTTTTATTTCTATTTTTTTGTAGAGACAGGATCTCACTTTGTGGCCCAGACTGGTCTCAAACTCCTGAGCTCAAGTGATCCTCTCTCTTTGGTCTCTCAAAGTGCTGGGATTACAGGTGTGATCTGATACACCCAACCCCTAGAATTCTATATTGTATGAATTTAGGAAAAGTTATGGAAGAATATACAAAGTTTTAATATCATCTTGAATACTTGTTACAATAAGCATGTGGTGAGAAATTATAATGTAGAAAAAGTTCAATATAAGTAAACAAAAAGTTTTGAAAACAGCCCTACAAATAAAAATTTATCATTGCTGAGACTTTCCAGAACATTTTACATTTCTCCAAATGCATCCTTTATTTCCTGAAGTTTTCATTTAGGCTATTTCACTGAAGATTTCTCCCTTCATTTCTTGAATCATCTTTTTGATTTCCTTAAATTGGACTTCACCTTTCTCTGGTGCCTGCTCGATAACTGACCTTCTGAATTCTTTTTCTGGCGATTCACAGATTTCTTCTTGGTTTGGATCCATTGCTGGTGAGCTAGTGTGATTTTTGGTGAGTGTTAAAGCACCTTGCTTTGTCATATTAACAGATTTGTTTTTCTGGTTCCTTCCTATTTGGGTTGGCTACGTCAGAGGGAAGATCTAGGGCTCAAGGCTGCAGGTCAGATTCTTTTGTTCCATGAGGAGTTCCCCTGATGTAGTACTCTCCCCCTTCTCCTAGGGATATGGTTTCCTGAGAGACTAGCTGTAGTAATTGTTATCTCTCTCCTGGATCTAGCCACCCCACTGGTCTACAAGGCTCCAGGCTGGTACTAGGGGTTATCTGAACAGAATCCTGTGATATAAACTGTCTGTAGGTCTCTCACCTGTGGATACCAGCACAGTATTTGGGGTGTCTCCCAGGTCCTAGAAAGCTATCCACTTCCTTCAGAGGGTATGTGGGTTCTCTCGGCTTTCCTGGTTTATTCTTACAGTAGTTTTGGAGCAAAAGTTCACAGTGCGAGTCCCATGTACTGCTGTGTCTGTCCGGGTGGGAGCTGCAAGCTTGTCCTGCCTGCCGTCTGCCGTGATCAAAAATTTATCAACAACGTCATCTCTTCATTCTCAAAGACCTGAATTGGGAAGGTTTGACGGCGCATTTTGCCTCACGTATTTGCTCTCCCTGCAAAGGACCTTGAATCCAGAGGAAAGAACATCAGATTGGAAGAAGTTGTAAGAGTTGAGTCTCTCAATCTGTAGTCCTGAGACCTGGATTCTTTTCAAATTGCTCCCTGTAACTTTGCAAATTACTTAGCTCACTGAACTACAGTTTCTTGACAAGCAAAATAAAATAATAACATTTGCCTCACAGATGGCTGGGAGGATTATGGAACCTACCAGAAGCAAGTATCTATCATTACTACATTTCCCTCTTCCTCTTTAAAAGCAAGAAATTTTAAATCAGTATTTCTACATTATCTTTGAAATATGTAGAGTACCATGATTATACTTTTCCCATCTAAATGGAAAAAAGTACTTTGTTTTAAAAGCTTCCCTGTATCTGTAGCCCTAAATACTCCTTATAAACTTTAATTTATCTGAGACGGCAATTTAAAAGTAATCACAGGTTCTAATTTAGTCTCAGATTTGGAAGTATTACAGTCACTTTGGCAAGCCTGACTTCTGCTGCCTTCTTATTCTCCTTGGATTAGTCTCCAAAAGAATACAACAAAAGAAGAAGAAAAAGTTTTAATTGAGGTATTGTAGGACATTCCATTTCATTTCCAGACTTTGCAAGGATTGGATTACAAGGTTTAATGTGTGGCTTCAGAGAAAAGTCCTTCAATTTCTTAATGAAGGCTTTAAACATCACAGTATTCACTGCAGTCCTTTGGTGATAACTATGCATTCGGCATAATTTTTAAAAATAGCTTTATCTCACCTGGTGCCTATTTTAAAAAGAGCTCCACCTGAGCACACCTCCGGATAACTAGGCCCTATTGCCACCAGCCAGAAGCTTTCAGAAAGGTCACGATCACCTGTTCCTCCTTGACAACTGCCAGACAATGTTGCCTTTACTCAGCAGCAACCGATAAAGGTGGAACCATTTCCACAAAGGAAGCAGGAGATTCCCATGAGCAGAAAGAGGGACAGCAGGTCCCAGGCTTTGTCTTCTACCCCATTAGGCTAGAAGTCAGGGGGCCAAGACTTTGCACCCAGTTAAGTAATCTGTAAAATGGGATCAACTAAAATTTCCCCAGATCCCCTCAAATGGCACAATTTTAGAATTCCTCCCAGTCATTTCTCTTAAAATGCTTAAATAAGTTCATTGTTTAGTTACCCTGATAAAGAAAAGATAAAATATGAGGGAATATTTGCACAAGAAGTGTATTTCTACAAATATTATGTGAACTAATTTTTCTAAAAGGAAATAATATAATAACAGTATTATAAAAACACCCTTAGAGATGGTATAGTTGTTTCCTAAGGCTGTTGTAATACATTATCACAAATTTAGTGACTGAAAACACAAAACAGGCATTATTTTATGTTCCTGGAAGTGAGAAGTCTGAAATTGGTTTAGGTGGGCTAAAGTCAAGGTATCAGCTGGGCCGGTTCTTTCCTAAGGCTCCAAGGGTAGAACCTGTCTCCTTGCCCTTCCAGCTCCAAGTGGCCCCCTCTATTCCTTGGCTCACGGCCCCTTCCTCCATCTTCATGGCACATCATTCCAGTCGCCGCTTCTATCATCACATCATCTTCTCCTCGGTAGTATAACTCCCCCTGCCTTCCTCCTAAAAGGACCCTGGTGATTACATGACTGGGCCCATCTGACTATCCAGGATACTCTAACTCCCATCTCAAGAACCTTATCTTAATCCCATCTGCAAAGTCCCTTTTGCCCCATAAGAATTATACACGGTTATATGTGATTGAGATATGAACAACTTGGAGCCATTGGCTTGTCACAGGTAGCATGTTTGTGATTTTCAGTTTGAAAACAGTAAGCTGCCTGCTAACTACTGCCTTTAGAATTCTGTATATAGTGGATGAAAGTTCTGTCCAAGAACCCAACAGGCCCTTTTCCTCTTCCTTCCCCAGGCTCCCTCTTGAGCAGGAGGGGCAGGGACTGCCCTGGGGAAACAGGCATCATTCGGTTACAGCAAGAGGCCAGACTGCTGTGATGCAGTCTTAGCAGTCTGATCTGGACCTGCCATAGTAAAGGCAGCAAAATGCACCTTTGTTCTCTCCCCTCTCCTCTTCCTGCTGCTACTCCCAGAGCTCGCTCTTGGAGAGGAAGCTTAGGTTCTAATCATCACAAGTTCTCCAGGCCACTGGGCCAGGCTTCTCCATTATTTTAAAATTTCTCTTTTCTACTCCCAACCTGACAGTTCAGCAGTAACTAGATTACACATTGGTTAGAGTTGCTGATTCAAGTAATTCGCATACAGATTTGAAAGAACATTTCTCTTTCAGAGAGACGTTTTATCACACTGACAGAGTCTAGGCTGGATGTGGTAGCTCACGCCTATAATCTCAGCATTTTGGGGGGCCGAGGCGAGCGGGTCACTAGAGCCCAGGAGTTCAAGAGGAGCCTTGGCAACAAAGTGAGATCCTTTCTCTACAAAACATTAGCTGCTTATAGTGGCACGTGCCTGTGGTCCCAGTTACATAGGAGGCTGAAGTGGGAGGATTGCTTGAGGCCATGAGGTCCAGGTTGCAGTGAGCCGAGATAGCACCACTGTGCTCCAGCCTGGGCAACAGAGAAAGACCCTGTCTCAAAAAAAAAGAAAGAAGGAAAGAAAGAAAGAAAGAGAGAAAGAAAGAAAGAAAGAAAGAAAGAAAAGAAAAGAAAAAAGAAAGAAGAAGAATCTGTCTGGGATGACCGTCCTTTTAAATGCTCTTCTCTTTTCAGTGGCGCCTAGCCTCTTGTCACTCAGAGACTCGACATTACATCTAACTATTATCAGGGACTCCTATTACCACAAGCGCCACCACCCAGTAAGTCCCCTGGAGCTTAGGAAACAGAGCACAATGCAAATGCCCTTCACCATATATTTGGGGACTTCCTAAGCAGAGCCTCCTTAGCACCTATGCCCTGCCAGAAACTAGTATCCATCACTGATCCCCAAAACTACAGGAAAAAAAGTGAAAAATGTAAGGAAGAAGACATGGTTCAAAACATATCAAGTTGTGCTTAGAAGGTTTCCATAATTTGCTTTCATTGTAAAGATGACTGATTCTTTTCACTTAGAAACTCTAAATCACACACAACATTTTGAATTTTAAAGAATACACAATCTAAATAGTTCAGAGTTAGTCAATGTAAATGGTCCTCTCCATATGGTGCACTTTGTGGACTATGAAAAGGGGGAATAAATTGGTGCTAAAAACCAGGGCAAGATTTATAAAGCGTAGTGATAATGATCCCAAAAATCAGCCCAGACACTCACATTGGTTCTTGAAAATGAACCAAATAGCCCATAAATCTCTTTGACAATTAGGCCTTTAAAAGAGAAAGTTCTACTGTAATTTATTCCTTTAGTTAGCAGTAATCTTACTCTATAATTGCAATCTCTGTATGAATGAAGATTAGCTACATTTACTTTGGAAAAGCACCACTCATTTTATCTCAGGCAAAATGAAAGTCTTTCCCTGACAGTTCTATAACATGACTGCATTGTACTCCATTGTACAGATGTTTAGCTAGTCCATATAGAGCTGATTCTTGTCATTCATGGTAGTTTTTTTCTAAAATGTCACCACAAACACTGAATTAACAAATACTGAACCACTGTTTTCTGGGGAAATATAGGCTTGGGATTCCATGAGCCTCTGATCACAACATTTTCATCAACTGATCAATATATAACCTTGTTTTATGTGTGTTTCTATTTACAGAAACTTATTTAATATATATTGTTAATTAATTCACTTTGAACTCATGACCAACAGCACTATAAATCATGCCTCAATAAAGCTTACCTAACACAAGTGTTCGTAAGGCATATTACAACCTTTTTGCACTCAGGAACACTAGACAGCCCTTTAGCATTATGTTTGGGGACAATTTTAAACAGTAAGATTGCTAACGAAGATGTGAAAAGTTAGAACACAAAATGGATCACAAAAAGGATATCTTTCTACAGTATGAAATAAGAAGAGACAATGTCACCTTGTTAGACCTCAGTTGGGAACGTGTGTTTCAGGAGACTCAAATTTTTCACCATGCTGAATATGTCCACAAATGGTCACAAAAGTGCCATGAGTGTTGATTTGGATGTTACAAACAAACTTTAGTTGAGTAGGTAAATTTGCAAATACAGAAGCCACAAATAATGAACACTGGCTGTACAATCTCTTATCCCTCAGTTACCTTTAAGTCCCTGCCTCATTCATTGAGAGGGCTCCCAGTCCCTAGCATCCACCCACACTTACCCCATTTTATCACACATTATTGCCTGGGAATAGTGTAATGAAATTCCCAATGGCTACAGGAGAAGCACTCAATTAATGTTTGTTAAATAAATCAAACCAGTCTGACCGACCCTACAGGAAGTTTTAGTCATTACTCCCAAAATTAGCACTATGAAATGGTTCTATTATTATTTTCAATACCTGAAGTACCAAGAAACACTTTTTTTTTTTTTAACGATAGCTGGGTTCACCCATTATGTTCTGGAACATTCACATCCACAAGTAAGAAAGCCCAGCTCACTACCCCAGGCACAGTCAGAAGAGTGGGAGATGTGATGGTCAAGAGGAGGGAAACCAGAGCAAAGCAGAAGTAGCCAAATCCTAGATCCCCGCCATGGGGCCACTCTGTGCATAGTCAGTGAACATCTTGCCTGAGGTGGTGCTTAATACATGGGAATGGGAGCTTGGGAGCTTGATAAAATATGTGGGCTCCATGTTCTACACTAGACCAAATAAAACAGAATCCCAGAGGTGGATCCGGAAAACTGACTTTCTTTTCTTTTGAGACGGAGTATTGCTCTGTCACCCAGGCTGAAGTGCAGTGGTGCCATCTTGGCTAACTGCAACCTCTGCCTTCCAGGTTCACAAGATTTTCCTGCCTCAGCCTTCTGAGTAGCTGGGATTAGAAGTATGCGCCACCTTGCTCAGATAATTTTTGTATTTTTAGTAGAGACGGGATTTTACAACATTGCCCAGGCTGGTCTCAAACTCCTGACCTCAAGTGATCCACCCACCTCAGCCTCCTGAAGTGCTGGGATTTCAGGTGTAAGCCATGGCACCCAGCCCAGAAAACTGAATTTTAAAGAACTGAATTTTAAGAAGCTCCCAGTCGATGCTTATGCAAACCCAGTTTTGGAAGTCACTGCTCCATCCAGAGAGTGGGCTTAGTGAGGGGGCACAAGTGAAAAGTTGAGAAATCAAGGGTTCAAACTTCAATCCACTCATGAGCCATCTAATGCCAGACCTCCATTTTCTCATCTATAAATATGAAGACAGTATGATACTTAGTTTACAGGGTTAATCTACCATACTATTGACATTTTGGGCTGGATAACTGTGGTAGGGGCTGTCCTATGCATGGCAGTATGTATGGCAGCATCCACAGCCTCTACTCGCTAGATGCCAAAAGTAACATGCCAGTTGTGACAACCAAAAATGTTTGCAGACATTGCCCAAAAGCCTTGGAGGCTAAAGGGTGGGATGGACAGTCCACCCCTTTTCGAGACCCACTTGTTTGAAGGATTATTGGGCAAAGTTATCCCTGTTTGAGACCCACTGGTTTAAACATGTGGTCATGCCCCCTACCATGACCTATCAATAAATATTTCTTTTACTTGCTTCTTTCCCTTTTTCTGTCAACTAACACTGAATCCTCAGAAGAGAGGCCCCAGAAGTTTGCAAAAATACCTCCAATGCTGTTTGCGTTTTGACATCTTTTTTCCTCATCAGTGATGCCTTAAATTCTGGCTTTGTAGTCAGTTAAAATGAGCAGGCATTAGGCTACAAACCTAACTTTATTTTGTCCTTAATATAACAATTCTCAGAAGCAATTGGTTGAGTTGAAATGTCAGAATTCATGCACATCATATGTAGAGGGGTGGATATAGGGTGAGAGCTCAGAGCCTTTATAAACCTCTGAGAATTAATTTGACAACAGGTCTCTCATAGGCCAATTCCTCAGCGCTCTAGTCAAAGCACTGAAAGATGGGAGGGCATGACCCGTGGGTTTCTTATCCAAAGCAAGTCAAGATTCCCCATCTGCAAAACAAAAAGATTGGGCTAAAGTCTCTAGTTTCTTTAAAATTTCATACACTTTTTGAGATCTTATGATTCCAATGAACTAATATTTTGTTTTTACCTAACTTCCAATTTATCAAAAACATCATGCTTTTAGAATTGGTACTTAATAAAATAACTATAGTATCCTCATATTTACTAAATAAACATTTCATCAAAGTAACAGTTCTTGAGCGTCAACTTTATGAAAAGCACCAGACTTCCCACCAACTTTAGGAAAGAATAAGACATGTTCCCTGACCCCAGGGAGGAGAGGCAGACACAAAGGCAAATAATAAAAGCCACAATGAAATACGTGCCCTGTGCAAATGCAATAAGAATACATCTGGGGGCCGGGCGCGGTGGCTCAAGCCTGTAATCCCAGCACTTTCGGAGGCTGAGGCGGGTGGATCACGAGGTCGAGAGATCGAGACCATCCTGGTCAACATGGTGAAACCCCATCTCTACTAAAAATACAAAAAATTAGCTGGGCATGGTGGCGCGTGCCTGTAATCCCAGCTACTCAGGAGGCTGAGGCAGGAGAATTGCTTGAACCCAGGAGGCGGAGGTTGCGGTGAGCCGAGATCGCGCCATTGCACTCCAGCCTGGGTAACAAGAGCGAAACTCCGTCTCAAAAAAAAAAAAAAAAAGAATACATCTGGGGCCAGAAAAGTATAAGCAAAGTTCAAATCATTACTGAGAACTCATTATGTTTGAGAAAAAGAAATGGTTGAAAACAGAACATTTGGGGAATATAGAAAAAGATTTTCACTTTGGCCTTCCAGACTTGAAGACAAATATATAGGTATATACAGATAGATAGATATAGGTATAGATTCAAATCATGGCAAAAACCAAGTTACAACATTCTCATCACTTTCTTCATAAGCAGAAACATCTCCCTTGAAGTACGGCTACTTTGAGTGATAAAAGATATAACTATGGAGGTAAATATACTGAATAATCATGAATGACAGTTTACTAGTAGACATTTCATTAAATTGATACCACGCTGACTTCTTTGGCAGCTACTTGTCTGGAAAAACAAACAAACAAACAAACAAACAAAACAAAACAAAACAAAAAAACCTGTAATTCAGGGCCCAGAACAAACTTGGATATTTTACTTTCTTAAATAGATTGATCACATCAGTATTACATCAGTCCCTTTACTTCCCTCAAAATAACATAGGGAAAAGGTGAAAGACAGTCTCCAAGCACATGTTAGAAGTTGCTCTCTATTTTCTTTCAACTGAAGCATATCCTTTCTTCACTCAAGCCTGCCCTGCTTTCATAACAATCAGCAGTGCTACTTTGGGAGAAATATGACAGCAGTAACACAGGACAGGGGTGTGGCCTTATCTGTCAGGAGCTCCATGTCTTGTACAGGCTCATGTCTCCCAGAAGCTTACCAGGAACTATTTGTGGTTAAACACATGCTGTGATCAGGAAAAGAGATTTTTTCATTTTTGGTTAACTTGACGTCTATTTACAGTAGTAACAGCTACAGCAAAAATAAGGTTCTGACAAGGGCTAGAAACCTACTTTCAACAGTAACATTTCATCACCCAGAGTCAGATTCACATTACCCCAGCCATTAGACAAGACCTGTGTTCAGTTGCTTCACATTGAATGAGCAGGCAGCTAGGGTGGTGGTGGTTCTTATTACCTATAACTATTTCTGTACAGGAATCGTATTTCACAAAGGCAGCAAACTACCTTTGCCATCCTTATGGCATCCTACCCTATAATCCCAAATCACAAGGAGAACTTACAAGTTTAAAGTATTAGAGCTATTCCCCCACTATTTTTATGGTTTTTATTCATCCATCATCATCAGGGCTAACTCAGTAAATTTACTGAGCACTTGGAACTTAAAATGTTCCAAGGCACAATTCTAAGCACTTTACATGCAACAAATTATTAAAACAGTCCCCATGTTTACTACCTCATGGGCCTGGTTACACATGACCCATCATTGATCCTAATGCACTAGTTATTTTCTTAATCAAATTAATGTTAGCCTAATTCCAGGAGGTGGAAGTCTCAACATCATGCCAGTCTGCAGGTCTTCTCATGAATCTCTTTTGAGAGAATATGAGTTAAGGCCAAAAAAGATAAATTGACATTTTAGAAATACTAATTGTTTCAAAATACTGATTGGTTTTATTTTTACCATTTTTACTGATTTGTTTAATTACTAATTTGGAAAAATTGCTTTCATGCTCTGTAGACGAATGCCTTACATTAGTACCCCCTCACCCCCAAAGAATTAATTTCTTTCTCATAAAAATGAATCGAAAACAGAAAGCCAAAAAACTTTACTCTTACATGAAGGAGCATCAAGATAAGTGGCAGCCCACAGAGCTGATTATCTCTGGTGAGATAATTAATTACTTGCAGAGGCCACAGTTGTTCTTCAACCACAAATATTACTTGAGTCACTGTTCTTAAAAACTCAAATCCCCAAACTAATAGAACTCATTTTTCATTTTCCACTGTCTCTCTGCTGGTAAAACTAGATTACACTGAACTACAGTCCCAAGAGGAATTGTGAGATTCAACTAGAAAACCCATCTATCAACAGATATCCATACCCCTGAGTTTCAGGAGGTAGGGAACATAAAATACATGTAAAAATTGTTCCTGCCCTCAATAAAGCGTCAATATACAGTTGACCCTTGAACAACACAGCAGTTAGGGATGACATCCCCTACACAGTAAAAAATCCATGTATAATTCTTGATTCTCCCAAAATTTAACTACTAATTGCCTACTGTTGACTGGACACCTTACCGATAATATAAAAAGTCAACTAACACATATTTTGTATGTTATATACATAATATACTGTATATTTAGAATAAGCTAGAGAAAATAAAATGGTATTAGGAAAATCACAAGGAAGAGAAAGTATATTTACTATTCACTGAGTGGAAATGGATTGTGATTAAGGTGTTTATCCTCATCATCTTCATGTTGAATAGGCGAGGAAGAGGAGAAGGAAGAGGAGGGTTGGCCTTGTTGTCTCAGGGACAGCGAAGGTGGAAGAGAATCCATGATAAAATAGAACCACACAGTTGAAACCCATGTTGTTCAAGGGTCAACTGTAGTCGAAACAAGTTAAGATGCTACAATATCTCCAAGGTATTTCAGCAGCAAGCTACGAACCAGAGAGAACAGCAAAGTGTTACAATTAAATGCTGACCTATCATGTTCCTATGCTCTTTCTTTCTTCTTTTTCTTTTTGTTTATGTTCCTCTCAAAGCAGAGCCTGAGACAAGGTCGAAGACTTAATTCATTTGGAAAGATGTCTCAGAAAGCATGAGTAAGTGGAGGAGAAGAATGAGACCAAGAGAGAGGAAATGCTAATATGAAGGTTTCTCATAAAAAAAAAAATCATAGTCAACTGGGCTGTATGCCCATGGGACCTCTGAAAGGAAAAGAGAATACTTCCCAGAATACTTCCCTTCTGCAGGGCTGAAGGCTGGAGTTACTGGCTGAAGGCTGTCTTGTGGGAGGATTCACTCCCCCTACGCTTGTAAGCCATGCTTGCCCACTGGCCAATCTGACTTCAGTGGTGTCTGAGGAGGTTCTGAGATTGAAAGTGAAAAGAGGCCACCTTGTGGTTAAGGTTGGGGCACTGTCAGAGAGAGTCTGGCCTCCCATGGAACTGTCACTCTCCTGCAACCCCAAAAATAAGGAGCTGAAATCAGAGGTGGGTGGAGGAAATATGATGTAAAGCATCAAAAGCACCTGCTACATAGTCCTGCTCTAAAAGCGTTGCATTCAGTCCACTCTTTACTCTCACCTCTTTCCCTTGTCTCATTACTTTTTTCTTGCCCAACCTTCTCTTTGTATTTGAAACGAGTTACATTTTTATCCAATAATTGCCTGACTTTTGAGCTTTTCTACATTAAAATCCTTTCATAAGGCCATGCATCCCTTGATAAGATAATTCAATTAATAAATTATTGACAGGTTAGGCTCTGTCTGAGAAACAAAGATGATGAGGATGAAGATGATGATTAAAACAACTAATTGTGACATCTTAATTATATGCCAGTCATTTACATGTATAAACTCATTTAATCCCCATGACAATCCTTTGAATTATTTGTCCCACTTTACAGATGTGTCTTTACTTTGTGGAGACATAGAGAAATTCAGCTAATTTACCCAAGTCACAGAAATATTAAGTGACAGAAACAGGATTTGAACCCAGGTGGTGTGACTTCAGAGCTCAGACTAATTTTGCAGGAAGTGTGGGGTAAGAGTAGACACAAAATAACTATAGTTAAATAATAAGCATCATTGCTGAGGTATTTAAAAAAAATGAATTGCCTGGACAAGCAAAAAGATGAAAGGAATTTTTGCAAATGTTTGGAAAACTTTCATCTCAAGCATCCAGCATATACTATCCCTGGAATCTCACCCACATTTCTGCTCTACTTTGTCCCAATCCCCCCTCCGCTTCTCTTTCTTGTTTTTCATACCTCCCTCCATTGCAACAAATTTTTGTTCATTCCCGACTTCAGTTTCAAAATGTCTATAAACAACAACACTTATGGAATCCCATGACTTTCATTTAAATTCTACAGAGGAAAAAAAATCTCATTCAAGCCCCACAAATTGCAGTTGGAGATTCTCAAGTCTCTTATATGATAAAGAGGCCATTATTCAAAATCCTTGACATAATTTTACTTTTTAATACTTCTGAGGAACAGAGAATATATGAAATCTCAGAATGAAAACAATATGTAATCACTGTCAGAAATACTGTGGAATATATGCCCACAGACATCATTACAATTGAGTTAGAGAAACCAATTCAGGGGGGAAAAAAATAAGTTCTCTAAATTTAGCTCATGCCTTTAATTTTGAACACCAAGATGGAGGATAAAAAATAGGCATAATAAGAGTAAATATGGATTATTCTAAAGTATATAATTTAATCTTTCTAAAGAACCCTAATAAGGTTTTATACCAAAGACTTAAGAACAAATTAGCATGGGTTCAGAAAAAAATTCATTATTTACCCAGTAAAATTTTTAGGCCAATACTATGTTCTAGAATAGATGCTTTACTGTACCAGATGCTAGAGATACTACAATCAATAAGATGCAATCTTGTTGTAAATAAGAAATCTGCCTTCAGATTAAAAATAATAATAAGAAGAATCATAGGCCAGGTACAGTGGCTCATACCTGTAATCCCAGCCTTTCAGAGGACAAGGCAAAAGGATTGCTTGAGCCAAGGAGCTGAAGACCAGCCTGAGCAACATGGCAAGATCCCTTGTTGGGTGGGGTCGTGGATGGGAAGGGAAGAGCTCCAGACTTTCCTTCACAAGAGTGCATTCTAGCAGATGATAAACAGTAAGTAACCAAACAATGGGAAACAGTAAATAACCAAACATCTCTACAAAAAATTAAAAAATAGCTGGCCATAGTGGTATGTGCTTGTGGTCTCAGCTACTTGGAAGGCTGACGGAGGAGGATCACTTGAACTCAGGAGACTGAGGTTGCAGTGAGCCATGATCACTCCACTGAGGTTGCATGAGTACATGATCACGTAATCCAGCCTGGGTGACATAGCAAGACTCTGTCTCAAAAAAAAAAAAAAAAAAAGAAGAAGAAGAAGATATGAGACTTTCTCTAGATAAAAATAATGCAAACAAATCCCCAGGATCTAGTAGTGGGAACAATTTTCTTTAAATACTTTTTCATGTTATTTTAACATATTGGTAAATTTCTAGTTCATCAAATAACACTAACTGCCTAGAGCAGGCGTCCCCAGACTTTTTACACAGGGGGCCAGTTCACTGTCCCTCAGACCGTTGGAGGGGCGCCACATACTGTGCTCCTCTCACTGACCACCAGTGAAGGAGGTGCCCCTTCCTGAAGTGCAGCGGGGGGGGGCGGATAAATGGCCTCGGGGGCCGCATGTGGCCCACGGGCCATAGTTTGGGGATGCCTGGCCTAGAGTAATAAAATGCCAGATTAAATGAGGATCCAAGAAGCTGGATGACAAGGTCAACAATTGGTCGATTTTTTTTTTTAATGTTTAAATGTTACCACATTTAGATGAATTCCATCTAAATTACATGTGAAAGATGAGAAGATCCAGACATATGCTAAGACCTACAAAAGCAACCTCACAGTCACTGTAGATCACTCCTTGTCTTAGTCTGCTCAGGGTGCCATAACAATATACATAGACTGGGTGGCTTAAGCAATAGAAATTTCTTCTCATAGTTCTGGAGGCCGGAAAGTCCAAGAGAAAGCTTCTGGCCAATTTCTTTTTATTGAGGCCTCTATTCCTGGCTTGCAGATGGCCACCTTCTCACTGAGCATTTTTCAGTGTGCATGTATGGAGACAGCAAGTGAGTTCTGGTCTCTCCTCCTCTTCTCATAAGGATACTAATCCTATGGGATCAAGATCCCACTCTTATGACCTCATTTAACCCTAATGACATCTTTTGTTATTTTATCTTAATTATTTCTGTAAAGGCCCTATCTCCAAATATACTCACATTGGGTGTTAGCTCTTAAACATATGAACTTGGCAGGGTAAATAATTCAGTCCATGGAACCCCTTGAAACTGTCAGCCTAATACATTGCTACACACCAGAAGCATAATAAAATAATAACTGTTTGTGTAACCATTCAAATAACGTATACTAAGCAAATTCTCTGTGTTAGGTACTATCTTGTACTGTGGTAAAGTAGGAAGGGAAGAGAAGGGAAGGATGGGGTGGGGGTGGGGGATGGAAGGAGGGAAAGAAAGAAGGAAAAAAGGGAGAGAAGGAGGGAAGGAGGGTGTGTGGGTGGGAAAGGCTAAATACTTTGCCTTCACAACAGTACATTCTAGCAGATGATGATAAACAGTAAACAACCAAACAATGAAAGAGGGGGGAAAAAAATCAAGGAATGGGGGAGATGAGGAAAGGAGGGGAGGCAAGTGACCAGTTTAGACAGCATAGACAGGGAAGGCCTCTCTGAGGAAGCGATTTTACATTGAGATCTGAAGAAGGAGAAGGAGCCAGTCATGTGGGGTTTCTGAGGAAGTATTCCAGGGAGAAAGATTAAACAGTACAAAAGTTTGGGCTGGTAACGAGCTTGATTGACGTGTGAGGAAAAGAAATCACAGCAGCTGAACTGTAGTGGGTCAAAACGTGAAGAATCTGAGCTGAGGTCTGAGGAGGAGGCAGGAAGATGCAGACCAAGGCAAAGAGTGTGCACTTTAGACTGAATGCACCAGAAAAGCATCAGAAGAAATTAAACAAAAGAAGGGACATGATCTGAATTCACTATATTTAGCTGAGGTTTTCTGTGGCCAGGAAAGGATGTAGCTGAGCAACAGTAGAAACAACAAAACCAGGTTAGAAGGCTAATGCATCAGTGTAGGGAAAAGATAACAAATTTCTGGAATGGTTTGAGGTTCTATTTTAGGAAGTTGAATACATAGGAGATGGTCATGCATTGGATGTGGAGGGTAGAATTAAAAACAACTACGAGATACTTGGCTTTGGCCAAAAATTATATGAGGTAAAAGGAAATGGGAAGAAATTGGTTGGGAAGGAAATACGGAATAAAGAGTTCTTTTCTGAGCTTGTGAAATCCGAGGATCTATTATAGATGCAAATAGGGAAGTAAAACAGAAACTTGCCATCTGTGTCTGCCAAGGGAGAGGTCAGGACTAGAGGGAAGAATTTTCAAGTCAGTACAGACATATCTGAACCATGGAGCTGAATGAGAACACTTGGAAAGAGATTATAGCAAGAAAAGAAGTCCTACATCCCTAAAAGTTGGGACACACCAACTTTTAAAGGAGAAGGAGCCAGCAAAAACATCCTTGGGATGATAGAACCACATCCTTATCTTCTGTTAACTTCATGTTCTGAACCTGGAGAACTGAGCACATGTTTCCAGGCTCAGTATTCTAAGAACAATGCAAGAAGATACAGAGAAGTTCAATGAAAGTGATCAAGAGAGTGGAAACCCATTACAGGAATATCAGAGAAAATGATTATGGCAGTCCAGTCTGAACTGAAGGAAACCAAGAGGGATGTACTAACTCCTCCACTCATCTCCAGCACAACTAAGCGGGGAGTATTCTTTTCATCCTCCAGTTTTAAGAAATCAAAACTAAGTTTAGTGAAAATATTATCCACAATTGCACATTCTAATGAGACATGATGTAATTATACATGTGAGCAGATAAATCAGGAGAAGCAAAGCTTACAGGTAAATACGTCAGAACTAGAAGCAGATGATTTATATCCCCAGGCAAGTCTTCCAGTGACTTACTGTATCCTTTCACATGGGCAAACCTTCTGCGTTACTCTGGGTCTCAGTTACAATTCAGCAGTAATGCCACATGCCTCTTCACTTGGACACAATTAATTAGATAATAGCTGGAAATAAAACCACATCTGCATATTGCATACTTTGAGCTGTTTTCACACCCATGATGGTGCTTTTATGACTGTCCATCCATACCGCTGCCCTTTTATGGCCATTTACAGCACGAGGACGGGGGCAGAGTACTGCCAACTGTCCATGTAAGGACTAAACCAGTGATTGCAGTATTGGCGACTCTTCATTAAACGAATACAGAAAGTTCCACTTTATGAAATCCATATAATATCTGGAGCTCAATGTGCAAAACCTTTCTGTGATGGCCAGTTTTATGTGTCAACTTGGCTAAGCTATAGTCCCCAGTTATTCAATCAAATGCTAATCTAGGCATTACTGTGAAGGTATTTTATAGATATGATCAACATCGACAATCAGTTGACTTTAAGTAAAATCAACGTTCCTTTATATCCTGATTGGGCCTGATCCAAATAGTTGAGAGGCCTTATGAGTAGAGCTGGTTTCCCTGAGGAGGAAGACATTTCACCTGTGGACTGAGAAGTCCAGTATCCTAGCCAGTCCCCATCATCAGATAAGCCAATTCCCTGAAATATTAGGTTGATGCAAAAGTAATTGCAGTTTTTGCCATTAAAAGTAATGGTCAAAACCTCAATTACCTTTGCACCAATGTAAATGTAGATAGTACATAGCAGATAGATGATTGATTGATTGATGGGATGGATGGATGGATGGATGGATGCATAGATAGATAGATAGATAGAATATCCTACTGGTTCTGTTTCTCTGGTGAAACGCTGGCTGATAAGACACCTTCCTTTTCTCCATAGAGGAAGAAATCAAGTTTATGTAAATGAATACTACTACAGCTACAGTATTTGTCTCCATAGAAGGAAAGGGGAAAGGCAAAGGGCAGACAACTGTTGAGAGGTGACCAGGACCCCACTCAGACAAATTCTACCTCTCATTAATCATATGTACCCTACACTTGGTAAATTTAAACTTTAGTACCAGATTCTTAGGTTCTTGTTTAATTGCATTGCCAACAGCAACTCAGTTGATCTGGACCTATCAAAATAGAGGCATAAAATCGAATGTTGATGCTGTCTTTAAGAATAGCAACAGAATTTATAGGCTATATCTCACCATGAGAACAAATATCTTTTCAAGGGACAATAATCTTAATTTTAGTTCTAAGAGTTTAGTTCCTTGACCTCTCCCCCAGAAATGCCTGGGCAGAGAGTAGGACATCTGGGGCTGCAAACTATCAGGACAAAGTTTGAGGAATTCCTTCTACAAAAAGCAAAGGTCCACTATCACCCCTCCTTTATAAATGAGATCTATGAATCATTATCTCTCACAATAAGAAGGGCAAGTGTGAGGTTGATGTCATCCTTCTGCTTGCCCAGGTGATGAGGACAAGGCTAAGGGCCCTCTCCCCTTTCATCACTCCATGGGTGCGTCTTCTAAAACATCACACTTGATTAAAAGATTCGTTTTTTCCAACAGAGTAACACAGTGAAGAACATACAAGTAACTTTGCAGCTCTGCTTAAACCTCCAAACAGCAAAAAAGGAGGCTGGACTCTAAAATATCTCCCTTCCAGCTGTCCTCTCTACCATTTGTAAAGAGAGCTGACCACAGTTTCACTTTAAATGAAGCAAAACTTTCATTCTCATTCAGGCACGCATTCCCTCAAAAATATTTATTGAGTGCTTTGGAAGAAACTAAAGTAAATCAGACCAGATTTTAGGCGCAAAGACTTGGAGAGAAGCTAAGTATATATATTACTATAATACATGTTGGTATAAAATACACAAATAAAAATTCTACAGGAGTTTAGACATAGACATAGCAGAGCAGCAGAATGCAGAATGAAAAGAAGACAAAAAACAGAAAAGCAATGGCGTGACCCATTGAGGATCTTTACCCCCGGGAAACTCCCATCACACTAAGATCTACTTGTTATTTACATATTCAGTTGCCACTAGAAAATAACTAATCAGAACACAATTTTGATATTGTCTACTGGGAAATCACTGAAGAATATGGCTGCAACTGTTTGTATAGTGATTGTGTTATGTTGCATATTGTTGCTGTGGTCTGGGTGACAAGCTTTACATGAAAAAAACCAGTAAGTTTGTCTTAAAACTATATCTACATAAAACAACAGGGTGAGAATCCAAGCAATTCCTGACCTGGAAAATGCTAATAAGCCTCATGTGATTCAAACTTAATATGGTGGCTCCAAATTAATATAGACTTCCACACAGTTCACAAGTGACAGGCTTTATGATAAATAGAGTACTTCAGCAAAAATGCTATTAAATATATGTGAAGCCTTGAATAGATGGCATTTATAATAGATATCCCTGATAACTGATCACCATTTAGTATTCTCTAATCCAGGCTCCTATCAAGGTTTCATGATTCTTAGAGGGGGAAAAAAAAAAAGGATGAGCAAGATCTTAATTTCCCAAGCAGTCTGTCAAACAGCTGTTTCTCACCTCTCTAAAAAAAAAATCAGACAATCATCAAAGCTGTTTGTGGGAAACGTAAAACATGAATCTTCTCCAAGTTCAACCTTACCAATTTCTTGACCTACGTATGTTGAAAACCCCAGGTTTCTTATGTTATCAAAGAGCTATATGTCTTACACACAGTACTTTTCCCATGATGACTGTGGAATATTCAACTTTAAGGTTAAGTCTTTTTTGGAGTCATGAGGTATAAGAAAGCAAAAAGTTTACAGGAAAGGGTCAGCAAAGAGGATAGCCTCAGAAAGAACCACAGAAACATTCTGAATAGAAAATGCCAAATTAAGTCTTGATTGAAACATAGGTTGTTGGGGCAGGACAAGACAGTCTGAGAACAAAGACACAGAAATGATAAACAGACAAGAGTCAAAGCCAAGGTTGACAATTTTCAAGAAGTAGGCAAATTGTACTTATTAGCTGTCTATGGTTCAAAGATTTTGCTTGTTCTGATCTGCATCAAGTATAGTTATTTTTACATGCTAACCAAAATACTGCATGTTCTAAAAATAAAACTGTATGACAATCAACTCGGTAATACAAGGTGTCTGGTCACAACTTGCTGGAGCTTATTTTCCAATAATCAAGAAAAGCAAATAACTTTATTAGATTAAAAAAAAACCCACATACTCATATGCAAGTCTTCCCTAAAGCTAATAACCTGAGATTTAAAAGGAGCCTCTAAAGTGAAAAACAAAACCATGAACATAGGGATTCAAACACCATCTGTAGTTTTATCTGAAAAGTCTAACAACTAACTTGCAATCTATAAACTCTGTCACAAATACATTCCATCTAAATTCTGCAAGACAATAATCTTGATATATCAAGTTTACTTTAACAAAGCTCAAGCCAATAAAACAGGTACAGGCCATAAACCCTTTCAGTCAGTTGACTCGCCTTTCACTCTATTTGCACTCAACTAAATGACACTCACACAGTTCTACCTATGACAGGCTTCTATACAAGATACAAGAACTCTGCAAATGATTGCTGATCAACTGACATGCAGCATTAATTCTACAGGTACTGGTCTCGTCAACACATTTTGAAAAGCATCATGGTAGACAGTCTTGGGGTTGAACGCCAGGGCACCACTTACCAGGCCTGTGACCCAAGATAACTTACATGACCTCTGCTGAAAAATGAAGATGTGATGGTTTTTCATGTCAACATGGCCAGGCTAACCTATGAGCACAGAAGGAAGGGCCGAGTCATTTGTAGCATACAAATACTTTTCCCCAGTTATTTAGTCTAGATGCTGCTGTGAGGGGATTTCGAAGATGTTGTTAAAATCCCTTATCAGTTGACTTCAAGCTAGACTCATCATCTTCGATGGACTTGACCTAATCAGGTGGGCCTTTATAAGGGGTTGGGCTCTTCCTTGTCAATGAGACTCCAAACAGCACCTGGGTCTACAATTGCTTTCCTTTCACTGAATCATCCCTTCCTGACTTCCGTGTGGAGAACAGCTTGAGCTCATGCCCAGGGGTTGCAGACTGCCCACAATCTTCCTTGCTGCCAGTTCTATAGCTATGAACTTGCTTAGCGAACCCTCACAATTAGGTAAGCCAATTCCTTGTAATAAATACTTTAACATTATCTCCCACTGGTTCTGTTCCTCCAATGACCCTGACTGATCCAGGGAATAATTATCTGTACTTCACAGCTTTGCTATGAGGACTAAATGGGACAATTTATAATAGATCCAGAGCAGTGCTTCTCAAAGTCTAGTGTGTACACAATCGCATGGGCCATAGATTCTGAGTAGCTGGCTCTGAGTGGGGCTTAGAGTGTACATTTCTGACCAGCTCCCAGTTGACACTAACATCACTGGTCAATGGACATAGTTTGACCAGGAAGAGCTGTCTCAGAGCATAGTAGGCACTAAATAAATGCTACTTCCCTTTCCCTAACACTCTCTTTGCCCTTAAAGTTTTCAGTTTTCTCTTGTTGTTTTTAACTTTTCAATTAATTAATTAAATGTATAATGTGCTGACCACCTTCTAGAATCTGGATGGCTAGAATATATTTAAAAACACACACATACACGAAGAATGAAAACAGGGAGAAAAAAAGATCAGTCCTAAATAGTGCCCTCCCATACCTCATGCCCAGAACTAAGGACTACTCACAGAAGCCCGCACTTCTTACAGCCCAGTTGGTAGAAGACATACTTTTAAACAAAGATTAAAGAGATAATTTGACAGTAAAGTAAGGCAAGATCACTCTTTATTATGTTCCAAACAAACAGAGTCAAATGCCAACACAGAAACAATACAGTACATTTCCTGGGCACTGGGAGCACATTCCTGAGCAGGGCTGCTGGAAGATGGACCATTATCTGCATAGGTGGTGTGGTTTCAGAGAAGGCTAAAACAATTGCTGTGAAGAGACCAGCAATCCCCACTCTGCCTTACCTGGTGACTGTTAATATTTCATGTAATGGCTTTGTTCTGTGGCTGAAGACTTTGCTTTCTTGGAAATTAAAATACCTTCCCTAGAGATGTAGACTTCAGAAACTGGGGTGTTTGTTTCCATGTCCACACCCATCATCCCACCTACTGCTCTCATCCACCCATGAAACTGCACCTACGGAAGATATCAAAAACCTCCCCATGCCAACCCAAGAATTATGCAAGTACATATCTGGCTTGACCTGCTGCAACTCTGGACACGCTAGACCCTATATCAACATCAGAGACTTCTGCGGCATTGCTCTCTCCTGGTTTTCCTCCTGTCTTGAGCTACTCCTTCTATCTCTTTTTCCAGTTCTTCTGTGTACCGCTTAGCCTGAGTTCCTGTTTTTCTTCCTCTCTCATCCATTGTTACCTTTGTGCTGAGCTCCATATCCACATAGTTCTCTGTCCTCTGGGCGTATTTTTTGGTTTGTTTGTTTGTTTGTTTGTTTTTTGAGACAGGGTCTCACTCTGTCACTCAGGCTGGAGTACAGTGGCACAATCTTGGCTCACTGCAACCTCCACCTCTTGGGTTCAAGCGATTCTCATGCCTTAACCTCTTAAGTAACTGGGATTACAAGTGCGTGCCACCATGTTCGGGGTTAATTTTTTGTATTTTTAGTAGAGACGGGTTTTCACCACGTTGGCCAGGTTGGCCTCGAACTCCTGACCTCAAATGATCCGCCCACCTCAGCCTCCCAAAGTGCTGGGATTACAGGCATGAGCCACCACACCCGGCCCCTGTGGGCATTTTAGCTTAGATTTCCTCAAGTATCTCAGACTTAAAGTGACCCAAATCAAAGTCACTGTCACTCTCCCGAAACCTACTTTTCTCCTGCACTGTTTTGCTGAATGTCATCATCATCACCCCAGGAAAATAGTGGAAACCTGGGAGCCCAGCCTTCTTCTTGCCTGGTTACCCAAGATCCAGACTCTGCTTCTCTTAGGAATCCTTCCTTACCTGGCTTCAGTCTGGGCAAAGCTGCCCTTTCAAGCCCCCAGGAGCTCCTGGTGTGCATTTCCACTGCAGCACATATCACATGGTATCACTATGCAACCACAATGCAATTGCCCCTGTTCTATTCTCTCATGGCATCCTGAGCTTTTGCTTTACAGCATTTCTTACAAATATAATTCCATGGTCATTTGTGAAATTATTAAATTTCACACTGTCTCCCCCATTAGATCAAAGTTTTCATGCCTTTAGGCACCATCTATCCTGTTCACCACATCCAGCACACCCAGAGCCTAAGACACTGTATATGTTCAGTTGGTTGTTGAATGAATGAATGTTTACCTGTGTATCTCTTCCACTAGACTGGAACCTCCTAAGAGTAGGAACTGACTTTTATTTCTATATCCTAGTGCCTAGTACACAGTAAGAGCATGCTAAGTATTGGTTGGTTGAATAAGTTAACGTAAGTATAGTGGTATCATCAGAATTCAGAAAGCAAGCTTCGTATATACAAGAGTGTTAACCAGACCTTTCAGCCACTTCTCTCCATGTCTCTCACCAATTGCCACAGCATCCTTGCACCAGCTGCCCAACTCCCTACTTTTCCCTGGGTAGCCACTATGCACAGAGCCTGGTGGGGACAGTCATATTCGTTTGTCTCACAAGTGGATGTCAGTGCCATACCTTAAATGCTTAGAGACATACAACAGGTGTCTCTTAATCACATCAGGTTTTATTTCACCTCCAGATGAAAGTCAATTCCTTTAGACAAGTTATTTGGATGAAAGAAGTACCCGGAATACCTCCTTTTTTCACCTTCTTTGGATTTCTGTGCATACGACACGTTCAAACTTTATAGAGATATCATTTTGAATATATTTTCTGGAGCAGGAAAGGAATGCTTTTCCAAAGCTCCACATTTTAGAGAGTTTTATACAACTCAGATTTTTAATGAAATGCTTCCTGCTCATTCGGGGGAATTCCGCTTTCTTTCATCCAAAGCCTGAGGAGATTGTGAGCCATGTCTCAGCTAACTTGCCTGCCTACCTGCTGGCGTGTGATATTAAAAAGAAGAGGCCACCACAGGTGCTTTTTCTGTAGAGAGCCAGATGTCAAGAAAAGGCCTCAAGGCTGAAAGAAGGAGAAGAATGTAAATGATCCAACAGGGTCTCAACTGAAGATACACTTCCAGTTGGTGAGAACAACTGCATTTTCCCATCCCATTCCATTTTCTGGTTCTAAGTTACATTCTCAAGAAGTTTTCCTTTGCTATGTCTATGAGAATTATTTCTATATTTCTGTATTTCTATATTCTTTCTTGATAAGTGATTAGACCTATTGTATAGATGGGAACAGTGAGATACTGAAGAGTCCTGAAGATCAAACCACAGGCAATTCCAAGAGGAATGTATAGTCAAGGCTGCCCCCTCTGCTTCCTGTATGTGTGTCAGCGGTAGTTAGTGGGTGGGAACTACTCTTTATTGAATACCTACTGTATGCCTCACCCTATGTAGGTACTCCACATAAAGTATCGTATTTAAAGCCCAAAATAATCCTGTAGTGGGTTTAATAGTGTCTCCCCAAATTTTATGTGCACCTGGAACCTCAGAATGTGACCTCATTTGGAAATAGGGTCTTTGTAAAGGTAATTAGTTAATGACCAGTCATTGGCTGAGAACAGTGGTAAATGAAAATGTCCAGCACAAGGGCTCTCAAGCACATGGCACCATTACATCCCTAAGAGATACTAGGTTGCTGTCTCTTGGTGAATGTCATTTTGCAAATCAATTCAATTAAGATCCTAGCTGCTCAGACATTAGTGAATTGAATGGCAAATACTACAATGACTATCAGGGGAATTTTTATGTTGATCCCCACAAAATTAATACTTGTAATTGGTTATACCCTGGTTCAGAAATGAAGTAATTTTTCTTTTGCAGTTAGCTTCCTATTATATGTGAGATATCACTACTTTATGTATCAACATCTATACACATTGGTAATATAAGAAAAAGTACTGAAAACTAGGAAGCCTCGAATGTCATAGAATCTTGGACTTGGAATACAACATCCCACTTATTCTCCTACTTAGAGCAGAAATCCCTTTTAAGGTGCCTGCAGTAACCATTATTTCGATAAAAATGTCAGTCATTGGGTAAAGTGCCTTTACCCAATCTTTGTTAAAAAAGAGAGACAGACAGAGAAAGAGAGAGAGAGAGAGAGAGAGAGAGAGAGAGAGAGAGAGAGAGAGAGAATGAGAGTGAACACTCAGACACATAGAAAGAAAACAGCCACAAGAAGACAGAGACAGAGATTAACGTGATACTGCCACAAGCCTAGGAGGCCAGGAGCTGCCTGAAACTGGAAGAGGTGAGGAAGTAGTCTCCCTTAGAGCCATGGGAGGGAGCATGGTCCAGACAGCACCTTAATTTCCAACTCTGGCCTCCAGAGACAGAAAAACATTTTTTGAGAGAATGCATTTCTGTTTTTTAAGCCACCCAGTTTGTGGAAATTTGTATGGCAGCCCAAGAAACTAATATAAATTCTAAAAGGTTAGGTATCATTACTGCCATTGTACTGACACAGAAACTGAGGATCAACGGCATTCAGACACTTTCAAGGAGTAATACACAATGTTCAATCCATATCCATATGTATGGGAGGGAAGGTAAAAGGTGGAGAGGTACCTGAAAGGAAGAAGGTGTAAGAGATAGAGACAGGGCTGCAATTTTCAGCCCTAGTGATGATGATGATGGACCAGGAGTTACAGGTGCTGGAAGCATAATCTCTAGTAGAGCTGGCAGATCCGCCTTCCCCATGGCTGCCCTTGCAGTGCCTCACCCACCAGCAGTGATTCAGGACCCAGAGACACCCCCAACTGACCTCACCTAGAGATGGCTGTTTATTTTGCTTTAACTCAATGAGAGAAAAATTTGAACAACGAAACAGGTGCAACAGAGAATAATAGACCAGTGTCCCCAACCACTTGTCCCAACAGCTCATGAGTTGCCCATGGCCATACTACACTATTAAGGTTCTACTATAGAACAAGGCAGCGTTTATTTCTTCCTTTCATAAACATTGAGGTATTTCAAAAATACCATTTAGAACATAAAGAATACCTATGTACTACCATTTAGCTTTCTTAACACTTAAGTATAATTATTTGTTTCTCAACTATATTTCAAGCCATGTCCCCTCTTCTGGTGAATATAAAACATTTCACATCACTCTGTCTCTCCCTCCCTTTGAGGTTCTAACACACTCCCATCATGGAGGTGCGTAGCCCACTTATTGACAATTGTTGGGACAGATGTAATGAACCTTGGTTTCAGCAAAGCATGGCAAAGGTTCCTGTGATGTCATGATGGGACAGATAAAATGACCACAGCCAAGAGTAGGTTGAATGACAGTACCCATTGATGTGAGTTAACCAATTGGTCTCGGTGTAAAGAAGCCTCTTTATTGACATGCTACAAGGCCCCTTCCTTGTTTCTTTCCTATTAACATTTTTACCAATGACTTGTATGAAAACTTAGAAGTATGAAAGTTAAACTTCTACTCGACACATTCCATTCTATTTTGTAATGCAATAAGTGTTTACATTCCTCTCCCCAACCACACTGTAAGCTTCATGGGTGTGCCTGCCTGGAGTCTTGCCGATAGCTGGGGGCTCAAAAAATGTTTGTTGAATTAAATTGTGTCTTATGAGGACAGATTGCAGAAAATGGGAATGTTCTGCCTGGAGAGAAGGTGTCAGGGAGAAATGATGGCTATCTTCACATATTTGAAGGATGATGAGATTTAAGCAATGTAGCTCTTCAGGGAAAAATTAGAACAACTGGTGAAAAGAACAGTAGGTTGATTTCTGCCCAGACTAAGGGAACTCTTTCTAACATTTACACCTGATGGCAATGGGAATGGGTGGAATTGTGAGTCCTCCCACTCACAATGGGAGGGGCACAATTATTACTAGGGGCATTTTAAAAGGGATTTCTGCTCTGAGTATGAGAACAAATGGGATACTGTATTCCAAGTCCAAGATTCTATGACATTTTAGGCTTCCTAGTTTTCAGTTCCTTTTCATAAATTATCAATTTGCATAGATGTTGATACATGAAGTAATGATATCTCATATATAATAGAAAGCTACCTGCAAAAGAAAAATTACCTTATTTCTAAACTAGGGTATAACCAACCACAGGTATTACCCTTAATTTGGTGGGCATTACCATAAAAATACCCCAATAGTCAATGTAGCATTTGACAGTCAAGTCACTAACGTCTGAGCAGCTGACATCTTAATTGAATTGATTTGCAAAATGACACTCACCAAGAGACAGGAGCCTAGCATTTCTTAGGGGTATAACGGTGTCATGTGCTTGAGAGCCCTTGTGCTGGACATTTTCATTTACCCGTGCTCTCAGCCAAGGCATGTTGGCCTGCATGAACCACATCAGCAGGCTTCCAGAAGGATTTAGCCACAAAGGAGGACTGGCAGAAGATCAGAGGGAGGGTGGAAAGAGTGGCCATTTCCTCCGTGCCTCCCGTCCTTCTGTGCATCGTGATCTGGCCAGGTCTTTCATTCTTTCATCTGAAGCCACAGTGCCTATAAGGTGACCCTCTCCACAGAGCTGGCTCTGCTTCCAGGTTCCCATAAATGCTCTTCTTCCTTTCTCTTTTGGATGTAGAATTAATATTGGCTCCCTGCTGTAATTACTCCTGGGATACTACACTATTCCTTTGGTTTCCCTATACAATGCCCTGCCCTTATCTCTGAAAACAATCCTTTTATTGAACTTTCCTCAAATTACCCAATTCAGGTGTGCAGATTGTTTCCTGCTGGAGGTTAACTGACACAGCCAGACCAGAGTCAAAGCCAATACACTGAAGAGTGGGTTCAATGGCAGAGTGTGTACCTCCTCACTGGGGCACACAGGTGGGAGACACTGCCACCCAGGGAAACTCCTGGAAGTCTCTCCAGTAATGCTGGATCAAGAAAAGAACAGTAAAGGCAATTAGACAGTAGCAGGAGACCACAGTCAATTCATTAGAAAATGTGTTAATTAATGGGAACCAGGAGTATAAGTACTGAAAGAGCCCAAATGTAAACCTTGCCCTCCCCCAAAAAACAGCCTCCAGGCCATGGGACAAGAAGCCAGGAGCCTGCTGGGCAGTGTCAGGATGGGGCTGGTGGAGAGCAGCCAGCCTGCATTTGCAGGAAGTAGCAAAGGCTGATTTCACCCACTTCATCTTTCTGCCTAGAACCAAGCCTGCTGAGATGCAATAATGAAAATCTTCACAGCACATTACTGAATACAGTAATGCCTTTCTGCCTCAATAATACGGCAGCCTGTGCATGAATGTAATGCATTATTCTAATGCTGCTAGAAGAAAATTCAGTGATTTACATTTAGGGTTTATGTTTTGTTTCCAAATGAAAACATTTATGCCAACAACTATTCCTATACAGGTATTCCCACTGCAAGCAAATGGCTCAAGATTTAGACTGTGTTCTCTTCCCTAAGACTTCTGACCTAATCCAGCTTCCCATCTTATTGGATTTAAAAGAGCCTGGTTAAAGATTTATAATACTGTCATTTTATCCCCAAGACAAATTATATTCCAGGTGACTTTAATGCATGAAGATGATCAGTGCTAGTCAGCCAAATACTTAGCTTATCTTAATTGTTAGATAACTGGTATGCTCAGCATTTTTGAGACTGCTGAGTGAGTACACCCCTTCTATCTTTTCTCTCCCTTCCATACTGGTTATATCCCAGATAGAGAACTACTCCTGGTTACTGGGAAACAAAGAATCTGGTGGAGTTAGATGGGAGTTTGAAGCTTGTGTTTGAGCTGCCATCATGGGTAAAAAAACTGTTATGTCTCATTATCTTCTTCTCAGACACATAATCCTCTTGTATATTCAAATGACATTCAAGTGTTCATTAAGCAGGTTTCATAATCTTACCAAATATGGAAGAGATACATGGACATAGGTATGTTTGCCAAGCCCTAAATTAATAGTAAGGTTTTTTATGTGACCTAAAGTGGACTGTGATTTCTTGTAGTCAAGAACATGAGCCAACACATTTCCAAGTTGAAGCAGTGAACACAGCAACATTTAATTTACAGAGAGCTCCTGGGAAACACAAGGCTCATTCAGAGAGTCAAAGCATCAGAGATTGATTCTAAAAATAAAAGAAGCTGCTATTCTGATCTCCCAGATGCAGTTGTGTGTTCCGCTGAAACACGGGAGACACCAGAGACACCAAAGGACGTGGTAATCAAGAGTTAGTCACGTAGCACCCAGTTAGACCATCTGTACAGTGAAGCTGAATGCACACAGTAACTGATGATAAGCATTAGTAAGAAGTATTATGCACCTTGGGAATAACAGTGTAATGCAAATAGAAATGTTTTCGATTACTTCAACCAGGCTTGTCGTTTTTACCCATGATGGTTTTCTAAAATTGTGTTTGAAATGAGGAGCACTTTTCCATAGCTTCCCAATAAGAAATGAGAATATCTTGAAAAATCACATAGTGCCCCCATTAAGATTTGTTAGTTCTTAGCACTAATCAGTAAACACAATCTCAAATTTATGCACCTTATATATAAAGACGTGAGTTGAGTAAGAATGAGTGAAGCACTCAACTGAAGTCAAAATACATTTATGAAATAATTGGAAAAGATATTTTGCTTTTCAGTTTCAATTCCAAGATGCCTCTCATGTGTGGAAGGCACGATGCCTCTTGGGAATGGGACTGGGAATGGGGGAGCTTCCCAGTAATTATAAAGGGGGAGGACCGGGCCGGGTGCGGTGGCTCAAACCTGTAATCCCAGCACTTTGGGAGGCCGAGGCGAGTGGATCACGAGGTCAAGAGATCGAGACCATCCTGGTCAATATGGTGAAACCCTATCTCTACTAAAAATACAAAAAATTAGCTGGGCATGGTGGTGCCCAGCTGTAATCCCAGCTACTGAGGAGGCTGAGGCAGGAGAATTGCCTGAACCCAGGAGGCGGAGGTTGCAGTGAGCCGAGATCGCGCCATTGCACTCCAGCCTGGGTAACGAGCGAAACTCCATCTCAAAAAATAAAATAAAATAAAATAAAATAAAATAAAATAAAATAAAATAAAGGGGGAGGAGATGCAAGTGAGGGAGTCCCAAGAGTAAAGGGCGTCTGGGTCCTGCTTCACCACAGCCTCTCCAGGCGGTGACAAGACTCCTCCATTTCACGTTCATAGCACCCCAGAGAGGGAACAACAGTGTCAGGAGACAACAGTGTCAAGATAGATTCCCATGTTTCAAGGGTGGAGCACAAATAGCAGATTCCTAAACCCAAGAGGCCTGGGGTAGGGGACAAAGATATCTGCTGGGAACTGGCTTGGACTAAGATAGAGATGAGCCACCTCCTTAAAGACCTAGAAGACCTCACTCTGTGTGAGACCTCAGATTGTGACAAAACCCCAGGAAGAATAAGGGATACATCAGAAAGACCAAGGGCATTGTTCTGTGCAGCTGACAGCATGGGGAAGCAAAGTCAGAAAAGGAGCAGAGTTGTAAAACCAAAGTCAGCCTTTTCAGCACATATGAGCTGTGGACTAAGGTTCACACCCATCTTCTAAAATCACATTTCACAGTGTGTTTCTCTTTGTTGGGTGTCATGGATAAAATACTCCTGCCAACCCAGAGACCAAAAGGACATTGTTTTTATCATACAGTCACCTCTAAATTCAACCCAAAATAATGAGACTTTGAGGAAAGGTGCAGTTTTAAAATATAAAGGGACCCCAAAGAGCTTTTCAATCAAGAACTCCACAAAAAAATCTCAATAGACTAATGTTCTTCAGGCTAATAAAATTAATGGAAAGAGGTAATATTAAAAAAGGTGACTTTTAAAAATTAGATAAGCTTAGTATTATCGAACAATAATGTCAAAAAACGAAACTGAAAGAAAACTAATTTATTCCTACACTTTAAAAAAAACTTTTTAAAATTGGTTGTTCAGTGTCAGAGTGAAATATGACAATCCATCTTCTTTGGATCCTGACACTGTTATATTTTAGTTTTCAAAATTCAGCTTATCTACCAAGATTAGAAACTAACTAAAAATGAGTTTCCAAAGCATTAACAGGTATGAAAAAAAAGTGTTTATCAGTCAATTAGCCAGAAGTCATAAAGCCTATGCTGTTTCATTAATTAGCCAGAAATTATAAAGCCTATGCTGTTTCATTAAATGAAAATTTTTGGTTAAACACAAACACTGTTCATACCATACCTTACTGCAAATGTTTCTAAAAATGTATTTTTATGTTTTTTTCCCATCTTGGTAAATAACATACGTTAAATAGAACAACTTTTCTTGGATAATGCTATTTCATTAGAGCCAATAACTATGCACAGAGCTTTCACTATTGTTGGTGCACTAAGCCAGGAGACGAAATCTGTAATGAGAAGGACAAGGAATGTGCAGTCTGCAATGCCTAATACAGCCAGGCAGACGCAGACATGGCAGGGAAACAGTGAGGAAATGAAGGGAGGATTAGGTGGAAGGGGAGAGAGAAGGACGGAGAGAGCAGAAGAGCACCTAAATGAGAGGTCAGAAGTCAAGGCCTGTCTTAAATGGTGGAAAAGGCATTTAAGGTAAAGATTGGAAGGAAGCTATTCTTGACTTGGGAAAGGACATGAGGAAAGGAATGGTCATGCAAAAGCATGGAGAAGTTTTTAGGGTAAGTGTAGATACAGCTAGCAAGACGGGATGGGGCTACATGATAATGGTCTTAAGGGCCAGGTCAATGAGCCTATATTGAACTTGATAGGAAACAGGGAGCTATGGCAGTATGTGAGGAGGGAGGAAGGAGGGCTGAAGTCATACTCTGAGAAAAGGCTATAGTGGTTGGGCTTGGTGGCTCATGCCTATAATCCCAGCACTTTGGGAGGCCAAGGTGGGCAGATCACAGGGTCAGGAGTTTGAGGCCAGCCTGGCCAACATGGTGAAACCCCATCTCTACTAAAAATACAAAAATTACCCAGGAGTGGTGGTGCGTGAGTGTAATCCCAGCTACTCTGGAGGCTGAGGCAGGAGAATCACTTGAACCCAGGAGGTGGAGGTTGCAGTGAGCCAAGATCGTGCCACTGCACTCCAGACTGGGTGACAGAGCAAGAGGAAAGAAGGAAGGAAGGAAGGAAGGATGGAAGGAAGGAAGGAAGGAGGGAGCGAGGGAGGGCATGCAAAATACACAAAGAGGTAGAGAATAGTGATTAAGGGACTCTGGAGCTACAGGCTACAGGTTCAAATCTCCATTCTGGCAAACAGGTCTATGGCCTTAGGTAAATTACTGAACCATCCTGACAGCGGAAGGGAGGGAGAGCTTGAAGAAAGCAGAATTGATGTGGAATTGCAGTTATGTTGTTGTTGTTGTTGTTGTTTTTTAATTAACAAAAGATTGCTTACCAGCAGTGAAGGTCCAGCTGAGGTTAGAGTTTATAGTTTTCTAGGTATCAATTCAGAGCAGAAAGAGGACCAATCACAGACAAGTTACCTCATACGTAAGGAAGGTCCACAAAGAGATTCATAAGCCCTAAAGTTACTGGTTCATTGTGAACTTGACTGTGCCTAAGCCTGTTCAATAAAGACAGACATTGAAAATGAAATTGAGAGCTGAGAGAGAGAGAGTGGATGGGATACCGAAAGCCAAAGGAAGACAAAAGAGCAGCTTGCATGAGAGAGGAGGGAGGTGGTCTGAGAAAGGAATTCAAAGGCAGAGCAATTTCACCCGAGGATGCAGTTTGACCATGGGGCCACCCATGGCATGAAGCCTGAGCTACTGAGATGGCACATAAAGTATAATGAGGATAGTATCAGAGGTGATCACAACCTTCCATCTCATCTCTCTGATCATCAGCTATCACTATTACAACATAATAGATGAAAACAACAATGAGAGTGTTCTGAATGCATTCAGGCATTTCCTCAAAGTTTAATCCTTGGTGAAATCCCCAGGATGCATTTCCTTCCTTTCCTTTATTGGTTCATTTATTCAACAAATAATTACTATGCAAAGCACTGTTCAATCTGTGAGGGATGCAGATCTCATCTATGGCTGCAGCACTTAAGGGGCTTACAACCTATTGGAGGATATATGAAAATAATTAGCCATTTTACACGAGCTAATTAACAAGACAACAGGTGATGTTAAAATGCAATATGAAATGAAGTGACAAATAAATTATATCTGCTTACAGAGGAGAAATATCACTAGTTGGCTAACCTTTCATACTGTCATTTAGCAAAGATTTATTAAGCACCAACTATATGTCAGACACTTTGTAGTTGTTTATACAATGGTGAACAAAACAGATACAAACTCAGCCTTCAGCCTGGGGGGGAAGATAAATAGTAAACAAACATACAAATAAGTGTATGAATGCAAATTGTGACTAAGTGCTAGAAAGAAAAGAATGAGATGCTTTAAAAACAGAATAAAAGGAGACCCAATTAAGGGATCTTGGAAACTCAAAATGATATTTAAAAGCACCTTCAGAAAGCACATGGCAACATTTTGTCATGTTCTATTGGTTAATCACATATTATGTGCAAGACTCTATTAACTTTATATATTGGCTCTAATTCTCAAAATAAGCCTTACTTAGATCAATATTACTAACTCATCCCCATTTTAGGGACAAGTAAACTGAGGCTTGGAGAAGTTAACTAACTTTTCAAGAGCATAGTTAGTAAATGGAAGCACCAGAATTCAAAGCTACATCTGTGTAACTCCCAAACCTATACCCTTTCCACGATGCTATACTGTCAACTCAGATGGTGTCCCAAGTTCTTGTTTTAGTTGTGAAAATAATCCTCTGAAGAAAACATTTTTATGCTAATATAACAATTACTACTGCATTGAAAAATAGTGCTATTAAATAGCGATGGTCAAGATCTTTTCACAAAAGAATGTTCCTTGCACCTCTGCTGATATTTTGCTAGCATCTCATCCAGTTTGAGGGCTTGATAATAACTAATAATAATAAAATACAATAATAATTATAATTTAATGAGCACTTACTATGTGCTAGATATTGTGGTTAGTGATATTCATGCGTTACCTTATTTAATCCTTGCAAAAACCCTGTGAAGTGCATGTTACTGTCTCCACTTGAGTAATGGCATCTAAAGCTGAGAGAGGTTAACCAACTTGACAAAAGCGACACCAGGTAAGTAGCAGAGTCAAGATTCAAACTCCATTACACTACACTAACAATCCTGTCCCCTGCACCAGCCCAGGAACTTCATGAGTCATAATTAGCTTTGTTGCAGGGAGAGAGAACAGAGGTAAAACAATTTGCCAGAAGTAATATTGTTAATGAAAAGTAGACCCAGTCAGGGAAATTGAAATTCCTGCTCCCCATTTACTACCGGACCTCGGGAACATTGTTGGAGCAAATATGATGAATGTCTGATGACTGAAAAAATTGCTTAACTCATTCCTGAATGACTCAAGTCAATTGTACTCAACAAACAAGAAGGCAGCCTGCAATTTACAGCTCCCCCTTGTTTGGCCTGTTGGAGTCTTAAAACTTGCTTGTACTGGATGCAGCAGTCCCAGCCTGGATCATAACCTACACCTAAATTTCCCAGTGAAGAGTTGCCAACTCCAGCAAATTGACACTGCCCAGTTCCTTCTTTTCTTCTGTCTTGTCAGACATGTTGCACACAAAGCACCCTCATACAATGCAACAAAACTGAGAATTAACCAGACGCGGTGGCCCCAAGAAAAAAAGCGTCTCCAAGAATCTTTTAGCACCTGCTTTGCCTCTTTATTAAAGGGCTGGCTCAAAATTCAGAGGCATTCCACATACAACTGATAGAATGTTTCTACCACCTTTTAATTTTTCTTCTCTATAGGAGAAAAACTATGACAGGAGAAAAACTAGGTGAGGGAGAAAAGTAGGACAACAGTCACAATCTTTTAAGAAAAACTAAAATTATCCCCACTACAAAACTTACATGGTGTAAGCCTCAGACATAGGATCCGATGCTCTGGTAAAAGGTGAAAATATAGTAGACAGTAATAAAAATGACATTTCCCACATTCTGACTGTGCCTACTCAAGGAAAAAAAAATTTAAGTTTTAGATTAGGTTTATATTTGCCAAGCCACCATCCTATGTGACTATTACAGGGGTACAGGGGAGAAGCAAAAACGCTATGTAGAAAAACACACACACACACACACGCACACACACACACACACACACACACACACTTTTTGTCCTCTCTTGTAAATCCAGCCTTCTTCAAGGAGCAGCTGAGGGAAAGGAACCTTTTGCTTATGGAGCTTAGTTTGGCTGGATATGAAATTTTAGGTTGAAAGTTCTTTTCTTTAAGGATGTTGAATATTGGCCCCCACTCTCTCCTGGCTTGTAGGGTTTCTACTGAGAGATCTGCTGTGAGTCTGATGGGCTTCCCTTTGTGGGTAACTCAACCTTTCTCTCTGGCTACCCTTAGCATTTTTTCCTTCATTTTAACCCTGGTGAATCTGATGATTATGTGCCTTGAGGTTGCTCTTCTTGAGGAATAACTTTGTGGTGTTCTCTGTATTTCCTGGACTTGAATGTTGGCCTCTCTTGCTAGGTTGAGGAAGTTCTCCTGGATATATCCTGAATAGTGTTTTCCAGCTTGGATTCATTCTCTCTGTCACATTCAGGTACACCTATCAAACACAGATTAGCTTTTTTCACATAATCCCATATTTCTTGGAGGCTTTATTCTTTTCTTTTCACTCTCTTTTCTCAGATCTTGCCTTCTCATTTTATTTCATGGAGTTGATCTTCAATCTCTGATATCCTTTCTTCTGCTTGGTCAATTCGGCTACTGAAACTTGTGTATGCTTCATGAAGTTCTCGTTTTGTGTTTTTCAGCTCCATCAGTTCATTTATATTCCTCTCTATGCTATTTATTCTTGTTAGCATTTCATCAAACCTTTTTTCAAGGTTCTTAGTTTCTTTGCATGGAGTTAGAACATGATCTTTTAGCTCAGAGATGTTTGTTATTACCCACCTTCTGAAGCCTGTCTGTCAGTTCATCAGACTCATTCTCAATCCAGCCTTGTTCCCTTGCTGGTGAAGAGCTGTGATCCCTTGGAGGAGGAGATGCATTCTGGTTTTGGGTATTTCCATCCTTTTTGCACTGGTTTCTTCCCATCTTTGTGGATTTATCTACCTGTGGTCTTTGTGTTTGGTGACTTTCACATGGGTGCTCTGAGTGGACATCCTTTTGTTGCTGATGGAGTTTTTTCTTCTGTTTCTTAGTTTTCCTTGTAACAGTCAAGTACCCTTGCGGTAGGACTGCTGGAGGTCCACTCCAGAGCTTGCTTGCCTGGGGATCACCTGCAGTGGCTGCAGAACAGTCAGGGTTGCTGCCAGTTTCTTCTTCTGTTATCTTTGTCCCGGAAGGATACCTGCCAGATGTCAGCCGGAGCTCTCCTTTATGATGTGTCTCTTTGGTTATACAGGGGTTGGGAAGCTGCTTGAGGAGACAGTCTATACCTTATAGGAGCTCAAGTTCTGAGCTGTGAGCTCCGTTGTTCTGTTCAGAGCTGCTGGGCAGGTACATCTAAGTCTGCTGCAGCAGAACTCATAACTGCCTTTTTTTCCCCAGGGGCTCTGCCCCAAGAAGGTGGGGCTTTATTTATAAGTTCCTGTCATTCTGCTGCCTTTTTTCAGAGATGCCTTGCCCAGAGAGGAGGTAGCCTAGTCAGTCTTGACTAGACAGTCTTGCAGCATTGGTGTTGCTGAGCTGCCGTGGGCTCTGCCCAGCTGCTGTGTGAACTTCCTTGCAGTTTTGTTTATAGATGTATAGTTAGAACTGCCTCAGTAATGACAGTCTGCCCCTGTAATGGTGGACTGCCTCAGTAATGGCAGATTGCCTTAGTAAATGTAGACTGTGTCTGTAATGACGGACTGCCTCAATAATGGTAGACTGCCCCAGTAATGGCAGACTGCCTCAGTAGTGATGGACTACCTCAGTAATGGCAGATGCCCTTCCCCCCACAGAGCTGTACTGTCCCGGGTCCAGCTGTGCTTGCTGTGGAACTCTCAATCCAGAGCGTTTCAGATTGCTGGTCTTTTTGGGGATGGGATCAGCCAAGCCAGATCACTTGGCTCCCTGTTTCAGCCCTGTTTTATTCAGTTAAACAGGTGACTCTGTCTCCCAGGTGTTCCAATCACTAGTTGAAACAGCATCCGGATTTGTGTGAGTTTTTGCATGGAGACCTGCTGCACTGGCTGAAATTGCCACACTGGAGACTCATGGCGCTTTTCAGCCTGGGAAGCTCCTGGTCTGTGGGCAGTAAAAAATCGTTTGGAAATGCAGTGATTACTCAGCCTCTGCGTTTTTGCTGGGAACTGCAATCCAGAGCTGTTCCTATTTGGCCATCTTGGATCCTCATCCCCACACAAAGGGTTTTCTACCTGCTCACCGTGGGACCCCATTTCTGCCCAATACCAAGCTATTTGCTCTGCAACATCTATCACAGGCCATTTGACTTCATGCTTGTCCTCAGGGACTCTGACTTGACCTGCCCTCTTGCTTTCTGTGCCTAACACAGGAACCTAGCTATCACCAGCTTCTTGAACCCAAGACTTGTTTGGGCCAGGTAGTCAATATAATCCTTACTATGAGGGCCAGGGGTTGGGGGAGGTGGGCGGGGGAGGTTGGACAAGCAGAGCAAAAAATCTCTTTCTGCTGCAATCTTTGTCAGATGTGGCTATGCCCAACTCCTTTCATGTCCCTACACTGAAGAGAGAAAAATGAATTAGACCTCCTTACACTGCTTCTGTTGGAGGAGGGGAGAAAAACCTTCTAACAGTCCAAGTGCAAAGGGAAAACAAAATATTACTTTTGTCAATACTGGAGATATGAAGTCATATGTCACATTGTGACTTGGCATTAATTTTTCCAGAGGAGCAAAAAGAAACCACAGCAGTATAGATCAGCCCCAGTATGGGTTACAAAGATTTGTGGATTAGGATGGAAAACTAATATTTATTTATCATAATTTAAAATATTGTTTTCTTTGTGGGATGCGGTAGGGGGTGGCATTATGAGCCCCAAACAACTTTTAGGAAGTGCTCATAACTTAGAAGGAAAACCGTCTCTAAGTTATGGATCTCCACTAATAAAACCATTTTAAATATTACCCACTCTTGGAATAATTAGGTAATTCAATTAACTGGTCTCAAGAATATAAAATCTTTGACCCCCAACGTAATTAAAACAGATAATTTTTGTCTTTAACAGTGAAAAATACTACAGAGACTTTTCTAACAATAAGAAAAGTCAAAATTTTCAAAGAATGAGAAAGAAGAGTTGTGTATCTACAATCTATGCATGTAAATTTACTTATAAAAGGGTGAATAAATATGGAATGTGAAAACGTGCAATAAAATGCTTTTGATAAGAATTTGGCAATGTTCCACCAGTCTCTACCAAAACACCAGTGTCTTTACTGTCTCTTTTGTCACCTGTGGTTTGGGTGTATTTTTCTAGAGACCAGCAATACGTGAAATGGTGACAACCGTGTGTCATCTGCCTGTTGCATCTTGTTTAATACCACTTCAAACCCTGGCGGCTTCTAGCCCCGCATGCTCAGGTGTATAAAAGGTTAGAGAGAAAGAAACAGGCTCATCCCACAAATTGTTTTCTAGCAGTTAGCAATAAAAACAACTGGAATGCCTTTCTGAACTTTCTTGTCTTAGATAATTCCATTTTACTGTTTTCCGCAATACAGGGTGGTTTTTACTGACACAGCAGGGAACTAAAACCATGTCTAACAACTTACCTTCTCTTCAGGAAAAACAGCTCCATACTTCAGAATGAACCAGATCCTGAAAGACATTCCTGCCTTACAGCCTCAGGAGAAATAACTCCCGTTTCCAAAGTTATCAGATAAAAGCAAAACATTCACCTAACAGGCAGTGACAGAAATGGCATAAATGTAACAACAATGACAATGGCAGCCAGACAAAATTCACAAGAGTCTCTACACTGAAAACCCTACAGCTGAGATAGGTTTGTGTTTTTGCAATCATTTAAAAGGACATTTTCCTCAAATGTAACTCATCACACTCAATCTTCATTTACAACAGTGAATTACTGCTTTCTGTTTCCTCAGAAAGGACAGTGGTTGCTCAGCAATGTGGGATTCCTGTAGTACAAGAAAACAACAATTTCAAATCCAAGAAATAGTTCTTGTGGTACCATTTGTACCTCTTCCCACTTAAAACCAAATTTTTTGGGGAGACTGAACAACAAGACGAAAACACATAATCATAAATTTCTGTTGATGAACAGTATCTTCCCCAAGTTAGTGCTATACCCATGTACACTGATTAAAAAACCTTTTCCTTGTGGATAATTTAAGGCACGGGAGTAAAATCTATGTTTCCTCCCTGCTTCCAGCAAGAAGTCAACATCAACACAAGGAAAAATAATGTTAAAATTGCAAGACAAGACACACATCAAGGACAAAGTATATTTTCATATCAATAAATTAGTAGTTTGCATAACTTTCGGCCACAACTTTATACTTATGCTTTTCTATATTTGATTACCAAAGCTTGAAAAATTCATGGAGTCGGAAATTGGAAAATGGGTGACGAAATTCATCTTCATCAAACTTATTTATGGAAGGCAAAGTCTTTATAGCAGCTTTCTATGAATAGCCTCAATTATCACTACAAAATTTCTACTTTGCCTTATGCTACAAGGTGGATGGTGAAGAGAAGTCTCCTCATTTTGCAGATGAAGGCATAAGGCACTAGATGAAATTTTAGAAGTTAGGATTTTTGCAGGAAGTAACTTTCTAAAGCACAGTTTTACACCCTTGCTGCTGACAGAAGATGAAGACATGCCCAATACACTCCCAATATAGCACCAAGATTTTGGCAAATAATATTAAAAATTGTAATGCAGTAGATAACATTGAAGACTTTATCTAGAAATAATAATACTTTATCTAGAAATAATAATACTGAATATTTACTGAATTCTTATTCTGAATCAATTGTCCTATCTAGATTATTCCATTTAATCCCCAAAACAACCCTCTAAGGGAGGTGCTGTAATGATTCTCACATCACAGGTGAGAAAATCAAGGCATAGAGAAGCTCTGACTGCACACACAGCTTGTATGTGACAAAGGTCTTCACCATGACTTAAAATTCTCTGTATTGTCATATAAAACAATAAAGTAGGGTTTATATACATAAACTAGCTCACACTACTAATATAATTTATGGATTCGAGATCTGAAAAAGATAAATTCTCATTTTAAATAATGTGATTATTTCTTTTAATTAAAATAATCCTATTTCTTTTCTTTTCTTATAAAGCTCCTTTTTATAGATTTTTTTTTTTTTTTTTTTTGAGAATGATTCTCTCTCTGTCTCCCAGGCTGGAGTGCAGCGGCATGATCTTGGCTCACTGTATCCTCTGTTTCCTGGGTTCTAGTGATTCATCTGCCTTAGCTTCCCAAGTAGCTGGGATTACAGGCATCCACCACCCTGTCTAGCTAATTTTGTATTTTTAGTAGAGATGGAGTTTCACCATGTTGGCCAGGCTGGTCTCAAACCCCTAACCTTCATTCAGTGATCCAACCACTTCAGCCTCCCAAAGTGCTGAGATTACAGGCATGAGTCATTGCACCCAGCTCATCTTTTTATAGATCTTTAAATGGCTTATGTCATTTTATGCTTGCATGTGGGTAGCAAAATAAGCCATCGAAAGACCTCAAAAATGAGGCTTTATAAGAAAACAAAATATTCTAATCATGGAAATATAATCTGCCTTTCTGTTTTTTAAAATTATAATACATAGCATGTACAGGTGTTTAACATTATTATTAACAAGATTATTATAAACATTAAAATTCTATCACTTTGTGTACCTTTGATTTAGTGATCTAGTTAGAAATAACACACTCCAATGCCTACATAAACAAAGCAGCCAGTACTTACAAACGCAACATCTTGGCAGCAACAGCAAACAAAAGTGCATATGCCTCATCCAATAAGCAAAACTACTAAACACATCCAGTTGATGGGAATACAGGCCTAACATTTCCAAAGGTTCCAACTATTCAAGAGAAATCAAGAAGGCAGATTTTTTTTTCTTTTGTTTTCTTTTTTCGATGGCTGGAAGTCAGATTTTCCTGTGAAATCTGCGTATTTGATATGTTGGCAATAGATTCAAAATTTTCTAAACAATATTAAACCTGACTGCAGGCTGTATTTGACATGCTTGACCTATAGTCCTCTAGTTTGTAACTTATGGAATATGTTGCATTCTTACTGAGAGAAACATTTAAAAAGTATTTCTTTCTCATGTTCTATGGATCTATAAACACATTACTTAGGCTTTTTTCATCTATTCTTGCCTTTTTCCTTATTAAAAATTTACTTATGGGTAAATTAAAAACATAAAATCACAAATCACATGCACTATAAATAAATGATAATTGCCACATTGATTAATAGCAATAGATCCCCACTCTGACTTGTAGCAAAGATAAGAGCTTGGAGATGATGTGCATTCCCTGGAACATCCTTTCTCTCCCATGGAGGGAAAACACTCTAAATCTTTATGAATGAGAGTAATAAGATATAGCAATAATCATGAAATTAGTTCTAGGTTTTGGGTTGTTTTTGTTTTGTTTTGCTTTTTTGAGATGGACTGTCTTTCACCTAGGCTGGAATGCAGTGGCACGATCTCGACTCAGCGCAACCTCCACCTCCTGGGTTCAAGTGATTCTCATGCCTTAGCCTACCAAGTAGCCCAGGTAGCTGGGATTACAGGCACACACTACCATGCCCGGCTAATTTTTGTATTTTTAGTAGAAATGAGGTTTCACCATGTTGGCCAGGCTGGTCTCGAATCCCCGACCTCAAGTGATCCACCCGTCTCAGCCTCCCAAAGTGCTGGGATTACAGGCATGAGCCACTGAACCTGGCGAGCTCTAGGTTATTTTTAAAGGTAAATCATATCAAGCTTTTGGAATCATTACTGCAAACTTTACAAAGTCACGACTCACATGGTCCAGAACAATGTCACAATTAGAAGAATTTCCATTTTCTCTAGCATCTCCTACCATTGTCTCAAGGAATTCCAGAATAGAGTGCATAGCAACATGAAAGCCCTATTTTATATTATTCTCAAACAACACACAATGTACTGAAGCCACTCATTTTTCTACTCCAGGAAGACTCACTCATTTATCCACACCAGCCCACTTTTTCTATCTGCTTTCCTTGGCCACTTCCTCTGTATTTTCCATGCCCATCCTCATACACAAGTTCCCCTCCAATGGAGCTTCAAAGGAGTTAGTTTGTATTCCAATTTGATAGCTTTTCTCTGAAGAATTCATCCATTGATTGTTGTACTTTCTTTCTTCAGAGAGTGGAGGGCCCAGCGAGTCTGTGCACAGACACATACTAATGAGTTCTGCCCTATCACACAAGCATCAACTATGTGTGACACATGGCACTGCTGCCTGAATGCTATGAAACATGATTGAGAGGGCTGCCCTTGATGTCAAAGATTTCCTGCTACAGTCTAACTGAAAGTGAGGTACAGTAATGATCTTAGGCAATGTCTATTGATTCCAATCATGGTGCGTGGCTACTCTTCATCACTACTGGACACCCACACCAAAAACACTGTGATCATAACTTTATCACCATGTCAATGTAACAGCCATGTTCCAACAGGAGATGTAAAGACTGCAACAGCAGGTGGCATAGTTAAATTGACTGCAGAATCCAGTATTAGCCTACTTTGGGAAAAGCAGTCGTAGGATATACAATAAATGAAAACTTAGTGTTGCTACGAAGAACTGAAATCAAAAGAACCCAAGTGCCATTTTCTTGGAGCCTATTACTGCAGCAAGCCTAACTGTATAACACACACTATAATTTCAAGGTGAAATAGAAATATTTTGTTTCTTGACTACAACATAGTCAGGAGAATTTAATTTATCAAATGTTTCTTGAGCACCATAACTAGTGATCATTCTTTTCACTCAGCAGAGCTTAAAGGAGGAACTTCCACAGAGCAAGCAGAGAGTGCAGCTTCAAAGGCAACCTAGAAGGGGCAGCTGGGACTCCAAGGCTGGGCGGGGGAGTGCGTGGGCATCCTGACCCTGAGCAGCAGAGGGACAGTGCACTTGAAAGGACATGGAACAGCACTGCTGGCTGCAGCAGGGGTCTTCCACCCCACCCTTATGGAACCGGCGTAGTAGGAGAGAGTCACCACAGGGCTATTCTGAGAGGAACACAGTTGAACTGAGACCACATTTGTCCCACGTCCTCAAAGTGATTGTTAGACATATTTTGCTAATGGCATAATACTTAGAATCAGTCAATTCAATTCAATCTCTGAGAGGCCCCAAGGAAGAGGTCATTTTTTAGACTGCCAAAGTTACCTGGGAACAGTGTCCTATTTAGGTCATGGAAAAACAACAACTTCTTTAAGGAATCTACACACAAGACAACTTTGAGTACTCACAACTAAAATAACCACCATAAGCCAGGTAGACATCATTGCTTTCTCTGGGGCGGAGGGCCACCAAGAGACAGTCATAAAAAAGCAGATGAAAACAAGTTGTGTTAATTGGCTTGTTTCATACTATCACTTCCAAAGATCTGGAGAGCAAAAAAGAAAGACCACATTTGGGTTTTATGCTACTACTATATAGATCCTGTGAAAGAGATAGACAGGGCTATAAAAAAAATAAACAATGAGGACTTTGGATTAAAAGAACAAACATGCTCAGATACGGACATTAAAGTTTTGTCAATGTTTTACATGTGCTAAACTCACAAAATAGTAAACCTGAGAAATCTTTCATGAATTTCAATAGTTTTCCAATTTAGTTCCACCTTACAAAAAGAAAGCCTTGCATTTCCGCTCTTTGAATACTGTCAGTGAACAATTATTCAGAACCAAGCTGTGAGACTAAGTGTCTAAGAGCCCAGAAACAGCCAAAGGCAAAACAACCCATTGACTCTATTTTAGAAATGGTCAGCAAGCAGCAAGCATAAGGAGCACAATGGAGAGATCGCCACATGAAAGAATTACGTTGTTTGCTGTTTTTGTGTATTTTTTTTTTTTAAACTCTAGCTACTTGGCAACTCTCCTAGATCTCAGCTTTGGGAAAGAAATGTATCTCCCTGATGAAAAATGAGCTAACAGAGATCCCATTGATGGCCCACTCACCAACTCTGTACGAGTCCATGGGTTTCACCCTACACAAGAAATTCAACCAAATTGATTTTCCTGAACAGAGAAAAAGGACAGGGGGAAGTTGGGGAAAGTAAGCCAGGTATGTTTGCTCAGACGTAAAAGATACGACAGTACAATCAGAATAACATTTCATCTGACCACACGAAGCACAGTGGTTAAAATGTATAATTAAGCTTTCTTCTTTACTGCCAGCTCTTCGCAGGGAATTATAAATAAGCTCCTAGAATGCCATGGGTTTCTGTATTAGAAAAAGCAAACCACTGTATGTATTACCAGTTAACTTGAAGAAAAGGTCACAACAGAAATAATAGTTCTGAAAAATAACTTTGCTTTCTAGCTATAATCTTTCCCTCCCTTTAGATTTTGTCTCCTTTCCTTCCCATTTCAGCATAATTTATACTATTTGCTTTATTCTTGGTAATGTGTTTGGAGCAAAATTAGATCAGTTTAATTTTTTCAGTTTTCAATTTGTTTTCAAAATAACAACAATCTTTTATCTTACATTAAATGCACGCCAAAAATTTATTGTTTAGATTATGTTAATCCAGCTTAAAAATTAAGCAGTTCTCATGTAGGCTCTTAACAATAACACATCATTTTAGAGTGGTTCTGTTCTAGCCAACAAATATCCAGTGAAAACCTATTGGAAGTCAGGCCCTGTCCTAGGTGCTAGGACTACAAAGATGGCCAAGCTATGGCCCTAGAATTTTATAGTTTAAAGCAGCTATCTGAATCAATATTTTATCTGTGGGACGATAACAGAGAGGTGGTGTGAATAACCAAAAGCAATCCTATGCCTAACCCAAAAATAATGCAAATCATTAAAGGACACTGTCACTTGGAGTCATTCATGCTACTCCACTGCCTCTATTCCTCGCTGGGCCAGGAAAATGGTAGAAGAAAGTACAGGAGACCACAGAGTGGAGAATGTCTGGAGACAAAATCAGTTATCTGCTGCTAGATTGTCAAGGACTGGGAATACTTAATCTCCCATTTTTAGTATATAGAACTATGCATACTAACTCTCAGATAATTCTGCTTTGTTTGCTTTTAATTACCCATCTGCTAAGATTTCCAGTTTGCTTATTTTTGCATTTTTTCCCTCCAGTGATTTAAAATGGATTTTCTTAGCTTTGTGGGTTTTAAAATAATCACAATAAGAATAATTTTAAATCATTACATGAATCCGATTTAAATGAGCCTAAAAAGAAATGTAATATTTTCTGATCTTCCCAGTGTCAACTGTTTTCTTTAGAAAACTCAGTTTTCTGTTTTCTTTAGAAAACTCAGTTGACACTGGGAAGATCAGAAAATATTACATTTAGGTGTAAAGCAAGTACAGTGATGAAGACTGGGCCTTAAAACATGCAAATATTGATACCTTTAAAAGGGTGGTGGGTATATGGCAGTTCCTTAAATTGTCATTTTTCCTTTTAAGAACAAAATTTTATGATAAAAAAAATTTTAAATGGGTTTTAGACAAATAAATCAGGTTATTCTGAGCAAGTAACTTAAATCCATTAAACCTCAATGTCCTATTCTTTACACAGAGACAGTATAATTACCTCCAAAGTGTGCACCATTAGTTCCAAGAGAATGAGATCAACAGAGACTGTAGGTAACAAATTATCTGTGTGGGTCCATGAAACACAACTCAAGACACCAACCCTGATAGTGAGTAGGGTCATTTCTGAATTTAAAGAGCATGCCATATATTAGCTTCTCATCTGCATGCAGTCTCTTAGCCTCATGAAATAGGAAAAACCAAAAAAAAAGCAATAAATTACAAGTGGCTGTAAAGACTGCAAATCATAGCGAATAATCTGCAATCCAAATAAAACTTTCTGCTGAACAGAAATTTTTGATAGAAAAAAATTTCTGCTGAACAAAAGACTGAAAAATTTGCAGAGAAAGAATTTGATCTAGTACGCAGGAGACATCCTGAAATAACACTGAATTCATACACTTTGGTTAAACATCCCTGGGTAAATGCTAAAATCAATGTTATAAGGAATATAAAAAAAAGGCACAGAATATAACAAGGTAAAAATTATAAAAATGTAAAGCAGATTCAAGAAACAATGAAAAATCTGCTAAATTTTTTCATGTTCTGTTCTCAAGCTAGCCTAAAGGCAAAAGATACTTTGAAGAACACAGTGTAGAAGACCTCTTGGATTGCTTTACTCTGCCTTTCTATTATTTTTAGAAATTAATATCACCTCCTCATATCAGATGAGGAGGAGGACAGCCTTATGAAATATACAGACAGTCTTTAACACTCTTCAAGTGCTAAATGTTCTAAATATACTTCTGAAGGTTTGTTGAGCAGTCAGAGGAAAGAACTGTCTATTCTCCCTTTCAGAGAGCTTTGACAATGTTGAGTCCATCAAATAAGAATTAAGTGTTTAGACAGAAGGCGATGTAACCTGGTTTGTTAACAAGCCAAAATCTTGTTAGTTTCAGACAGTGTACGAAATTCAATTTAATTCCACAAAAGCTTTTGCAACCCCACCATATTCACGGACCCATTCTGGATCCCAGAGTTTCAAAGAGGTACATGCATAAATGGACCCTGTCCTCATCAAGCTCATAGTCTGATAGATACTGACACTGGATACTCCCAGACACAAAGTAGGCAGAGGGTAGAGAGTGCAGGGAGTGGAGGCTGGAAGGCCATCAAAAAGTCTTGTATGCTATGAACAAAATCCTCTAGGGATAAGATCAGTCTTTAAGTTAGAAAGATCATTGCAGCATCAGTGTGGAGGAGCCTAAAAGATGGGTAGGGGTGGGACAGGAACACAAATTGATATAAAGAGAGCTGTTACATCATAGTGACAATCTAGACAGGCAATCACAAAAGCTCGAGTGCAGGCCAGGCCACTGAGGATAGGAAAAAAGGGAGAGCTTTGTGCTACATTTAGGCAGTAAACTGTATTTCCAAATACATTAATACACAAAGAAAGACACAAGGAAAGGCAAATTTATTCACAGACGTCAACCTTTCTTTTTCTTTTTTTTTTTTTAACTTCCTTTGTTTATTTGTTTTTGTCTTTTTCTTTTTTCTTTTTTTTTTATTGCATTTTAGGTTTTGGGGTACATGTGATGAACATGCAAGATTGTTGCATAGGTACACACATAGCAGTGTGGTTTGCTGCCTTCCATCCCCTCACCTGTATCTGTCATTTCTCCCCATGCAACAGTCAGTAGAGTGAATCGGCAACCAACAGAATGGGAAAAATTTTTTGCAGCCTACCCATCTGACAAGGGGCTGATATCCAGAATTTACAAAGAACTAAAGCAGATCTACAAGAAAAGAACAAACAACCTTTCTTAATGGCAACACAGACATTTACTTTCCTAAAATACAGCATAATAATATGACAACTTATAGCATGACGTGGCACAGAATAGAACAAGACAAATATGACTTTGCATCTGAGCTGTCACTTAGAATCAGTCCCCGTCCAGGACAGTAGTTGACCAAGTCTGATTCCTTACATCTACAGTCTAAGATAATTACTGCAACAGAAAGCAAAAGCATTCACCATCTTAAAAATTAAAATATCTCCCCAAGAAAAAGTAAGAATTCTTGACTACTCAAGTCAGCTTTTAGGCCTTAGCACTCTGATGGTTATAATAGAAAGATACAAAAGATGAGGGCTCTAGATACACACAGCTCTAAGGAGCCAGGGAAAGCATCTCCTCATCAGCTACTCTTCCGATTTCTTGATATTCTCTATTATGAGAGAACTGCAACTGAATGCTTTTTGTTTTGTAAGTCTGCATTACACCTGGAGGAATGCATATAGTTAGGAAAATGTTTTACTTTTCCACCTGCAGGTAGGTAATAGCACATTTTGAGAACTTACGTATTACTATCTTACACTCAGGGCAAGACCATGATCTTTGACTTCCATTAGCCTTACCTTGAATGCACAGAAAATTAAGTTGCCTACCAAAATGACAGGTTTCACTACCCTGAAGCATACTGCCTCCCTCAGACAACATCTTTTGTGGATAGTGAGGCAAGTGACTTTTTGCCAGATTAACAACTAGCTACTAATGATGAGACAGCAGGTCCACTGAAGGCAGGAACTGTCTTCTCTGTTTGCTATCAATATCTCAATGACCAAGAACCGTGACTGGCACATGGTAGATGCTCAATAAACATTTTGAAACAAAATATCCTAAGACTATACTTTCAGGGATCATTTCTACAGTTTGTTACTAGAGAAGTTTCTCTGAATACGTAGAGCATGGAAACAAAATATCCTATTTCAACTTAGGGAAATGGGAGCTTTTCATCTACAATTTAAAAAAAGAAAAAAAAGCCTCCATGAAAGTTGGCTCTGGTGTTGATCAACAAACATGTCATTTTTGAAATCCCAAATAAATATAGTATAGTTCAATGTTTGTGAGCATGGTACATCTTTAGTTAGAAAAAGTGATTAATCATAAAACCAACTATCTCATTAGTGGTGGTAAAAACTTTTAGTGCAATCTTCACTTTAGATAACTTGAAGTATTCTTCTCTTCCCCAGACTCAGTGGAATCCCCTAAAAAGTCCTGACCAATCAAACTTAGTAAATATTATAAGGTTGGCCTTGGCCTCTGGCATAAGACAATAAAATGCAAAATGAAATAAAAATTCTGTAAGGAGTGGGTATCCCCAAGATCAACAATGTTTAAAAGACCTCAATAAGAAATCCAATGGTTACATGCAAACATCTTTCTGCACTCAGAGCATAAATCACTTCTCATATGGGCTTAGTGTCAGGGTTCTAGTTAATCATTCGGCTGTAGCAAACACTAAAAGCAATCAATCTCACAGGCTTTGGAATTTGTATAAAGACTTGCTGTCTTTACAAGCTAGTTTCCCCCAATCTGGATACTTTTAACTTTTCCCTCTGTAGCTAAAAGTTAACCAAAGTGATCCATCCTATCTTCAACCAACAGGCTGCCCTGTGATTTAGTAAAGTAAAAACAGGCCCTTTTAAAAAGGACAAATGGAAGGTATTTCCACTTCGATATTATATGCCAAGGAGAAACCCTTCATAATGTCTAAATTCTATTTAAAGACAAAGAAAGATAACATCGTAACATCGCAGTTGAAAAGATATGCTGTCTAGACTGTTGTTTTCCAATCTGTGTTCTGGGAAGATGCCAAACAATTCAATGTGTTGGGGAAAGACCAAAAGTGGACCAAAAAGCTCTGCTTTTATCTACTTTAGGGGAATAGTAAGAGATTTCACTGGAAAAATAAGTTCCTCTTCTAAAAGAAGTTTGAAAACTACTTATCTTGTCCAAAGTTTTGCACTCTTGCTTAAAGGCAGGCTAAAACTGACATTTCAGCTTCCTTTGGGAGTATGCAAGCTCTTCCTGAGATGGGCTTTACAAGCTCTGGGGCCTTCCTCCTGCCTGAGAAAACAGGCAAAGCTGCTCGAACCAGCCCCTGTGCTAACAACATAAAAAGAGAGCGAGCAGCATTATTGACCTTGAAAATTCTCACGGTGCAGTTATCTTGATTTTCTGCTTCATTATGTCCAATCTAAGGATTTGCCACTGATGTACCCAACCTCCCACTTACTTGTCCACGCTCCACTGCCTCTTGAAGCCACCACTGCATCTCTGACTTTGGTGAACACAAAAATACATATCACCCCTCATAGCCAAGAGGTTGAAGGGAGGTGCCGACGATGACAGGCAACTGTTATTCCCAGGCTCTCACCAGCTTGCTTTCTCAAGGTTGCAAAACTGAGCCTCCTCCAGGTAACACTAGCTGAAGTGTGAGACTGACTAAATGCCTGTCTTGAGGAATGTTGTCTGAGAAAGAGAGGAAAGTGTATGAGAAAATCAGTGAAGAATGTTATATCCCTAAGATGGATCATCACTTAGCCATTTAAAGGAATGAGTTAACTGTGTGTAGTGATGCAAAAAGATCTCCAAAACATATTATCAAGTGAAAAGGCTAAAATATACATATACTATATGCCCATTCAAGGAAAAAAGATATCCATGTATATATACATGGATGTGTTCACATGGAAAATGTCTAGAGGGAGACTCAAGAATCAGTAGGTGGTGTTTCCTGTGAAGAGTGAGACTGATGCTGGTGGGACAGTCTGCAGTGCACGGTATAAGTTTTTGTTCTGCTGGAATAATTTACTATGAGTATGTATTGGCCTAAAATAATTTTTGTAATACAACCAGAGATTGAGAAAAGCAAAGTCCTCAGCAAATAGAGCTTAACATGAAGAAAGAACCAATAAACACACATACAAAAGCCAGATATTCAAAAGCCAACTGCACATTCACTGCCAAGAATGCTCTCGTCCCGGGTCTAGTAACCAAAACATGGCACTCACTGTGGGCCTTTCACTCTGTGGGTACGGCCCCAGCTCTGCCATTTCCAGGATCATGCTATTACCAGTGACTGTCTCCTAAAGGGATTGAGGGGAAAGCCAAAATACAAAAAAAGGGCAATACAGTTCCAAGTCTGGTGCTTTATTCAGCACATAAAGAAACAGTAATATTGAAATAGCTCTCCCCAAAGAAAGACTATGAATTACAGTCTTTGTTCAAAAGTTTTTAAAAGAAGACTATTTCTCAAGCCCATGTTTCAAACTAAGAAAGTATTATTCACAGGAGGGTTGGGGTCCTTCTGCTGCCAATCAGGAAAATGCCTCATTTTCACTTGATAAAACAGAAGTCACATGGATTTTGCTGATGTATGCCTCTCTGCAACTTCACAGTACTTTCAGAAACCTTGTATATTCACAGTCACTATAATTCACAATAATAAATACTACTGAGAAAAGTAGGATGGATCCACTTAAAAATGGTACCTACTAAAAGACCTTGAGTAGTGAGTCAGGTTATTGAACATCTATGACTCGGTCCACAATAAGAAGCAGTGATTGCTCAGATTCTTAAAACAGGGGAACTTGATGCTTTAGATATATTTTGACATAAGTAATTAAGATCAGATACATAATTAATAGCTCTGTAGTATATAAAAATTGAAGTGTTAATTTAGAAGCTCAAGAATGCTTACAAAATCTCAATTCACTGCTAAAATTAAATTTTTTAATTTTCTTACATAATTGTAACAAACTTGTTTAAAAATCCCTTTGGATTTTCTCTACCCTAAGTTGCCACTGACTAGAAAGAATTTAAAGTATTCAGTTGTAATGTTACGTTGAGTTCTCTCATTATACAATGTGGTTTCAGCTGAAATTTGAGCAGAGAACTGGCTGTTTTCTTAAGTTCAATAGTTAACTCTGTGGTCCTGGACAACTAACAGCCTTCCTTGAGCTTAATTTCTTCATCAATAAAATTTAAAATTTCAATCAGATGGTCCTTCAGCTACTTTTCAGCTCCTAAAGTGTATGATTTTATGAGTCTCTGTAGCATATTACTCACCATTGTAAAAAGCAGTCATTTCTTTACTCCAAAAAAAAAAAACAAAACAAAAAACAAAAATAACAATCCCAAATAGCTCCTCATTTCTAGAAGCTGTTCTCATGTTCTGTAGAGGGGAAGACTGAGATTTGTAGTGAACAAGTGACATTTTCTTCACATACTATTCCAGACAACAACGCTCTTTTAATTTTTAATTATTTCCAAGGTCACTTCCAGATTAAACTACCTCCACATGTCAGAAAAATTCTTACGACAAGCAATTAGATTAAAGTTTTCCAGAAACCCCCAACCCAGAAAGCACCACAATAATCAGGTTACTGAGCACAAATGTTCCAACTAATGCTCAGCCTTTCTTGGACATACTGTCACCACGCAATCTAGTCCCCACGATATCCCTAACATCTTCCTAATAACACTTACCTAAAACATATCTAGTGACAAGAGTTGCTCACATTATCCCATTCCACACAATCCTTGCAGCAACTCAATAGGACAGACATAATGTCCTAGTTTCAAATGTAAGAAAGCATAATTAGAAAGTGCAGAACTGGAAGATAGCTCATTTCCTTGTTGGACAGTCTCCACTCTCCTTACAGGTTTCACTTGCCCTTAATTGGCCCCTTCCTCAGGGTCAGGTCTAAGGCTAAGGCCTTTTACATGTGTCATCACATTTAAACCAGTATGTGATAAGTCCTATAATTATGTCTATTTTAAAGACGGGGAAATTGAGACTCAGAGAAGAAACATGGCTTCCCCTCAGAGACTACTAACAGCAAAGCTAGAATTAAAGCCAAGTTTAACTGATTCTGAAGCCTGTATGATTTCATTATGGAAGATGACCTCCCTTCCAGGAACTCAGCTTCATAACTGTTCATTCCCTGTACATGCAAAATTGCTTTGTCAATGCATCATACTTTTCTTTCTTTAAAGTGGGAATCCGTGAGACTGTAAATTCTTTTGGTTTTGTTTGTTGGTTTGTTTTTTGGTGGGGTGGGGTGGGGCAGGCAGGACAGAGTCTCACTCTGTTACCCAGGCTGGTGCTATCATGGCTCACTGAAACCTTGAATTCTGGGACTCGTGATTCTCCTACCTCAGCCTCACAAGCAGCTGTGACCACAGGCACTTACCATCACATCTGATGATTTTTCTCACTTTTTGCAGAGACGAGGATTCCCCATGTTGCCCAAGCTGGTCTCAAACTCTTTTTAAACTGATCCTCCTGCTTCAGCCTCCCAAAGTACTGGGATTATAGGAATGAGCTAGCATACCCTAGAATTGTAAACTCTTTAAGCTGACAAAAATCATACGTTGTTCGACTTTGAATTCAAAGGAACCAGAACATTGCCACATAATAGTGGTCCATTAATCTTCGCTGAAATCATTAGCTAAGGATGAAAACAAACTTGTACCACCTTAATCCCTAAGTCACAATCTTCTACTAGAAATTTCCTAATATGGAAATTAAAAGAAAGGAAGAATAAGTGAACAAATGAAATATTTTGTAGGACCCAAATTTTAGTTGATGATTGAATGAAAACCTATTAGAAGGACAGAATAAACCGTAATGGAAATGAAAATACTTTCATTCTCCTTTCCACTGAGTTCAAAAGAAATCTAATCCCTTATTTGATACAACAAGACCAAATGGTTGAGCTAAATCTGGTTAAAAGATGAAAAATTACATTGGGAATTTATTTTATAATAAATATTTGCTGAATTGAGCCAAAAAATCACCAATGTCTTTTTTGGCAAATATCGGTGGTTTCCAGACCCACTTAGACCACACATTACCGGAGGTCCTTGGGATAAAAGAAAAGCCCTGACTCAGTTTCTGGTTTCAGTCCCCATGGAAAATCTATGGCACAAAGACAAGCAGCACTCCCTCAACAAAAACCATTCCCTCTCCTTTCCACCTCCCCTTCTTTCCTTTTTTTCCTTTCAGTTGCTTTATTATTTTGCCTCCTTGTGCACCAAGTACTTTAGAAGGTGATATAAATAAAAATAAAATTAATTAATTAATTAAAACCTGCAGAAATAAAGATTGTTGTGCTAAGACTTTCAGTGAAACACTGTGGATGAAACAGAGATTATCATCTCTATCTTTTCCTGAAGCCTCACTGAAGGAAGAGGAAAGGGGTAAGAGTATACAAATGCATAGAGGAGGTAACGACTGCAGGTGACAGATAACATCATTTTTAAATATAGAAAGTAGACAGACAAACAGTGACTGACATTTCAGTTTGCTCTGCTTTATTAAATACCTTCAAAGGGGGACCAATATTGCAGAACCCTTGAAAAACTGAAAAAGTAGAGCAATCAGGTACTTCTGACCTCCTCCTTCCAAACCCGATGAAAGACTGAAAATTCTGCCTCTGAGGACACTGAACCAGAAGACCTCTGACCTAGGGATGACCAAGCACAGTTCATGGGTGGGAGTGAAACATTTTACTGAAAAGGAGGGAATAAGTGAAAATCTGATTGCTTACTCAATAGGAAGACCACCAGCTTGTCTCAAAAATACTGGCTTTTTGTCTCCCTTTGAAGAAAACTAAAGATTTTTCTACTCTAATAAAACTGATGGTACAAGATTAAGGACATAAAGGTTGACATTTGAGGATTTCTCCAATGATGTGGTAGAGTCCCCACCTAATCAGATCACCCAACTAAGAGGCTCATCCATTGACAAATGCTGCCCATTCATACAGAGCTTCCAACCACTTTTTTAATATTTTGCTAATAAATATAAATGGATAATCAAAGATGGCCAAACATTCAACATAAAAGATAGAGACCATATGAAAGAAAGCTATAGGAAACAGAGGAAACAAGGGACAGAAGAAAACTCAAAAAAAAATTATATGGAAAATTTTTGGAGGTCAGAAAAAATACTGCAGTCATGAAACAAAAGACTGTAATACTAACATTTTGGGAGGCCAAGGCAGGCAGATCACTAGGACTGAGCAGTTCAAGACTAGCCCAGCCAACATGGAGAAATCCCATCTCTACTAAAATTACATAAATTAGCCAGGTGTGGTATTGGGTGCCTGTAATTCTGCTACTCAGGAGGCTGAGGCAGGAGAATCACTTGAACCTGGGAGGCAGAGGTTGCAGTGAGCCAGAATGGTGCCACTGCACTCCAGCCTGGGAAAGTAACAGAGCCAGACTCCATCTCAAAAAAAAAAAAAAAAAAAGGAGAGAGAGAGAGAAAAGAAAAGAAAAAGAAAGAAGGAACAATGAGAGAATGAGAAAGAATCCTATTTTTAAAAACTTAATGGTAGTTTTAATCTACCATTAAGTTTTAATGGTAGATTAAAATCTCAGTAGAAGATCAGAAGATAAAGAAACTTCCCAGAAAATAAACAAAAAGTCAAAGACTTTGAAATTGAAAAAGCAAAGGCCTTTTAAAAAATAAAATAACATGAGATGACTCATCTACTGCAGCAGGGTGGGGAGGATAAGATAAAAGAGAAGACAATGTAGATGTTTGTTCTCCTGAAGAAGAAAATAGAGAAAATGGAGAATAGAAAGAAATCATCAACATAATAATTTAAGAATAATTTCCAGAACTGGAAGTCATGAGAGTCCATATTGAAAGCCTCTCCTATATACTTTGCACAATGGACTAAAAAAAACAAAAACAAAAAATATATCATGATATATCATCATGAAATTTGAGAACACTAGAGATAAGGAGAGGTCCCAAAATATTCCAGAAGTGAGTAAAAATCCAGGCACAAATGACTGTGAATTATAATGGCTTACATCTTCTCAGTAACACTAGAAGGTAGAAGATAAGGGAACTAAACCTTCAAACACCAAGGGGAAATCACTTGCAACCTAGAAGTCCATATCCATCCTTAATATTAAATAAGAATTAAGGTAGGATCAAGATGTTTTAAATACATACAGTCTAAAAATTTTAGATTAGCCATCTCATTTTTTAAAATGAGTCATTTCTAATGCACCTTTATTCAGAAGGCAAGTAGAAAATATGGCTCCACTAAAATTAGAGAGCAAACAAAAAAAGCTGAAAACAAAAGATTCCAGACTCTGGGAATTTAATACAGGAGAGCTCATAAGTTAAGACAGGGCAACAGCTGTGTCATTAGCCTAGAAAACATCCAAGAAAAAGGCAGGGTTTGGATAACTGCCGTATAGATGTCTCCTAGTAGGTTAAAAAGAAAGAAAGAAAGAAAAGAAGAGAAAAGAAAAGAAACAGACAGATTACCTAATGCTTTTAATCATATTGATGTCAACATTAAAGTATGGGATCAACATTAGAGTCTTGTCAGGGTGTTTAAGAATAAATTGTGAAAACACATAAAAAACTAAACAAACAAAAAACATGAATCACCAATTTCCAAAAAAACCCTAAAAGTGACACAAGAAATCAATGAAATTATAATGTACGATGTGATACATCTATGATCAATATTTATATGGTCATAATAAAGTCAATACTAAAAACTGATTTAACAGACAACTATGATATAACTATATGGGGAACATTTGCTTAGTGAAATATTTATAGAGAAAATGATAGAATGTGTGGGATTCACTTCAGAATATCTAGTATAGGGGAATGTGAGGGATCAGAAGGTAGTAGATATGGATAAAACAAGTTTGATCACGACCTAAGACATTGTTAAAGCTAGAGAATAGATACACTGGGGTTTACTACACTGTTCTAGCTATGTTTGGGGGTATAATTTTCAATAATAAAAAGCTTTAAAAATAATCTTGGGAAGATAGGAAGAGGAAGGAGGAAAGTGTTATGGAATATAAAGGAAGAGACCAGAAAAAGATGCATAGGGTACGTGCATACAGTTTATACAAGGACTATATCATCTATGAAAATCAGTATATATCTGTAACTAAAAAGATCAAGAAACACAGCAGTATAAATAACATGTTATTTTGCAATGTGGAAGAGAAAGTGCTGAAAGTATTCAAAGTAGTTGCTTCTGGAGAGTGGGAGAACTTGTGTAGGGAACTGCTGTTTTTTTACTACAAAGCTTGTTTAACTATTTGAAATTTAAGACTTTGTACATTATTTCTTTAATTTTAAAAAAATGAACATAGCAATTAAAAAAAAACAGTATGCTACAGCTTTTGGGTTCTGGATACTTGAGTAGTCTATTCTGACACTGCTATAAAGAAATACCTGAAACTGGGTAACTTATAAAGAAAAGAAGTTTAATTGACTCACAGTTCCGCATGTCTGGGGAGGCCTCAGGAAACTTACAATCATGGCGGAGGGCACCTTTTCACAGGGTGGCAGGAGAGAGAATGAGCACCAGCAGGGGAAAATCCAGATGTTCATAAAATCATCAGACCTCGTGAGAACTGGCTAACTTTCACAAGAACAGAATGGGGGAAATTGCCCCCATGATTCAGTGACCTCCTACTGGGCGCCTCCCACAACACATGGAGATTAGAGAGATTATAGTTCAAGATGAGATTTCAGTGGAGACACAGCCAAACCATACTAGTACTTTTTAAGAATTTCTTTTAATGTAATTCTTATATAGCTTTTTCAATAAGAAAAATATTAAAAGTTTTGTAAACTTGAAAGTATTTTATAAATTGTGTTTGCTGAGCTCATTGAGGCTGTGTGCATGTAGCCACAGTGGGTATTAAAAGCTTCTCATAGCTCAGTTAGGTTCTCAAACGCTTCCTTCAATGCACTCACCTCAGAGTTGTTCTCTCACATAAATGATTTTGAGATATCTATGTGAACATAAACAATAAAATTAAATAAAAATAATAATCATGATAAAATAATAAAAATAAGAAAAGTGGTAAATAAAAAGCAACCACACTTCCACCTCTCTTGGCTTGTATATGTATGTATGTGTATGTGTGTATACATATACATACACATGTATATATAGTATATATATGTATATTATGTGTATACACACACACACACACACACACACATAACTTCTGGCCATGAAAGCATCTGAGAAATTAACTCTGGGAATCACTGAATATGAACCCCATTACTCCAAAAGCTGCCCCTTCTGTCATTTCAAAACCCACAATTATCATCCTGTTGTAAACTGACTCAGCACTTTCAGAACTGGTTAAGATGATTTAGATGAAACTTATTTTAAAAGATTATTTCTAATGTTGGAGGAAGTATTGGAAATGAACACTCTCATACACTTTTGTTGATGATGAGACTATAACCTGGCATAATATTTCTAGAGGGTGATTTAACAATAATATAGGAAGCATTAAAAATGAATATTGTTTTTGGCCGGGCGCGGTGGCTCAAGCCTGTAATCCCAGCACTTTGGGAGGCCGAGGCGGGTGGATCACGAGGTCGAGAGATCGAGACCATCCTGGTCAACATGGTGAAACCCCGTCTCTACTAAAAATACAAAAAATTAGCTGGGCGTGGTGGCGCGTGCCTGTAATCCCAGCTACTCAGGAAGCTGAGGCAGGAGAATTGCCTGAACCCAGGAGGCGGAGGTTGCGGTGAGCCGAGATCGCGCCATTGCACTCCAGCCTGGGTAACAAAAGCGAAACTCTGTCTCAATAAATAAATAAATAAATAAATAAATAAATAAATAAATAAATATTGTTTTCTTCCAGAAATTTCATTTCCAGGTATTTATCCTAAGAAAATAAATTAGTGATTTGCACAAAGATTTAGTTATGTTTATCATAGCACTATTTATAATTGCAAAAAAATCACAAAAACCTAAATATTCGCTTGGTGATTGGTACACTGGAATAAATTATGAAACATGCATACAACAAAATACTATGTGATTAAAATAATTCTGTAGAAAGATATTCAATGACAAGGAAAAATACTCATGTGTTAAGTGAACAATAATTACTGAACATAATACACACTGATCAAATTTTTATAAATATATGTGAATCTATAAGCAAAGAAAGAGGTTCAAAAAATATAGATCAATAACAATGGTTATCTGGGATTTAATTTTTTCAAGTGAATCATTTTCTTCTTTTTGTATATTTATATTTTCTTCAATAAATATGCATCACTTTACAATGAAAAAACGTAAATAAATACAGGAGCTACAAAAGTACTTCTATCTTTTTAAAAACATCAAAATTAACACAAACAAAACACACAGAAAAAGAAAAGATGGTTGTTAAACAGCAACATTGACTTGAATATGTTTTTTGGTCCGAACAATAATTCTCTAAAGTCATATAGTACAGTATCATCAAAGGTTAATCAAATGAATGTTTCTAAAAACATTAACTTTTTACATTGATGCTCTGTATTATATGTTTTTATTCAATCAATATATGTTCCTTTTTCTTTGAGTTGTATATATTATTCTTTTTCTTCTTGAGATTTTTGTCTTTATTTTTTATTTATATGTATATTTTAAAGTTATAAATGTCCCTCTATTCAATGCTTTAGCTATAGTTTATAGTATTTTTTTCATTCTGCTCAAATTGTTTCTCTTGTGATTTCTTTTTCAATGATTAAGAAAAAATACTGACTTTTTTCTAAAATATTTGGGAAATTTTAAAGTACATTTTTGTGATTGAGTTCTAGCTTAATTTCTCAGTGTTGAGAGGTATACTTCTTAGATTTTAATTTTTTGGGTTTTTTTTGTTTGTTTGTTTTTGAGACAAGGTATCACTGTGTCACCTAGGCTGGAGTTCAGTGGTCCTATCTTGGCTTACTGCAACCTTCATGCCCTGAGCTCAAGCAATCCTCCTACCTCAGCCTCCCAAGTAGCTGGGACCACAGGCCCACAACATCATACCTGGCTATTTTGTTTGTTTGTTTGTTTTTTAAAGTAAAGACAGGGTCTTACCACATTGCCCAGGATGGTCTCTAACTCCTGTGATCTGCCAGCCTCGGTCTCCCAAAGTACTGGGATCATAGGCCTGAGCCACTGCACCCAGCTAGGGTTTAATTATTTGGAAATTAAAACTTGCTTTATACCTGGCATATTCAATTTTGGCAACTGTACAACATGCACTTTAAAAGAATGTGTGTTTTGCAGTTGTTGAATGCACTATTTTATATACTATGTATCAATTAGGTCAAGTTAATTAATTCGTTCAAATTTTCTACATCTTCTGATTGTCTACTTATCTATAAATAACTGAGAAATATATATTAAAATCCACATTGTGGTTGTGAGTTTGTTTATTTCTCCTTGTAGTTCTGTTACTTTTTGCTTTATATATTTTAAAACCCTGTTATTAGGTGTATGCATATTTAAAAGCAGTACATCTTCCTAGTGGATTGACCCTTATATCATTGTGAAATACACTCTTAATAATTCTTCTTGCCTTAAGACATCCTAGCTACATTGGCTTTCTTTTGGTTAGTGTTTGCATGATATCTCATTTCCCAACCTTTTATTTTCATCATTTCTGAATCCTTATTTTTAATATATGTTTCTTTTAAGCACCATATAGTTAGGTTTTGTTTGTTTTCCAATCTGATATCTTTGTCTTTTGAAAGGAAGCTTGACTATTTTATATGTAATATAATTAAGATGTATTCAAGTTTAAATCTTCTATGTTACTATTTGCTTTATACTTGTTTCTTTTTCTCTTTTTGTCTTATTTTGGATTTATCACTAATATTTATTATTCTGTTTCCCCTTTATTTGCTTGTTAGTTGCACTTAACTATTTTTTTTAGTTATTACTTCAACCATTAAAACATGCATCTTTGACCTATGTAAATCTAATCTAAATTCATATTTTTACTACTTCTTCGACTATGCATAGACCATAGAACACTTTTTCTCCATTTAACCTCTTCCCAAATTATATATCCAATTTTTTGGATAGTCAAGAATCATTTAGCTTTACCTACATATTTGCCCTTTTTTATTGCTCTTCATTCTTTCCTATATCTCTGAGCCTCCAACTGGGAGCTTAAACATATTAATCATAATTATTTTAAAGATTATATCTGATGACCCTATTCATTACCTGAATTCCTGGTGGATCTTTTTGTATCATCTGTTTTTTTCTTTTAGCTTTCAGTTACATCTTATCTATTCATATGCCTGGTTATTTCTGCTTGAGTACAGAATATTTTAAATGAAAAGGTATCAGAGATAACTGAAGGCTCTGGATGATGCTATTTTCCTCCAGAGAGGAATAATTTTGCTTCTGGCAGGTGATCAGTTGAAGGGCGCCAGTAATTTCAAACTCTCTTAATCCAACTAGATTGACCTAATTGATAGCTCAGCTTCAGTCTTTACGGAACTAGTCTATCTCCTGCTCACTCTTACTCAAAGGATGCAGCCCTTCAAGTTCTCATATGAAAGTATGTCTAGAGCATTTACCAGCCCCTCTCCCAAGTAGGCCCAGTCTTATTTTTTAATTTTATTTTTCCATAGGTTATTGGGGTACAGGTAGTATTTGGTTACATGAGTAAGTTCTTTAGTGGTGATTTGTGAGATTTTGGTGCATCCGTCACCCAAGCAGTATAAACTGCATCATATTTGTAGTGTTTTATCCCTCGCCCCACTCCCATACTTCCCCTCAAGTGCCCAAAGTCCATTGTGTCATTCTTAGGCCTTTGCATCCTCATAGCTTAGCTCCACACATGAGTAAGAACATACAACATTTGATTTTCCATTCCTGAGTTACTTCACCTAGAATAATAGTCTCCAGTCTCATCCAGGCCACTGAAAATGCTATTAATTTATTCCTTTTTATGGCTAAGTAGTATTTTACTGTGTATATATAACACAGTTTCTTTATCCACTCATTGATTGATGGGCACTTGGGTTGATTCCACGATTTTGCAATTGTGAACTGTGCTGCCATAAACATGAGTGTACAGGTATCTTTTCTGAATAATGCCTCATCCAATTTTGATTCTCCATCAGCCCCATGATTGCATTAAAAGCTATGCTCAGTTTCTGAGCCTCTCAATTACTGCTTTTGGGCCTTTCCTATCCTGGATCTTGGTCCAATAATTTCTTACTATATTAATAGCTTTCTTATGCCTTTAAGCAGAAGATTGTTCAAATTGTATCCGTATTTTCTAGTTGTTTTGAGTGGGAGACTTGGTTAAAATAACATAGTCTGTCATTGTCAAAAGAGAACTCCTGGCTGGGCACAATGGCTCACACCTGTAATCTTAACAGTTTGGGAGGCTGAGGCAGGTGGATCACCTGAGGTCAGGAGTTTCAGACTAGCCCGGCCAACGTGGTGAAACCCCATCTCTCTAAAATTACAAAAATTAGCTTTATCCGCTAGTTGGATGGGGTATATTATATCCACTGGTATATGATATCCACTATATCTACTCGTTGGATAAAGCTAATTTTTGTATTTTTAGTAGATATAAATATTTACTAAATTGGTGGTGGTAGGCACCTATAATTCCAGCTACTCAGGAGGCTGAGGCAGAGGAATCACTTAAACCCAGGAGCAGAGGTTGCAGTGAGCCAAGATTGTGCCATTGCACTCCAGTCTAGGTGACAAGACCGAAACACCATCTCAAAAAAAAAAAAAAAAAAGAGAACTCTCCCACTTAACAACTATTTAAAATGAAATCACAAATAAACATTCTTTTCATAACCCACTTCAATTTATCCACGGACCATACTCAGTTAAAATAAAGGTGACAAAGATAGTTTGTGTACACTAGAAGTAATAAGCCAGAGTTGAACAATGAGAACACATGGACACAGGGAGGGAAACATCACACACTTGTGCCTGTTGGGGAGTAGGGAGCTAGGGGAGGGGTAGCATTAGGAGAAATACCTAATGTAGATGGTGGGCTGATGGATGCAGCAAACCACCATGGCAAGTGTATACCTATGTAACAAACCTGCACATTCTGCACATGTATCCCAGAACTTAAAGTATAATTTAAAAAAAGAATAAGCCAAATTTCAACTTCTATAAGAGTAGAATGTCTTCAAAAAAAAAAAACTCAGAATCTCCCAACCCATCACCCACCTTTTATCATTGGCTCTGACTTGTAACTATTCTAAAAGCCATTTTCTCTCTCAAAAGAAAAATGTCAAAATATTCTTTATTTTTTTGCTAGTAGTTTATAACATTATAAAATTTGGGAACTGTAGATGATTTTAAACATCTTCTAGCTCAGCATTATCATTTTACAAATTAAGAAATTGTGGTTCAGAGGTGAAATAATTTGCACATGGTCATACAAGTTCCTGAAGGAACCAGAAAACTAATCCAGTTCACATTCCGGGCATCTGATCTAGAGATCTAAAATAAAAGTGCAACTTCAGAAAGAAGTTTATTAAAGACATAAATAAAATGGAACCAATCCTTACAAACAAACTAAGGAAAAAAACGAGGACAGTTAGAAATTTGAGTGTGACTAAATACATGTGGTTATTAAAGAAAAACTAATTATTTGTTAGGTATGATAATATTCTCTCGGGTATATTTTTTAAAGTCACTATTATTTATATATACATACTAAAATATTTACTGAGGAAGTGATATTATTAGGATTTATTTCAAAGAAAGAAGGAAGGTGTACAGATTAAATAAATAGTTCATGAATTAATAGATAGTGATAATACATGGGGGTCCATTACACTATTCTTTTATATTTGTTTGAAATTTCCCATAATAAAAAGGAAACATTTAAAAAGAAAATGTAATGCATAAAAAGTTCAACTCAGTTGGGCCTTTTCTCCTAATCAAATAAAAAAGTTACCAAATGAATGAATTAAAGGGTGCTAAAGGCCAAATTCAGTTATAACAATATAGTTCACCAATGTCTCTAAATTGAAAAAATCTCACCCAAAAGCCCAAATAATTTAAGTAATAACTTCTGACAACTAGGTAAGCTAAGTGGAGATAGGAGGATTGATGCATTATTAAGCATAATTCAATATCCTGTTTTATATTTTGTCTCACAAATACTAATACTATTGTTCACAGAGTCTTTTTTTAAATCTTAAAGAAATTATCTTATTTGTGCTAATGCAACATTCGTGCTTAGCACATTCTCAACATTCTATAACCCAGACTCTTTTCCACTAATGATGCACCCCACTGTGGAATACTGGCTGTATTTGGAGTATTTCAGATTCTAAGAAAGAATTATTAGAAAGAAAAGGGTAAACTGGTAGAAGTAAGAGTTGAAAGGTAAAAAGAAGTCCCAAAGATAAAAACAAATCAAAGTTCTTAGGTCTCCTGCAAATTGCCCTTTTATACTTAACAACAGCTAAAAAGTCCTAATTTGTAGGAGGGAAAGCCCAAATATAACACTGGAGAAAAACTCTGGAGAATGATTTTATCATATACACCATCAAATTTCCCTCCTCAATCAATAGTCTGTTAAGTGTTCATTTATTGGCTATGCCCCAGTTTCTTCATTCCTCTGTATCCTTGCTTGTCATACTGTCACAACCCAAAGTCCTGATTCTCAGCCCATAGTGTCAAGAGCTGTCTGCCAGCCTGCCCGAGGCTGGCACTGCACTACTCCACCATCAGTGACTGCCTGCAGAAGGCAGCACATTATTTCAGAAGGGGCTAGAAACTTACCTCCAAATAATGAGGTAGGATATTCCCAAATGAGGCAAGTCTGTAAGCCCAAAATTGTGAGCTCTCAGTAAGCTGGATCATTCTCATTTAAATAAGCTGGATCATTCTCATTTAAATACACAGATGTGCATATCTGCAGTGCACATGCATGTGAGCACAGGTACACGCACACACACAAAGAACAGTGCTTATTAATCCCAGGTACCGGAAGTTAGAGAGATCCTCAGGATTCACTAAGTGTTCACTAATTTAAGACTAAGAAAGATCAACTTAAAAAAAAATAAATAAAGCTACAATATAATAGCAGCTTACGTAATATCAGCTAACACTTGTCAAATGCATACTCTGATACAAGGCAAGCATTGTGCTAAGTGAGGAACCCACCTTATCTTATATGCATTCATGTTCTCATGCACAGATTTATCTCATTTAAGTCTCAGAACTGTAGAAGAGAGATACCGAAGTACCTATCATTTATAAAGACAGAAACTGAGACTCAGAGAGATTAAGTCACTTGTCCAGGAACACACAATGGTAAGTTGCAGGGAATTATTATGTAATAGTTGTGATCTTCTTATCAAGGCTTGAAAACCAGTCATGATTATGAAAACAGGTAGCAATAACATACAATTAAGAGAAATTACATAACCCTCTGGATATATTTCTCTACACAGATCCCGGATGAAAGTCCAGGCTTATCAGTAATATTGCTGATCCCTGGGTTACTTTTCCCTGATCTTCTGACTGTATCCTCACCAGATATTGGCATTAGGCCCAGCCCTCCAGAAACAACTGAGTTCTTACCCTGGACCTAAATGCTCTCTATGGCCATCCTTACTTTTCTTAGCTAAGTTCCACATTTGGGTAAAATAGGACTATGAACTAAAGTGCTCTTTACTAGATGTGCTGATCATTATCACTACTCAAAATGAGAGCAATTGCGAAAATCAAGTGATGCTCAATCTGGCACCAGAACCTCCAATGCCACCGGATATGAAGCTTTATGCAGGCAAGAAATTAGAGGCAGATCCAACCCTCGGCCTAAAACCACCTGTAGAAGAAAGGCAAGCTCCTGGTAGGGGAGTCCAGTGGGAAGCTTCCATCTTAGATTAAACCAGTGCACACTGTGTGCACCCAACCACTAATAACATGAACTTATTGCCCACTTACTACTACCAACAAATACAATTCATCCAGCCTTCTGTATGTACCAGGTACTTCATTAAGCATTTTATACTATTGCCTGTATTAACTCTTAAAGCAATACTTATCTCCATTTAACAGATAAGAATTCAGAAGCATAGAGAGCCTTAGTAATGTGTCCAAGGTGACACAGAGACAGGCTTAGAACTCAATGTATCCTAACTCCAAAGCACATGCTATTAACCATGACTCACATTGCCGCACACACACACCTAAATTCAGATGCTGAAGTTCATCTCTCCTTCACAGAGTAAGTGAAGAGACACCCAACAATGCCAAGACAACACACCAGATGTGGGGCACTTTCTTCTGGGGCTCAATGCAGCCTCCTCAGACAGTGCTTGAAGTTTCCCTTGTCAATCACCTCCATTTCTGAGAGAGGGCACTATTATCACTCATAAATCAATAGTTATGACATTATTAACATAATTAAGATGGTAATTATTTTTTAAAAATAAAAAATATATAATCTTCCTAAGAAAAGCTATACAATCATTCTCTTCTATTCATTATATCTAAGAGAAAAAATATATATGTACATATATTTATATACACACACCAACACAGAAGTATACATATATAATCAAGGAAGTTATTTTACTTAACATTTAACAAGAAATATTCAAATTATCCCCTGGAACCAACAGGGTCTATAAAGAGCGTAGGAGGTGGCCTTAGACCATCCTAAGTTTCACATCTTTTCTTTACCTGAGGGAAAAAAAATGAATCAAAGGACTATGAAAGCCATGTATCATTCAGCCCTGTTTAGGTTCAGTAAAAAACACAACCAGGTGGGTGATTCTTAGGTCAGGATTTTGAGATATAGCATTAAGTCTATTTCCCTTCCAGAGCTTTCCTTGCTGAAGGACTTGTTTCAGATGGCACAGTGCCAGTGGTCTCTGGCCCTGTATGTGCTGGTGCCCAATCCTCTGTGAAGGCTTCTCATGGAGTCTCATTCACCCCTGTATCCCAAAACCGAGCACAGTGCTGGCACACAGTAGGTATCCCAAAAGCACTTATGGCATGAGGAATTAAACGGATAGGGTGGGGAAGCTCACACTGGAAGAGCTATTTAGTGTCATCGTCTCCGCTGCGCTTCACTGTCAGCATAAAAGCTCTAAGAAGTCCTGTGGGAACTCTCTCAATGGTACACAAAAGGGCAGGACATCAGGGTAGTATATGTTCAAGACTTGGGTTCTTCTGAACTCCGGCTCAAACATCTCCTCTGCCATTCATTAACTGTGTGGCCTTTGACATGTCCCATAATCTCTTTGAGCCTCTTCCTCATTCAAGAACTGGAGAGATTAGACTGCGAGCTGCCTAAAGTTGCTTCCAATTCTAAAGTGCTATAATCCTACTTCTCTTACCATTAGTCTCAGGCCAATATCTCCCTTTGCATGCTGCAAGTTTTATTAGTTTAAAAACTATACAGTTGATCCTCATTACACATGGATTCTGTAATTGGGAATTCTCCTAGTGGCTGAAATGTGTTTGTAACCCCTCAATTAATATTTATAATACATTCATGGTCATTGAAGGACATGCACAGAGCAGCAAAATTGTTGTCACCCAAATGCACACATTCCCAGCGGAGGTCAAACGAGGCACTATACTCTGTTCTCCAGTTTCAGCTCCCATACTGTAAGCAAGTGTCCTTTTCACAAACTATTCAGTACCCTGTTTTTCACATTGTTGTGCTTTTTGTGTGACTTCACTCTTAAAATGGCCCATCCTAAGTGCAATAAGGCTGTGATACGTCTTACAGAAAAAACACATATGTTAGATATGCATCACTCAGCCATGAGTTACAGTGCTGTTAGCCATGAATGAGTTCAATGGTGTGAATCAACAATATATATTAAGTAAGGTGTCTTAAAACAGAGGCACACATAAAACACAGTTAGGTATTGATCAGCTGTTGGGAATGTTGAGATTAGAGGCTCACAGGAGAATTTTAAGCTTATATTTCCCCTAGGAGCAACAGTTCAGTATTTGTTAATTCAGTGTTCGTGGCAACTTCATAGAACATGACTATTGCAAATAATGAGACTACTGCAAATAAAGAGTATGCCTTCAGTCCAGACCTCCTCATACAATTGTGTGGAAATGTAAATGACACTCCCAAGAGTTGTGCCCTAAACAATCTGCCCAATCATATGCAGTAGTGATGTACTTGATATATGATCTTGTTGGAATGGACAATAGAGAGAAAAACAAAATGGAAATATCTATCCTTAGCATATCTCAAGTTAAAAAAACTCTTCTAGCACTCGTGATGAAATTATTTCACATGACCTAGACTCCTGACATGAGTGAACCCATTTAGGAACCTGGGTGCCTCCCGAAATGTGTTTCCTGTATCCCTCTTATGCTTACATAAGTATTCTGAATTTTGCAAGAAACAGTCCAAGTATTTCCATGCTTTCTCTGCAGATCAGTTTGTAACTGTCATTAATAATTTCAAATGATGCCCCCATGAGAAAGTTCTCCACAATCCACTGCAGAAACACAGGCCAGTAACAATAAATAATTCATGCATGCACCTGAAAGTCCTACTAGGAAGATATACTGGGAGATTTTCTGAAAGGAGAAGGAACACAGAGGCAGGAAAAAGAGAACATTAAAAGAAAAAGAAAAAAAAACAGGAAAAAAAAGAAAAGAGGAAAGAATGAAAGAGAAAGATTAACTATGATGGCCAGAGTTTTAGAAATAAATGCAACTTCAAAAAGGTATAAGCAAGGCCAATCAAGATTTTTTTTTTGAATTTGCAAATGCACAGGGAAGTTTTGAGCTTATCTCTCTTTTGTAATATGGTTTGCTACTGTATGTCTCAAATATACAGTCAGCCCCATCACATCATTGAAGATATAAAAATTTTATACAATTAAACCCCACTAACACGCAATTGTCCTTTGAAGCTGTTAGGACTTGGATTAAAAATAAAAAAGAATATTATTTTTACACTTCTTTCTTTTTATCTTTTTTTAATTGCATTTTAGGTTTTCGGGTACATGTAAAGAACATGCAAGATTGTTGCATAGGTACAGATGTGGCAGTGTGATTTGCTGCCTTCCTCACCCTTACCTATATCTGGCATTTCTCCCCATGCCATCCTCCCCCAACTCCCCATCCCCCACTGTCCCTCCCCTATTTCCCTCCAACAGGCCCAAGTGTGTAGTGCTCCCCTCCCTGTGTCCATGTGTTCTCATTGTTCAACATCCGCCTATGAGTGAGAACATGCGGTGTTTGATTTTCTGCTCCTTTGTCAGTTTGCTGAGAATGATGGTTTCCAGGTTCATCCATGTCCCTACAAAGGACACAAACTCATCGTTTTTGATGGCTGCATAATATTCCATGGTGTATATGTGCCACATTTTCACTGTCCAGTCTATCATCGATGGGCATTTGGGTTGGTTCTAGGTCTTTGCTATTGTAAACTTTGCTGCAATGAACATTTATGTGCATGTGTCCTTATAGCAGAACGATTTATAATCCTTTGGATATATACTCAGTAATGGGATTGCTGGGTCAAATGGAATTTCTATTTCTAGGTCCTTGAGGAATTGCCACACTGTCTTCCACAATGGTTGAACTAATTTACACTCCTACCAACAGTGTAAAAGTGTTCCTATTTCTCTGTATCCTCTCCAGCATCTGTTGTCTCCAGATTTTTTAATGATCACCATTCTAACTGGCGTGAGATAGTATCTCAATGTAGTTTTGATTTGCATTTCTCTAATGACCAGGGATGATGAGCATTTTTTCGTATGTTTGTTGGCCTCACGTATGTCTTCTTTTGTAAAGTGTCTGTTCATACCCTTTGCCCACTTTTGAATGGGCTTGTTTGTTTTTTTCTTGTAAATCTGTTTTAGTTCTTTGTAAATTCTGGATATCAGCCCTTTGCCAGATAGGTAAACTGCAAAAAATTTTTCCCATTCTGTTGATTGCCAATTCACTCTAATGACTGTTTCTTTTGCTATGCAGAAGCTCTGGAGTTTGATTAGGTCCCATTTGTCTATTTGGGCTTTTGTTGCTAATGCTTTTGGTGTTTTGGTCATGAAGTCCTTGCCTACGCCTGTCCTGTATGGTCTTGCCTAGATTTTCTTCTAGGGTTTTTATGGTGTTAGGTCTTATGTTTAAGTCTTTAATCCATCTGGAGTTAATTTTAGTGTAAGGAGTAAGGAAGGGGTCCAGTGTCTGCTTTCTGCACATGGCTAGCCAGTTTTCCCAACACCATTTATTAAACAGGGAATCCTTTCCCCATTGCTTGTTTTTATCAGGTTTGTCAAAGATCAGATGCTTGTAGATATGTTGTGCTGCCTCCAAGGCCTCTGTTCTGTTCCATTGGTCTATGTCTCTGTTTTGATACCAGTACCATGCTGTTTTGTTTACTGTAGCCTTGTAGAATAGTTTGAGGTCTGGTAGTGTGATGCCTCCCACTTTGTTCTTTTTGCTTAGAATTGACTTGGCTATGCAGGCTCTCTTTTGGTTCCATATGAAGCTGACAGTGGTTTTTTTGAGTTCCGTGAAGAAGGTCATTGGTAGCTTGATGGGGATAGTGTTGAATCTGTAAATTACTTTGGGCAGTATGGCCATTTTCACAATATTGATTCTTCCTAACCATGAACATGGAATGTTTCTCCAAATGTTTGTGTCATCTCTTATTTCAGTGAGCAGTGGTTTGTAGTTCTCCTTGAAGAGATCCTTTACGTTTCTTGTTAGCTGTATTCCTAGGTATTTTATTCTCTTTGTATCAATTGTGAATGGCAGTTCATTCTTGATTTGGCTCTCTTTAAGTCTGTTATTGGTGTATAGGAATGCTTGTGATTTTTGCACATTGATTTTGTATCCTGAGACTTTGCTGAAGTTGTTTATCAGTTTCAGGAGACTTTGGGCTGAGACGATGGGGGTCTTCTAGATATACAATCATGTCATCTGCAAATAGAGACAATTTTACTTCCTCCTTTCCTATTTGAATACCCTTTACTTCTTTTTCTTGCCTGATTGCTCTAGCTAGAACTTCCAGTACTATATTGAATACGAGTGGTGAGAGAGGGCATCCTTGCCTAGTGCCAGATTTCAAAGGGAATGCTTCCAGTTTTTGTCAATTCAGTATTATATTGCCTGTTGGTGTGTCATAAATAGCTTTTATTTTTTTCAGATACATTCCATCAATACATAGTTTATTGAGGGTTTTTAGCATAAAGGGCTGTTGAATTTTGTCAAAGGCCTTCTCTGCATCGATTGAGATAATCATGTGGTTTTTGTCTTTGGTTCTGTTTATGTGGTGGATTACATTTATGGACTTGCATATGTTGAACCAGCCTTGCATCCCTGGGATGACTCCTACTTGATCATGGTGGATAGGCTTTTTGATGTGCTGTTGCAATCGGCTTGCCAGTATTTTATTGAAATTTTTGCATCTATGTTCTTTATGGATACTGGCCTGAAGTTTTCTTTTCTTGTTGAGTCTCTGCCGGTTTTGGTATCAGGATGATGTTGGTCTCATAAAATGATTTGTGAAGGATTCCCTCTTTTTGGATTATTTGGAATAGTTTCAGAAGGAATGGTACCGGCTCCTTTTTGTATGTCTGGTTGAATTTGGCTGTGAACCCATCTGGACCTGGCCTTTTTTTGTGTGGTAGACTCTTAATTGCTGCCTCCACTTCAGACCTTGTTATTGGTCTATTCAGGGTTTGGACTTCTTCCCAGTCTAGGCTTGGGAGGATGCAAGTGTCCAGGAATTTATCAATTTCTTCCAGGTTTACTAGTTTATGTGCATAGAGTTATTTCTAATAATCTCTGATGATGGTTTGAATTTCTGTGGAATCTGTGGTGATATCCCCTTTATCATTTTTTATTGCATCAATTTGGTTATTCTCTCTTTTCTTTTTTATTAATGTGGCTAGTAGTCTGTCTATTTTGTTGATCTTTTCGAAAAACCAGCTCCTGGATTTATTGATTGTTTTGAAGAGTTGTTTCTGCCTCTATCTCCTTCAGTTCTGCTCTGATCTTAGTTATTTCCTGTCTTCTGCTAGGTTTTGAGTTTTTTTGATCTTGCTCCTCTAGCTCTTTTAATTTTGATGATAGGGTGTCAATTTTAGATCTCTCCTTTCTTCTCATGTGGGCATTCATTGCTGTATATTTTCCTCTGGAGACTGCTTTAAATGTGTCCCAGAGATTCTGGCATGTTGTGTCTTCATTCTCATTGGTTTCGAAGAACATCTTTATTTCTGCCTTCATTTCATTGTTTATCCAGTCAACATTCAAGAGCAAGTTGTTCAGTTTCCATGAGGCTGTGCGGTTCTGAGTTAGTTTCTGAATTCTAAGCTCTAACTTGATTGCACTGTGGTCTGAGAGACTGTTTGTTATGATTTCTGTTCTTTTGCATTTTCTGAGGAGTGATTTGCTTCCAATTATGTGGTCAATTTTAGAGTAGGTGTGATATGGTGCTGAGAAGAATGTATATTCTGTGTATTTGTGGTGGAAAGTTCTGTAAATGTCTATTAGGTTTGCTTGTTCCAGGTCTGAGTTCAAGTCCTGGAACCTTGTTAATTTTCTGTTTGGTTGATCTGTCTAATATTGACAATAGGGTGTTAATTTTCTGTTTGGTTGATCTGTCTAATATTGACAGTAGGGTGTTAAAGTCTCCCACTATTATTGTGTGGGAGTCTAAGTCTCTTTGTAAGTCATTAAGAACTTGCCTTATGTATCTGAGTGCTCCTGTATTGGGTGCGTACATATTTAGGATCATTAGCTCTTCTTGTTGCATTGATCCTTTTACCATTATGTAATGTTTTTCTTTGTCTCTTTTGATCTTTGTTGCTTTAAAGTCTCTTTTATCAGAGATGAGAATTGCAACTCCTGCTTTTTTATTTTTTTTTTTTATTTTTTTTTTTTTCTCTCCATTTGCTTGGTAAATCTTTCTCCATCCCTTTACTTTGAGCCTTTGTGTATCCTTGCATGTGAGATGGGTTTCCTGGAAACAGCACACTGATGGGTTTTGGCTTTTTATCCAATTTGCCAGTCTGTGTCTTTTGATTGGGGCATTTAGTCCATTTACATTTAGGGTCAATATTTTTATGTGTGAATTTCATACTGCCATTTTGATGCTAGCTGCCTGTTTTGCCCATTAGTTGATATAGATTCTTCATTGTGTGATGCTCTTTACCCTTTGGTTTATTTTTGGAGCGGCTGGTATTGGTTGTTCCTTTCTATGTGTAGAGCCTCTTTCAGGAGCTCCTATAAAGCAGGTCTGGTGGTGATGAAATCTCCGAGTACTTGCTCGTTAGCAAAGGATTTTATTTTTCCTTCACTTATGAAGCTTAGTTTGGCTGGATATGTAATTCTGGGTTAAAAGTTCTTTTCTTTTAGGATGTTGAATATTGGCCCCCACTCTCTTCTGGCTTGTAGGGTTTCTGCTGAGAGATCTGCTGTGAGTCTGATGGGCTTCCCTTTGTGTGTAACCCGACTCTTCTCTCTGGCTGCCCTTAGCATTTTCTCCTTCATTTCAACCCTGGTGAATCTGACGATTATGTGCCTTAGGGTTGCTCTTCTTGAGAAATATCTTTGTGGTGTTCTCTGTATTTCCTGGCCTTGAATATTGGCCTGCCTTGCTAGGTCGGGGAAGTTTTCCTGGATAATATCCTGAAGAGTATTTTCCAGCTTGGATTCTTTCTCTTCATCACATTCAGGTACACCTATCAAACGTAGAGTAGGTCTTTTCACGTAGTCCCACATTTCTTGGAGACTTTGTTTATTCCTTTTTACCCCATTTTGTCTAACCTTGCCTTCTCATTTTATTTCATGGAGTTGATCTTCGACCTCTGATATCCTTTTGTCTGCTTGGTCAATTCGGCTGTTGAAACTTGTGCATCCTTCGTGAAGTTCTCGTGTTGTGTTTTTCAGCTCCATCAATTCACTTATATTCCTCTATAATTTGTCCATTCTCATTAGCATTTCGTCAAATCTTTTTTCAATGTTCTTAGTTTCTTTGCATTGGGTTAGAACATGTTCTTTTAGCTCACAGAAATTCCTTATTACCCACCTTCTGAAGTGTGATTCTGTCATTTCATCACATTCATTCTCCATCCAATCTTGTTCCCTTGCTGGTGAGGAGTTGTGAACCCTTGTAGGAGGAGAGGTGTTCTGGTTTCAGATGTTTTCATCCTTTTTGCACTGATTTCTTCCCATTTTTGTGGATTTATCCACCTGTCATCTTTGTAGTTGCTGACTTTCAGATTGGGTCTCTGAGTGGACGTCCAATTTGTTGATAATGAAGTTATTTCTGTTTCTTAGTTTTCCTTCTAACAGTCTGGCCCCTCTGCTGTAGGACTGCTGAGGTCCACTCCAGGCACTGCTTGCCTGGGAATCACCTGCAGCAGCTGCAGAGCAGTAACGGTGGCTACCAGTTTCTTTTTCTGCTATCTTTGTCCCAGAAGAATATCCGCTAAATGTCAGTCTGATCTCTCCTTTATGAGGTGACTCTTTGGATATACAGGGGTCAGGGAGCTGCTTGAGGAGACAGTCTGTCCTTTATAGGAGCTCTAGTGCTGAGTTGTGAGCGTTTTTCATTCAGGGTTGCTGGGCAGGTATGTTTAGGTCTGCTGCTGCAGAACTCATAAACATCTCTTTTTTTCCCAGGTGCTCTGTCCCTTGGATTTAGGGCTTTATTTATGAGTCTCCGTTGTGCTGCTGCCTTTTTTTTCCCCCAGGGCTGCCCAGCACAGCATTGAGGCAGCCTAGTCACTGTCTGCCTGCAGAGGCTTTGCTGAGCCGCTGTGGGCTCCACCCAGCTGTCCTGTGAACTTCCCCTCAGTCCTGTTTATACGGATGTAGTTAGAACTATCTCAGCATTGGTGGCCCACCTCTGTAATGGCAGACTCTGGCTGTAATGGCAGGTTGCCTTGGCAATGGCGGGTTGCCTTGGCAACAGCAGATGCCCCTCCCTCACAGAGCTGGACCGTCCCAGGTTCAGCTATGCTTGCTGTGAAACTCTCAATACAAAGAGTTTCTGATTGCTGTTCTTTTGTGGGGATGGGACCAGCCAAGCCTGATCACCTGGCTCCCTGCCTCAGAGCCTTTTGTTTTTTAGTTGAATGGTCAAGTCTCTCCCAGGTGTTTCAGTCGCCTGTTGAAAAGGCATCGGGGTCTATGTGATTTCCCCTGTGGTGACTCACTGTGCCGGCTCAAACAGCGGTGCTGAGATTCATGGGGCTTTTTTGTTTGTTTGTTTATTTTTTCCCAGGAATCTCCTGGCCTGGCTCCCTGTTTCAGACCCCCTTTTTAGTCAGATGAATGGGCGACTGTGCCTTCCCAGGGCTCCAATCACCAGCTAAAAGGGCACCTGGACCAGTGTATTTTTGTATGGAGCACTGCTGTGCCGGGCGCCGCAAAGCAGCTGAGGGGGGCCAAAAGAGCCGCGAGGACCAAAACGGCCATGCCACACCTGCATTGGCAACCCATGGGGCTCCTCTGCCTGAGAATCTCCTGGTCTGTGGGCAATAAAAATCCATCTGGAAATGTGGTGTCCACTCGCCCTTCGTGCATTCACTGGGAGCTGCAATCCTGAGCTGTTCTTAAATGGCCATCTTGGGTCGACCTGTTTTTAGACTTCTGAACTCAGTCAGGCATCAGGGTTTAAATCTTACACCACTTAACTAGATGGCTGCCAGTAAGTAGTTTAGCTTACAAACCTCAGATTTTTGTTTGTAAAGTGGGAATACATAACAGCACCAACTGCATTGGGCTGTTTGAAAATTAAATGAGATAATGCATCTATAGTACCTAATACCATATCTAGGATATTAAAATTCTTATTTGCCAATATGATATTATAATTGATAAATCACACACAGATCTAGGTTACCAGAAGCTTTAAATTCATAGGTAAAATCACAGCACAGAACACATCTCACAGAAACACTTTTTGGGTTATCTATCATGAAAGGAGTGATTCAGGCAGGAGAAAGAAAAGAGAACAGCAATTTTCTTTTGGGTTTCTCAGGCTTCCCACTTTTCTTCTCTCATTGCCAGGTAATGGATCAATGACATTCCAGAGACCAAAACTAATCCCACAATTAAAAATGATGTGATTACAGGCCCAGCACTTAGAAGCCATAGTGATATCTTATTGATGTGAGAAGAGACAAGTGACAGGAAAATAAACCTGAGTAAATGGACAGCAGATGAAGAAAAAAATCTGTAAGACCAAAATCTACACCAAGGGAAGGTCCTCAGGCACATTTAAAGAGATGATGCTACTGCTAGAGTTTCCAGCAGCTTTAAGACCACAGAATACACATCACAACACAGGCCTAAAAGGTAATCTTGTTAGCTATATGCTGTAGGAACCAGTCAAGTCATCTTCACTACGTGAACATCTATAATGAAATCTTGACTTCTGAATTCATTATTTCTGAAAATGGGAATAATAAAATATTTATTTTAAAAAAGGGGGAAAAAAGAAACAAATACTTGTATCAGCATGTTAGAGAATACCGTGTCCTCCCAGAGGTGTGGTTCAGAAATCCTTCACGTCAAATATTAAAAATGTGTGTGCAGGCTGGGCACAGTGGCTCATGCCTGTAATCCCAGCATTTTGGGAAGCTGAGGCAGGAAGATCCCTTGAGGTCGGGAGTTTCAGACCAGACTGGCCAACACAGCAAAACCCTATCTCTACTAAAAATACAAAACTTAGCTGGGCATGGTGGCACGCACCTGTAATTCCAGTTATTCAGAGGCTGAGGAACAAGAATTGCTTAAACCTGGGAGGTAGAGGCTACAGTGAGCCGAGATCACACCACTGCACTCCAGCCTGGGTGAGAGAGCAATACTCTGTCTCAAAAAAAAACACACACAAAAAAACAAAAAGTATGCCCAGATTTGGAAGCAACCTGATTGTCCATCAACAGATGAATGGATAAATAACACTGGTAATTATACAAGTGGAATACTAACTATTTGGCCATAAAGAAGAATGAGATTCAGTCATTTGCAACAACATGGATGGAACTGGAGGTCATCATGCTGTGTAAAATACTCCAGGCACAGAAAGACAAACATTGCATGTTCTCACTTACTTCTGGGACCAAAAACTCAAAACAATTGAACTCATGGAGATAGAAAATAGAATGATGGTTACCAGAGGCTGGGAAAGGTAGGAAGGAAGTGGGGATAGTTAATGAGTACAAAAAGATAGAATGAATAAATAAGACCTAGTATTTATCAGCACAATAGAGTCACTATGGTTTATAATAATTTAATTATGCATCTCAAAATAACTAAAAAATATATAATTAGATTGTGTGTAACACAAAGCATAAATGTTTGAGGGAATGAATAACCCATTTCCTATGATGTAATTATTACACATTGCCTGCGTGTATCAAAACATCTCATGTACCCCATAAATATATACACCTATTATATATCCACAAAATTTTTACTGCACATTTTCTTTAAAAATATGCCTGTGTGAGATGAGCAAGGTAAAAAAAAATGATAAGAAGCCAATCCAGGACTAAAGGTCTGAAGATACATATGTTTCTGTTGTCATCACTGATCAAGTGAGTCGCTTAATATTGCTCTTTCTTTTAAAGCACAATGGAATCACAGGCCTTGAAAGGATCTTCACCTAATAAAAACTTTTTACTTCACTGTGAATCCTCAGTATATATCTGTGGTAAGGGAGCTGAGACAGGTTATTAGCAGTAGTCTACAAAAACATAAAATGGGTGTGAGAAGGCCAACTCTGTTTCCTCCCACTGTTTTGAATCTTATCTGTATTTGTGTTCATCTGCTTCTGCTCTCAGTCTATCAGCCTGTCTAGTGCTGACATCTCTGCATACAAACTGTGGGCCCCTGTAAAGTTAATTCAGTGACATTCCTGCTAACACCATCATCTTCCTCATCCAGGTACTTGCTGCACAGCTCCCCACAAGCCACTAGCTCTGGATCAACCCAAATTCTGATCTCTCGGAGGTGCTGCACACTATTAGGCACACCCCACATACCCTTATGATGGACTGCACTTCAGATTTGTGACTTTCCATCCCAGTTGGATTCCTGATCAGGTCACTCATCCTTTTATTTGTCTTTGGTCTTCTCCCTCTGCCTGAGTTCTACCTTCAATGTGAAACAGTTGGGGCTGCCTATTCAAAGTTAGAAAGAAAGAGGTTTTGAGGGCTGGATCCTGCCATGAATTTCTTACCAAAAAACATATTTGCAAAACTATTGAGCTGTGGAAAGATGAGAGCTAGAGTCAGGAACACCAGCTAGCATGGTGTTTCAAGAGGTAGAGAAGTTGATTATACACCTAACTGGAGGGGTTTCAGCTGAACTTACATATAAAAGAGGCCTGAGAAGTCAGAAACTGAGACGTTAGAGAGAACCAAATATGGTATAGGCCAGCAGACAACTCCTCTAAATGTGTAAACACACAGAACCATTCCTTCCATGCAGGCCCAGCATCTCTTTTGGGGATGAACCAAACCACTGTAGAAACCCTCCCACTCCACTCAGTGACTCTTCCCATCTCCAATAACCCTCTACAAACTTTTCAGCATCATGTGAAAACTGCCCAAACTCTTCTGAACCTACCCCCATATCTTCCTTGTTCTTTCTTGGTGAAAAGGACATTCCTCCTTCTGTCCCAGGAAAATCTCTCTGCATCTGCTCTCCATCTATGCCCTCCTGTCTCCGGAAAAATCAGAGTCAATCTACAACTCCTCTCTCTTGCATCTCCCAACACTCCTTTTCCTCCTGTTGTTTGTCTGCTTGACTTAGTCAAAAAAGGTGCTTACAATTTTGTAATGTTTAAATTGAGATGTCATTCATTTCATAAACATTCACTATGGGCTTATCATGAGCACTGCATTGCTGGACTGAAAGCTCTGAATATGTGGTGCTATTGTTTAAATTGCTAGAGATAGTTCTTGGGTTTTGCTTTTGCTTTTTGTTTTAAGAAAGGGCAGACTATGGGCCACCAAACAGTGACCTGATTTCATGTATAAACACTAACCTAATTCTCAACTGATACAGGTATGTAGTTATTTTCTTAGCCAAACCTGAAGTAAAAGTCAATAGTACTGGCTGCCCTTCCTGGCTTCTATGTCTTCTGCAGGGGAGGTCCTTGTCTGTACAAAAACACTTAATAATGTGTTTTTGGCCAAAAAAAAAAAAAAAAAAAAAAAAACATGAATCAGCATTGACAGGACTCCAGCCTTACAGACCTCAACCATACACGGTAAGCAAGAACAAAGGAATTTTAACCTTTACAGGCTAAGATTGGAGCCATACTGAAATAAAGCAGGATTTTAATGGCTTATTTACTGAGTACATTTAATAAAATAAACTATTCCCACGGAGATGGTCCCAGGTACCTATTTATCAGAAGCTATTTAAATCCATGCAGAAGCTATTACCCAGTTCTTGATTTAGAACTCTAGTTAATACTGGAAAAATAATTTCAGATTTTCCCATTCTTGTAGGATACATGCCTGAATAATTCATTAATAATTGACTTCTTTTTTCTTCCCACTTGATTCTATGCTACAGTCACTTAACACCACTGGGCTGCCTGGCACGACACTCAAATGCTCCAGTGTTCTTTGCACATACATTTCAGCCCTGTAAAATCGCTTGGAGGGACACACATCCTCCTAATAGTAACATATCATCTTCTTCTCCAAGTGGCACAAATTGAGGTTTCAATAAAGTGGAGTAGTTTTGACTTCTGCTCATGCTGCTTTTATTATAAAGACTTAGCACACACATTTTTAATGCAACAGTCATTCCTCCCAGCAGACTACATAATTCCTCTATAATCATAAAGATGCAAACACATTCCTCATTTTCTATCTAAAAACATAGTACAACTTTATAGGTATGGGTAAGAATGGAGAGGTAGAGGGAAAAAGAAAAATAAAGAGTTTGGATGGGGTAGAGGAGTCTCAAGGAATGCTATGCTGAAAGGAAAAGGCTGATATTGTAGAGCTGTGCCTGCCTGGATCAAATAGATCTAGCTGACAAGAGGTTTCTGTAGATTTAAACTTCTATATCAACTCTCAAATCATATGTGATTAAATATATATGTGTGTCTCGATATATATATGTATATATACATATGTGTGTGTATGTATGTGTGTATATATATATATATATATATATATATATATATATATATCTCAGAATCAGAATTCTGATGCTGAAATGAATTATTTTCCTTTGAAAAAATATTTCCCCCAAGGCACAATGAAAGTGGATGAGAATGTGGCAAATCTTTCAAGATGTGCATATCTTAAGAAAATATATAATTTTTAGTTCATGTGTTAATAATATCTGGAAGAAGTCAGAAAATATCAGAACCAAGGACTTGATTTATTTGGTATTCCAGCTTGATGGCTAGTGGAAATAATAGCTATTAACACTAAAGCCTCAAGCAAACTTTCTCAAGTTTGCTCTTTCTCCAATTTTATATTTGGGCTTTCTCTCCTACACGTTATGACTTTTTAGCTATAGTTAAGTAAAAGAGCAATTTGTAGAAGACCTAAGAACACTGATTTATCTTTGAAACTTCTTACCTTTCAACTGTTACTTCCACAAGTTTACCCTTCTCTCTCTAATAACTCTTCTTAGAATCTTAGAGTGTTACTCTGTAAGCTTCCTGAAAATAGGAAAAAGTCTGTCTCCAAATCCTTAGTGCCTGGATTGGGGTAGACATTCAGTAATTAACTATGCATAAATGGGGTTAAAGAATAATTGAATATAAAGTTGATCAGGCTTTTGGAGGCGGTTACAACTCTCACAATTTCAACTTTTTGAGACAGAAAAAATGAGGGGGAAAAAAGTTGATTCTGAAAGCAGGGGAGCCCAAAAAATGTGTAAGTTCTGATCTGACCAGACTCAATTAATACCATTACTGCTAGCAATAAGTATGTGGAGCTAACTTTATGATCAGTACTACTAAAATCATTAAACATACACAAATGAAGTTGTTAGTTCCTATATTCCTATAATCTACCCTATATTTCTACCTGAAGCTTAAAGCAGTAATTCCAGTTCAGAATTTACTGAACATTGTGTATGTGCTAAATGCTATACCAGATACTGAGTACATGATTTTTAAAAAACCACTGTTAATAAGGAGCTTAAAACTGGAAGGTATGACAGAAATGGAAACAAAAACCCACACTACATTCATTCATAGAAGTACAAGGGAGAGAAGAAGAGCAAGGAGGGATTGATGCTATCTTTAAGGGTGGGGGGAAAGCACTGTATGGAAAACAACCTGGGCAACGTTTTGTTTGAAGATCAATCAGAGCTGCCAGTGAGACACTGTGTGGATGAGCAGGTCAGCAATCCAGTCCGTGAGCCGAGCAGCAAGAGACACTGAGTAAGAAGCAGCCCCAAATTGGGGCAGGGGGCAGCAGCAACAAGAAGGTGCCAGACCGGAAAATTAGAGAGAGAAAAGAGTGGGAAGTGAAAGCTGAGAAAATGGAGAGTTGGGAAGAAACTAGATTAGGATGAGTCTTGACAAACAAGCTAAGGTATTTGGGGCTCAGCCTCAGATCAATGAGGGACCACTGAGAGTTTTAGGCAAGAGAAGGTAAAGAGGTCAATTTTAGAAGGGTCATATTGGTTGAAAATACTCTTGATTGCCCAGGGTTCTGAATTTTCCTTCTCCAGACTCTGAAAGTCTTTACTGTATCAGTCAACCTGGCTCTGAGCTACCTTGTTCTGTATATGTGCAAGTCTTAATTCCCTAATTAAATTTCACACACCAGGGGGCCATGGCCACTTCTCAAATCATTTCTGTATTGCCCATGGATTTATTACAATATGCCCAATTCAGTACCTGCATCTAAGACCTTTCTCCTCAATTCTATACCCTAAAATGCAATTGCGTAATCAACATATTCCCACAAAGGCAGCTTTTCAAAAACTTACTTCATCATCCTTCCTCTAAACCCACTCCTCTTCCTGTGTTCCTTTTTTTTTTTTTTTGTAAATGGTATTACTATTCACCCAGTTGGTCCAAGTCCAGAAACCTGAAAGTCATCCTCAATTCCTCTTCAATTACCAAGTCTTACTGACCTTATTTCCTAAATATCTCTCAAATCTGTCATCTTCTCCACCCTGGTGCTACCTCCTGGTTAATACCACTATCATTCACTCTTGCTCCATCCAATATGTTATCCAGGCTATGGCCAGAACACTGATATCTTTATAAAGCCAAAAATCTAATGACATCTCTCCCCAGAGCAAAACTCTTAATTATTTCTGTTTCCCAGAGATAGAGTCCAAAGCCCTTAAAAGAGCTTCAATCCCTCATTAGAAAGCCCAGGATTATCGCTTTAGGCTCATCTCTGACCATTTCCCTCTCCCATTCCACATTCAGGCCATTCTGAAATCCTTCCAATTCCTCCAATATGTTATTCATTCCTCTCTTTCTCTCTCCCGCTCACTCCACCCCCACCCATTCCTTATCCATTGTCTTTAATAATTGTTTTTGGAATCATGTCTCCATCAAGATTCTCGGTTCCATGAACACAGCATTATGTATGTCTGGTTCACTAGACTAAAGAACAAGAACATCAAAGTGCTGTCCTGGTGCCTGGTATAATACTGGGCACATATTAGAGGCTTAACAAATATTTTCTGAATTCACAAATGAATAAATGGTTGGGGTTCACTCTGAGTGACTTTGTTATCTTCAGGCTATCACGTCAAGATTCCATTGATTTGCTTGTAATTGAAACAAAAACTTTGACTAAAACAAAATAAATCTATTCTAGAGGTACACATATACATGTAAAGTCGGTTAGTGGCACTCTATATCAATAACACTTTCTTCCTTTGTCCTCTCACTTATTACATGATCTATGATTAGACAAGTGACATGATTAAAAGTACAAACACTTAAATTGTACAATGTGCTGAATTAAGAAATAAAACAAAAGATTAGGATGAGATTTGGGAAAGGGAGGGTGGGCTGGTCTAGCACTCATAGACAAAAACCAAGAATTTTCAACACAAAGAATATCAAAAATGTCCTGTACCATATACCTATTATTCTGCCAAAACAGTTGCTATACACAGATGTAGTTCTTGTCCTTTATGGATCTAGAGTCTTGACTGTAGAGTCTAAAACAAACATATACACAGGCCACATCAATGTCTTTATATTTGGGCCCCGAAGACTTACCATCCAAGAGCTATTCCTATACCAACTGCCAATAGGAGACTATTCTGTATGAAATTCACCATGTGTGCTATGAGACAAAAAGAGATAGCCAAGTCTTCTGCACTGCTTTAAATAGGCACACCATAGCTGCTGTACTGTAAAACACACACGGTCTAGTCTAAAATAAAGCTCAAGCATAACCAAAGAAGTCCTTGTTTATATAATACATCTGAAGAGTAGCAAGGAGTCAGATAAAACACCCCTTGCCCACAACTTAGCACGGGGTTAAATCTCCCAGGTCAGGCTGGCTAATCCCTGCACTATATTAAGTGCTTTTCCAGGCCATGCCAAGAGGCACATAGACAGAATGTGCTTGATTACACTATTTGTTGTTTGAGGCCCTGTGGACTCATCAAAGGAAGAAATGCAGCCCAGCACTGTGCCAACACCCCTCACCCTAATCAGGGTTCCCACTGGGTTACAAAGGCCCCTCTTAGTGCCAACGAGTACTCTCAGTATGTGGGGGGCTTGTTTCAAGAAATTTAAACTCCAGAAAAGATTAAGTATCTACAATTAGTCAGGGACCAAATACTTCAAAGAAACTTGTTTTACTTTAACCTACCGTATTAAGCAGGAATTTTAACCAGATCTCTTTCTATCCTTAAAATGATAGGAAAAAGTATATACATGGCTTATGGCCTCAAGGAGAAAGATCCCATCAGGCTCACCACTGGAATACTCAGGTTCCTGAGAAGGTTGATTTGACAGTAAGACTGGCTGAGAGGTTTCTGAACTGTCATTGCATTCTCACAGAGATCTGGTAGCCATGAGAGGTAAAGTGCTAAAGCATCAAAGGACCATTCTATCTAAAGCTCTCTGGCTGTCTGCCTCGATCTCTTCCTTGATATGTGTTGGGGTTAAGAAGCTACGTTTCAATTTCCCACGAAGTGGCAAAGCCATCAAGCCAATGCCAGACCCACTGTAACTTCCACTTGTATCACCACCCTAGATTTGGTCCAAACCTAGGTTTCAAGCCCATCTGTAGCAAGATTTTAATTCAGTTGAGACTACCTGAGAGAAAGCCTAGGAACTGGGCTTACGTGTCCTAAGACTCTAAGACTTACAGGCACTGAATCATTATGGGATAGACCCCTAAAGTCTGCAACCCCTAAGAGTGTGCTCAATCCTTCACTGACATAATCCTGACATTACTGTGGTCAGCTACACTACCAAATGGCCTCCTCTTGAACAAGATTGGTCTGTGCTGTGGTTCTCCACACAGGCCCCTTATCCCCAGAGCCTGGCTGGCCTAGACTACAATGAAGAACAAGTCAGAGCTAAGAGGGTCTTCTCCTCCTTACAACTTCTTACCACAGGACTGTCATGCCTGTATAGAGAACTGATGGAGATTTGCTAGACCCAAGAAAAATATGAAAGGTATTTTGATAATCTAAGAAATAAGCCTTATTTAGAACACATACTACTTCTTGGACAACTCTAAGTTAAGCCTCAGACTTAAGCCCAAATATGGAATAAGCCCATGACCTGGCACAGGTAAGAATGATTCTCACCCTGCTGCCACCATTCCAGAGGAGTTATTTTGTTATTTGAACTCACATAAACAAGGTTTGTTGTTGTTTTGTTATTTATGGGGAAAACTATTTGTTCACATTCAAGATATTTGGCACATATGTTGGTCAGAAGAAATCAGTGTGCATTTTATTTTATTTTTTTATTTTTTATTTTTTATTTTTTTTGAGACAGAGTTTCGCTCTTGTTACCCAGGCTGGAGTGCAATGGCGCGATCTCGGCTCACTGCAACCTCCGCCTCCTGGGTTCAGGCGATTCTCCTGCCTCAGCCTCCTGAGTAGTTGGGATTACAGGCATGCGCCACCATGCCCAGCTAATTTTTTGTAATTTTAGTAGAGACGGGGTTTCACCATGTTGACCAGGATGGTCTCGATCTCTTGACCTCGTGATCCACCCGCCTCGGCCTCCCAAAGTGCTGGGATTACAGGCTTGAGCCACCGCGCCCGGCTAGTGTGCATTTTAAAGAAACCAAACATGCTGCCAATTCCAAAATAAACAGTTTTCAGAACAATGGGACAAATTAATCAGGATACTGTAACTTGTTCAAATATGCTCTAGGCACAAAAGAGTTAAGAGTCTGAGATACATCCATTCATAACTTTAAAAGATTCTCCCCCATAGATCTGATTAAGACAAAAGAACAAGAAGCAAAAAAAGAGACATATTTTACAATTCTGTTTCACTTCCATAGACAAGCAGGAAAAACACAGAGAGAAGGAGTTCCCCTTGTCTCCATGTAGTAACATTTGTGGCTTCTGGAAGGCATGATCTGAACCATGCAATTACACCAGTTGTCAGTCAAGAGGTTTTGCTTGCTAAGTAATGTTCTCCAGAGTGGAGTTTTCCATACATTGGTCTGTGAACCAGTATCAGAATCACCTGGGAGTCTTTTTAAAAGTAAAATTCAAGAACCCACTCTCATCTCACTGAATTAGCATTCTCAGAACTGTGTTCCATGTCTGACTTTTTAATAAATTCCCTAATGAACTATAAGGTAAAGTTAGGATTAGGCACTATTACCCCATGTTTTTGGCAGCACTATGCACAATAGCCAAGCTATAGAATCAACCTAAGTGTTCAACAACAGGTAAATGCATAAAGAAAATGTGATATATGTACACCATGGAATACTATTAATATTAAGGCATAAAAAGAATTAAATCCTGTCATCCACAGCAAAATAGATGGAACTAGAGGACACTATGTGAAATGAAATAAGCCAGGAACAGAAAGTTAAACACCTCATAGTCTCACTCATATGTGGGGGGAATAAGTTGATCTCATAGAGATCACAAGTAGGATAAAGAATACTAGTGTCTGGGAAAGGTAAGGGAAGGAAAACACAGGGAGAGATTTGTTAAAGGATATAAAATTAGACCTAGATAGGAGAAGGAAGTTCTAGTATGTTCTATCACTGTAGGATGACTATAGTTAGCAATAATATATATTTTTAAAAAGCTAGAAGGAGGATATTCAATGTTCCCAACACAAAGAAATGATGAATGTTTGAGATGATGGATATTCTAATTACCATGATCCAATCACTTCACATTATATGTTTTAAAACACCATTTCATACCTCATTAATAGCTATAATTTTTTTTAAGAACATGAAAAGATCATGTATATATTGGGAGAAAATATTTGCAACTCACATATTCTGTAAGAGTTGCATACACAATAAAAATTTTTAAAAATAAAATGCCCAACCTTAACTTGCTGATGTAGCTTTGTCAGGCACTATTAGAAATATAATTAAATGGGAAAGAGGTTCCAAGATGGTCAAATAGGAACAGCTCTGGAGTGCAGTTCCCAGTGAGAACAACACAGAGGGTCAGTGATTACCGCACTTCCAAACAAGTTATTACTGCCCACAGACCAGGAGATTCCCAGGCTGAAAAGTGTCATGAGTTTCCAGCACAGCTGTTTCAGCCAGTGCAGTGGGTCTTGGCACAAAAATTCACACAAATCTGGGTGGCCATTTCAACTGGCACCTAGAATCCCTGGGAGACAAAGTAGCCCATTCAACTAAAAACAGGGGGCTGAAACAGGGAGCCAGGTGATCTGGCTCAGCAGGTCCCACCCCTGACAAAGACCAGCAATCCGAAAAGCTCTGGATTGAGAGTTTCACTGCAAGCACAGCTGGACCCAGGATGGTCCAACTCTGTGGGGAGAAGGGCGTCTGCCATTACGGAGGAAATCCACCACTGCAGAGACAGTCTGCCATTACTGAGGTAATCTGCCATCACTGAGCCAGACTGCATTACTGAGGCAGTTCTAACTATACCTCTACATAAAAAAACTGCAAGGAAGTTCACACAGCAGCTAGGCAGAGCCTATGGCAGCTCAGCAACACCTCTGCTGGCAGACTATGAGTAGGTGGGCAGGACAGCTCTGAAAAAAGGCAGCAGCACATCAGGAACTTACAAATAAAGCCCCACCTTCCCAGGACAGAGCACCTGGGAAAAAAGGCGATTATGAGTTCCACTGCAGCAGACTTAAACATACCTGCCCAGCAGCTCTGAATCAAACCACAGAGCTCACAGCTCAGCAATTGAGCTCCTATAAAGGGCAGACTGTCTCCTCCAGCAGCTGCCCTAGCCCTGTATATCCAACGAGACACCTCATAAAGGACAGCTCAGGCTTACATCTGGTGGATATCCTTCTAGGATAAGATAACAGAAGAAGAAACTGTCAGCAACCCTTACTGTTCTGCAGCTGCCACAAGTCATCCCCAGGCAAGCAAGGTCTGGAGTGGACCTCCAGCAGGCCTACAGCAGAGGGGCCTGTTAGAAGGAAAACTAAAAAACAGAAATAACTTCATCATCAACAAAAAGGACATCCACTCAAAGAACCCATCTGAAAGTCACCAACTACAAAGACCACAGGTAGATAAATACATGAAAACAGGAAATCACCAGTGCAAAAAGGATGAAAACACCCAAAACCAGAATGCCTCTCCAGTTCTAAGGGATCACAACTCCTCAACAACAAGGGAACAGGATTGAGAATAAGTGTGCTGAATTGACAGAAACAGGCTTCAGAAGGTGGGTAATAACAAACTTCTGTGAGCTAAAAGAACATGTTCTAACACAGTGCAAAAAAACTAAGAACCTTAAAAAAAGGTTCAAGGAAATGCTAATGAGAATAAACAGCTTAGAGAGGAATATAAAAGAATTGATGGAGCTGAAAAACAGAACATGAGAACTTCGCAAAGCATACACAAGTTTCAATAGCTGAATTGACCAAGCAGAATAAAGGATATCAGAGATTGAAGATCAACTCCATGAAATAAAACAAGAAGGCAAGATTAGAGAAAAGACAGTGAAAAGAAATGAACAAAGCCTCCAAGAAATATGGGATTATGTGAAAAGACCTAATCTATGTTTGACAGGTGTACCTGAATGTGACAGAATGAATCCAAGCTGGAAAATACTCTTCAGGGTATTATCCAGGAGAACTTCCCCAACCTAGCAAGAGAGGCCAATATTCAAGTCCAGGAAATACAGAGAACACCACAAAGATATTCCTCAAGAAGAGCAACCCCAAGGCACATAATCATCAGATTCACCAGGGTTGAAATAAAGGAAAGAACGCTAAGGGCAACTAGAGAGAAAGGTTGAGTTACCCACAAAGGAAGGTCTACCAGACTCACAGCAGATGTCTCAGCAGAAACCCTACAAGCCAGAAGAGACGGGGGGGCAATATTCAACAACCATAAACAAAAGAACTTTCAACCTAGAATTTCATATCCAGCTAAACTAAGCTTCATAAGCAAAGGAGAAATAAAATCCTTTACAAACAAGCAAATGCTAACAGATTTTGTCACCACCAGGCCGGCCTTACAAGAACTCCTGAAAGAAGCACTAAACATACAAAGGAACAACCAGTCCCAGCCACTCCAAAGACGTACCAAATGGTAAAGAGCATTGACACAATGAAGAAACTGCATCAGCTAATGGGCAAAACAACCAGCTAGCATCAAAATGGCAGGATCAAATTCACACGAAACAATATTAACCTTAAATGTAAATGGGCTAAATGCCCCAATCAAAAGACACAGACTGGTAAATGAGATAAAAAGTAAAAACCCATCAGTGTGCTGTATCCAGAAAACCCATCTAACATGCAAAGATACAATAGGCTCAAAATAAAGGGATTGAGAAAGGTTTACCAAGCAAATGGAGAGAAAAAAAAAAGGAGGAGTTGCAATCCTAGTCTCTGATGAAATAGACTTTAAACCAACAAAGATCAAAAGAGACAAAGAAAAACATTACATAATAGTAAAAGGATCAATGCAACAAGAAGAACTAACGATCCTAAATATATATGCACCCAATACAGGAACACTCAGATACATAAGGCAAGTTCTAAATGACCTACAAAGAGACTTAGACTCCCACACAATAATAGTGGGAGTCTTTAATGCTCCACTGTCAATATTAGACAGTTCAGCGAGACAGAAAATTAACAAAGACATACAGGACTTGAACTCAGACCTGAACCAAGCAAACCTAATAGACATTTACAGAACTCTCCACCCCAAATCCACAGAATATACATTCTTCTCAGCACCACATCACACCTACTCTAAAATTGACCACATAATTGGAAGTAAATCACTCCTCAGCAAATGCCAAAGAATGGAAATCATAACAAAAAGTCTCTCAGACTACAGTGCAATCAAATTAGAACTGAGGATTAAGAAACTCACTCAGAACTACACAACTTCATGGAAACTGAACAACTGGCTCCTGAATGTTGACTAGATAAACAATGAAATGAAGGCAGAAATAAAGATGTTCTTCAAAACCAATGAGAACAAAGATACAATGTACCAGAATCTCTGGGACACATTTAAAGCAGTGTCTAAAGGAAAATTTATAGCAATAAATGCCCACATGAGAAGCAAGGAAAGATCTAAAATTAACACCCTATCATCAAAAATGAAAGAGCTAAAGGAGCAAGATCAAAAAAACTCAGAAGCTAGCAAAAGACAAGAAATAACTAAGATCAGAGCAGAACTGAAGGAGAGAGACACAAAAAATATCCTTCGAAAAATCAATAAATCCAGGAGCTAGTTTTTTGAAAATATCAACAAAATAGACAGACTGCTAGCCAGATTAACAAAAAAGAAAAGAGAATAATCAAATAGATGCAATACAAATTGATAAAGGGGATATCAGCACTGATTCCACAGAAATACAAGCTACCATCAGAGATTACTACAAAAAACTTTATGAATATAAACCAGTAAACCTGGAAGAAATGTATAAATTCCTGGACACTTGCACCCTCCCAAGCCTAAACCAGGAAGAAGTCAAAACTCTGAATAGACAACAAAAAAAGAAAACTTCAGGCCAATATCCATGAAGAACATAAATGCAAAAATCTTCAATAAAATATGGCAAACTCATTGCAACAGCATATCAAAATCTTATCCATCATGATCAAGTAGGCTTCATCCTGGGGATGTAAGGATGGTTCAGCATAGCAAGTCTATAAATGTAATCCACCACATAAACAGAACCAAAGACAAAAACCATATGATTATCTCAATAGATGCAGAGAAGGCCTTTGACAAAATTCAACAGCCCTTTATGCTAAAAACTCTCAATAAACTAGGTATCGATGGAATGTATCTGAAAATAATAAAAGCTATTTATGACAAACCAACAGCCAACATTATACTGAATGGGCAAAAACTGGAAGCATTCCCTTTGATATCTGGTACTAGAAAACAATGCCCTCTCTCACCACTTCTATTTAATATAGTATTGGAAGTTCTTGCCAGAGCAATCAGGCAAGAAAAAGAAATAAAGGGTATTCAATCAGGAAAGGAAGAAGTGAAATTGTCTCTATTTGCAGACAACACAATTGTATATTTAGAAGACCACATTATCTCAGCCCAAAATCTCCTGAAACTGATAAGCAACTTCAGCAAAGTCTCAGGATACAAAATCAATGTGCAAAAATCACAAGCATTCCTATACACCAATAACAGACTGAAAGAGACCCAAATCAACAATGAACTGCCATTCACAATTGCTACAAAAAGAATAAAATACCTAGGAATACAACTAACAATGGATGTAAAGGACCTCTTCAAGGAGAACTACAAACCACTGCTCAATGAAATAAGAGAGAACACAAACAGATGAAGAAACATTCCATGCTCATGGTTAGGAAGAATCAATATTGTGAAAATGGTCATACTGCCCAAAGTAATTTATAGATTCAGCACTATACCCATCAAGCTACCTATGACCCTCTTCACTGAACTGGAAAAAAACACCTTAAAATTCATATGGAACCAAAAGACAGCCAGCATAGCCAAGTCATTTCTAAGCAAAAAAAAAAAAACAAACAAACAAAGCTGGAGGCATCACACTACCTGACTTCAATCTATACTACAAGGCTACAGTAATCAAAACAGCATGGTACTGATACCAAAACAGAGGTATAGACCAACGGAACAGAACAGAGGCCTTCGAGGCAATGCCACACATCTACAACCATCTGATCTTTGACAAACCTGATAAAAACAAGCAATGGGGAAATGATTCTCTGTTTAATAAATGGTGTTGGGAAAACTGGCTAGCCATGTGCAGAAAGCAGAAACTGGACCCCTTCCTGACACCTTACACTAAAATTAACTCCAGATGGATTAAAGACTTAAACATAAGACCTAACACCATAAAAACCCTAGAAGAAAACCTAGGCAAAACCATTCAGGACATAGGCATAGGCAAGGACTTCATGACTAAAACACCAAAAGCATTGGCAAGAAAAGCCATAATTGACAAGTTGGATCTAATTAAACTTTAAAGCTTCTGTGCAGCCAAAGAAACAATTATTAGAGTGAACCAGCAACCAACACAATGGGGAAAAATTTTTTGCAGTCTTCCCATCTGACAAAGGGCTAATATTCAGAATCTATAAAGAACTAAAACAGAGTTACAAGAAAAAAACAAACAAACCCATTCAAAAGTGAGTGAAGGATATGAACAGACACTTTACAAAAGAAGACATACATGAGGCCAACACACACATGAAAAAGGCTCATCATCACTGGTCTTTAGAGAAATGCAAATCAAAACTACATTGAGATACCATCTCATGCCAGGTAGAATGGCGATCATTAAAAAATCTGGAGACAACAAATGCTGTAGAGGATGTGGAGAAATAGGAACACTTTTACACTGTTGGTGGGAGTGTAAATTAGTTCAACCATTGTGGAAGACAGTGTGATGATTCCTCAAGGACCTAGAAATAGAAATTCCATTTGACCAAATAATCCCATTACTGAGTATATATCCAAAGGATTATAAATCATTCTATTATAAAGACACATGTACACAAATGTTCATTGCAGCACTGCTTACAATAGTAAAGACTTGGAGCCAACCCAAATGCCCATCGATGATAGACTGGACAAGGAAAATGTGGCACATATACACTATGGAATATTATGCAGCCATAAAAAACAATGAGTGTGTGTCCTTTGTAGGGATGTGGATGAATCTGGAAACCATCATTCTCAGCAAACTGACAGAAGAACAGAAAATCAAACACCACATGTTCTCACTCATAGGCAGGTGTTGAACAATGAGAACACATGGACACAGGGAGGGGATTATCACACATTGGGGTCTGTTGAGGGGGACTAGGAGAGGAACCGTGGTGGGTAGGGAGGTTGGGGAGGGAAAACATGGGGAGAAATGCCAGATATAGGTGATGGGGGGATGTAGGCAGCAAACCACATTGCCATGTATGTACCTATGCAACAATCCTGCATGATCTGCACATGTACCCCAGAAGCTAAAGTGCAAAAAAAAAAAAAAAATATATATATATATATATATATATATATATATATATATATAGTACACATAAAGCTTTGTACATATTAGGCATTATAATTACTTTTGATTTCAGTATCATCATTAATACCTTATCATTAAAATAGTTAATGATAAAATAAAACTTTTCTACCAAAAAATAAAATAGTGGTATAAAAATTTTTTTAAAAAAGAAATATAATTATATGACCAGGCGCAGTGGCTCACACCTGTAATCCCAGCAGTTTGGGAGGCTGAGGGGAGTGGATCATGATTTCAGGAATTCAAGACCAGCCTGGCCAGATGGTGAAACCCCATCTGTACTAAAAATACAAAAATTAGCCTGGCAAGGTGGCAGATGCCTATAATCCCAGCTATCCAGGAGGCTGAAGCAAGATATTGCTTGAACCTGGGAGGTGGAGGTTGCAGTGACCCGAGATCACTCCACTGCACTCTAGCCTGAGCAACAGAGCAAGACTCTATCAAAAAAAAAAAAAAGAAGAAGAAGAAAAAAGAAATATAATAAAAATATTAAAAGAAAAATGTATACCTCGAGTACAGCCATTTGATTGTTTTGGTTTGGCCGTTTCATAACTGCATTAAATAAGAAGTAAGTAGCCATGTACAAAATCTGTTTGGCAAGAACAAGTACTACGTACATAATACCAATCTTTTAAAAGTGTTTCACAAGCTATTTCTGGGATACAAAATATTAATGATTTGCATTAATTGTTTGTGCAGCATGTTAACGTTTTTAAAGCCCATTCACAAGCCAGATACCTCAAAAAAAAACTTAGAAAAACAAGTCATCTAACAGAAAAGCTCACACAAACTGCTAAGATAAAAAATAATAATAAAATAAATCATAAACCCATGAATCTCCGGATCTGTGGATTTTATAGAGGTTAAGTCTAAATGTAAATATGTGTATGAAGTGATTGGTGAATCTTAAAAAGCCAGGTTCCTAATATGTATTTGTTGATTGATTGATCATTCATTCATTCAGCTAGCTTTTGACATGACTTTTCTCTACCTTATTGTAAAATTATATTATTACTTTTTATCAAGCACAAAAATATGCTAACCACATGCAATTAGTTTTCATTTCTCCTTTGGAGAATTCTTGTCTAAAATTTAGATTCATGACATGAAAAATATATCAAAAAGGGCAACACATTCACTAAGGTGAAGGAGATTATCAAAGAAATTGTCAATACAATGCAAAACTGATATGTCAAAGAGTCCAAAAACTACTGCTTTTTCTGGATTTTTTTAAACGTATATATATATGTGTGTGTGTGTGTGTGTGTGTGTGTGTGTGTGTGTGTGTGTGTGTGTGTGTTCTGAGACAAGAGTCTTGCTCTGTTGCCAGTCTGGAGTGCAGTGGAGCCATCTTGGCTCACTGCAACCTCTGCCTCCTGGGTTTAAGAGATTCTCCTGCCTCAGCCTCCTGAGTAGCTGGGACTACAGGTGTGTGCCACCACGCCCGGCTAAGTTTTTGTATTTTTAGTAGAGACGGGGTTTCACTGGGTTAGCCAGGATGGTCTCAATCTCCTGACCTTGTGATCTACCTGCCTCAGCCTCCCAAAGTGCTGGGATTACACGCATGAGCAACCACACCCAGACTTAAAACATACATTCCTAAAAGTTTTTCTAATTTGGGATCTTTGCCTACCTCTCAGCAGCAATGCTATCAGAAGTGTATAATATGGCTGCAGTATGCTTGCATTTTTCATATTATTCTCCTACGTGTTTTATTCTCCTCTTATTTTCTGTTTTTCTTTTCTATCTCAGTGAACTCTTCATGACTTTCACATTGTTGCCAAACAGACAGAACTTTATCTTACATTTCACAATTTATTCACTGATGTTATATATTATCATGTTTCTTATTTTATCCTATTTTCAACAGTTGCTCATTTCTCCTATGATGTTAAGACCAATGTATTGGAAAAACAATGGTGAGGAACACACATCCTCTCCCCTATCTCTTGTCAAACATACCCAAAAGAGAATTCACATGTGTCTCTGTAAGTACCAAAGAGTCTCCCTCCTGTTATCTTTCCTTATATCTTCCCCAGGCTCTTTGAGAGGAGCAAATAAAGAGGTCATGGTTTAGGACATCAGTATCTCTCCTTCTGTTGTGCTGTTAGTTACATTGAGAGAAAAAAACAGAAAAGCACATCTATGGTGCTTTGAATAACCAAATTTCTAGAACTTCCCTATGACTGTCAACCACTCCATCCCTCTTAACCTCCTTCAAAATGAAGATTGTGGATGAACAATATATAACCTTATAAAAACAGATTATGTCAGGGAAAACCAACAGTCCAGAGCAGATGTGGAAGATAAATATTCCAATTAAACATTTGCTCTTCGGAGGACTCTGCCAAGCTAAGCCTAAATTCTGGCTTCCGAACACAGGTAAGGATTCTTTCAGACTGGTGGGCATATCCACAGGGAGCCAGCTGATGCCAGAAGGAGTCACTGGGAGAACAGCAGGCTTCCTAAGCAATTTGGAACTAAAGGAAGAAAAACCTGGAAAGGACACCAAATCACAGCTGATAAGACAAATGAATATGATAAATCTAAATCAGAAAAATCACCAATGGAGGAAGCAAGGTTATCAAGCTAGGTTAGGCTGAACACCTTGTCTGAGAGTCAGGATTAGTTCAATTTTATTACAAAATTAATTATAACAATATAAAACATTCCAAAATCGTAATAGAAAAGTGTTGCAGGACCTGAAATACAGAATAAGGGTACAATTCTAGAATAGGGCTCTGAAGTATATATTAACTATCTACCTTCTCCCCATTCAGTTGGAAGTTCTTCTAAGATGACTGTTCTTTGAAGACAAGCCCTTCACGTCTCGTTTCCATACCACCAACACCTGGCATGGAAAACATACCAGCTCTGCAATAAGTTTCTGCTTAATTGACTGAATGAATAAACAAATTTATACCAACTTTTCTCCTTTCCTGAAAGAGTGTATAGTAGAGTGAATTAGTTAACAGGCAACATGAAAGCAAGCAAAAAAGCACATATGGTGAACCATTTAATCTTGCTAGCAGGATCAGAAGTATTTATTCAAACGAATAAGACAATGGTCTAAGTTGTACACAGATAAGATCAACTGTGTATGTGCCTCAGTAGTTCAAAGGAAGAAAAATCTCAGTGGGTGGCATGAGATCTCCCTCTTCCCCACACATCTGCCAAGGTTGGGTTTTCTAACTTCTCCCTATCTTTGGCCCTTTGATAGATTTATGTTATTTTTAAATTATTTGCATATTATAGAGCAAACATGTTAACATTATAATGACCAAAAGAACTGTAATGAAAGTAATGATTCTGGTGGTAACTTGGTTCATATGAAATTAACAAGAGTACCTCAAGGATTTCCTGTTCAGATTTAGTTTCAAAACATCTTATTTTTGCCTTTTGTTGAATGTCAAATTTATGCCACAAACATTCCTGGAAGAAGTTGTAGTAAAATATTAAAACACAGTCACATTTTCTTAGTGATGCAGGAGGTACTAGCTAAGCCCCGAGCTAAGTGAGCTATAAGCATGCAGGAGGCTACTTTCTACAAGTGAATGTTGCATTGTAGCTGGTCCCAACACAAGTTGAGTTCAGGAAGGTGCTGCTATCTGGCACAACTGAGCATAGAGCTTAGTTCCACCAGCACTACTGATTTGCAAAGCTAATGTAAATAACAGCCATTTAGGCTGTTAGAGCAAAATACCTTACACTGGGTAGCTTATAAACAATAGAAATTTATTTCTCACAGTTCTGGAGGCCGGTAGTCCCAGACCAAGGTGCCAGCTGGTTCAGTGTCCGTGAGGACCCACTTTCTCACAGACAATGCCTTTTCACTGTGTCCTCACATGGCAAAAGGGGCTAGCTGGGTCTCTGGGCTCTCTTTGACACAGGCACTGACCTCAATCATGAGGGCTCTTCCCTCATCATCTAATTACATCCCATAGACCCTACTTTCTAATACCATTAATTTGGGGGTTAGGATTTCAACATCTAAATTCTGGAGGGACACAGCATTTAAACCATAGCAAACTATAATACATTAGCCTTCATAAATGCACATCCCTGCTAGGTCCACCTTTCTATTCTCTCCCCAGATTTCTATCACCACCGCACCTCATCTCTGGGGAGGAAGAAAACTATGAGGAACAGTTGTGAGCTACACATGGAGACCCAGAAAGACACCTGTCCAGGGTGACCTCTCAGAGGGAAAGAGAAAACTAAATCACTTTCAGTTTTTGAGATTCCAGGCATGTTTTAAAAATTGAAAAAGAAAGTACTAAGAATGCCAAATGTTTTATTTAACAATTAAAATTGTTTTTAAAAAAGGTCTTCTTCCAATACCATAAGTGTTTCCACTAGTTAGTGGCTATCAAAGATAATATTAAAAGTCTAAATATCAGTCCATTCATGGTTTTGAGGCTGGGTTCTGAGGATTTCCTGAGTTTCCTGAAACCACTCCCAGAAGCCAAGATCCTCTTACTTGCCTTGTTTTTTCTCTCTTACTTGCCTTTCTATGCTATAGTGGGAAAGACAGAGAAAGCAGTTTACTAGAAAGCAATGAGCTCTTTCCTTTGCCTCTCTTCAGGCTCCAGAATGAGCAGAGGTAGGTACTGATATACTCCAGAAGTGGAAGGGGAAGCCATATACACCCCATACCATTTCCAAAAGGGTTTTACTGTCTGTGAATGAAATACAAATCTAGATGTGTTTTCACTTAAACAATAGGAGAGTTGCTCAATGTTTAACTTCTGTTCTTATCTCTACTCTAGAGGACGCTATTTTACCTTCTTTCTTCTTCCCACAGATCTGAAGCAGGGATCAGTGCACTCATTTTATCGCAATAAATTTAGGTGTATCTGACAGAGAAAAACCTATAGCAATGGGATAGCTTCAATCTCAATTTTATTACTTAAAATCTTTATAGTAGCCCTCACTATATATTTATCGGGGACAAATTCTTCAACTTCTCAAGTGTTCTTTAATTTTCAGTTTCTACTTTAAATACACTATTTAGCTGAAAGTTCAAATACTCTCGGGAACGATGATCCCCAGTGTCATCCTAAGTTGGAGAATTAAGGGGAATTTGTAGAGTCATTCAGTAAAGTTCATACCCCGTGTGACAATGATCACAGCCAACATGTAAGGAATAAATTCAATGAGCATATGGGTACTTAGAGTTCATTCATTTAATATGAAGTGACATTTTGATAACTAAAGAATTGAGCCATTAGCACTCTCTGGTTACAACCTGTCTGACAGATTCTGGGCATGAACTTCACTAATTGAGTTTTCAAGGACTTAGGTGAGGATTAGAAATGAGGATGTTTTCTGTGCTCTCTTTCTTCTATAGAAGTGCTTCTGGTGGTCCTTTGGAAATGGTTCCTTTTCTGGGAAATCTCTAAGGAAACATGTTCAACAGTTTAGACACAAGGAAAGTTGTGCCAATTTTTCTGATCCTTTTGTTTCCTTTTAAAAATCACCATATTCAACCTGGATCAAAATACAATTGGTTAGAACATTTTGGAAGTACACCAATTGAATTAGAAAATGATATTGATATAAATCTATAATTTTACATCTTGTTAGGGCCTCTGTAGTATAATATGGGGGTATTAAGGGGGAATGGCTTTTGTTATTTTGAGTTTCAAAGACTATTTGCTGAATAAATGTAGTGAACAGACACACACTAGCGGAATGAAAACCTGTACTTCTTGGCAGTCAGCACCCTGCCTCTATGGATATACTTGCTCTGCTCTTGTTACAGAACCCTCATTTGGTGCTCCTCATGCTCTGCCAGAATGTCAGGTCAAAATTCTTTCTTCTCCTCATTCTGCCATCTTATCCATCTTTCTACAACAAATCTGAAAGCACATTACAGACTAAAAGCACTCCAAAATATGTTATTAGAAATTGGGCCATAACATTGTCCAAGAATATCAGGCCTGGAAATTCTCAGTTCATTGAGAACTTTCTCTAGACACAAAATTCCTATTTTCCGCCATAGGTAACTAATAAAAAAATTCACTAGCAACACTTTAGATGAAAAATGTTAAAAATATATATATACTCTCACTTGGAAAAAGTGGGGAAAATGGAGGTGGGAGAAGGAAAGCAAACATAAAGTTTGGGTTTTTGTTGCTGTGAACACAGGAATGTCAAGTAGTTGCATTTTCCACTGCTGCAACTTTTATCATCAAAACAAGTCCAAACCCACTATGTTGTTTCATGCCTAGATGTGAAAAAAATAAAGAAGAACATGAACTAAATGTGAAGCAAAAGCAAGCACAAAAATGTTCTAATCCTAAGATTGCCTCCAATTCATGGTCTGAACTAAAACTTGTCACTTCACAATTGTTTTTTTAGATTTACTTTTATGAAGAATACAAAATCACACTTGCTGGGTCAGTCAACAGGTCTGTGATAAGGTCCTTATAATTAAGTCTTATGCCAAGCTGTCTTTTAAAAAAAAAATGTATTAACCAACTTTAAAAATTAACAGGCGAGTACATGTTAAATGGTTGCCAGAAGCCAATCCCTTTAGCAACTCCTACATTCCTGTACCCATTCCACCCCACAAAATAAAGATTTACCATTAGCTTCTTTTTTCTTTCCCAGTACACTCTTAGACTTGCACTAGCATAAGGTAGAAAGACAGTGGGCTTTGAGTCCAAGGTTTCTCAATGATAGTTCCCGTTCTGCCCTTCACAACACGTGTGCTCTCCAGGAAATTGCCTTAGCCTTGTAATCCTTGATTGTACAATCAGGATAATTACATCCATATCACCAAGATGTTTGCAAGCAATAGATAGATAGATAGATATACAGATGATAGAGCTATATAGATAGATACAATACACACACACACACACACACACACACACACACACACACACATACATATGTAAAACACAAAGAGCCAGGATCAGCCATATAATTTTCCAGTGAAAAAAAGCACAGAATGCCTTGTTCAAAAGCTACTGAGAATGTCAAGGTCATAGCGGCAGAGAATAAAAAAGGGTCCTTTTGAGTGCAGGGCCTGTGTAGCTGCATGGGTCACACACTTATGAAGCTGTCCCAGCTCAGGAGGATTTGTACATATTTAATAAATTATAGGTAGTGTTAAAGCAAAAGAGCTCACTTTAATATGAACTTTTAACTTTTCAGTGTTTTCCCAGGGAGAGATGGTTTCTCCAGTGAGGGCACAGCCCTCAGAGAGTGGAAAAATCATAAAGCAACTGCAGTAAAGCCACTGACTGTCTCTTGGCCTGAATTTCTTCATATGCACAACACAAGTGGTGATTATCTAACTAAAGTTTTAAAATGTGCCCTGAAGAATCCTTGGAGTGCCCTCAAGAATCAGAAAGTGCAGATACAGAGGGGAGGGGTCAACCAGGTCATTTTTACTTGGAACAGAGTGACTATGCCTGATTCCTTCCACATAACAGTAAGTGAAAGTTACTGTATTTGCTGAGCCTGCAGTCTCCAATTTTAAGTTCTAGGCTCTATTTCTTTTTTATCTTCACTATAACCTTGAAATTAGGATGGATATTACCTTCTCCATTTGTTAAAGAACATAAGAGAAGGTAACAACGTCTAGATATGTCAGTAGGCAAACCCGCCTTCCCCATCCTGACACCAGTTTCCTTCTTGGGCTGCCTCTCTCCTCTGTGGCCTCCAGAAGAAAAAAATTTCTTTTCTGGATCCTCAAGGAATCCAGCCCCCTCTAAGATGACTACAATGCTCCACTTCAGTGGACAAGGAAAGATGACTGTAATAAAACAGGATAAATTTGAGTTCCATTGAATATGATAAGCTATTTTCCTCAACTTCTACCCAAATTGAGCCTCATTTATATTCAACGTACCTCTTCTAAACCCAAAATTCCCCTCTACAAACTACTCTGAAACCACACTCCCTGAGTGTGAATACCCGCTCTGCTGTGTTTTCACTGTGTGGACCTGGTTCAAGAAACTCTCTGGCCAGAGTTTTCTCAGAGGATTATGATTAACATTATGAATGAATGAATAATTGTGAAGCACCTGGAACAGTGCCAGGAACACAGTGTTTATAAGAATTTATTCAATAGATATATTAAATAAACACACCTTTTATTTACTCCATTTCACATGCCCTTTCACCCCCATCTGTAAATGGTTGACAAAAAAGGATTCTGCAGGCTGAGAGGAGGGCTGGAACACGCGGCAGGGACAGAGGCATGCGGAGAACCTGTTGTCACTCCCTAATGGCATGCCTACCATCACAGCCATCACTTCTGTCTAGAAGTACCACTTACAGAAGCATTCCAAATTTAGCTATTCTGTTTCCCAAAGTTCACTCATCCACTTCAAGTACTGCGTACACAAGTGTGAGATAAAAATAAGTAACAGAGGTCACTTTGAACTTACTAATCAGCATGATGCACAGGCCACCCAGCTCTTCCCTGATCACCCTACGGCCTCCCCTCTCCTCTCAAAAGCTAAAACCTAGGCTTGGCAATACCAGGGGAGCCTTTATAAACTAAAGCAATAAAGAGATTTTTAAGAATCTGTCAGTGCAGAATTGGAAACAGAGAGGAAGTTGTAAAAGGTACAACAGGCTAATCCTGGGAGCAGGAGGCTCTGCTGTTACCCCTCCCCTCCCTTCCCACCCACAAAAAGAAAGCATGTTTCCAAGTGCTGGCGACATCTCACTCTACTTGCTTATACTGCCAATAATTCCCTCCAAAAGAGATTCATATGGGCTTAGCTATGGCTTTTAAAACAGGATATTACTCAGGAATATTAATTGAAATAGCTAATATTACTTGACTGACTCTATTTATTCTTGGCTCTGAGAACATACTGGTTGCCAAAGTCCATGCCTTCATGTAGCTCCTGTTTAGGGAATTAAGGGGCATTGACCTTTCACAGGTTAGTGAATGTCATCAAAGCCATTTATATTACATATTTCCTAACTTCCTCTGGTGCAAAAGTAGCAGGGAGCACCTTGGTGGATCTGGTGCCTTGGAGAGAATCAAGATCAATCTTGCGAGGAGTGGTGGCTCACACCTGTAATCCCAACACTTTTGGGGGCCAAGATGGGTGGATCACTTGAGGTCAGGACTTCGAGACCAGCCTGGCCAACATGGTGAAATCTCATCTCTACTAAAAACACAAAAATTAGCCAGGTGTGCTAGTGCACACCTGTAGTCTCAGGTATTCAGGAGGCTAAGGCAGGAGAATTGCTGGAGCCTGGGAGGGAGCCAAGATCACACCACTGCACTCCAGCCTGGGCAACAAGAGTGAGAGATTCCATCCAAAAAAAAAAAATCTATCCTAACCCACATATTAAAGAGGAGGGTAACAGGAGGAACCCAGTGGGAGGAGAGAGATGGGGGAAAAAGGCAAAAGAAGATCCTAGATAAGCTTCTCCTATTTTGGCATTTTTAACATAAAGTCAGCTCTACTTTTTCCGCACTACATGATCCTTATATTTGTTTGCCAGGGCTGCCATAACAAAGTACCACAGCCTGAGTGGATTAAACAGAAATTTATTTTCTCACAGTTCTGGAGGCTGGAAGTCCATGATCAAGGTCTTGGCAGAGATGGTTTCTTCTGAGTAGCTCCTTCTTTGGCTTGTAGAAGACCATCTTCCAGTGCCTTCAGTGGTCTTCCCTCTTTGCACGTCTGTGTCTTAATCCCCTCTTCTTATAAGCACACTAGTCATATTGGATTAGGACCCACCCATAAAACCTCATTTTACCTTAATTACCTCTTTAAAGGCCCTATCTCCAAATGCAGTCACATTCTAAGGTACTGGGGTTAGGACTTGGTATGGCTTGGCTTTATATTCCCTGTCCAAATCTCATCTAGTAGCTCCTGTAATTCCCATGTGTTGCAGGAGGAACCCAGTGGAGATAACTGAATTGTGGGGGCAGGTCTTTCTGTGTTGTTCTCATGATAGTGAATAAGTCTCACACATCTGATGGTTTTAAAAATGGGACTATCCCTTCTGTCATCCATGTAAGATATGACTTGCTCCTCCTTGCCTTCCACCGTGCTTGTGAGGTGGAAGGCAAGCCACATGGAACTGTAAGTGTGTTAAACCTCTCTCTTTTGTAAATTACCCAGTCTCAGGTTTGTCTTTATCAGCAGCATGAAAATAAATGAATACAGTAAATGTGGGAAAGTATGGAACCCCCTAGAAACTTGTTGAATGGTTTTGAGCAAAATGCTGATAACGATATGGACAATGAAATCCAAGCTGAGATGGTCTCAGATAGAGATGAGAAACTTGCTGGGAACTGGAGCAAAGGTGACTCTTGTTATGTTTTAGCAAAGAGACTGGTGGCATTTGCCCCTGCCCTAGAGATTTGTGAAATCTTGAACTTGAGACAGACGATTTAGGGTATCTAACCACCAAAACATTAAAGAGGTGAGTTCAGTGGTTAAAGGCATTCAGTTTTATAAAGGAAGTAGAGCATAAACGTTCAGAAAATTTGCAGCCTGAAAATGGGATAGGAAAGAAAATCCCTTTCTATCTGCAGCCAGCTTAATCAAGCTGGCTGCAGAAATTTGCATAAGTAATGAGGAGCCAAATGTTAATTCCCAAGACAATGGGGGAAATGTCCCCAGGGCATGTCCAAGGTATTCACAGCAGCCCCTTCCCTTCCAGACTTGGAGGCCTAGGAAGAAAAAGTGGTTTTGAGGACTGTGCCCAGGGTCCCTGTGCTGGGTGAAGCCTAGAAATTTGATGCCCTGCATCCAAGCCACACCAGCCATGGCTGAAAGGGGCCAAGGTAGAGCTTGGACGATGGCTTCAGAGGGTGCAAGCCCCAGGCCTTGGCAGCTTTCACATGGTGTTGAGGCTGCAGGTGCATAGAAGTCAAGAATTGGGGTTTGGGAACCCCACCTAGATGTCAGAGGATGTATGGAAAAGCCTGGATTCCCTGGAAGAAGCTTGCAGTGGGGCAGGACCCTCATGGGGAGAACCTCTGCTAATGCAATGTGGAAGGGAAATGTGGGGTTGGAGCCCCCACACAGTGTCCCTACTGGGGCACCTCCCAGTGGAGCTGTGAGAAGAGGGCCATCATCTTCCAGACCCCAGACCCATCAACAGTTTGCACAGTTTGCCTAGAAAAGCTGCAAACTCTCAATGCCAGCCCATGAAAACAGCCAGGACGGAGGTTGTACCTTGCAAATCCACAGGGTGGAGCAGCTCAAGACCATGGAAATTCACCTCTTGCATCAGCGTGACAGATGCGAGACATGGAGTCAAAGGAGATCATTTTGGAGCTTTAAAATTTGACTGCCCTGCTGGACCCTTTGTTTTGGCCAATTTCTCCCATTTGGAATGGCTGCATTCACCCAATGCTAATATCAGCAATGTACCTAAGAAGTAACTAGCTTGCTTTTGATTTTACAGGCCCATAGACAGAAGGGACTTGCCTTGTCTCAGATGAGACTTTGGACTGTGGACTTTTGGATTAATCCTGGAATGCGGTAAGACTTTGGGGGACTGTTGGGAAGACATCATTGGTTTTGAAATGTGAAGACATGAGATTTGGGAGGGGTCAGGGGTGGAATTATATGGTTTTGCTCTGTGTTTCTACCCAAATCTCATCTTGCAGCTTCCAGAATTCCCACATGTTAGGGGAGGGACTGAGTGGAGATAACTGGATCATGGGGCAGGTCCTTCCTGTGCTATTCTTGTGATAGTGAATAAGTCTCAAAAGATCTGAGGGTTTTCAAAACAGGAGTTTTTCCCTGCACAAGCTCTCTTTTTGCCTGCTGCCATCCATGTAAGACATGACTTGTTCCTCCTTGTCTTCTGCCATGACTGTGAGGCTTCCTCCAAACCACACACAACTGTGCATCCATTAAAACCTCTTCTTCTTCCCAGTCGTGAGTAAGTCTTTATCTGCAGCATGAAAATGGACTAATACAGGACTTCAAAACATGAATTTGGGGCTTGGAGGGATACAGTAAAGCCCATAATAATCCTCTGCTCCCATGATCAGAACCAAGATAACATAATAGTGAGATTCTACCAACCAGTAATTAAATAGATACAGCCAGCTTTTATGAACTAAGTGGGGAAAATATGCTCCAACTTCCAAATAAACAAATTAAAAATAAACTTTTATAGCTGTCAATATAGTAACCTATCTGGAAACAGTCTTTTTTTTCTACAAGGAGACTTCTACTGGTTGAATGAAACCTAACTGAGCAGGATATAGCTACTGTACTTGAGCACAGAATTTCTTCCCTTGGAAAAATTTCAACATTTTTAAATACAAAATAAAGATTTACCCAGTCAACTAGACAAGTTTTTTTTGTTTTTTTTGTTTTTTTTTTTTTGAGACGGAGTTTCGCTCTTGTTACCCAGGCTGGAGTGCAATGGCGCAATCTCGGCTCACCGCAACCTCTGCCTCCTGGGTTCAGGCAATTCTCCTGCCTCAGCCTCCTGAGTAGCTGGGATTACAGGCACGCGCCACGATGCCCAGCTAATTTTTTGTATTTTTAGTAGAGACAGGGTTTCACCATGTTGACCAGGATGGTCTCGATCTCTTGACCTCGTGATCCACCCGCCTCAGCCTCCCAAAGTGCTGGGATTACAGGCTTGGGCCACCGTGCCCGGCTAACTAGACAAGTTTTAAGCATTTTTTACTTACAGATATTACATTGCTTTTATGATTGTGATTTTTAAAAATCTTTCCCAGTGCAGGGGCCAGTCCTGGGAAGAGTAATAAACTTATATCAGGTTTCTCCTGCAGGGTACAGACTGAAGTGTTAACTTTATTCTTTCTGGTTTGACAGATTAAATAATATATATTAACTCATTTAACTCCACACTGCCCTCTGAGTTAAGCACTATTTATCACCCCATTTTACAGATGAGGAAATCAAGGCATAGAAATTTTAACTTGCCCAAGGTCCAACAGCTACTAAATAGAAGAACAAGGATCTAAACTCAGATCAGATGGCTCCAAAGTATAAGGTACTACTCATGGTATTTTATACTGAATTAAGTGATCAATTGCCAGCATATAAAAATATTCTATAAAGTTCTTGAAAGCAGTCTGTTTTAATAAGTTAAGCATTGACTATATAATAATTAATTACACATTTTTTCTTAATGAAAAGTCAGCTCTCAACTCAGCAAAATTTTCACCAAAAATGGAGTTTCTACAACACAGTATATATTAGAACACTCTACGTTATTAAAATTCTATTATAGATAAAAATCAGAAACATTCTAATTTTAGAACTTAGTAAGTTAAAATTCTCCTAAAATCCAAAAATACATTTACTATAACGTAGAGGGAAAAAAAAGAATGCTGCCTATGGCTTTAACTCAGTTTGCCTCAGGGGAAAGCTATGCTGCTTCAAACAACTGAAATATTTAAATTTGAGCATTTGCCAACGTTTTCATTTTTTCAAAATTTATCTGAAATCCATTGACCTCACTTTTCATCTTTTCCCTAATATAAGAGATGTTGTGTGACCTAGAGTTCTTTGAAAATATATAGATAATATAAAGATGGACTACTACAGGCTTTCCTAATTTCAGTTCTACAGTTGTATAAAAAAAAAAATTGGTTTTCCAAAAATAATTTTACCTACTCTTTCAACACTGATGTTCTGATGTTCTGCTGCTAACTGCACAATTATTTCCAGGTAGCCTGTTGTAATACCCCAAAATGGCCATCAAGACTTGATGGAAGTGGGAAGGGGAGGGGGCTGGGCTTCATAAACTGATGAGTTGTGATCCAGAGCTCATTCTCATTAAGTATAACATAATATAGAATCTATTAAAACCAACTTCTGAAATTGCTGCTAAGTAGTAACCTTAACAGAAATAACCAAAAATATATGCTTTGCAAACAGAAATTCTCTAAATAGAACACTTTTAAATTGGTCCTCGAGGGAGTGAGAGGATTTTTTAATTTTGTCTTCATAATTATGTTCTTTCACCATTCACTGGCTTTGTGTCTTCAGATCTTAATTTCTTTTGCTGCTAGAAAAGTTAATAGGTACCTCTACTTACAGCAGATGGTTTCTTATGAAAAAAATAAAAATAAAAAGTTGGAGAGCATCTGGCCAGATGTATCAGATCTGGTAGTTCAGATTTTGAATACCTGTTATTTTTCTTCAGATAAAAATAATTTTAATCCTAGCAACTAAATATTCTGCTCTCCTGAAATCTTAATAAGGTTTTTATGAGACTAGATATTAAATATAATCAGTTGTCATAGTGGTATGAATACTGTTTTTTTTTCTCAATGTAAGCAACATGCCTTAATCATAGCAGCTGTAAAAATAGAAATTCACTTCAATTTATATTTAGCACTTTCTATCTTAGCTCTAGAAACCCTGGTTGACTCCTTTCCATTACTGAAATATTTATTTTGTCATGGCACCTGCACCGTTTTGGCTCTACCAGTTTTAAGCTGGTACTTGCAGTGTTTTTCCATTTTGGAATACTTTAACATATCCTGAATTCTCCTCAATGCATATCTAATTGTTCTGGTTTGAAAGCGACTTCCTCCTTTTGGCTGTTCCTGAATCAAGACAGGAATGTGAGCACAGACTTGGGTTCAGAATTTTCCTGTGGTGAACCAGTGTTGCCAAACAAAAGGTAAATTTGCATGAAAATCACACATCCTCACTGTGATCCTTGGTGGACACCCAGCTACACAAAAAGGAAAGGTTAAAGCCTGCTGAGTTTGTCTACTTCCCAACCATCACTCATAATAAAGTACCTTTCAAAATTTGGAGCTTCTACTCTGCTCACAGACCACCTGGGTTACATAGAAAAGAAAGAGCTTTTGCTAGCTTTATGAGGATTTGCAGGAGTTACTCTAAAGTCTTCAAATACCTTTTAACCCAGGCTCTCCGGAAGCATCTGGGGTGGCAAAAGTGCCAAGTTTTGCTTCATGGAAAAACATTCCTTATGGAGCATTTGTCCTAAGAGGTCCTTGAAGCTCACCTCCCCCTAGGACCATGGAAAAGCTCAAAGAACAGCACCACTCCCATTTATGAAATGCCTATGACATGGTTTGGCTCTGTGTCCCCACCCAAATCTCATCTCATAGCTCCCATAATTTCCACGTGTTGTGGGAGGGACTTGGTGGGAGATGATAGAATCATGGGGGTGGTGGGTCTTTCCCATGCTGTTCACATCTGTGACAGTGACTGAGTATCAAGAGATATGAGGGTTTTAAAAATGGGAGTTTCTCTGCACAAGCTCTCTTTGCCTACTGCCATCCACGTAAAATGTCACTTGCTCCTCCTTGCCTTTCCACCACAATTATGAGGCTTCCTCAGACATGTGGAACTGTAAGTCCAATAAACCTCCTTCTTTGGTAAATTACCCAGTCTCAGGTATTTCTTTATCAGCAGCATGAAAATGGACTAGTACACCCTATTAGCACAGTCCTCACAACAATCCAGCCTACAGAACAGAGACTTGAGATGTGCACAGCCTAAATAACACACAGAAAATCACTTCCTAAGAAAGCAGTAAAGTGGGATTTGATCTCAGGTCTACCCAACAGTCTATTTTTCCACTACTCTACACTTTTCACCATCAAAACACTGAGGGAATGTGAAGAGTCAATAGCTCCAGAAACACCAGTCAGAGAAGGTCTTACCTCCAAGCCACCATACTGCAAGATCTCAAAATTTACTTCAAGTTTGTTTTCTTTTTTCCTTTTTTGTTTTGAGACAGCCTTACTATGTTTCCCAGGTTGGTCTTGAACTTCTGCACTCAACCAGTCCTCCTACCTTATCCTTCCAAGTAGCTGTGATTATAGGCAAATACTATACCCAGTCTCAAAATTAAGGCATGTTTTATTTTTAAAAATATATTCATTTGGTCAGATGTGGTGGTATGCACCTGTAGTAACAGTTACTCAAGAGGCTGAGACAGGAAGATCACTTGTGTCCAGGAGCTCCAGGCTACAGGGCACTATGACATTGCCTGTAAATAGCCACAGCATTCCAGCCTGGGCAATAAAGCAAGATGCCATCTCTAAAATATATGTGTGTGTGTGTGTGTATATATATATATATATATATATGTATATATTCACACACACACACATGTATGTATGTATATAAATATATTTGTTTGAAAGCAATGCCCTTTGGAAAATCAACAACCAAGGCCCAGTGATTTCCTCAAAGTACATTTTGGCCCATTCATTACACCCTAGAGCAACGAGGGCCTTTTATGGCACAGTAGGTTCCATCTCTGTAGATACTAAGGTGGCATAGAGTTTTAAGCAAAGGTATAACATGAGAATCACCTATTAACTAGATTTCTCTTGATGCTGCATAACATGGATTTGAGCGGCACAGGACAGGAGGGAGAGGACACGTTGGAGGCCGCTGCAGAAATCAAGTAAAAGCAATGGCGGCATGACCCAAGGGAGTGGCAGAAGAGACACCAAGACAGGGATATTTCTAAATATACAAAAAGCTACATAACCAAGATTTTGTGACAGACTATATGGTGGGGGTAAGAACAGGTAGTAGAAATGAAAAAAAAAAAAGCATCAAAACTAATTTAAATGTATGTCACTGTTTCAAACAGCAGTGAAACTAACTACCTAAATGTAAATTTGAACCCCAGACAGCCAAAAGGCCTCCCTACAAAAATAATCTTTAACTGCTAAAATTTCTTCTAAAACCCCAATTCAATTATTTTTAACAATGTAGTTATTTCAAGTTTTACCGTGAATTGGGCTCCTGCTGAATATTAATATCCATGATTTATAAACTACAAATTTATCCTTTATGCTGCACATAATTATAATTTTGCCATTTCTAGAATTATGCTCCTCTTGGAAGTTTTACATTTGAAAATTATGCTGAGTTAATGCACAAACGGATAAGAGAGGCCATTCTGTGCAATGACAGCCTTTATATCAACTAGGGAGAAATGCCTTTCTTCAGTTGTCGACTTGCAGAAAAAAAAAATTCTATGGTATTTGTTCTCTTAATGACAATGAGAAAATCATTTTTCACAACACACAGCTGTGCTTTAGGAATAGCATGGTTTTATAGCTTCAGTGATCTCGGGCACAGATGAGTTAATGGTTTGGGGGCCTCAGGAACAGCAACAGCCAAATTCAAAGATTAAGTTTAAAAGTGACAGAGGCCTCTTTGACTTACAAAGCCCAATTTTAGACTTAACCAGATCTGACAATTTGCCAATTTGTAAGTTAGGTTCTGAAAATAAGGCAAAAACAATTCCATAGAAAAAACAGCTTTAAATTTAGTATAATTCCCAGACCACTCTTTTTATCTTCCTCATAATCTTGAAGAATCAGCTGGCTCTCAAAGTCCAAAGGTGTTCAAAACTTTCTACATTAGCATATAGCTAGACACTGTTCAAAACACTTAAAATTTTCTCTACACCATGTGAAATAGTTCCCCTCCAATCTAGAACTTGATGGCTCATGACTCTTGCATGGTCATAAATGCATCATTTACACATTTTGCTAAAGAACTATGCTGTTCTTTTGTACTTAAGCTCTTTCCAGCCTATGCACATTCACAATTACTGAAACAGCAAGGAAGCACAGGTTTAGGTAGGGTCAGTGGATTCTGAGTCACACGTTTGCAATGCCATGATCTTCACTGTCATTTGTTACATGTTGTCAACATAACCCATTTCAGATAAATTTTGAAAAGGCTAAGATTGTAACATAGGAACAGAAGACCAGATAAGGTATGTTGTCACTTTTAAGTGGGAGCTAAATGATGAGAACTCATGGTCACAAAGAAGGGAACAACAGATGCTGGAGCCCACTTGAGGAGGGAGGTGGGAGAAGGGAGAGGAGCAGAAAAAGTAACTATTGGGTACTAGGTTTAGTACCTGGGTGATGAAATAATCTGTACAATAAACTCCCAAGATATAATTTACCTATATAACAAAAAAATTTGCACATGTACCCTTGAACCTAAAATAAAAGTTAAAGAAAAGAAAAAAGTAAAGTTGGAAGAGCTATATCCAATTTCTATTTCCTCTTACTTATTTCTATTCCTTTGTAAGGAGTCTGAACAATTGACAAGTTTCATATTACCTATTCTTCAGGTAAACAAAATGAGAAGTCAAGGGGACCTGGAGTTTAAATACCAGAGTCAGAGAAAAATTAAAAACTTGGAATGTGCAAAGGGAAAACAATTCAAAACAGTCTAAATAAAGGATTCACATGTAATTCAAGGGAAATACAAAGACCCCTTGGTCTCCACCCATCTATGACATTTATTAACATACTATTATTAACCAAGAGGCTGGATCAACAATTCTTGCCTGACTCATTCCAGGCAAGTCTCCTTCCTTTGTCTCATGTCTAAGAGTCCCCAGAAGGCAGGGTTGAGGACACAAAGGAAAAAAACTTTTAGATATCCAAAACTGCTGCCTACAGCTCTGTCATCACTGGGTGACCGTCGCTATCTGAGTTTTAATGTTACTATTGATTGATTCCTTAGGCTGCAAGTTGGTGGTTTTGACTTATTTATCAGGATGCCTTCAAATGTAAATTACAAAAAGACCATGTTTCACTGATTAAAACTTTTCGAAAAATCAAGAATAAAAAGACCAACAATAATAGGCAGGTGGTGTAAACAGACAATGCATAAAAGAAATGTCAGTGGCCCTTAAACATACGAACACAGAAATGCAACTAAAACTGTGCTGAGACATCATTTCTTATCTGTTAAATCCAAAAGTCTGACAACAGAATTAATCACATAGAGAAGAATCATTTCAAGTGTCCTTAAAGCACAGAAATTTGACTATCCTTAGACGAAAGACATTCTAAAAACAAAAATATACTCCCCAAAATATTTTCAATGATTTTAAGTATCATATCGATAGTTCAATATCAGTCCTATTCTCTGAAATTATCACAGTCATGTAGTAGCACAGTGTGTATATGTAATTATATTAGTGTCATTGGGAAATAAGTTTTTCGGAATAAGAGAAAAGGCCCTAAAATCAAAAATAATTCTAAATTTGTAATGGAAATATAGCCATAAGCTCATGCTTTATTTTCTCTTTAAAAGAAAATATGTATCTCTTAGCTCTGTCTACTGAAAGGGCCAAGAAACAATGACCAATCCAGAACAATAATTAACTTTAGGCACCTAGACTTTGGTCTCCAAATACCATTCCTACTTCCACGAACCACAGCTCATTGAAAACCAGCTGAACCTAGGACTAGAGCAGGAAATGTATGATGAGGATGGAACATCTTTTATTCTAGAAATCAACGAATCTATCAGAGTCTACTGAGATCATGTTTAAAGGACTCAACAGCAAACTTAAAAAGGTTCTTACTACACAAAGATGGGACAAACTGAGCAGCAAAGAATATTACCAGGAATGAATTGACAAAGCTCAAATATGTTAAAATGTATGAATCTAAAATAAACTATTTCCCCTTTATCCATAGGGGATATATTACAAGACCCCAAGTGGTCTTTTTGTTATTTACATTTGAAGAAGGCATCCTGATAAATAAGTCAAAATCACCAACTTGCAGCCCAAGGAATCAATCAATAGTAACAGCAGATAGTACAGAACCCTATATATACCTGTACTATGTTTTCTCCTATACATTCATATCTATAATAAAGTTTAATTTATAAATTACAGTAAGAGATTAATAACTCATAATAAAATAGAATAATTATATAACAAATTGTAATAAAAGCTATGTGAACATGGTCCCCCCAAAAAATATTTGATTGTACCGTACTCACCTATTGGGAACCTCACAGAAATTCAAATTGTGAATAAGGAGGAACTACGGTAATACTGTTTTTAAAAGCAAAAACAGAAAACCTCACTGATCCCTTTTGGTGTATGCTAGAAAATCAAATCATTATTCTGAAAACTGGTAAATAAAGGTGGAGTGGGGGAACTGTCTTTCCTATTTGAATTGTGCCTTAGGCCAACCAGAGAGTTGATAAGGGAAAGTTTTATCTTTTAGATAGATTATAGCTTCATCTAAATGATGGATTAGAAATAAAGAAGCAATGATAGAGTATCAACATTTTGCCAGCCTCTAATGAAATTAGTGATCCAGGTAATGTTCCCTGATGGTGCTAACAATATTAGCTGAGAAGCTAATGGATAACTCTACAATGTAAGTCTCAAACTGACAACACCTGGCCCTACTTATGACTCTTAACATCACAAAAAAGACAATCATGTACCCCTTGATCAAAGTAGTTTTGTGATCTATGTTAGATTCTTGCCAAAAAAAAAAAAAAATAGAACTTGCATCTAATAAAGGTCTAACTACTAGTTTATAGAAAATAACTAGGACAGAAAAACATGTTAAATGACACCATAGGAATACAATCAGAAAAATCTAGAATATCGGAAATCCTACCAGACAAGTGAGCAGGTATCTTTAACAAATAAATTACAAGGGAGGAAAAAAAGATGAAGAAACTTAAAGATTAAAAGAGATGTGTAGTTATATTTGCATGATGATTTAAACAATCTATATTTAAACGTAACAAAATTAGAAAAATTTAAACACGGACAGCATTAAGAAATATTGTCCAATTTTTAAGAATAATAACAGTATTGTACTTGTGTTTGTTTTAAAACCTGTGCCATTTAGTGAAACATACAACATATTTATAACCAAAATGATCCATTGGATGAGTAAATAGCAGAGGGGAAAGTAAATAAGATAAGCTTGGCCATGAATTGATAATTATCAAAGATGTGTTACAGATACATGAGAGCTGATTATACTGTTTTTTTCTTCCTTTATGTATATTTCTAAAGTAAAAAAAAAAAAAAAAAAAAAAAAAAAAAACAAATTTAAAAAAAGTGTAAAATAGAATGCCCAGCCAGGAGAGGTAGCTTATGCCTGTAATCTCAGCACTTTGGGAGGCTGAGGCAGGAAGATCACTTGAGGCCAGGAGTTTGAGACCAACGTGAGCAACATACTGAAACACTGTCTCTACAAAAAATTTAAACTATCAGCCAGGGATGGTGGTACATACCTGAAGTCCTAGCTACTCAGGAGTTAAGGCAGGAAGATCACTTCTACCCAGGAGCTGGAGGTTTCAGTGAGCTGTGATTGTGCTAGTGTACTTCAGCCTGGGTGACAGAGAGAGACTCTGTCTCATAAATAAATACATAAATGAATCAATCAATAAATAAAATTTTTAAAAATGCAATACCAAAGAAGATATTCAACTGGCCAATTAAGCACATAAAAAATGCTCAATATCATTAGCCAACAAGGAAATTGTTTGGTAGAAAAACCCATCCTCGCTCTCATTTGCTTTGGGAAGGGTCTCTGCGGGTCGCACAGAAATACGATCAAAACCACAATGAGCTTCCACTTTATATCCACTATGACAGCTACAGTGAACAACTCAGAAAAGAGAAAGGATGTAAAAAAACTAGAACATTCATACATTTTAGGTGACATTGTAAAATTATGTAGCCACTTTGGAAAACAGTCTAGCAGTTCATCCAATGATTAACTATAGAGTTACTACACGACCAGATATTCTATTCTTAGGCATATACTGAGAATTAAAAACCTATATCTACACGCAAACTTGTATATGAATATTTATAGCAGCATTATTCAAAATAGCAAAAAAAAAAAAAAAAAGTGGGAACATCCCAAATCTGCATCATTTGATGGGTGGACAAATAAAATATGGTTATTTCTCCAATGGAATATTATTCAGCAATAAAAAAATGAAGTACTGATACATGCTACAACATGGATGAAACTTGAACCTTGAAAAGATTATGCTAAGTGAAAGAAGCCAGCCAAAATTACCACAGAACAAAGTATTTTATTTATATAGAAAGTCCAGAACAGGCAAATCTGTAGCTTCAGAAAACAGAGCAGTGGTTGCATAGGGATTAGGAGGTAGGACTTGGAGAAAAATGTGATGAGGTTTGACTGCTACAGGGTATGGGCTTTCTCTCTTGGGATGATGAAAATGTCTTAAAATGGACTGTGGAAATGGGTGCACAACTCTGGATTATATAGAAAACCATGAAGTTGTAAAGAGCAAATGAGTAAATTGTACAGCATGCCAATTCTACCACAATCAAGTTGTGATGATGATGAAGATGATGATAGAATAGTGGCCAAAAAATAAGTTGGCTTCAACAATAAGGAAATATTTCTTAACTAAGAAGTTCAGGGGTAGGGTGTTTCCAGGTTTTTTAGTTCCATGGGTCAACAGAACATTGAAAAATCTAATTCTGCTCTTTCTTTCTGTTCTGACATGCTAAGGGTAACACTGTCCTTAAGCCAGTTCTCCTGATAAAGTACTTCTGCAGCAATTCCACAACACCAGATAAAACTACACCCAGAAGAACAAGAGACTGACTCTTTTCTGGATCTGTTTTTGAGAATGAGAAAACATTTTCCCAAAAGTCCTGCAGCGGACTTCTTTTCACCTCTCAATGTCCAGAACCGCATCACATGCCATGCCTCAACCAGTCATAAGCCGGGGGATGGGAACCATGGGAACTGGCCCTAGAGCAGCAGCCTTCAAACTGAGGGTACTGGAGCACTGTACCCCTGCAGCATGAAGCCTCCTCAAGGGTATAGTGAGAATAGGTAATCTAAAGTAATTTCCAGATCCCTAGTACCACATTTATTCTTTCCTAAGAATAGGCTGACCCTTTTGCTGTCTTCCTTCTCAATCTTTAAAAGAAAAGCCTAGGTCCCATCTGTGCTGACTCTATGTAGTCTAATGTTCTGGTACGTTAGCATCTCAGGGTCACCAAACACAAGAGCATTGTGAAATATCAATGTAGTTATTGAGAAAGTAAATTACCATAATAACTCACAACCAATCCTTCTGCAAACCAAATGGCTACCAATTTTTGCTTTTAAACAAATTGAAAAGAGACCTAATTTTCAGCTGATGATTAAAAATAATTTTTAAGGATCAATCAAAATTGATTTTGGCCTATAATTCAGAAGGAGTTCAAAGAGACTATAACAAAGCCCTTCATTTCCCGTCTATTTATTATGTGAATGAATTCTACAAAGTTTACATCTAGACAAGCGAAAAACAAGAATAGAACTGATGCTGAATCCTGTCTCCTCTAGCAATAAATAATATGCATCCTGCATGAACTAAAAGAAAAACAAAAGCCCCATTCATCTCATTAAGAGATGCATTTCCAATGAAACTGTACTTTCTAACATTTAACAAGTATTTATCAAAAATTTTAATGTACTTATGTTGTTTTACGCAACAGTAATAACTCAATCCAAAAGAAATTACTTAACACTTTGAGCCTTATGTTCACAAGAAACATTACAAATGCTTTAAATTTAAATTTATATACATATTTTGTTGCAGAGAAGTATAATAGGGTGATCAATAAAAGACTTTCAAGCATAAAGGTACGTTACATTAGGATGAATTCCATGGGAATTTAAAAGTGAAAGTGTAAGGAGAAAAAGAAAGGATGTATATTTTCAATGAAGATGAGTTTGTCTATTTTTTATGGGTGCCTGTGGGAATCAAATTGCTGTATTCAGATTCTATTAGAAACATTAGAGAGGGATGTAACAGTTCTAGCCTAAAGTGTCATTTTTTATATCAAAAACGTATACATTGTAACCCATGCATCTTTTCATAAAAAATGTTAGATATAATATTTTAAATGTGTAAGGAGATACATGGTTTTCAAAACTATTTGAGGGTGATATAAGTAAGATGTGGGGAAAAAATAATTTAAACAAGAAGAGCACAGACTTAAACCAAAGAAAATTAATCACTAAGCCAGAGCAGGAGCCCACCTTTTCTAAAGGATATGGCCATCAGCAAGGAGAATACCTAAAAACAAACCAGGATTCTTTGAGGAAGGAGGAAAGAAGAAAGAGGAAAGAAGCCTTCTTAGGTAAGGAGAGCTTTGTCCATCCATCCAGGAGCTACCATGCCCTGAGGCAGCTCCCCGGACCTGGACTTCTTTAACTGTCTACCTCCTGACTCTGAGGCTCCCAGATTCTGTCTCTAGCCAAGACAAACAGGTAAGCAGGGACCTGCCACAGAGGGGCTGGGAAAGCTAGTGATAAGGTTCTTGCCAATTTATTGCCCAGATTTCTCAGAAAGTCTGAATCTCAATTAATATGTTTATTTTGGTTTCACCCCCTTATTCTTCTCGTTTCCAGGTAAACAATGGCTCTGAGAGCTGGGTGGGAGTAGTACACATGTAGCCCGAACCAACTAGAATCATTGCTTTCTCTGGGCATTACAGTTTTGCTACAAAATCTATACCAGCACTGCCCAGCACGAGAGCCACTAGCCATGTATAACTATTTAGATTTAATTAAAAATAAGTAAAATTTATAATCCAGATCCTCTTTCACACTAGCCACATTTTCAATGCTCAGTAGCCACATGTGAGTGGCAAACGACACAGATAGGGAGCATTTTCATTGTGGCGGAAAGTTCTTTTGTCTAGATTTCTACAAGGCCAATATCCTCCGCTGTGGGGACTTTTCTCTCAGGGAACCTGTTTCGCCCTTTCCAGTCTAGCTTTTCTGTCTGCAGCAACACACAACCTCCATGCTCACGGTCTTTAAGACATGACCTTAGGTGTCTGAATTCTAGTTGCTTTCAAGGTTGAAGCTCTTTTCCATGGGAATCCTAGGCCCCAAACAAATCAAGGTATGTAGCTAAACTCTGGTTTAACATTTACCCAAGCTTTCTGTGACAGATTGTGTTCCTCCAGCACTGGAGCAAAGAAGACAGATCTTAGGGATGCATACCCCACCTCCACCTGCCTGCATATCCCAGTTTCAAGTCCGATTCCGTAAGACATCCTGGGACAGATGTAAAAGGTAATGTAACTATGAAGGATTTAAAAGAGAAAGAAAATAGTCTTGCCACAGAAATGGAAAATGAAAAGAGAAAATAAATATTCCAAAACTATAAAGGAATTTTGAGTGGTAAAGCGTTTGTGAGCCCAAAATTAACACATCCTAATATGCAGTTACAGAATGCTTACATGTATCTGCTTGTACAACTGATGTATGAAGTTTAAACTATGTCTTCATGGCAAAAGCAGAACTGAGCATAGAAAACATTATTTCACACAGTATTTTCCAAAGCAGATACATACCAACTGTTCACATGTGCAAACTCTGGACCAAAGAATGTATCCAATTATGATAAAAACTATTCCATGGGCCGGGCGCGGTGGCTCAAGCCTGTAATCCCAGCAATTTGGGAGGCCGAGGTGGGTGGATCACGAGGTCGAGAGATCGAGACCAACCTGGTCAACATGGTGAAACCCCGTCTCTACTAAAAATACAAAAAATTAGCTGGGCATGGTGGTGCATGCCTGTAATCCCAGCTACTCAGGAGGCTGAGGCAGGAGAATTGCCTGAACCCAGGAGGCGGAGGTTGCGGTGAGCCGAGATCGCGCCGTTGCACTCCAGCCTGGGTAACAAGAGCGAAACTCCATCTCAAAAAAAAAAAAAAAAAAAAAAAACTATTCCACTTACCAAAGATTTGATACTTCAGTCAACTTCTTGCCTATGATTTTTAAAAATGATTTTAAATCTATACAGTTCCAAAGAAACAAGCCTCAAAATATTTGGCCAAAGTGCTTTCCTATACATTCAACTGTTTCTCCTGAACACCTGAGCATACCAGCCTCTTCTCTAATGGATACTTCTGAATACTGCAATTATGCCTCCTCTTTTAGCCCAAGGTAGTGCGGACAGCAAGCAGTCTGCTTTCTGTTCCCTAGGGGAATCAATCAATCAGGCTCTTGGAGGCACAGGCACTGTGGTATCCCTTTTGGCTCTTGATAGGCCTTTTGTTGTTAGTTCCTGTTTCCTAGCTGTGTTCCAAACAAGTGAGTTTGCCAGAGAGCTGATTTACCAAAAGGTGAAATGCCAGTCCACCTGCAGTGTAAGTTGTGCATAATATTACACCTATTAAAGCGTGGGCCCACTCAGAGATCCAGAAGCCAGCAGTTTTCAAGACAGAAATAGTGACTGAATAACTTTCATTATTCTACCAAAAAAACCCCATAAAAATCATGTGTCGTAAGGAGATGATTGTCAATATTGAAAATGAAGGTTCTTAGTTCTAGTTCCTGATTTCTCTTTCTGTTTTATTACCCCATCACTTTGGGGTAGAATTTGAGATAATAGTGCAGAGGAATGTTGAGGAGAAAATCTGAGAAAAAAAAGAAGAAATACTGAGGTTAGAGAACACGTCTAAAAGCAAAGACACAGGATGACATCTACACCAACACTCCAGCTACTTCTGACATCTATATGCAAAATCCTTGAGATATAGCAATAATAAATAAAACAAACCACAAAGCCACATTTTCCAAGAATTGTTCTAGCTAATAAAAGCCAAGCTGTGATGGTGGCTCCTAAAGATTTTTTCAAAAAGACCCCTTTAATTCATGTTTCTGCTTCTTTGCTCTCTCCAGAATATCCCCCAAAGGTCCCACACAATTCTCTTACATGAATGTTCATAAACATTTTGGACTCCCACTGAACATAAATTATAGAGCCCTTCCATACAGGACATTCTCATGATCCTATTCTTTCTTGCCCTATTCCACCTACATTCTTTTGCCTAAAGTACATCTAGCTTCTATTTTTTTTTTATCTTAGTGGCATCCATAAGCCCTGAGCCATGATCTGCCCTTTATGAAACCATCAGAGTCAGCCTAGGAGTCTCCCAAGAGCACATATCAGCTATGCCCATTTATCTATCATCCTAGGCAGTAATTTAGTAGGTTTTCGCAGTAACAGGGCACAGGACAGATGGGTTTCAGTAGGGAGTGGTAAGGGGAAGTCTGGCTAGCATGGACAAAATAATAATAATAATAAAAAGTTAAAAAAGAATTTTCTTCAACTATAGAAAACCCATGTTGAGAATATCACCACCAGCATGAGACACAACTTACCTCACATCCAAACAATGAGTTGCTAACTTTCTATCTTCTACAGAGATATATTAGTCCATTCTCACACTGCTATAAAGAAATATCTGAGACTGGAAAATGTATAAATGAAAGAGGTTTAATTGACTCACAGTTCTACATGGCTAGGGAGGCCTCAGGAAACTTAACAATCATGGCAGAAGGGGAAGTAGGCAACTTCTTCACAAGGTGGCAGGAGAGAGAGAGGAGAGCAAACGTAGAAGACCCCCTCATAAAACCATCAGATCGTGAGAACTCACTATAGGAGAACAGCATGGGGGAAATTACTCCCATAATCTAGTCACCTCCCACCAGATCCCTCTCTCAACACCTGGGGATTATAATTTGAGATGAGACCTGGGTGGAGACACAAAGCCAAACCACATCAAGATAACTAAGTTGAGTCTTGATTTCCACTCCCTAAAAGCAGTCCTTGAAGGTCTCAATGAATCGACAAGTAAATTAAATATCCTAAAGAAAGTTTCCTTTATATTAGGGAAAAAAACTTAATTTATAGTCACTACAAGCTACTAATAAGAGAAAAATAATCAAACTTCTGAACTTCTATCATAAAACTCTTGTCTCTCTTTCACGCTTTCAGGAATCAAAGGGAAAAAGGATGTTGTAACTCCAAAAAGGCTAGAAATGATAGCTCTTTCTGATAATAGCCTGAAGCTTCTGAAGCCCTCTTACCCTGCTGTCGCTCCTCATGGAGGGACAATGATTTTGCCATGGAAGCTGTACGTCAAGTCATAAACTCATTTCAGACAAATGGAAAAATGTTCAGCCCTGTATACTTTGAGCTCTATCTTTCTAGTCGATACATTTTTAGTCTCCATTACAGACTGTTTCTCCTTTCTGCTAGTCATTTATCAAAGGAAAATAAATGAAACAAAGACCCGAGAAATGTTCCAAATAGTCATTTCAAGAAAACAATGAAACATTCCATTTCAAAACATATTAACATCTAACCTACCACCCATTTACTTCACTACCTACCCATCCAAACTACCAAAAAGAACATCAATGTGGCCCTAACTCATCAAATGTGCCCATGTTTTGCTATTACCTTCAAACAAGTGAAGGTTTATTATAGAGTGAAATATGTCCAGCTAACTTTCCTTCTCAACTTCAGATAAAAGCAAGTGAACATGGATGTCAGTCTAGGGGTACAATGACAGGTAGCTGGAATATATGAAATGTGATTCAGGGGGGCCCAAGGCACAGGGATCCGTATGTAGAAATTGGCAGAGCCATTCCATGGAAGAGTCAGAAGTCTAAAATCTAAAGTGCAAGGTTGGGTTTGGGGCCAAAGGGGAGTTAAGAGATAGAAGACCTGGTTCTGATGATGCTTTCTCCAGCAGCGTTCATTAGGCCAACAAAGCAGATGGTCGCTCTCACTTAAGACTTCGTAAACAAGCCATGCTGACTCCAAATGTCTATTTAACCTTGTAGAGAGCATCTGCTCCTTTCTCTTCGGCCAGCGCGCTTTCACATTCAGAACTTCCCTCCTCCACTTGATGGTATGGTAAATCATAAGGTTTCTTCTTCCCCACTGAGGGAGTGATTTTACCTGGGGGTATGGTCCTTGACTAGAGCCAGAACAATCAGAATGTTTTCTGGAACTTTTGATGGAGATGGCATCTCTGAAGGGGACTCTCTTTTCTCCTGGAATATGAGCCATTTGAACTGTATCAATCAATGTTGCCATCACAAGGAGGCTGTCAACCCAAAAGAAAGTGTAGCCAAGAGAGGTGGCATGAAAAACACATATTGCCATCATGTGAATGAATATACAGCTCAGTCTCAAGCTAATTTTATTCCCTAGGACTTCTGGTTGAAGGAGCAAAACATTACAGACTCTCCTTAAGCTAGTTTGAGTTGAGTTTCCATCACTCACATTAAAAGTCTTAAATAATATAATTTTCATAGCCTTCCTCTTGCTTTGCTCCTATCTTTGAAAAAGAACTTTGTCCAGGTTGTCCTTGCCATTTGCGGTTTGATTCCACCCCACCTACTTGGTCACTTCTTGATTTTCTCCAACCATTTTCTCTTCACTCTTTCAACTTCTGTCCTTCTCTCCACTGGTTCCTTACCCTCTACTTACAAGTTCTCTCCCTCTTGTTGACAAAACAAATGGGGTTCTTCCCCCTTATGAGACTTCAATCACAGAAAGGCACATTTTAAAAATTAGTTTTGGTCACAAGATTTGCACTAAGAACTCAGCCTTTTTCACTTAACATTACCTCAGAAATGTGCCTTTATGGTCACATGCTCTTCTCATATATTATCTTAATGGCTACACAATGTTCTATGTCAAGTTAATCTATGATGATTTACTTCACCACTCCTCTAATAGAGACATTTAGGTAACTTCTTATTTTATAACATAAATAGAAATTCCCAGAAAGCAACTTCTTTAAATATAACTTTTCTTTCTTCTAAATTAATTTTTTAGGGCAAATTCCCAGAAGTCTCATCAAAGCTGGGTTTAATAATTTAAATTTTTTAAACAGGTATAAGGTGATATCCCATTACTGATTTAGTTTTTACCTCATTATTAACAACAATTCTTCTTAATATATTTGTCACTTATATTTTCTCTTATGTAAACTCTCTATTCTTATTCTCAGCCACTTTAATTCCTAACATTTAGTGGTATTCTTAAATATTTACATGAATTCTTTTTGGTTAGATTTACATTTTTAAATTTTTTTGTTTTTAATTATTATTGAGTGAATTCTTTATAAGTTCTACCATGTAATTCTTTATAACACTAAATCTTTGAAAATCTATACTTCATGTTTTCTTTTAATTTTTATACTATTAGATATTTTTAAATGTTACCAAATTTGTTAAGACCATCTTCTATTCCATCAACTTTTAAAAATCCATCATTCTCAAATTGAATGTTGGTTTATTCTTACCAAGGTTTTATCTTTATCTTACAGTCAGAGAATACACTAACTAATGGCAGTTTAAATAGGTATGACTTCCCCAAAGGGCAATGTAATAATGTGTATTAAATGTATACACAAACAGACTTTTAAAAAATGTATACCAGGTGACTCAGAAGTTGTATTGCTAAGGAATGTGTCCAAAGGAAAGAATTGAAAAGTGCACAAGAATATTCATCACAGTGTTGCTTACACCACCAAAATATCGAATTAATATGAATACCAATCAACGGGAATGTGTAAAATAACTTATAGTCTTTCCATAATGAATAATGGTATAGATCTGTGTATTGGCATAGAAAGATATCCATTATACAGTATTTGGTTTAAAAAAAAAAAAAAAAAAAAAAGCCGGCCAAACAGTGCATATTGCAGTGCCTATTTTGTTAAATACATACATACACAGAAAAGGTTCTGCAATGAACTCATCTAATATTTAGTATTAATTATTTTTGTTTGTGGAATTGCTTGGATTCATGGAGTTTTCTTCCCATTCTCTATATTTTATGTTTGCTAGGTTTTTTAGAACAAGCCTATATTCCTTTTAATATAATAAATAAAGCAACATGGCCATTTTCTCTTAGAAAAAAACAAAACAAAAAAGTTGGAATGATATTGTTTCTGTGTTTTGTGGTTTGGTTTTTGAAAAACACTACTGTTTGCCCTTTTCTAATTGTTTTCTGTTTATAAGTGAAATAACAGACACAGATAGACAAATATCACATCTCATTTACAAGTGGGAGCTAAATAACATGTACACATGGATGTAGAGAGTAGGATGACAGACAATGGAGACTAGGAAGGGTGTGGAGATAGGAGGTGGGTGGATGATGAGAAATTACTTAATAGGTGCAATGTACATTATTCTATTGATAAATACACTAAAAGTCCTGACTTCACCACTATGCAATATAGCCATGCAACAAAATTATACTTGTACCCCATAAATTCATACAAATAAAATTCAAGATAATAATTTATCTATAAAACAGAAGATTAAATTCATAGTTGTTTGTTTTTGGTTTTGTTTTTTGAGACAGGGTCTCCCTCTGTCACCCAGGCTGGAGTGCAGTGGTGTGAGCATGGCTCACTGAAGTCTTGACTTCCCAGACTTAAGCAATCCTACCACCTCAGCCTCCCAAGTAGCTGGGAGTATCGGCTAGTGTGTGTGTGTGTGTGTGTGTGTGTGTGTGTGTGTGTGCACGCGCGCGCACATGTAGATGGAATCTTACTATGTCAACCAGGTTGGTCTTGAACTCCTGGGCTCAAGCAACCCTCCTGCCTCAGCCTTCCAAAATGCTGGCATTACAGGTGTGAGACACCATACAAGGCCAAATTTATAGTTTTAAAGATACAGTCTCCCTTACTGAATACATATCCTTGACCTTAATAAGTTTGGATAAAAACAGCTTACAGGAATACACATGCCTTGATGCTCACAGTATTTCTTTTATTTTACTTTATATTCATCTTTTGATTGGTGTTATTGAGAATTTTTTCCTCCTAATCATAAGCGAACAGAATAAGAAATACAAAAAGACACTTATTTTTCTTCAACAGTTTAATTCCTCTAGAGTGGCAACCAAAGCAGCTGTTTAACATGAGTTTCCCTCCTTTTCCTATGCACTTTAGTTACCTTATTCCTATAAAATTTTCCTCTCTTCTCCTCGAAGACCTCAGGCTATTAAGAATCTTTTCTAGCAGTTCATGTTTTTCAAGAAGTCCTATTATTCCTTAAATCATCTGACCATACTTGATTTTTCTTTTTAAAAATATATTTTAGATGTAAAAATTGAGAAAGCTGATAAAATTCTAGAAGCAAACAATAATATAGTTCTGTTGTCCAGCATGAGAGAAAAACGATGTTTTCCAACACCTAGGGTAGTATATACAAAATAATTAGGCTTCCATTTTGATAAAAAAATTTTAATACAACAAAATGGACTTTATCCTAATACTATCTGGAGCATAATTTAATCTTTGCAAATTGTGAGAAATGCTCACTAGAATAAAGAGAAAAAAAAAATTATATCATCACCTCTGGGTGGTGGGGAAGATCATTATGAACATCAATATTAAAGTAGATTAATGCCTATTAATAGGGAGTTCTACTTCATATAATGCCAGATGAACCCATTATTGCTGAACTAGTAATGAGCTTAGTACTGACTCACTGTTGGAATATGTCTGCAAACTGATCTCTCTTTTTCAAGAAGATGATCACAAATGGAGCTACTCACACCCTCTCCAAAGCTCTACAGAGCAATTGCATCTGGACATGGGTGAAAAGGAAAAGAAGAAGGAACACAGCAGAGGATGGTGCTCCAATATCTCATCTCCAACAATACACTAATCAGATTGCACTGACAAACTCTGAATTCAAGAGCAAATGATTTCCATTTCAAAGCATCCCCACTGCCTGCAGAATGTAATTCAAATGCCTTATTCCAGGCCCTGTGTGATCTGGAGTTTAAAAATCCCTTCTCAGTGTTTCATCACATCACTTCTCTTGCTTCGATCAAACTGGACTCGCTTTGCCACTTATGCTTTCACTCATACCTATATCCTAAGAGCCTTTCTCTCATCTCTCCCCATTCTAGAGTGGCCCATGTTTCAAGGCCAAGATCAAAAATGATTTCCTCCTGAATAAGAGTATTCTAATTGCAAGCATGTATTTACTATATCCCAAGTACGTTCACGTGTTACTCATTTATCCTTGCAGCAGCATACTGCTCATTTATCCTTGCAGCAGGATATTAATCCTGTAATATAGGCACAACTATTAACTCTATTTTAAAGACAAGGTAAGTAACTTGCCCAGGGTCACACAGTAGTGAAGAGCTCAGACTTAAACCCAAGAATCTGGAGCTCTGCCCCTTAACCATGGTGCTGCACTTCTACCTACTGACACTGATCTCAAACTGCTTTGTACTGAGTTCATTATCTGATTATAGGGTATTGGGTCGACTGCTGTTGGCTGCAGTAACATAAAATGCAGTTTGTATTTGTTTAAACAATGAGGGAACTTCTTAGCTCATACAATAATTTCCCAGGAAGTTCAGTTCCTGTGCTGGTTAAGTCAACAGATCAAATAATCAACTCCTCAAGGAATCAAAATATCCCATCTTTCTCCTCTGTCAACTTCTGTGTGCCAGCTACATATTCTAATGACTGTAGCACCTCCAGAGATCATGTATCCATGTGCCAAAGTTTAAAGACTAAGTTTCAAAATCTTCTATCAATAGAGAATTCTTTTTTCCCCACTCTTGAGGTGCAGTGTATCAACACACAATTCTAGGCCTTTCTTATACCCAGGAAGGTGGCATGATTTATCTACTCGGTAAATTTGAAAGAGCAACTAGGCATGCTTAACTCAGTTCTGTCGTCTTTCCTCTTCTAGGGAGCAAGCCTGTCAACCAAGACAGTATGTTTTCCTCTGTTTCCACAAGCAGTAATTCTTGCTTTATCAGCCCTTCTGCATGGGAAACCTGCCTCAGCAAGGCTCTGTGAATGCCTAAGTCTTCCCGATTCTGAAGGGTCAGAACCAGCAACCCAGTTGGCTAAGAAAACTGAAGCTATATCCTTCAACTTAGCTTCGTTGGTTAAAACATAAAAGGATGATATTTTGACTTCTATATTCTTTGTTGTATTTCTCAACTTGTTCAGAACTGGGGGAACAAAGGTGCAATTAATGGAGTCCTTTCAAACACCCAACAATGTTAGCAGAGTTCCATGCATATCTTATTGGCCAAAAGTAAGTCACACTCAATCCTAAACCAATCCCTGGCAAAGGGATATAAACTTTCTGATTAGCTCACAACTAGGAAAGGGAGGGAAACTGCAACAAAATCAGGACTCTGCCCACACAGAAAAGAAAAGGGACTACTGGCTAAGTAGCATGTTCCTGGGTTACAACTAATATCCTATTAATCTTGGTACTCTCCATAGATCTAATCACAGCGTCTAACACATAGAATTTGATCAATAAATGTCTTTGGAATCTAGTTGGATCATTAGTACCACCCATAGCTACAGCAAATATGGAAAGGCTTCTTTTTAGTCAATAGTTTCATATTTCTTCTGTTCCTGATTTCTCATCACTTAGATCAAGTTCATTCTAGATTATAGGGAAACTCAACACAGGAAGAACACCAAAGGATGAATGTCTATTTCTGCTAATAATTCTCTCCTGCTCACTGTTACTGAACCATTTCAAGAATGTAAGGTACAAAGAACAATGAAATCTGCTCTCCAGTGTACACACCCTCACCTCCCTGATCCCTCCCCCACCCATTCAGTTTCCCTTTGGAGGAAAGAAATGACATAACTTTAATAAATAACCAATCTTGGGAGCTGTCAGGAAAGAACTCACAGGTCATGGCCCAAACTCAAGAGCCTCCTGGGTACTAACAATAAACCATTTCTTACTATGAAAGCTTGTCCCCTTCCTTCCTTTCATTTAGCTTATAAATGCTGGGAACCTAAGAAATTGTTGCTAAAAGAACTTAGCTGGGACATCAGAAGCTATATGCCTGTCTTACATAAAACTGCTGAGTAATTTTTTAAATTTTATTTTGTGCCAATTTTATGTTTAAGTGTCACAGAAGCAAAATGCCATCCATATAAAATTTTCAAAGTCAACTTTTCTTTAGACATTTGTAATTCAAATTTCAGAAAAATAAAAGCTTGCTTAACTCAATTGCCATTTGATATTTATATATTCTCTTTCCCTTGGTAAGCAAAGAACTATTAAAAGTAACTAAACTATAACATGATAATATCATAAGGTGTCATAAATGAGTGACAGTTCTATTATAGGGGATTTATACATATATACCCACGCATATATAAATGTACCATGTAGAAAATAAACATATGTATATACTTTGTAGTTATAAACAGAAATAGAATAAAATAAAAATGAGATCTCAAGTTGTAAGCAATCTGGTGCAAAAATGGCACACACTTAAAAATAGTGAGGGAAGTGTATGGTCTGAACAGAATATTGAAATATATGATAAAACATAGCATAGTTTGAGCAAATTAATATGGCTTCCAAGCGCAATTTCATCTTCTAAATTCAAAACAAAGCATAAGAAATGTGTTTGTTAACTTAAAACATCTGTTCCTACCACATGAATATAAATAAGAATAAAAATGCATATGGATTATTCATCAATAAAAGTACAAAATCTCTTGTGTTATTCCTCTCACACAATTATTCTAAGAACATATAAATTCCCAAATAAGAAACCATCACATCTAATTATGATGGACGATTTATAAAAACCCAGGAAGCATAAAAAATCCTGAGGCAGCTAGGGCCCAGTCCTCACTACCTGAGACCTAAGGATACAAAGTTACTCCCTTTGAGGAAATAAAGGGGAAGAAACTCTTCACTGCACACTCTGGTGCCAGGAGAGTTTTTCACCCTCTGCAAGGGCTTCTTGCCTTAGGCAGAAGCACGCAGCTCTAACCTTCCATCCACAGGTGAGAACTCAAGTCAGAAAAGCCTGCCTCTGCTATCTCACTCCTAATTCTGTTTGTCTAGTCTCAACCTGAACATCTCTAGTTAAAGGAGCTCATTATCTCTCTAAATTTGTGACAACACCTAGCACAGTAATGATGTGTTGAAAAAATAAGTTTTTAATCATAAAATAAGTACATTTTAATAAAGAGTGGCATCCCCCACTTCAAAGTATATTACTCCACATTTTAAAATAAACACGAGTCATAAAAAATGATGAATTTTTGCTAAACTATAACTTAAAATGGTGATATCCTATAATACTTAATTAAAAGGTATTAAGAAATTACCCAATACTTTTAGGGAAATTAAGGAACGGCTGATTGTATTGCTTCTCCTCTAAGTACATCCTCAGGACACCAAGTATTCTCCCCACTGCTGAGAAGTTCAAGGTATTTCAATAGCAGCCAGTGGCCATCATTCACTGTTTGTGGGGAGATTTCAAGCACTGAATAGTGAAAACTTCCAAAATTTCATTTCTCTTTTCCGCAAAATCTCTTGAGTATGTTGATGAATACAAGGACAAAGCAATTCTGAGACATTTTCATTTCTACAGGGCTGTGTCTTTTGTGTTACTGTTTCAAATTTTTTAAATTAACACTATAGCAAACCAATTTTTAAAAAGACTCTAGCATTGAAGAGCTCTAATGGTCTCCCTTAAAGCTCCTTAGCCCTAATAAACAAGGTCTTCAGATTAGACCAGAGGTTCTCAATTTTTTTCTGTTCTAATATAAATAATGGATAACACTCCCATGAGTTTAAAAATTCATAAAATTTTTAATGGAATATGTAAATTGACTGTAATTCTACCCCTTTTCTTTTATTCAAGAAAACATTGATCCATAACAATTGCTTGGTTTAAAAAAAAATCACGACAACAACAAAAAAGAAAACATATCAAGCGATATGGGGAGAGTAGTGTTATAACTGTGTTGACCTCAAAACTGTTTAAATTACATAAGCAAACAAAAACAGCAAACTTAGGTGCTACAACAAATTTCATGTTACTTTTCTCACAACTGCTGAAAATACTCCAGTAAGCTTCCACCCAGGGTAGAAACCAACCACAAAGCTCTATTTTAAGTACTAGAGTATGTTAAGAATTTTAAAACCCTAATGCTGCACTGTCCAATATAGTAGCCACTGTCTATGTGTGGCTACTCAAATTTAAACTTTAATTCATTGAAATTAAATGAAATTTAAAATTCAGTTTCTCAGTATCGTCAGCCACATTTCAAGTGCTCAGTAACCACATGTGACTCACAGCTACCACACTGGACAGCACAGCTATGGAACATTCCCACCATCACAGAAAGCTCTACTGCACAACATCGTGCTAAGGAATCTTGGAGAGAATCTAATCCAACTCTCTGAATTTACCAATTTAGAAACTGCGACATCATTTCATTCAAGTGACTTACTCCATGCTACACAGCTAGTAATTACAGAGCCAGAACCTGAACCAAGACCCTGGACTCTATAACTCACTCATTTCCACTCCAACATCTTGTTACCACCTGGATGATGTGAATACCTGTTCCTTGCAGGGACAGGGACAGTTCTGGGTTCTTTCACAAGTACGCTCTCAGTTAACTGTCACATCAATGCTAGAAGAAATATAATCCCCATTATGTAGATAATAAAAGTGACACTTGGCTGTATAAAGTATTACATCTGAGACCACACGGCATGTATGTAGTGGTGCCAAAATTCAAAGTGGAAAGCCTGGATATTCCTGCAGTGTTATACATAGTCAACAGTCCACAATTTTGTATTATCCTTGAAAACTACTCTTCCAGATTTGCTAAAAATTAGTGCCTTGTGATTCGCTTTCTCAGCATTTCTCAGCAAAAGTATCCCAAGTAGGAAAATCCCAACACTTAACACTTCTGATCTGGGGAAGATGGGTAGTTTATCCACCCTTGCCAGTCATCACTGCTTTAGAACGATAGCAGCCAACCTTTACTGAGCACTGTAAGTCACAGCACTGGATGAAGTGCTTCATGTTCGTCTCCTTTAAGCGTCACAACAATCCTGAGAAGTAAAACAGTTCATCTCCATTACACAGACAGAAAAATTGAAGTGAAGAGTTAAGTCATTCATCCGAGGAAGAACTTTAAAAAGGATGTGTGTTTGCTTGTGGTGACACAAAAGGAAAGTTGTTTTTTTTTTTTTTTTAATACTTGATATAGTTGGAAAAGACAGAAGGTATGTGAATACTTTGAAATAAAAAATTAATTTTCTTCCTCACACTGGATGTCACAGTTAAACCTAGATAGTTTCCCTCTGATGGATTCCCGATTTAACACAGTCACACTGTCTTCCACAAGGGCTGACTTGAGAGAAAGTCTTGTGAGCCCAGGAGTGCATGGGTATTATGGGGTAAGAAACACACTCCAAAATAGATTAATTCAATGTTTTTCAAGTTATTTTTAGTCCCTTCTGGTCATTTCTTACCTGAGGAATAAAAAGAAGAGAAAGTTACAGAAGAGTTGAAAGAAAAGAGAAGGGAGAGAGCTGAAGTCAGTCCATAAGTGAGAGACGGCTACATATGTTTAGGACTTAATCACCCCAGGATGTCACTCACTGCAAGTCCAGACAGCTGTCGAAAACTGGGAGACACAATGCAATACAAGGTGAGGGAGATCTATACATGCACACTTACATACATATACACACATATGCACATATGTAGTACATAATACACTGTACATTGTATTTTTTTTAAGATGACATGCCTGTCTAAACACGTTTCGCATCACATAGTGAATCTATATGCTCATCCTTTACCAGTGCAGGATGGCCTCAGTTAAATGGGAAGGAGTTAGCCAGGGACAGCTGGCTTTTGTTTTCAAGATGACATGTTTTTAAGGTGTTTTTAAGATGGTGTGCCTGTCTCAACATGTTTCACATCACGTGGTGAATTTGTATGCTCATCCTACACCAGTGCAGGACAGCCTCAGTTAAATGGGAAGGGGTTAGCCAGGGACAGCTGGCTTTTGCGGGAGGTCAGGGACAGAGATTGGCAGAGACAACTGCATGGCAGTTGTGGCAGGGAGGGGGTGGGCATATAGGACTGAAGGCGGTGAAATAAGATAGTTGTGTTTAGAGACAACAAACGACTGTCTCGGTTGTGAGAAATAGAATGCTTGATCAATGACTTAAGAATCAGAACCAGATTTGAACTCTCTTTTCCACTAGCACTTACTGTGTAACTTTGGACAAGTGACTACTTCCTGAGCCTCAGCTTCCTTATCTGTAAAGTGAAAAAAAAAAAAAAGAAAAGAAAAGAAAAAAAATGAAAAAAAAAAAACCAAAACCTAGAAACTATTTCCTGGGTTTGTTGAGTATTAAATACATAGTAGGTGCTTAGTAACTGTGTCTTCCTCTTGTTCTTCTTGGTTGGTTAAGAGAAAATGTGTTATGGCAGAAAAGCACATGCCAGGCATTGCACCTGGGTGTCTTTTCCACATTATCTTCTTTACAACAGCCCTTCAGGAGGGGCTTTCTTTGTCCTCATTTCACTCAGGGGCAATAAGAGGTTCCAGAGGTGATGTAACTTGCCCTACGTCACAGAGCTGGTTTGTAATAGAAGAGGAAGAATCAAAACCAGGTGTGTCTGACTGCCAGGGCCATGAATGTTCCACTATATCTAGCAGCTTCCTAAGCAACAAGTGATGAGATTGAAACGTATCACGGAGAGGAATCCTCACAAGAGAGGCAGAGAGTTAGCACTATACTAGCAGCAAGTGCCTAAATCCATGTTCTCTTTTCCTTGATAGGTTTTATGAACTCTAGGTAAAGCTGAGGCTTTGCCATTTTCAACCAGAACAACCTTCTACTTCTGGTTACTTAACTGGGTCGTGAACATACCTCAAGAATGTCACATCCCTGCCCTAGTTGCCTCATCTATAAAATGGACAGTCTGGAATAAGAGATTTCTCAAGTCACTTCTACCTCTAAAACAGTGAATATGTGGGTAGAATTACAAAGTTTGGAACAGAGACACCAACCACTATTCTCAGAGCCAGCTCTTGAAAATGATGCCTCTTACAATAGAAGTCTTTGTCACCCAAAAAGTTGTATAATCGGGGAATCCTAGAATCCTATAGTAATGTTCTTGAACTCTTTAATTCAAAATACATGAACATACATGCACTCTCCAATTTCACTGATGTAGATACAATGCCTTTCTTTAACACTAGGGCATGTGGAGAGACAGCAGATGTGAATTATGTAGACAATAAACTAAGTCCACAACGCATCAACTACCATTTCCAGTTTCATCGTCCTTAAAACGGAAAGAGAACTGAAAATTGGTACAAATAACCCTGAACGAAGATCTCTCTAGATTTTGAAATATTTTCTCAATTTTTTATAGCTGTTTTTTCTACACTTAATTTGATGACAATTTTTTAGTGACCTGCCTCTGTAAAATATTTTTAAAGTATTCAACGAAGTTTCCCTAGAAACAAGAGCAGTACTTCTTTTCACATTCTCATTTCAGCAGTTTAATTAAATGATAAGTCTGATGTTGCCATTCTTCCTTTCTAGCATCTCAAGAGTTCACCCACCTGCCTGAAAGGACAAGCTAACGCCTGCACAAGGCTCAGCATGCTCTGACCCCTGCACTCCTCCCTGACCCATCTCCTGTCATCCTCCATGCACTGCCTTGAATGCCCATAGGCGCTCTTGCTTCAGACTTCAGTTTCTGCTCCCCATCTCTGGAATTCTCTCCCCTTGGGTATCCACCAGGCTAGCTCTTATCATTATATCTTTCAGTATGTCTTTGTTCAAATGTCACCTTCTCAGTGAAGCCTTCCCTATCACCCTATCTAACGCAGCCACCTTCATCCCCTATTGAGCCTTTTCTATCCCTCCCACCTCCACAATGTTTTTCCCCATAGCCCACCTATCTGACATTCTATATATTTTACATGTTAGAATTCAAGCTTCATGAGGGCAGGAATTTTCAACTGTTCACGGATGCAGTCCAGGGCAGGCCTGCAATTGTCATTCAATAAATATTTGTTTAATGATTTTATTATTGTAATAAATATATTGTCTTTCAGACTGAATTACATAACTACAATAATAAGTATCTCAAGTTTGAAGAGGTTTAGAAACAAATGTAGCAGATTGAGCTTGGTGGCTCATGCCTGTAATCCAGCACTTTGAGGTCAGGAGTTCAAGACCAGCCTGGCCCACATGCTGAAACCCAGTCTTCACTAAAACTACAAAAAAATTAGCTGTGTGTGGTGGTGTGCACCTGTAGTCCCAGATACTTGGGAGGCTGAGGCAGGAGAATTGATTAAATCCTGGAGTCAGAGGTTGCAGTGAGCCAAGATCCCTGCATTCTAGCCTGGGTGACAGAGCGAGACTCTGTTTCATAACAACAACAACAACAACAGCAACAACAAAGAAGGAAAGAAAGAAAAAGAAACAAATGTAGCAGATCCTTGATAAGCAAAGAAGTCACCTGGAGGAATGAGGAGCATGCTGGTGTGGGAGGGTGCAGCCCACTAACCTTGAGCAGCCATGAGCCCTAGGATCAGCCAGGGCATGGCAGAGAAGGAAGCAAGGTCATCCAATAAATTCAAGTTGGCTGGGCAGTTTCTCCTTTTAACTTGATCAAACTGACCTCTCTAATTACTTGATGCTTTCATATTCAAATGAACAATAACACATACCAAAATTAAATACAGAAGATGGTCTAGTCACCTTTTTTCATATAGAGGCAGAACAACAGAGGAAGACAGGATGTCTTGTTCTGGGCCACCCCTAACGGTCAATTACCTCTAGCAAATCTCTTCATCTCTCTCTCTCTCTCACCCTTTCTATTAAAAGAGGGAAGAGTATGAAATAATACATGGCCTGCCTATTTCATTGGTCTACTATAAGTATCAGACATATAAATGCTTATGAAAATATAATGAAAAGTTATGGAGCACTCTACACAATAAAGAATTCTCTTTCTATTAGCGTGGATAACTGACTTGTCTAAATATCTACTATAGATCCCCAAAAGTGATAATATATTTTGGAGCAAATGACTCCTAAAACATATTAAAGAATAAACAAGGCTGGACACACTGGCTCACACCTGTAATCTCAGCACTTTGGGAGGCCGAGGCAGGAAGATCACAAGGTCAGGCATTTGAGACCAGCCTAGCCAATATGGTGAAACTTTGTCTCTACTAAAAATACAAAAATTAGTATTATTTATTTATTTATTACCAAGCAGCAACTACAGTATATAAAGTACAGATTCAAGAATATTACTGTGAATATCTACAATTATCTAGACTCTTAGATACTTCAGATAGTCCTCATCTATTTCAATACCACAAGGATAATCCAAGATGACTTATTAATAACACACATGTCAATAGCAGGTTGTGATATAAATAAGCAAACTCTTTCCAACCATCTCAGTTCACTTTTATTATAGCATTTATTAAACCAAAATAAAAAAGTGGTGAAGAATGACTTGTCACACCATTTATTAGAGTTGATGGACTGTAGATAGTCTTCTCAATAAGGCTTTAACACACAGTTATGCACCATAGTGCATTAGTAATGAAAAGAAATGCATGAGACTTACATCAGCTTTTCCCCCAAGTCATTCTGACATTAAATTCAAAATCAATTTTACCCTATATGGCAAGAGTTCAGGGATAAATGTTAATTTGTTTACTCTTCACCAAAACTTAAGTTTATAATTCAATCAAAAACAGAAATCCTTCCTATTCTGCTTAATTTGATAATCATACTTTTTTTTGGAGAACGGTTCAAAGGAAGAAGCAAATGCAACAGGAAGATAAACAAATCATGTCCCTGTTTGTATCTGACAAAGGGATGGGATCTAATTTTCTCTCTGATTAAAAGAACACAAAGAACAGCCACAGAATGCAAATTGTGTGTTGAGTGTTTGAATTTCTCTTCCAATACCTGAGTATCCAAATGGAACTAATTCACTCTGGAAAAGGTATTAAAATTATTGAGCGTCATTGTGCCTGAATGAGGGCTAATACTCAAACTGTGAAGAAAAATAAACATATTCTACAATGACAGGGTCAACTCACTCACTCAGGAACCTCAACCAAGCATTTTACATTCAAAAGAAAGAAAGCAAGTATGTAAAGAATGACTTACCGCCAACAAGGAACCCTGATAGACACAAGCACCTGTGGGGAAAAACAAAACAAGAATTACAAGAGATGCATAACAAACCAACAGGCACTTCCTCAGCAAGCTTACTGCTAAAACTGCATCTACACGCATCATAATCAGTAAAATGTGCTTCTTCCAAAATCTTAAAAGTTTGAGCATTCTTCCCCTGGGGAAATAACCCCATCCACCAAAACAACATTCCTTGGACACACATTAGAAAAAGCATCATTAAAACTTATCACTTGAATTTTAAGATAAATGTATTTATAACGGCATGCTATAAACACAGTATATATTTTTCTTTGTGATAAGTCAGCAAAGCCTCCATAATCCATTCCCGTTTATTTATCCAGGCTTCCCTGTGACTCTCTGCTTACACTAAGTCTCCAGTCCAACCCAAGAGGCCAACATAGAATCCTGTGATATATTTACATGTCTCAATGCCTCTGCTCATTTGCATTGCCTACAGATGTACTTTGTGTAGTCAAGGCCCTTGAACTTGATCCCATCTCCTTTGTGAAACTTCTCCTGCCCATCAGATTATGTTCCTTGGAGCTCCTAGCACTTTGTGCCTACATCCTCCATTTGTGAATTTATTCTTGGGTACTTCCTTTCTAAAAATGTTGAAATGTTGCATCTATCCCACTACATAATATATGTGTGTGTGTATTATACATAGTGAAAGAATATATACACTATATATACTATTAAATATGTACTATTACATGTGTAGTATATATTCATATATACCCACTATATACTATATATAGTATGTATATATTATATACAGTATAAATAGTATATATAGTATTTATAGTATATATATATAAATATATATATATATACTATAAAACAGAAATCTTAATTTAAAAAAATATACACACATTACCAACCAATTTTTGAGCTGTACCAAAGGTCTTGATTTAACTTAGAAAGAGATGGGCAGTGTGCTATCACCTACTCTCTCAGAAACTGAGTCTGTAAAACAGATTTGAACAGTATGTACACACCAAGGTGAAGCATATCTTAACAATCTGCCACAGTTGGTTTCTAAAGAGAGAAGGACGTAACTTTACCACAGCACTTACCTCTAATGTCATTTATGAAATCTCAAAAATATTAACTTCTCAGGAAAGAACTGGTCTACCTTCTCTTCCAATAATGGAATTGAGAACAAGCTTTAAAAAAACTGAGATGACTATTTACACTTTGGTTTTAATCAAAGATCTCTGTGGGCAAATTTACTGAAATAAATTTTAGGTCCCTGACATTCTAATAAGAGTAACTCGAGATAAAACCTTGGGGGGAAATTCTTCCTAATTGTCTAATTTTTCCTTAAGAAATCTTGTTTCAAAGACTTAGTATTTCAGTCTATGCTATGTCATAAGAAAGGAGATATATATATATATATATATATATATATATATATACACACACACACACACACACACACATATATATATGTGTGTGTATGTACATGTTTGTGTGTGATGTGTGTATATAAAATAATCCCATATATCTCAAATAAATATATATAAACCCAATTCACTTTCTAAATTACTTATATGGATGTATTTAATTACTTCTGGTTTTAGAAAATTTAGATCATCACCACTTAGGGTAAAATTTAACAAAATTTAAACTTTAGAATAAACAAACAAAATTTAACTTTTAGAAAAAAAACACAAAATTTAATCTTTAAAATAAGACTATCCTCAAATAATTTTATTGCTCTCCTCCACAGCATTACCTTCCAAAGTCAATTCTTTTCATAGCTCCAAAGGAAATCAAGCACCTTAAGAAGTCTCTGAGAACCTATATCAAAACCCATTTTTGGAAGTTTAGAAAGCCATTATGAACTCACTGCAGTATGAAAAAATAAAGCAGCACTGAGTGTGGCACATCTATACCTGAGCAAGCAAAGCATCTGCTGGAGACTTAAGTCAAAATGGTATACAGTTGCTAAAAAATTATATCATAAGGAAGGTGAATTAATTCAGTTTGGTTTGCTCTGTATTGTACAATTCCAAAAGAAATCAGCTTTGCTCTCTGAGAGCTTTCCTAAAACAGAACAGTTCTACCCGGAAGGCAGCTGCATGAATGAGCCTCCATTAACACAGCTTCTAAAACATCATTTCTACTCTCTTGAGAAAATAAGCATTCCAGTGTGATGCCCAGTCCTATCAAACATTTATAATCACCCAATACCAGATGCAGCATCCAAACCAAACATATTTCTGTCACACACCCATCAGCAGATGAAGTTGAGGAGTTTGTTGACATGGGTACTCGGTGTGGCTTCTGGTTGATAGCTACAGTGGAGGTCTTTTCACTAATCCATCAGTTCACATAATATGAGAAAAAAAATTACTCTCTCCACTCATTATTTTTTTATTAAGAAGTACAAGAATGATTGCAGCTCTATTTGATGTTCATATTTAAGGCTTTGGTTGAACTTTAAAGAAAAGCCCAGCTCAAGGTGAATTCTGTGAGATGGTGCTGATCTAGGAGAAATGAGCCTCATTCAAAGGAAAACCGACGAAAAACACAAGACAACAGGAGTAGAGTTCTTTAACCAAGAACAATACCAGTTCAGGGCACAGAATGCAGCTGAGATGCCAGGTAATTTAAGTTCTGACACCTCACAGTCTGTGAGAAAATGCATGAAGTTTTGCAGGGTGAAGCAATTTTATAGCATCAAGAGGGAAGCCCAGATCCTGAGACCTGGGCTCTTTTCCTGTGTGACTGGCTCATTTCTTGCAGGTCACATAGACAAAATGTTACTGCATAAAATTTAAACAAGTAAATGTCTGTTTTTAATCCCTTTTGCATATTATAATATACTCCATTATGCGATGACTGTATAAAATCTAATATTTTTGGAGAAATTTTGAGATATAATTTGCATATATCCTGAATCCATTAGTAAACTGAGTAAATCAGAGAAGTTAAATCCAAGCACCACAAAATGTCAGACCCATTAGTTCAAAGAAATAGTGGCAGATACAACCATTAAGATACGAAAAGATTTGGAGATCATGGTACGACAAAAACATGACTCATTAGGAACAAGCAGCCACAAGTTAGCATTTAAATGTTCAGGCTTTATGTTGTGCTATAATTCAGCATATGGCTGTGTACACTGTGGAATACTTAAAATAGAATCATTTTCTGAACTGACAGGACAGCTAATGTCCTGATTATTGTCAGCTAGGATTTAGATCAATTAATAGAGTAGTTAAAATGGAAGTGGGCCAACTGTTTTGGAACTACAGTAAGATTTGGTATGAGGCTCCAACTTTGACATGCGGTAGTCCCCTCCCCTGCTCCGAGCCATGTGTTAAAGAATATTTTATGACTACTTGTGTGACTACAGTTGGGTGATATTGCCACCCAAGTCCGTAACAGTGAATATGGATGGCTGGGTCCTTACTAAAGGATGTATACTACATAAGGAGAGTAATGCCCAGAATCCAATCTTCAGAGAGCAATGGAATATAATTGATGAAAATAAGAGTCCACAATACCTCCTTATTTCCATTGCCAGGTAATTACAAAAGCCAAAAGATGCAAAGTTACAACCATCATCTAACATTTCCATACTGAGAAACCCAGCCAGGACCAAATGTTCCCATATCCCTACTGCTATTAAACTGTTATTAACAATTTCTAGATATGCAAACTCCTTGAGTGCAGGAATTATTTTGGCTTTGGTTTTGATGTTTGTACCCACCTACCAGACATAACCTGACACATAAACTCTCAATAAAGGCTTGCAGAATGAAAGAATTAGGTTACTTGTTTCCAGCCAATGCCTCCTCTTCCCTAACACTGAGTTTTAAGCCTAGAGTCTCTCAACGAAACAACTCTTCAGCCCAGAGCGGAACCAACTACCCTAACCTACCCATAAATAAAACATATTGTCTATCAAATGATCCTCTTCAATGAAATCTGTTCAATGGCATTTATAGGAAAAGCCTGGGATTTGGGGAATGCCTAAAATCACACGGAGAGTGATGGGATACAGACTAAAACTCAATTTTCTTAGTCTGCAATTCAATGATCTTTCCCTATCCCAAGGCAACTTTCTTATCTAGTGTAACTTCACAGGACTTTCATGTCAACAGAACTCAAGATATTTCTCCAGAAAATGCTAATGGCAGAGTTTCTCTGATTCAGAAAGCAGCCATGTTAGAAGCTTCTTTGTGACTTCTTGATTTTATTAAGTTCTCATATCATAGCATTAATAGTTTATCTGTTTAGCAATATAAGGCAATATAAAATAACACTGCCAATAATTTGCTTGTAAAAATTTACTTTGCTTTTGAGAATTAAAATAAAATTTAGAGGTCGGTCATGGTAGCTCATGCCTGTAATCCTAGCACTTTGGAAGGCCAAGGCAGGCAGTTTACTTGAGGTCAGGAGTTCAAGACCAGCCTGGCCAACATGGTGAAACCCTTGTCTATTACAGATATGAAAATTAGCCGGGCATGGTGGCGCACATCTGTAATCCCAGCTACTCAGGCTGTTGAGGCATGAGAATCACTTGAGTCCAGGGGGTGGAGGCAGCAGAGAGCTGAGATTGCAGCACTGCACTCCAGCCTGGGTGACAGAGCAAGACTCTGTCTCAAAAAAATGAAATTTAGAGCCAGAAAGTTGCAATTGACCACAAATAAGGCAGCAAATGCTGATCTTTTCTCTTCTATGTTTGATGATTAGCCAAAGTATCTTAGAGCTATCACCTAATTGACTTCATTTACTAAATGACAGACTAGATCAAAGAAGTTAGGTGGTTCATTCAAGGTTAGTCAGCTAACCAGAGGCCAGTTTACCAGTTAAGCTTAATTTAAAAGAATGTAATTTGCCAATATTTGTTCATCTGACCAATTTTTTGAGCACTTATTGTATGCTAGGAGCTAAACTGAAGATACAAGAATAGAAGCATCCTAACCCCTCAATAAGCACACAGCTAAGTGAGGAAGACCAAACCCATACCAAAAAAAATTGTCCTCTCTGTCCACTGAGAAGAAAATGATAAATTTTGCCATGAGCTGGTCAGCAGAGGTGTCACAGGGTACATCCCCTCAAAAGAAGTATATTGTACATGTGAATGTTTCTTTTCCATTTTAAAAAAGTATTCTCTGGGCTAGTAATAAAACCTTGAGATTTCTAAGATCCTTGCCGTTTTCCCTCCTTGGTCTCAATGCTCTTATTTTTTAAAGAAAAAGAAAAGCTCGAGAGGACCAAATAAGAGGTCTCATCAGATGACAAGTGGTTTTTTTTTGTCTGTGGGAATGATATCACTTAATTAAACTAATTAAATGAGATGTGTAAAGTGCTTAGCACAGTGTCCGGCAATACCTGCTCAATAAATGGCCGTGTTCATTCTTTATTAGATAAGCACCATCATGATGTGGGTGGAAACTCTCAGACATCGATCAGTTTATCAATCCGATTTGTGAAATGGCTATAGAATGCTCTGACAGGTAAAACAATAAGAAGCAAAGTTTCCAAAGACTCTTTGGAGTGATGTTCACCCCCCAACCTGGCCCTCACCCCGGCTTTCTGTGCTTCGCGTCCCCCCATCCCCACCTCCCAATCAATAGCTTTGGCAATTCTTAAACGTTGCTCACTGGATCAAGCAGTCTTCCAAAGAGCGCACCCTGTAGGCTCTTGGTAATAATGCCCTTTGTCGATTCCAGAGATTTGGTTCTGAGAAGCTGAATTATTCCAACTGCCCCCTGGTGAGCTATCCCGGGAGTGCTAACCACCTTTTCTGCGTTGCTGGAATAGGACTCTAAATAAAAAACTGCAACCAAGTGAAATTAATTTTTCTAAGTACCAAGTTTAGGTTTGGATGGCCTGGGGTGACTCTCTCATCTGCTTTATTATAATGAAGCCCTACAAGTTTTTTTTCCTTCCCCCAAAGTACGCACCCACACATGGACAATAAAGCTGTATTTCTACAGGACATGCATTGTTGAGAGAAGGCTGCACAGGTCCCAGATGTGCCTTTCCCGAAGATTATACACACTTGACACACATCCCGGAAGAGGGCAGAAAGCAGCACCTGTACCCATGGGAAAGTCCCCCACTACTGTTCATGGATTCCCAAGGCCTCCCACTTTCTCTTGGGAAGCCAGAAAAGAAAAGGCAGCTGCTCCGGTGACTGGAGGTCGACCCGAGGCAGAGCTTTTTCCTCTCCGGGCCTCGAGCAGCCCCCAGTCCTGCGCCGGAGCTCGGCCCCGGAGCGCCCCGCGCCCCTTCCCGGGACACCAGGGCGGAGAAGGCGGCCCGCCCCGCACCAGCCGCGGCTCTGATTTGAGGCTGGGCAGGTGAACTCTTCTTCCCGCAGCTGGATGAATAATGAATGGAACCGGGAGGGGAAGCCGAGAGCCAGGCGCTGTGGATTAACCCGTCTTCCTCCCTGCCCGCCGGCTCCCTTCCCCCTCCCTAAGCACTGGCTGGGCAACTTACCCGGCTCCTCCGAGCAGGTGGGAGCTCAGAGTGCCTCGCGCCCTCGGGCCCGGCATCCCAGGACCCCAAACTCTTGATTTACTTATTGACTCATTTATTTGGTTGAGCCTGGATTGCTTTTGATATCATGGCGACAACTACTCTCACGGCTTCCTTTTTTCTCCCGAAGCTCTGGGGTTTTACACGTAGCTCGGGGCCTCGGAGGAAAACCAGGAGGTGGAGGGTGAAGTAAAAGAATGATGAACCTAAACTCTTATTAACCACTTTTGTTCTGGGAAGCAAGCAGGTTCGTGTTTCTCCTTACTGGAGAGATTCCTTTCATTGCAGCTGAACTATCTACGTCCAGAACACGCTCCAACCAGTTAGTTATAAAATCCTAACTGGTTTTTAGGGGGAGATTGAGATAAGGAGGGCGGGAGAGCGATGGGGCTTTAAGGAGAAAGTCTGTGTGTTTCTTCGAAACACAAGTATTTCTAAACAGGTAAGAGCAATTGTTCACTCCTCACCTGTGCCCCATGCAGTTGCTTTCTCTTCGGGAAAAGGTAGGTGGTGGAAAGTAAAAGAATCCGCTTCAGAGATGTCACCTCCATCGGCCACCCACCCACCCAAAAGCACTTAGGGCAGAGAGGGAGGCCGTGTCGGGGGTTGTAATCCTAATACAAAACAGTCAGGAGTAGGAAACTTGTCGGCAAAAAGCCTGTTCGAGTTCCACTTCCACCCCACACTCCCCAGAAAAACTTCCACGCGACCCACATACCATAAAACCTACAGAGCCTTTGAAACTGCACGTTCACAGACACACACAAGGCACCGCTCTCTCACCTTCGGAATGATGAGGCAATACTGCAAATTCCACCAGCGCTAGGGCCAGACCAAGCCACACTTTGAGTACACCCATCGCCGCCTCGGCACCCGTGATGGAGGAGCCCAGCCTTCAGCATCCAAGAAGTGCTCGGCCAAAACGCTGGCTCCGGCGCCGAGAACCCCGGCGCACCGAGGGTGGGGGACAGCGGGCCTTTACCTCCGGGAAAGTGAGACGGACCGGCCGAGAGCGACACGCATCCGCTCGGAGGTGCCGGCGCAGGCTGGGGGTTCAACTGACTCGCAGCCCGGGAGGAGAGCGCGCCGAGCTCCCCCGCAAGGCAGGACGCCAACGTGGGCTGAGCTTTGGGAGAAAAAGAGGAGGCAGAGCGCAGTTATCCGCGGCAAAGTCTCGTCTGAAAGTTCCTGGTCACGGGCTGATCGGATCTTCCAGCATTTCCCTCGGGCTAGACCCTTCCGCTCCCGGGTCCCCGACAGTGGAGATCCTGGCTCTGGTTTGTCCGAAGCAGCTTTTTAAAGTTCACTTGACACCAGACGTCGGCGCTGCGTCGGCACGGCGGGTCGCCGGCAGCCCCGAAAGACCCACCCACAGTCACTCCTTGGTCGGGCCACCCCACTCGGCAGACCTCATTCGCCGGGGGCCGCTCGCTGGAAACTTTGTGCAGCGCTGCGGGCAGCTCCTGGGACTCGCCCGCGATGCAGCCGCACCGCGCCGCCTGGGGCTGCGCTCCCTGCAGCAGACTGTTCAGAAGCTTCCCAGGAAAGACTGGGGGGCGCTGCTGCTACTTTCTCGTCCCCGCCCCTCGCCTGGGTGTGCAAGGCTGCGGGGGCGCGGCTTGCTGCACACCAACGCCCACCTCCGCGCCGAACACCCCGGAGCTGGTCTGCAGGGTAGAGGTGCAATGATTACGGGAGTGGAAGCAGAGCCATAATTTTAATTGCACGAAGGAAAAAGCTAGCGAGACTGGAAAAGACCCCCGAATTCAAGGCCACCAGGGCGAGAGAGCCTGGAAACGCCCAAAATACGCCGGGTCTGGACCCCGCGTTTACAGGACACACGTTCAGCCTTCTTCTAGCCTTCCTTGCCACCTTCCACTCTGCTTTGCTCGGTGAGAAAATGGACCCAGAGACTCTGAGCTTTGGCAAAGATTCCAGAGAGTCACGTGGGGAAGGGGGAGAAGCGAGGAGGGGGGTGAGGGGAGGCCGAGAGAGCAACCTGATCCCTTTATTCATTCTGCTGGAGTTCAGATTGGCTTTGTCTGGGGAGGGATCAAAAGTGGTCACACCGGAGAGGAGGGGGTGGAGATAGGTGGCGCAGTCCTTGCTTAGGCACAGCTGAGGGCAGATGAACCGTGTCCATACCCCTCGTTAGGGGAGGAACCGATTCCGGGGGCTTGAGAGGGAAGAAGCGTGTACCCACATCAAAGGCCCTGGGGCTACCTCCCACCCCTACAGCCCGCCACTCCTGCTGAACTAAGTGCATCCGGTGGACCTGATTGATCCTTTTTACTCGCTCTGGGAACCTCAGGCTGTCGCATCCTGGCTTTTACCAGCAGCCTGGGAAGATTTTGGCGTGTGTGTCCTAAGCGGAGTCTCCCATAGCAAATGCACCTTTACCTTTCCCTAAAAAACTCTCTCAGTGTAACACAGCGCGGTGTGGGAGCTGTGGGTCCAGCTGCGCCCCCAAATGCCAGTGGCTGGGAAAGCAACATCAGGGCACGGCCGACTGGGGCCGCACTTGAAGAGCAGAGGCCTTGATTCCCCGCCAGGACTGACTGACGGCAGCTATTTTTATAGGACCGAATAAAAATAGCTGGTCCACGTTTAATCTTTTTATAAGGGAACGGTTGCATCAAAGAGATGCTAAGTGAGTTCTGATTGGCCCAGAGAAGAAACGTCTCGGGTGCCTCAGTTGAGCCGGGATGGGTGAAAGTGTTGGAGGGGAATTTGCAGAAGCAGTTGCATGAGCTGTGCTGGCGGGGGATCTCACTTGTTTCCAGTCTTCACGAGCACTATAACTCAGGCCCACGTTTTAATGTGCACTGATGCCACTTGGAACAATTCACTTTTTGGAATAACTAGAATAAGTTGAAACTGGCAGGTCTCTGTGATAGTTACCATTCAGCCAGAACAAAGGAGAACCTTTGACAACCTGGCTCTGATGTTAAGTATTTGGAGGACCCAGGGTTTGCACAATTCGCCCTCAGTCTCTCTATTAGGCTGTGGTCATTCAAAGAACAGAGGTTATATCATCTTTGTACAATATCTGAAGCACATAGTAGGTGCTCTTTAAACATTTGTTGAAAGAATGGATTGAGCAAAATATCACATCCCTTAGAGCAGCGGCCATATCAAGGGGAGTTTTGGGCCTTAACCTCCTCCCAAAACGACCCCTCCCCTTTTTATTTAGAAAGTGAGGCCAGGCACGGTGGCTCACACCTGTAATCCCAGCCCTTTGGGAGGCTGAAGCAGGCAGCTCACTTGGAGTTTGAGAACAGCCTGCCTAACATGGTGAAACCCTGTTTCTACTAAAAATACAAAAAATTAGCCAGGCGTGGTGGTGAGCACCTGTAATCCCAGCTACTGGGGAGGCTGAGGCAGGAGAATAGCCTGAACCGGGGAGGTGGAGGTTGCGGTGAGCTGAGATTGCGACATTGTTCTCCAGCTTGAGCAACAAGAGCAAAACTCCATCTCAAGAAAAAAAAAAAAAGTGAGGAAATGAAGAACAAAGGAAGAAAGAAAATGGGGCTGGGCAAGATGACTCATGCCTGTAATCCCAGCACTTTGGGAGACTGAAGCAGGCAGATCACTTGAGGCCAGTTCAAGATCACCCTGGCCAACATGATGAAGCCCTAACTCTACTAAAACTACAAAACTTAGCCAGGTGTGGTGGTACATGTCTGTAATCCCAGCTACGCTGGAGGCTCTGGCACCAGAATCACTTGAACCCGGGAGGCTGAGGTTGCAGTGAGCAGAGATCTCACCACTGCACTCCAGCCTGGGTAACACATCAAGACTCTGTCTCAAAAATAAAGGAGGGGGATGGGGAGACATCTTCTCAATTTATGTAAAGCGATGTGCAAATTCAAACTCAGCTCCTAACACATTCTGACAGCCAGATTGTCAACCTTAAACCACTCCTAATTTTGCAGCCACTACTGAATGGGAATAATTTGTTCTCTCAAAAATCAACAATTTGACTTTATTTTAAAAATCAAGCTGGGTGCAGTGGAGTGCACCTGTAGTCTCAGCTACTCAAGAGGCTGAGGCAGGAGGATCACTTGACCTTGGGAGTTGGAGGCCATGGTCCACAGACCATGATTAGGCCTGTGATGATCATTAGACCATGATTAGCCACTGCACTCCAAAAATCATACAATTAGAGCATTCAAACAGGTCTCAGTAAGACAACTGTTATACTTGCTAATTGCAAATATGCTACTTTTTAAAAAGGAAAAGCAACAAATAAAGAAAAGGGAGAATAGCACTATCAATTTACCCTGAATTCATCATATGCTGTATTTCTTGGATTTATATATAACATCCCCCAAGACCACCAGTGCACCACAGGGGCACATGCTGGCCCACTCACATAGCCCTTCCTCTGCCCTAAGTAGTCAAGGGAGAAAGCAGCCCACGTCCTTGCCCTAAGATCACTTGGATAACCAAAGGGTCAACCAATATTTCTGTAATATTAGGTATGTCTAACACCTTCTGTGGCCACTTCAACTGAAATGTTGGAAAAAGAAATTATATGAACATATTTTATTATGATGAAAATTTAGTAAGCATGTTTATGGAGATGTACCTAATCAAAACGAGCTTATCTCTGTAAGTTAACCTCCACAAATGACTACTTCATGCTTCCTCATAGGAAGTTGGCAGTTCACTAGCCAGAGATATTTGGGTCTAAATTTTTAGTCCTCTTTCGTTACAAGTCCAGATTCCACACTTTTTGTTAATATGTCCCACAATATCTCCCTGGATCAGCCCTGCTGTCATCTCTTCACAGCTCCCTGTTCTTGTTGCTGCCCATTTTTGGGAATTTATTTATCAACTCCTGCCGTAAATAATAACAACAATAACACATATTGAATATTTTGTGCCTAACACTGTACACTCTCCCATGTAATCCTTCAATAACCATGTGAGGTAGGTGCTATTATTATTTCATTTGCAAGTGAAATAACATATTCAGAGAATTAAATTATCCAAAGTCAGACAGCTAGTACATGACAAAGCATATTAGAACAAGCAATTCTAGATATCGTAACAGGCAAATTCCCAAATCACAGTATCTTAACACAACCAAAGTTTATTTCTTGATTCCATCTTGGCCCCTGGGAATTGGTGACTCCTTCTAGTCAGGCCATCATGAAACATATGACACCACGGCTTCTCCATGGGGTAAGGAATGAGGCATTGCAAACTTTAAGGGCCTCAGCCCTTTCTCTTATAGTCCAATCATAAGAATGAGACTCATGACCCCTACCTAATTACAAGGGAGGATGGGACACTTATGGGCACACATATATATTCAGTGAGCACTAACTGTACGGCTTTACCCTAGCACCCATGCTGTCCTTATCTGTCTATCTATCTATCTGTCTATCTATCTATCTATCTACCTACCTACTACCTACCTACAGTTAAGTATCTTAATTGTCCTTAACTGTTCTTAGCAAAGTCTCAATTGCACCTTCCCTGCTGCCACCAGGGCTCTGCTGACCTTTGCTACAACTGCTCTACAGTTTCTGCAGTCTGCTTTTGCTCTGCTTTCCTGCGCATCTGCTTTGCGCTCCTTTTCCTTTCTGCCTCCCATCTCCCTTTCCTCTGCTTCTCACTGTCTTTCTTCTGCATAACCCCACTCTGTGTGTTGAATCTTCTATCACGTCTTTCTCCTGTACATGCCATCTCTGATCTCCTCTCACTTGCGCTGGGAGCGTTCTTGCAGTCATGGTACATTTGTTCTGCTTTGTGCATTCCAATATGTGACAATATTTGTTGCTTTTTTCTGCTTCAAACAGTTATTCCAAAAAAGAACCTTCCAATAATGCAGAAATATAAACTGATTGTCTCTGTTATAATCTAGCCCCTCCACAAGGATAACCACAGCATATACATTCAGACATTTTCCCCTGCTTAACTAAAGATATTCCTTTTACAAAAATGGGATTATAATTTACATGCCATTTTATAAACTGCCTCTGCCTCTTAACAATATACTGTACTGTAGGCAAGCCACAAGTTTCCAAGGCAAATCATATTGATCTATGTCATTATTTTTAAGAGTTTCTCTGGTTAACATTGTATTGATGTCTTTATATATTTCACCAGTCCCCTTTTGAAGAACATTTAGGTTGTTTCCAATTTGTTACCATTATAAACAATACAACACTAAACATCCTTATAAAAGCCCTTTATGTACTTATCCGATTTATTTCCCTGGAATAAACTTTTGTAGGTGAAGTTGCTATGTCAAAGCATGAATAAAACTTTTGTAAGTGAGATTGATGGGTCAAAGAATGCTTATTTTTCATTTTGATATATATCATTAAATCTTTAAATCACAAAAGATAAAATAGCGCTTTTCTGAACACCACTTACTAGCTGTGTTCTCAGGCCTTTTAACCTTCTGAGCCTCAGATTCTCTGTCTATAAAATGGACATTATAATAGTGCCCACCTCACAGGAATTTTGTTTGCATTAAATAAGACAAAAGTACCTGACTCAAGTTATCCACTTAACAGATGTTAGCCAAGTAAAATACAGGTATTTTTTAAATCTGCATTTCTCTGCTCTAATGAGCAGATAATGTGAGCTGACATACCTTTCATGTACTTATTGTACGTCTTTGTGTGTGAATGGCCTGTTTATAGTGGGTTCTTTTTTGGTGGGTTTTTTGTTTCTACATAGAACTGTAAGAGTTCTTCATATATTCAGGATATTAATCCCTTTCTCTGAATTTGAATAATCCCTTACTGAAAGGGAGTAGCTATTTGCTGTTTATTTTTGTAGGAAATGCTCATTTTCTCAGCAGTGTCACTGCAAGCACATGAAAGATTAAAACCAAGAAGAAGGCTTTATACCTAAAACTTATTTCCTGGAATAAAATGAACAAAAGGTCCAAGGATTTTTGTTGTTGCTGTTTTTTAAATATGTTTCTTTGTTTATTTTCCCCACTCAGAGCAGCTACCCAGCCCTTACACACTGGTTTGGTGGAAGCTGTTGTCTCAGGCTAGGGTCTTTTCTGATTGGTAGGTCACTGCTTCACCAGTTGTTAAATATTTTTAATATCACCCCTGTGCCTACCACAGCCACACAGCAGATAGCCAAGCATCAGAGGCCACTGAAAATGCCAAATGGTCACAGCAGCCAATAAAGGAAAAGCAGATAGATCATCTCAGCACATTTAATCAGTTTCTCTCCATTTTACACTGGCTTTTGTTTTTAAATAAAAGTCCTACAAGACTGGACCTGATTCATCTTGCACTTTACTATGACATCCTTATTTGCAGATTTTTTAAACTTTATTTGTTATTCTCTATGTCACTATTTACCTTCTAATTGTACCTAGAACACCTTGAATAACCTACTTACCTAATCATTACTGGTAATAAATACAAGACAATCAAGGCAAGGAGAAAAAGATTTTTAAAAACTTTATATAAAACTATTTTTTTTTTTTTTTTTTTTTTTTTTTTTTACCAATCACCCAGATACATGCTGAGCTGTATATTCTTACCTGTTTGACTGAAAGAACGGAGAGGTGCTCAGAAGTAAAAACAAGAGGTGAAAAAGAAAGCAGAATTTCCAAATACTCTGCTTTTGCTTCAAATAAGAAGGTATTCCAAAATAGATACTACCTCTGCTCCCACACCAATTTATACAATAAATTATTCTGGACAACCTATAATAGAATGTGTTGAGCAAACTGCAAGACCTCCATAAAATCGAATATTACATACAGCAATTTAAAATGATACCTTAGAATTCTATTTATTGACATGGAAAGATGTTTTTAAACTATTGAGTAAAAAAAAAAAAGGTGATAAAAATAATAATATGGAGAATGTTCCTGTATTAGTCAGCCCCAACTACCATAACAAAATACCATCTACTGAATGGCTTAAGCAACAGAAATTTATTTCTCATCATTCTGCAGGCAGGGAAGTCCAAGATCAAGGTGCTGGCCAATTCAGTTTCTGGTGAGGACTTTCATCCTAGCTTGTAGACAGCTGCCTTCTTACTGAATCCCCAGCTGGCAAAGAGGGTAGGGAGGGAAAGAGAGACGGAAATCCCTCTCCTTTTGTAAGGCTAGAGTCCTACTGAAGTAGGACTCCACTGTTATAACCTAATTTAATCTTAATTATCTTTCAGAAGCTCTGTCTTCAAATTCAATCATATTGAGGGTCAGGGCTTCAACACATGAATTTGGCGGGGACACAGTTCAGTCCATAGCAGTTTCCATGTTTTCATTATACACTTGTACTTTCACATGCTTGCATACACATATCTCAAATGATATACATGAAAATATTATCTTTGAGATTCCAGATCTTTAATTTCTCTTTTCAGTTTATCTGGATTTTTTCCATTTTTCTACATTGAGCATATAACTTACTTGTGCAATGAAAAGTTATATTAGAGCAATTTTCAAATAATAGAATAAGCCAATTCAAACAGACTTAAACTATATGTGGCATTTACTGTCTGTCATAAGTAGAAACTAAGACTTATCTTAGAAAACTTTCAGATTTGGTTCAGTTTCATAATTTAATAATAATCATAAATGACTTAATTCCTTCTTTCTTCTCACTATGTCTTTGGGACAGACATTACTAGTTTTCACCAACATTTCTGGAATACGTAGGATATTAGATTTTGCTAGCCGACTCACAATTAGGTAGGGCCACATGATTAAAACTAGACCTACACTGTCCACATGTGGCTATTGAACTCCTGAGAGGTGGTTACTGCACATCGAGATATACTGCAAGTATAAAATACACACCAGGTTTCAAAGACTTGACACAGAAAAAAAGAACATAAAATATCTCATTAATTTTTAATTCAATAAATAAAATAATTTATTAATTTAATAATTATTTTATTTTATATCTCATTAATTTTATATTAATTACAGTTGATATTATTTTGCATGTATTGTTCTAAGTAAAATATATTATTAAAACTAATTTCGCTTGTTTATTTTTACTTTTTAACATAAAAATGGCTACTAGAAAACTGGTTATTATATGTCCATACACACCTAGGAGAATGGTTAAAAAAAAAATACTGATAATATCAACCACTGGCAAGGGTGTGGAACAACTGGAACTCTCATGTATTTCTGGTATTAATGCAAAGTGATACAGTCACTTTGGAAAACTATTTGGCAGTTCCTTATAAAGTCAAACATGAACTTATATGGCTATTCCACTCCTAACTACTTACCCAAGAGAAATGAAAGTCCATGTTTACACAAAAACCTGTACATGACTGTTTATAGTGGCTTTATTAGTCATGAAAAATACCCAAATGTCCCTCACCTGGGAAATGAATAAATAAACTGCAGTACATCTGTAAGTAGAATACTATTTAGCAATAAAAAAAAGAATAAACTATTCATACACATCATAACATGGATGAATCTCACATGCATGGTGCTAAATGAAGCAAGCCAGACAAAAAATGACATATTCTATTATTCCATTTGTGTGACCTTGAAAGGCAAAACAATAGGATCAGAAAACAGATTAGCAATTGCCAGATAGTGAGATTGGGCATACCTGATTAACTACAAAGTATAGTGCACAAGGTGACTATGAGGGGTGATGGAACCATCCTAAATCTTGATTGTAATGGTAGTCACAGGACTGAATGTGTTTGTCAAAACTCACAAACTTACAAAAAGGATAAATTTTACTGTAGGTAAATTATGCCCTAACTTAGACATAAAACAACAACAACAATAAAGAAACCTTAGCAAATAAGAGCCACCTTCAAATTTGATAATAACAGACTGGTGCAGTGGTTCATGCCTGTAATCCCAGCACTTTAGGAGTGAACTTGGAAGATCACTTGAACCCAGGAGTTTGAGACCAGCCTGGGCAACATAGTGACACCCTGCCTTTACAAAAAAATAATAATAATAATAATAGGAAATTAGCCAGATGTGGTGGTCCATTCCTGGGACATTCCTATAGCCCCAGCTATTCAGGAGGCTGAGGTAAGAGGGTGGCCTGAACCCAAAAGTTGGAAGCTGTGGTGTGCTATGATTGCACCACCTCACACCAGCCTAGGTAATAGAGCAAGACCCCATCCCCTCCAAAAAATTGTTTTTATAACAACGACAATCAACAATGAATATAATAATATGGCCAAATTAATACATATTCGGTTTGCATTAAATTTCCACCAGACAGCACTTTCTTAGGCAATAGCAAAGTGTTACTTTCTGTGCTACTTTGGGCCCAAAGCTCTGCAGCAACACTCACTTCCTCCGCCTCAGTGCAGCCTGAAACTGATGATGGCGGCATCATGAGATGATGAAGCCTCAGTCAGCCCAAGTCCTCGAATAGCTATGTGGAAAGGCCTCTGCCAACACTTGCTGGAGAGCTAGTGTGAGAAATAAACTTGGTATGGCTAAGCAATAGGGATTTTGGAGCTGTTACTTTGGCATAACCTAGTCTATCTTGGCAAACGCTGCCTGCCACTGTCAGCTTCATCTTCCACTTGGATCCCACTTTTAGATACAAACTAGTTGTCAGCAACTCCCAGCACTACATGTATTTTGTTTTGTTTTGTTTGTTCCATTTTACAGAGGGTTAATCCAAAGCTATCAAAGAAAAGCAAGGAAACTATTTTCTTGTGAACCCCCGGCAAACATTTGTTTTTTGTTTCATTGGTCCACATTCACTCCCAGGTTCATTCCTGAATCAACGTGTTTGACCAGATTTGAGATTTCACTACTAGCTAAGGCTGGAGGCTTGAATTATATCAGATGCCCCAACCCTACAGTGAAGAGAAAACTTCCCCACAAATTAAGGTGACTAATTTGTTGTCCAAACAAGACACTTCTGAGAGCAATAGAGAATGCTGTTAGTAATTATGTCAAAATAACGAAAATGCAAATCGGGACTCCCAAAGGCACCTGCCTTCCTGGGGGAGTTGTGGATAACTGAATGAAAATTGGCGGTTACTAAGAGCAGATAATGGGTACTGAGGAAACAACCACAATAATCATTCTGAAAAAACATTTTTAACCACACATCCGTAAAGAAAACAAAGAGGTCGTGGGGGTACTTGTTACCAAATATATTATCTATGAGGGAAAACTGAGTAGAGTGCCAAGCTTGCTCCAGAAGCCACCTTGTTTCCAAGATATTCTTTCGAATGTAACAACACAGTGAGGAATCAGCATTGGTGAACTTAAGCCTCCTGATGTGTCCTGGGCCTTCCCATGCTCCATCGCCAAGGTTTTATAGAGAACTTGGAGCAGGAATAAGAAAGAACAACATATTCCATCTTCGCAGAAGTAAACTTGAGGCTTTGAGATTATGTTTATTGCAATCTAAAGATACTGGCCTCCACAAATCGAGAAAAAAAGAGACGGTGTTATCTTACTGAGCCCAAGAAGAAACACCTCGGATGCAGTCTAAGTCTAAGACTGGTTGACTGAATTCAGATAAGTCATCATCTGTAAAAGAGAAATAATATTTAGAACCTACTTACCAAAGTGGGTTGTGTTGAGGCTCAAATTAGGAAAATGGATATGAAAATGTTTTTAAACATTAAGAGCACTAGGCAAGTGTAAAGCATTATTATTAGGAACTTTCAGCTAGGTCAGGTATTTTTTATGTGCAAGGCAGTTTTAACGGTATGAATAATCATCCTGTTGTAATTAGATATGTAAATGCTCCCAGAGGTCTATTTCAGTCATCTATTCTGATAGTTCAAAACTGATGATGATGTTGATGATGATGATGATGATATTTCTCTAGTCATGAATGAGAAGCAGGAAGCAAGGATAGATTATATCATACTTGGACCCATGCAAGAAGGCTGAGTACCTCTTAGTGTCTTTATTGTTTTTAACATTTTCAGTAGTAATAAAACCAGAGCCGATACTTTTACAATCAAGATGAGTCTGATACATTTGCTTGCCCTAATCCATTACTTTTTAATTTTGCTATTTTTCTCTCTTATTTTCCCTAATCCATTACCTTTTAATTTTGCTATTTTTCTCTCTTATTTTATGAATATCTAGTAGTAACAGCCAAGTTGCAATAAGTTTGACTTTGGTGCCCCTGGAGTGACTCAATCTTAAAATGATTGTAGACTTTGAAAAGATGGGGAAAAACCGGCCATAGTTTCTCATGGGAGTCCCCTGGCAGACAGGCAGTCCTAAACCTGCTGTCATTTTTAGGAGGTTATAGAGTTGAGAAATATTTCCCCGGTGGGTACAAGACAAAAAGAAGGTGGGAAAGCAGACAGTGAAGAGCCATGGCCCTGTGTCCCTTCACATCTTGTTTAGAACCGAAAAGTATCTGGAATGTGAAACTGCCTCCGAGCCTGGAGAAATGTTTCCATTTCCTTAAGTTGGATCCCAACATGTCAGCTTCCCCATCCCTCTTCAGTATCTCCCTTTCAGCTTCTCCTCTCCAAAGCGCAGCAGTGTGAATTTGAATCAACATGCATCAAACGTGGCAGTGGTATATAAAATCTAACTTGCATTGAACTAAGGCCAAAGCTTTTTATAAAGTATAGATGTGCACTGCCTTAATTTGCATATGGTATTCTAATCAGGAAAAGATTTGCTATAAACAGGAGAGCTCACTCCAATAAGTAAAAGGGAAGAATTTGTATGAAAATGAAATTAATTTCATAACTAGCGAAGAACAGAACAAATTTATGTATATATGTACCTACATGATCTAGGTACATATCCAACATCATGATTCTTCTGTGCTCACCTCTCCATTAAAAAAATACAACTAAGCATATACTCTTTTTTTAATTTCTTTTTTAAAAAGAAAGATAATTGTTTTCATCCACAACTGTACTTTTAAATCCTCTTACAGTCAGAATACATTAAAAGACTTAAGCTTTGAAGTGAACTGGAAAGTTGTTCATAAGGTGCTACTTTACCTAATCAGCAAAAATAACTTGTTATTTTTATTTTCAGTATAAATATGCAGATTCCATAGGTGGCTATCTATACCAGTTAAATTTTTTATACATCTTAATTAACAGACACATTAATTAGCATTTTAATGGCATAAAGCACTTTACCCAGAGTAATGCCTATCTAACTTGATAGATAGGCACTACTATCTATCCAGCTAGCCTGTCTTCCCAGTGCCCATGTGATTGGAAGGAAGCCTATGTGCATTTACCCATCGAACATTTTACTTGGCCCATCTCTGGCATCTCCAAACATATATACTCATCATTCAGGGAAGAAGCAACCACAGTTTACAGTTACTGAAGAAACACACATCAGCTACCTGTAAGAGTCAACCTAGTGCTTTGTAAACAGAAATAGACAACCATCATCAAAACACAGTTAAGAAGTAAAACACAGTTTAAATTAAAATGTAAAGATTAACAAACAATATAACTGATCCCAAAAGAAAAAGAAAAATCATGGAAGAAACAGAAGGAAATTTTTGAAAAGATTGAATTAATATCTTCAGAGTTATTTGAAACGACGGTATTTCTGCAAAGCAAGCACTGGCAGCTATTTTTAAAAGACAGATAAAAACATAAAAGATGTTTTGGAAAATAAGTATACAATTGCCAAAATAAGAAAAACGTAATAGGAGTTCTGAATAATGAAACAAACAGCTGAAGACTTTCAGTAACCTGAAAGATAAAACCAAGAACACTTTCAAAACTTAGAGCAATAAAAAAGAAACGAGATAAATTCAGGAGATGCAATATCTGTCTACGAAGAGCTCTCAATGGAGGACATAGAGAAAACACAGAGAAAGAAGCAGTCAGAGAAAGAGTGGTAATTCATGCTGAGATGATGAAGGCCTGGGCACACATCCCCCTGTCTCCCAACTGATTGGTGGGATAAACAGCTAATGTGGAGAAGCCCTTGGGAATGGAGAGGGAAATGAAGAAAGTGTGGCCTACTTAGAATTTAGTGTCCTACAGGGACAGTTTACTTGGCCTGGTTAGGGCAGTTTCTGTACAGCATCATTTATAAAGTAGGAAGGATCAAAGGCCAGGCGTCCAAGGAGAAGGCCCATCACTCTAACAGCAACTGAAGTGAAGTGTATTGATTTTGCATCTACTAAAATAGGGACTGGCTGTTTCAGCCTAATAAATGCCCCCAATGCAAGAAAACCCTCTAATTCCACCATTACTGGCCATGCTCAGGAGGAATTGTACCATCAAGCTGCAATGCCCCCTTTTTGTGATGCCTCAGAAGAAGAAGCAACTCTCCCCACTTCCCCAAACACACACACACACACACACACACACACATACACACACACTCTCTCTCAAGCACACTCAAGAAAGCTGATACTGTGTCAAGTTTCTGCTCACTGCTGGCACACCAGAAAAGTTGTATTTTTTTAAATTCCATCTCTTGCCCATCCACCACAAACGGAAAGATTCCAGTGACCTGACTTCCACAGCTACTATTAAAGAAGAGTAAAAAAATATCCCAGGTATTATTTAAGGGGTTAAGTAGCTTGAAGGAAGAAGATCAGACCGAAAACCAGGACAACAGCCTTCCATTTAGGTAGTTAATGTCCAATCCTTTGAACATGAGGACATTTTTGCTTATCTGTGGTGGTGGATATCACGAAAATTATGCATGGACCTTATTTTTAGTTCATCAGATATTGTGTTAGTGTTAGTATTTTATGTGTGGCCCAGGACAATTCTTCTTCCAATATGGCCCAGGGAAGTTAAGAGGTTAGACACTCATGAAAAAAAAAGATAACTTAATAAAAAGAAAGAAATTAATGACATACAAGAAGATATTGGTAAATGAAGGCTCAAAACACCAAAAATATTTGTTTGAAAAAAAAAAAAAACTAAAACCATTGTACTTGAATCTAAAGTTTCACTAGAGAAACACCAAAATAGAGTGGATACTTCTGGAAACAAAATTTAAAATACGTAAGACCAAATAGAGAAACCATGACAACGAACCCCAAAATATCAAAGTTGAAAGTCACAAGGCATGGAGGACAGATTCAGAAGAGCTGAAACAAACAAATAAAAAAAGGTCATTCCTAGAGGTAAAAAGGGGTCATACAAAGGAGAAATTTAAAAAGACAACAGAAAAAAGACTCTGCTTTTCAGATAGAAATGTGCCAGGCATGTGGTGACTCATACCTGTAATCCTAGCATTTTGGGAAGCTAAGGCAGGCAGATCACTTGAGGTCAGGAGTTTGTAACCAGCCTGGACAACATGGTGAAACCTCATCTCTACTAAAAATACAAAAAAAATTAGCCAGGCATGGTGGTGCGTGCCTGTCATCTCAGCTATTTGGGAGACTGAGGCATGAGAATCGCTTGAATCCAGGAGTAAGACATTGCAGTGAGCCAAGATCATGCCACTTCACTCTAGCCTGGACTACACAGTCAAACTGTGAGAAAAGAAAAAAGGGAAGGGAAGGGGAAAGGAAGGAGGAAAAGAAAGAAGGAAAGAAGGAAGGAGGAAGGAAGAAAGAAAGAAAGAAAAAAAGAGAAAGGAAGAAAAGAAAGAAAAAGAAAGAAAAGAAAGAAAGAAAGAAAGAAAGAAAGAGAAAGAAAGAAAAGAGGGAGAGGGAGAGATAGAGGGAGGAGGAGGAAGGGAAGGAAATGGGCCAGGTCTAATTAATTTTTTAAATGATACACATTTTAACAAAATCTGATAAAATCCATGAATGCCAAAGATAAAAAAAATAATAAAACCTCATGCTTCCAGGAAATCTCTTTCTCTCTCTCTCTCTCTCTCTCTCTCTCTCTCTCTCTCTCTCTCTTTCTCTCTCTCTCTCTCTCTTTCCCTCTCTCTCTCTCTCTTTTTTTCTCTCTCTCTCTCTGTCACACACACACACACACACACACACACACACAGAAAGAGATTCACTTACACAAGATACTAACCTACACAAGAAAGAAAATCACAATGGATTTCTCACCTGAAAGTGTGGGAGACACAGAAAAACATATTTACGTGCTTTACAAGAAAAAAGAGTAAGATTCAAGAATTCTTTACCAGCTTAGATATCATCCCTATGGAAAGACAAGTTAATAAATTTATATGATAACAAAATATATTACCTGTGTGTCTTTTCTGAGAAAACAAAGAGGCAAAGAGAAAATTAATTCAGGACAAATATCTCACAATAGCAAAAGACTGAGTATACATGAAAAAATGGTGAGCAAAAAACTACTTGTTTTTAAAAACTGAAAAAAAGTTGTTAAAATCAAAACTTCATAATAGTGCAATTTTTGAAATATAAAATAAGTGTTGCTAAGAATCATTTTTTAAAAGGCACAATTCCAGGAAGAGCAGTAATTGAGAATTAAAACTTTAAAAATTCCTGAAAGAACTAAAGAAGAAGAAATTTTGAAATAAAAGTTTATTTGAAGATGGGGAGAAGGAAAGAGGAAGTAGTGAAATAAAATGTGAAAGTTATTGCTGCGTTTTAGTTCTAACATGTCAAAATAGAGACCAAGAGCAGACTTTTGAAATTGGTATTGGGAATGGGAACAGAAAGGAGAAAGACCGTGGATGTTGGAAGGAGCAGGGCAGAATTGGGCCTTCATCTTGGCCTAAGAAAGTAAAGAATTCATCTGCTTTTCAGGCATACAGGAAACAGCTGTAAATATTGTCTATATATTAGACCATTAATAAAATCTCAATAAATTCAGGAAGGAAAATACCATGCAGAACACATTTGCTAACAGCAACAATAAAATAGGCCTTAAAAAGATTTGAATAGGTTTTACATTAAATATATACACTTCAAAATGTGGAAGTACTCCTTTAAATAACTCTTGGTTTAAAGAGAAAAATCAAAATCAAAGTTTCAAACTATAAAAAAATTAATGACAAAGAAAATTGCTTATCAAATAGTATATGAAACAATTCAATATTGTATCTGAAGAAAGAAATGAAGAATAATTATAGCTTAAAAGAATTTATTAAATTTAAGAAGGGTTGAAAGCAAAATAGTTAAAATTATAACTCTAGAATTAAAAATGTAGTAAGTCCAGAGAAATTCAACGGAATGAAGCAATAAACATAAACATAAATTAATTAAATGCAAAACAACTAAGTATATAGCAGTAAAACCAAAAGCATATTTTGGGGGGAGAAACAATAAAATGGCCGAGATTTGACAACTTAGAGAAAAAGAGAAAAGATACAAATGTAACTGCCTTCTCCAAGACATTAAGAAGGTGAGGTGAGCGCTGGTATCCTTGAAGCGTCTGTGGTAGTTACTGTTTGCAGGCCAGGATGGGAAAAGCTGCCATCTAACTGAGCTCCATGAATTCAGTGAGGGTGATCAGATGCCAGGGTACGCAGGAAGAAAGTGACAGCAGCTAATTGTCAGAGACAAAGCAGCTGTGGTTACTGTCATGCAAGCAGAACCAATGTAGTCATCAGAATGCTTACACCTGAAGAGATCTGTGGTGTCGGCTAATTGATCACAGTGCCCTCAGGACTGAAATAGATGGGCAGTGTACTAAAGGCTTACTTGATTTGTGGAAGTGGAAAAGCTCTAAATCTAATGAAAGAAGTCTGACTTGAATCACCACAGAGAATTGTGACCCCTCAACCAGTTCCCAGACCCAGAGCCCCTTGAAAGGAAAGGCTAGTATTCTCTTGAGGAGGGGCCCTGTAAAAAATGTATGGGATAAATCATACCTGTCCTGTAAAAAATGTATAGGATAAATCATACCTCTAGATTCCCATAGAAATGTAGTGTCATTTAGCCAGGAGATTGTACATGAGGGAAGGAACTTAATTATAATTTGAGGATTTCCGGAATCTTGATACAACACAGTTAGAATTCAGTTGGATAAATATTTTCAAGGTTTATGCTGTAATTATTTTGGAGTACATGGTGTCTCCTCATAGGTCATTGTATCTCATCCTCTAGCGGATGGTGGGTCTCAAGTCTGGTCACAGGTCTAAAAGCAAAGAGAGGGAGTGGGAGGCGGTCCTAAAGGACATCATCATTCTCCTGCAAAGTAACTACCCCAAATGAAGCCATTGCACAGGTTCTCAGGCAAGAGAAGACTAAACTACCTCAGTCGAGGAAGATATGTTACTCCACCCCACCCTAAGATCCCCCAAAGTTGCAATTCATTACAGGTCCAAATTTTATGATATCTAAATATCATCAGCTCAAAAGTCCCAAATCTCATCATCTAAATCAAGTACCAGTGAAATCTGAGAATAATCTGCTTTGGGGAAAAATTCCCCTCTATCTGTAGACCTCTGAACTTAAAAGTTAATATATTGTAAGAATTCTAAATGCCGTAGAACACTTTTTTAACTGGGTTAGGCAAGGAATTTTGAGAAAGTTTAAAAATGGTTTATAAAAATACAAACCATTTTTAAAATTGATTAATTGGATGTCATCCAATTAAAGACTTCTGCTTTTTGGAAGATCCTTATTTAAAAAATGAAATGGCAGCTCGGGAGAAAATGCTTGTAAAATGCTTATCTGCGTAAGAAATTGTATCCAACTATATAAAGAAATCTCATCACTCAATATTAAGAAACATATACATCTAATTTTAAAACAAGAAAGAGATTTGAACAGACACTTCATAAAAAAATGGTTTAAGGCTATCATAAGCACATAAAATTATGCTTAACATCATTTTCACTAGGGAAATCCAAATTAAACCATAATTAAATACCATTACACACCTACTAAAATAGCTAAAAGTAAAGCCTGAAAATACCAAGTGCTGAAAAGAATGTGGTGTTATAGGAACCCTCACACATTGCATGTGAGAATGCAAAATGTTTCTGCCACTTTGGAATGTTTCACAGTTTCTTTTAAAGTTAAACATAACCTTAACATATAACCCACCAATCCCACTTCCAGTAGTTTTCCAAGAGAATAAAAATTATATATCCACACAAAGACTTCATAATGATGTTTACAGCAGCATTATAATCATTTATAATGATTTGAAAAAAGATATAAACCCTAAGTTGGAAACACTCAAATATTATTTAACTGATAGATAAACAAATTGTCATACACCCATACAATAGAAGACTACTGAACAATAAAAAGAATAAACCATTGATAAATTCAACAATGTGAATAAATCAAAAAAGCAGTATGCTAAAAGAATGAGTCCACACACAAAGGCTACATACTGTGTGTATGGTTCCATTTATTTGATATTCTGGAAAAGCAAATCTACAGAGACCAGCAGTCAGATCAGGAGCTAGGGGTAGGAGAAGGGGACTGATTGTAAAGGAGCATGAAAGAATGTGCTGGGGTGATGAAAATATACTACATTTTAATTATGTGTTAAAAGTCACTGAAATACATACTTTGAAAGTATAAATTTTACTACATGTAAATTACATGTCAGTAAAACTGCCTTTGAAATATGTCTAGTCACAGAAAAACGCATATACGTTATGAGCCCATTTATGTGAAGAAAAATTTTAAACTTTAAAGTATCTATGTATTTATAGAAAAACCTAGCAAAATATACACCAAGTTATCTCTGGAAAAAGAAGCAAGATTGGGAGCTACCAAAGCTTGGATTCTCTAGAACCTGGGTCCCCAGCCCCTGGGCCACAGACCAGTACTGATCTGTGGCCTGTTAGGAATTGAGCAGCACAGGAGGTGAGGGGCAGGCCAGTGATCATTACCGCCTGAGCTCCACCTCCTGTCAGATCAGCTGCAGCATTAGATTCTCATAGGACCATGAACCCTATTGTGAACTGTGCATGTGAGGGATCTAGGTTGCACACTTCTTACGAGAATCGAATGCCTGATGATCTGAGTTGGAACAGCATCCCAAAACCATCCCCACCCCACCCATCTCTGATGGGTGTTTGCATATGATATAAAGATCTTAACACTTTGTGCCCACTCCCATGGAGGCAACATCTTTTTGTTGCCACCTGCTGTCAAGTTCTTTCTTGCTCTGGACCCCACTCAATGATGGCATCCTTCTGTGGTACCCAAATATGGACTGGAACAATAGCCCCAGGTGTGGAATATGCTGCCTCCTGATCCCAAAGAGGTCTCTAGGCATTAGATTTCCTTCTTGATGGTGGAAAGTGCAAGATGCAATGATTGTCTTTCCCTCTCAGGGAATATCTTGCTATACCCATGACTACTGAGCTCCTAAAATATTTTAAAATATGATAAACGTTTGAATCTTTGTAGCATTTATGTTTCACCATCAGACACGTAGGTGTCTTGTCAAGGCCTCCAGTACACTAACCACTTTTTGTTCGTCTAACCTTCTTAGCATAATATCTTTAATGTAGGATCAGTATGTTACTCCAGGGGGAATAGCCACAGGTTTCAGGTCTCTTCCGGCTGTATTATGACAGACTACAGTATTACAGAATGCAGCAGATTTTTAAAAGCCTTGGGTAAAGCTGTAAATATATATTGTTGCCCATTCCATGTGAATGTTAACTGATTCTAATCCTTTTTTCCCTGTTGAAATAGAAAAGAATGGGCTCACCCACTCAGTGGCCACATTCCATGCACCTAAGATCATGTTAATATGCTAGGAAATTAACATTTGGCACAGCAGCTGCAAATGGGGCTACTACCTGAGTTTGCAATCATCTACTGGAATCCTCTAGGACTTATCTGCTATCTTTGATGGCCAGACTTGTATATTAAATGTATCAGTATTAGTGGATGTGTGTTCATTTCCTATCTCCTGTAACTAAGTACCACACACCTGGTGACTTAAACAACAGAAATTTATTATTTTACAGTTTTGGAAGTTGGAGTCTGAAATGGGTCTCACTGGGTTAAAAATGTTAGCATTCGTTCTGGAGACTCTAGGGGAGAATCCATTTCCTTGCCTTTTCCAGCTTCTAGAGCAGGCGTCCTCAAACTTTTTACACAAGGAGCCAGTTAACTGTCCCTCAGACCATTGGAGGGCCGCCACATACTGTGCTCCTCTCACTGACCACCAATGAAAGAGGTGCCCCTTCCTGAAGGGCAGCAGGGGGGCCAGATAAATGGCCTCAGGGGGCCACATGCGGCCCGCGGGCCATAGTTTGGGGACGCCTGTTCTAGAGGCTGCCGACAGTCGCATGGCTCATGGTCTCCTCCCATCTTCAAAGCCGTGGAAGTAACTAGCAATGGTCAAGTCTACCTCATGTTGCACCAGTCTGCTACACTCTCTTCTGTTTCTTCTACATTTAAAAACTCCTTGTGATACGTTGGGCTTACATGAGCGATCCAAGATAATCTCCTTATTTTTGAGTTGGCTGATAGCCACGTGCTATTATCTGAACGTGTCCCTCAGAATTTGTTGAACCTTTAGGAGGTAATCAAGTCATGAGGATGTGGTCCCCATGAGTAAGATTAGCAGCCTCACATTGAAGGGAGCACCCTAGATGCTCTTCCATCTCTCTGTCATGTGAAGACATAGTGTTTGTCACTTTTTGTCCCCTTCTGCCATGTGAGGATATAGCAAGAACATGCCATCTTGGAAGCAGACAGCAGCCCTCACCAGACTCCAAACCTGCTGGTGCCTTCATCTTGGATTTTCCAGCTTCTAAAACTGTGAGAAATAAATTTTTATTATTTATAAATTACCCTGTTTGTGGCATTTTGTTATGCCAGCACAAACAGACTGAGACACAGCTTTAATTCCATCTGCAAACTTAATTCTCCCTTGCTCTCTGATATAACATTAAGGTTCCAGCGATTAGGACTATTCTAATACTAGGTGTTCACTAGGACTATTATTTTACCTACCACAACTCCTCTCTCCCAAGAATATAGTTACTTGAGTAAATGGCTACATCCCTTTGGAGGACTAGTAGACTTTTTACTAGGATAATTGTCATGGTGTTGCAGGGGCCTTCTTCCTGTGAACCCAGCCTCCTCTTCAGTCAGTGTGCTCCAGGCTTAATGACTGGTTAGGTCTGTCTGGATTTGGACAAAGTATTATGGCTTTTTATTGTGGCAATTCCTCTCAGCCTTCTGGTCATTCATTCTCGATTTTTTATGATGGTACAAACTAAGTACCCAGTTGGCTCTCATCTATTTTGCCCCTAGGGCCCCTGTTCAATTAACCATCTACCTAACCCTCTTCAGGTCAGGTCCCCTTAGCTGTCATTCCAACCCTGTGGCTCATTACAATAATTGCATCCACCTGGCTTCTAGCAGTTAAGTGCTGCCACCTGGCCTCTATTGTTTTGGGTTCTTGTCAGCCTAGTTCTGTAATAGTCTCTCTGCCCGTCAGGCCTGGTTTACACGAGAGAGGCACCACTGAAAGATTTTAGTGTTGTTGGTGACCTCACACCAGCATGTGCTCCACAGCCTTGGTTGTGGGGGTTGTCTTCTGGGTGAGCCTGAGGAACATGATCCCGTAGAGGGTATTCTGTCCTCATATCGTATATATCCACTTTCTCACACCCATTTCCCTGGGTAATTGCATTCCCTCCTCCACTGTCTCCCACAGCAATTCTGGCATTTCAAGTTCACATCATTTGTGGGTGGACCATCACTTTTTTTATGCTTCCAGAAGCCATCCTGGTAGCAAGTCCATATCATCCCTGAGGGACATTGCCCTATTAAATCCTGTGTCTTAGGTGCGTACTCTCAGTAAACTCCCCACTATTCAATCTTATGTTTCTACCCCGTGATCCAGCACCCTTAGATCTAATTCCATGAGTAGCAACTCCTGCGAGTTTATGCTGGTCAGATTTATAGCTCCTTTGGGATATTGTCTCTCTCCTCCCATATCAGGCCCAACTGTGGATGACTTAATTCAAGATATAAACCTAATGACCAGGAAGGGATAGGAAAGCAAATCCCAAGGGAATATGTTGTCTGGCCTCAGAGTGGGCTCTAAATTGTCTTTAGGCAAGGGAGAAGTATTAACTTTAAAAGTGGTGGGGTAAGCTACTTCTGCAAAATCAGAGGATTCAGGGGTTCAAAATCTGGGGTGATACCTTTTCAGAAATCCCCATCCCAAGGCCATGACCTTGGCATAACAGATCTACCTTGATTGGCAACTGCCAATCAATCAATCAATGCATCTCAGGAGCTGAGCTCCTTATCTATCCCTGGACCAGGTCCACAGCCTTCTCTACACAACCACTGCAGGAGATGGGGCCTCTTTGTAAGCTAAGAGGGAGGACCCTCTGGCTCTCATACTTGATTTCCAATTACCTGTAAATTGCCTGCAGCTTTTCCTTATCTTTTTCTATGACATCTGTTCTAGAACTTTAACATGAGAATCACGTGACAGTACTTAACTGAAATGTAGCTTGCTGGGCCCCATCTTCATAGTTTCATATTCTTTGGGTCTATAGCTGGGCTCCAGAATTTGCATTTTTCACAACTTCCCAGTATCTGCTGTTCTTTGGAAAGCATTAATCTAGGCTGTCAATGGCTTTTAGCAGTAGCCATCCAATACAACTGTCCTTAGAGTAGTTACCATTTATCTTGTATTTCTCAAATGCCTGATAATTAACACTATCTAGTATATTCCATTCTTCTGTGTATACCATTCCAATTCACCATCAATGAGAGTTTTAACAACTGTAACTTGCACCAAGGACTTCACCTACAGCCAATGATAGGGTCTTTATCAGTTGGCCAGTGAGCTATCCATCTTCAAAGCCCCATCATATTGCCTGATTTCTCATACCACAGCTGGCACCAACCCTCCTAAATTGGGTTCTCTTTTTTTTTCTTTTTTTTTTTTTTCACCCAGGCTGGAGTGCAGTAGTGTGATCTCAGCTCACTGCAACCTCCACCTCTCAAGTTCAAGTAACTCTCCTGCCTCAGCCTCCTGAGTAGGTGGAATTACAGGTGTGCACCACCATGCCCAGCTAATTTTTTTTTTTTTTTGTATTTTTAGTAGAGAGGAGGGGTTTTGCCACGTTGGCCACTGGTCTCAAACTCCTGACCTCAGCTGATCTGCTCACCTTGGCCTCCCAAAGTGCTGGGATTACAGGCAAGAGATGTCAAGCCTGAGCTTGGTAGACACGGTATATTTTAAGAATCATTTCAGGAGGAGAAAATAGGACTGGGCAGAGAAGTTAAGCCATGATGGGGACCCTACAAAGCCTTGGTCAATGCAATGGGAACTTCTGCAACATACTGATGTCCACAGGAGACCTACACTGTGTAGACATGGTTGGACCCTTATACCCCCACCTCAAGTTACTAAATGTGAGTCATTCTGGGAAGGCTTTCCCTTGGGTGAGGCTGCTGTGTGACACTGAGACAAACGCTGAAACTGAAGGTTGCTTGCTGACTACTTGGGCAATATTCCTTAAAAAGGGATCTGGGTGGCACATCTCTGCCTGACCACTGGGAGATTAAAGGAAACATGGAGGGGCTATAAGCTCTTATTCTATATACTACCGTATTTAAATTTTTATGGTAAATATGTATTCATGTATAATTTCAATTATTTAAAATAGTTTTTAGAATCATAAAAAATAAATATAAAGACATTTTCTTTGAGCCATTGGATAACAGAGTCTTTAGATTTAATACAAAGCAGGAATAATGGAAAAGAACACACGAATATTCAGGTAAGATTTCCCAGCTTCAGAAATAAGTCTACTATTTTTTTAAAAAAAGCCCTAAATGATCAAGATTCAGATAGAGTTATACTTTTTATCTTTATTGTGAGATGCAAAAGACAATGGAATAAATTCTACAAAATTATAAAAGAAACAGATTTCAAACCTAAAATTTCATAAAAGACAAATCATCATTACAACATGAAAACACATGAGAACTTTTTACTCAGCTAAGTATTCAGAAACTTTATTGCTTAATTCAATCTTTCTGACAAACTGTAAGATAATCCTACAAATAAAATCTAAAATATAGAAGATATAAAATATAAAAATAATATTGAGCAAAAAACCCAGTAATACTGATACATACAAATATATATAGTGCATATATGTAATAGTTAATATGAGTAAATATGAGTAAAGCTTAATAAGGAATTGTTTAAATATCATTGTAATAAAATAAGCCTAATAGAAAAACCTCAAAAATGTAATTTAAATTCAAAAGGATTTCAACAAAACATGGGATTTTAGGGGACTAAAAATACATCAAAGGTTATATCTTATTATAGAGTAGGTTATGGGCACTTAGATCTCAGAGAAGGTTCTGGTCAGTGATGACCTCATTCTTTACCCAATCTCTATGACCAGACAAGTGAGCTGCCCTGACCAGCCAGTTTGACTCACCTGCCCATCTCTGTGATGTTTGCGGTGTTGGACTGACAGCACCACAAGGAATGAAGGAAGAATTTTCCTTAAGAATCCAAAGAAGGGGCACCAATCTAGAAGTACCACAGACCAGCACAAATGACACTTACCAAGTCACTAAAGGCAGAATAAATAAACAAAAGAAACCAAATCTACAAATACTAGAAAAGATGATGGGGGGAAAAAAATGAACATAATAAATGAAAAGCATGTTTAAAGTGGCAAGAAGAAAATTAAAATATTAGTAATCACAATAAATATGAATGGATAAGGGTTCCTTTTATGGAATGGGACTTATCTATATCCTATTTATAAGAGGTTGCATCTGTTCAAAATGACACCAAAAGGTTCAAAATAAAGAAATAGATATAACAGAATACTGCCAAGAAAAAAATAAAAGTGGCGATAATAAAGATACAACATAGAATTCAAGTGGATAAAGTGTTAACTAAACAAAAGAAATATTTTATGTGATAAAAAGTTACAATCCATCAAAAAGATTTATGCTCTCAATCTGTGGACCAAACAACATAACATCAAAATGTATAAAGCAAAAAGTGTGAATATTAAGTGTCAGCTTGTTTGATGAAAAAGAAAGTGTGAGGAATAAAAAGAGCAATTGACACAAACTACATCCTACTGAGTGATTTCAACATACCTCTCCTAGATATGACTAGATCAAGTAGAAGAAAACTGTGAAATATATATATTACCCGTAATAAAGGTATGAGGACCTAAAATGTGTGTGAATCCAGAATCTTTGATGTGAAATTCACAAAATTTCACATAGTTTTTAAAAATTAAGGAACTCAACTGAAAAATAATTTCAGTTTCATAAATTTATAGTTACTATTTTCTATTTATAATTATACAGAAATTCAAGTAGAAAAAGTAGTGGCATGATTAAGAGTCAGCCTTGAACTCCCAGGCTCAAGCGATTCTCCCACGTCAGCCTCCCAAGTAGCTGGGACTACAGGCGCATAACACTATGCCTATCTAACTCTTTTTTTTTTTTTTTTGAGATGGAGTTTCACTCTGTTGCCCAGGCTGGAGTGGAGTGCAATGGTGCACTCTCAGCTCACTGCAACCTCTACCTCCTAGCATCAAGCGATTCTCCTGCCTCAGCCTCCCATGTAGCTGGGATTGCAGGCACGCAGCACCATGCCCGGCTAATTTTTATATTTTTAGAAGAGACAGTTTTACCATGTTGGTCAGGCTGGTCTTGAACTCCTGACCTCGGCCTCCCAAAGTGCTGGGATTACAGGTGTGAGCCACCACGCCCGGCCCTAACTTTGTATTTTTTGTAGAGACAGGGTTTTGCCATGTTGCCCAGGCTGGTCTTAAACTCCTGGGCTCAAGTGGTCTGCCCCCTCAGCCTCCCAAAGTGTTGGGATTACAGGCATGAGCCACCGCACCTGCCCCATGTATGATTTATTAGGTTGGTGCAAAAGTAAATTACATTTTTAACCTAACATATACAACACAATATGTGCTGTGGAGAAGAAATTATACATTTCAATGTATCATGTAGAAACAATACCATTTATAGGAATCACAACATAGATATAAAATTCTCTTACAGAGAAATAACTAGAAGTTGTTTTAAAACCATATAACATGTAAGTACTATTAATATCCTGAGTAGTATGAATTCACTGACAAATGAGAATGAATTGAAAAATGCCTTAATACTTTTTGTGGCAGTCTGATGAGGGTCACCTTTACATAAACCTCAACAGTTTATTCTGTCTGTGTGGTAGTGCACTTCCAATCTAAACTTCTGCCACATTGCACTCCCTCTCCGAGACTGTTAAAGTCATCCTGCAGCTCAGCAGCAAAACATGGAACGATTCAGAAGCAATAGTGTATCTTCAGACAGTCACCATAGAAATAGGGAGAGTTTGACACAGTAAGGGACAAGTGATTTACCTCAGCTAGGCTAGTCAGCAAACCAGTGAAAAGGAGTTCCGTGAGGAGTAATAACAGTGCACAGGGGCCAGGAGTGGTGGCTTAGGCCTGTAATCCCAGAACTTTGGGAGGTAGAGCAGGTGGATCCCTTGAGGTCAGGAGTTCGAGATCAGCCTGGCCAACATGGCAAAACCCCATCTCTACTGAAAATACAAAACTTAGCCAGGCATGTTGGTGCACACCTGCAGTTCCCAGCTGCTTGGGAGGCCAAGGCACAAGAATCACTTTAATCCAGGAGGCCGAGGCTGCAGTGAGCCAAGATCATGCCACTACACTCCAGCCTGGGAGACAGAGTAAGACCCCATCTCAAAAACCAAAAACAAAAAAAGAGCTCACAGAAGCCCAGGATGGCAGGGAGGAAGGAACTGGACAATATCTCAAATAGTAAAGTGTTTCATACAAGAATCACGCCTGATCATTCAAGTAATGACTGATACCTGCATGCAGAAATGTGCTTTGAATTAATTCTTAAGAGACTCTTACAGGAATTAAGGGTTAATTAATTGAGACTGTCAAATAGAACTTAGAAACCTTGATAAGAATAAGAAACATATACACAACAATATAGCACAAAGTGCAGGAGGCAACAACATTCACAGTTGTATACCTTTTTCCTTTTTTACCCAGAACCTTAAAGTTTGTCCACCAACTCTTATAACTCTACCAAAACATGATTAAGAGATTTGATCTGCCATTCTTGGTATGGAGAAGGGAAGAAAAATGTGGGAAATCACACAAAAATCAGCAGTGACAATCATCTGGTTATTTGAGCTTTGTTATCTGACATTTGCCTTTTTAAAGCAAGCAGAACTCAAACCCAAAAGTCAAAAGTTGAGTCCTGTACATTGGACGAAGGATAAATTATTGAGAGAATGAAATAAAATGTTGGAGAATCAAGCTCCCTATCTAATCCCCAATTTTTCCAGTGTTTTTAAACCAGAAATGCTCATGGTTTCTCTGGATATTATTTCCTTCCCACAGACACTGAAGTGACATATTTGTAACAGAACAACAACAAGGAAGGCCCCATTTGACATTACAAAGACATAAGAAAAAAGCAATAAGCAAAGGTAAAAATAATTTTACATATCTGTACCATGCATCACTCAGCTTTTCAGAATTTTCAGATAAACTTATCAGATGAAAATTTAAAAAGAGCATCTCCATGTAGACCCTTGCTTTCAATCAAAGAAAGATAACTTTTTAGAATTGGAATGAACTATAGTATGCATATAACTTAAGCCTCTAAAATTTCTTTGTTCACATAACACTCTATAGAAGTGTAATATATTGATGGCACATGTGCAGCACTGTGCACACTCAGATGAAAATAAAGAATAAAAATTTTAAAATCTCAGAATAATTACTGCTAAATGTGGTCAAAAAGAAACAACATAGAACCTAAAAATATGAAATTAAGTAATTTTATTTTCTAAAGGCTAAATTGAGCAATATAACAGAAATATGTGTTGAAATTATCAAAGCAGGTATATATAACTCAGACAAGCAATCACTAATAAATGTCAAATATCAACATAATGAATATTTGACAAATTCTACATCTGCATAACTGTGCAAGGTCAACATTATGTGCCCAGGCTTCCAGTGAGCCTTACTGTGTTATCTTTCAAGTCTTATCATTTCTAAACAACAGATTATCTTATGATAATAGGAATAATTTTTAAGTGTTGTTAGTTGTCTTCTTCCATATGTAAATCAAAAATAAAATTCTAGGTCCCCCTGACCATTTGAATGGACCCCTCTTCTCATCCAAGGGCATTCCAAAGTTAACCTGAAAAACTACTTTAGGCCATAATGAGGGGATGAGGGGATGAGTCAGACCTCCCACATTATATCCTCCTACCTTTTGAAATTCAGGAAAAGTTGGCTGGCATTAAATCAACACAGACTCTAAGGCTGACAGAACCACTCTTTAAGTCTGATAAGAAACATTTACAATCTATTCTCTCTGAAGTCTGCTACCTGGAGGCTTCATCTGCATGATAACATCTTGGTCTCCACCACCCCTTATCTTAATCCAGACACTCCCTTCTATTGATTCTAAGTCTTTAGACAACAACTTAACTCTTTCAGCCAATTGCCAATCAGGAAATCTTTTAATCTAGCTAGGACCTGGAAGCCTCCCCACTTCCAGTTGTCTTGCCTTCCTGGACTGAACCCATGTATATCTTACGCATATTGAGTGATGTCTCCCTAAAATGTATAAAGCCAAGTTGAAGGCCAACCACCTTCGGCACATGTACTCAGGATCTCCTGAGGGCTGTGTCATGGGTCAGGGTCACTCATATTTGGCTCAGAATAAATCTCTTCAAATATTTTACAGAATTTGAATATTTATGTTGTCATGTTTTCTTAATTACATACTAGAGAAAACAAATTTGCTAGTACTATTTTTCTTTCTTTCTTTCTTTCTTTTGTTTTTTAGACAAGAATCTCACTCTGTCACCCAGGCTGGAGTGCAGTGGTACCATCTTGGCTCACTGCAACCTCCGCCTCCCAGGTTCAAGCGATTGTTGTGCTCAGCCTCCCAAGTAGCTGAGACTACAGGGACATGTCAACATGCTGAATTAATTTTTGTATTTTTAGTAAAAACAGAGTTTCACCATGTTGGCCAGGCTAGTCTTGAACACCTGACCTTGTGTGATCCACTCACCTCAACCTCACAAAGTACTAAGACTATAGGCATGAGCCATTGTGCCCAGCTGAGTACTGATATTTTTCATAAACTACTTCTCTAGATCTTGAAGACAACAATTTACAAAATGCTTATTTCATTTTTCATAACTTCTTTTCACCAAAGAGGAAACAAATCAGAAAGTTCAGTGAGTCATCTCAGATTTAGCTGTTTTGTCAGTAGCAATATGAAGAATGGGAATCAGAAAAAAAAAAAATTAAAAAAACTTCAGTACTCTTTTCCTATCCATGCTGAGAAAGCCTACAAATGTGGAAGCTCTTTTAAATGAATATGCCTTTAGTTTTGGTGTGCTTCATCGTAGAGAGCAACTTTTTAGGAAAAGCTTTGTTTCCCCAGTGTGGGCTTCCTGTTTCAGTCAAGATGACATGCTGTTTTCTCTGGAAAAGGTTATATAACTGGACAAATAAAATAAATGATGCATTTCTCTTTATAATATACTTAACGCATTCGCTTTTGTAAATTAGGTATTAAGGCCATGTAGCACATATGCATATGGTTATGAAGCAGAAGCAGCTGCGAGAAACCTTTCAGATGACGAACTAGAAAGGAAGAGGTGGTTTATTTCGGCTGGGAGCAAGGCAACATGTTTGTCTAACAGCCAAGCTCGTGTAACAAAGAGAAGCTCTGCCTTTATACAGGCTTACAACTCTAGATATTACAAGTAAAAGGATCTTGAGTTTACAGTCTCAGAAATTACATGTGAAAGGGTCTTGGGTTTACAGTTTTAGAAATTACATTTGAAAGGGTCTTGGTCAATGGAGAAAGAGTGGGGTAGGAGTTTGATCTTGCTTAAGTAAAAACAATGCCTTTCAGAGAAATTCCCCACACTATGCTTGCTATCTATAGGAAGGTGATTTAGGAGGCACCAGTTGGACAGCCTTTTCTCCTATTGAAATGCAGTGTGGAAGCCAAAGAGGAGGTGATCCTTGATGCTTGGATCTCCTTCCTCAGTTATAAGATGATATTTTATTCAAAATATATTGTGCTAACACAGTGGGAGATGCTATTCACAAAACACACACCTGAAAAAAGGCCCATAACTAGAGTATTTTTCATACTTTAAGTTCTAGGGTACTTATGCAGAATGTGTAGGTTTGTTACATATTTATACACATGCCATGGTGGTCTCCTGCATTCATCACCCCATCATCTGCATTAGGTATTTCTCCTAATGCTATCCCTCTCCTATCCTCCCATCCCCTGCTACCCCTCCCCTAGCCCACCAACCCTCTGACAGGCCCCAGTTTGTGACGTTCCCCTCCCTGTGTCCACGTGTTCTCATTGTTCAACCCCCATTTATGAGTGAGAACATGCGGTGTTTGGTTTTCTGTTCTTGTGTTAGTTTTCTGAGAATGATGGTTTCCAGTTTTTCCAGGTCCCTGCAAAGGACTGCATGTTCTGACTCATAGGCAGGCGTTGAACAATGAAACATGTGGACACAGGGAGGGGAGCATCACACACTGGGGTCTGTTGGGGAGCACCAGGGAAGGGACAACAGCAGGTTGGGAGTTGGGGAGGGATAAAATGGGGAGAAATGCCAGATGGGGATGGAGGCAGCAAACCACATTGCCATGTATGTATCTATGCAACAATCCTGCATGTTCTTCACATGTACCCCAGAACCTAAAGTGCAGTTTAAAAAAAGAATATTCAAATAGCCAATAAACATACAAAAAGGAGTTGAACTTTATTGTCCAGTAGAATTCACCAGCCTGAAGTTTTTTCCTTGGAGAGGCTTTTAATTATGGATTCAACTTTTGTAACAGATATTAAGACATTTAGATTTTCTGTTTCTTCTTGTGTCCAGTATTGGTGATCTGTATCTTCAAAATATTGTCCAGCCATCTAAATTTTACAGCATAAATTTTGATATGATATCAAAATACTTTTCATTTCTATCATGATTTCTTCTTTAATCCATGGATTGTTTAGAAACGTGTTACTTAATTTACCAAGATTTGGTGATATTTTAGATATCTTTTGCTATTAATTTCTAACATAGTTCTATTCTGACCAGCAAACAGACTATATGTGATTTCTATCCTTCGCAATTTATTAAAATTATTTTTTCACCAACATATTGTCTATATTGGTGATTTTTCATATAATCTTGAAAAGTAAGTATATTTCACAGTTTTTAGTCGTAAGTTCATATAATGTGATTGTAGGAATCCATTTGTTTCCCTTCTCTCAGAGACCATGTTAGTGTACTGCCTGTTGTCCAAGGTTTAACAACAGCTATGTCATGTTTTCTGTTGAATTTGTAAGCTATTTACAGCAGAAGAAAAAGTCTGGTAACAACTACCCCCCTAAGTCCAAAAGTTAAAGTCAGTATTATTTTTTATAAAGGAAAACTTCCAGTGTTAAAAATTAATATAAATAAAATTTTCTGTAAGAATTCAAAGAAGTTTTGCCAATAGTTGTTTGGGTTTTAAATATTTAATTTTTGTTCTGTTGCTTGCTTTTATTGATAGGTTACTTATCTAGATTTTTATAATAATTTAGAACACACTCTTGCCTTTTTTTCATCTAAAATACCTCCATTTATTTCGTGTCCATTCATCTTAAAATCCTCTAGGTAGAATTAAACTGTTTTTTAACACTAAAGAACTGATTTACAGAGATAGGTTCATGATTATCTCTTGGTAAATTGTCCACTGGGGAATGTTGGCTTTTATTCATCTTACAACAACAAAGATTTACAAGAGGCCTTTTACAATATGTGTAAGAATCCTCTAATTTTGCTCATAAGAAAATTACCTTCTATGAAAGTTCAATAACTTATCTCAAATTATCTAGCTAGCAGTTGGCAAGATTAAAACCAGAACCCAAATTTTTCCACCTAAATTCAGTTTTTGTTTCCTGTTTGTTTGCTTTACTTCATCACACTGTCTTTCTTTTCAGAAACAAACTGTGTAATAGCCTTTCCCATTCACTTTATTTGCCTTCTCTAATTTTTTTAGAATGACAGAAACAAAATTACTTTCTCCAATTTTATTATTTCCAAATTTTCACATCTTTTTATTGTTTCTAAAGTCCTTTTTGCTTTTAACAAGTCAAAGAAGGACGGCTTATGCCAGCTTAATCATTATACTCCTCCGCTGGAAACAATAACAGCAGGCGAGAAATTAGGCATTCAGCTAATTCATTAGACAAAGAGAGCTGCACTGGACATTCAAATGGCAAAGTGGTAGGCACAAAAGAAATTGGGGAGAGAAGATTGTACATAAATAACACATAGGGCACACTCTGGAACTCTACTCTTCATCTGTGAGACGAGAAATCTTCACTGTTCTACGGTAGCATGTAAATGGTATGTGACTCTGAGACAAAAATACTTGTAGAATATTATAAATTGAGCAACCTGTGTAGCACTTGTTGAAGACAGAACTTAACCTAGATATATTATCAATATTTTTATCATACTACAGAACAACATATCAAGAAAATGAGAGAGTCTGTAGAGCTGACTGCCATATCACAGCAAGTTATATCTAACAGCATCTTCATGGAAAATTCCCTCTGAATCAGGTCCTTGATGTAGTCTCAATACATCCTACTACGCAGTCTACAAGTCCACTCAGTTTCTTTTACTTGGTGCTAACCCCCAGTGTGTCAGCATCTGTGTGGATTTTTTTTCTTATCTCTCTGTGCACATTGCCTAAGCTATTTTCAAGTCACATATAAGAAGAAAACAAATTCTGTAAGAACTCAAACTGCACTAATTTCTGTATGATACTGATTATTTTTTAAAAATCAATAACTAGCAAGGAATGATTAAAGGCCTCTCAACATACAAATTCTTTATCATGTCTGATTGCAGTCTTGTTTTTAACAAGACTTAAAAATCATGCTCACTAGTTTACAGGATCATGTGTAAAAGAATAAATATTTCATTAAGCCTCCCAGAATTACTTATTGACTCTATTTCCCTCTTCTCCTTATAAGGCGGCATTGCTAATAAAATAAATCAAATGTTACATATCCATTTATATGGCCCAGATTTACTTTGCTCACCCTGAAGGCAAAGGTACAGCCCCTTGTTTTATGAGGTTACCATCTAACTAGACCTTACTGAGTCCAGGTGGAAGGGAATAAGAACAATTTCAGAATAGCAGATAACATCAAGTAACATTACTGAACACCTCCTGCAAGCTAGGCAGTGTGCTAAATACTTCTACTTTATCTTATTTAATCCTCACAACAAGCCTATGAGTTAGATACTATCACCCCTATTTCTTTAATGAGAAAATCAAGGCTTGGAGAGGGTAAATAACCACCTAATATGGCAGAGCTGATAAGTGGTAGAGGCCTGAATTCAACCCTAGAGATCTCTGCTTTCAACCATTCTGTTTCTTACTCCTATGCTTTTAGCAAAACTTTACTGCACTCTGCTTTGTGTGATGACAGACTTGTGTTAGGTCCTCTAGTTGATGGGAAGTCTCTAGACAGCTTTGAAGAACCAGAATGGGTTTTTAGCCAGATAAGCCAGGAAACAGACAAAACAGCCCAGTGAATAACAAACAAGGTTATTCTCATGTTCAATTTCGTGCATGTTGGTGGCTACTCACACATTTCTCTCATACCAAAGAAGATGTATTTGAATGCAAACAGTAGAGAGTGATGGTATTTAAAAGAAATCGTTGCATGTTCTCCGGTCAACAAAAAAAAGGCAAACTATTTCAAAATGTCAAATTTTATCTGTGTTAATTGCAAATTACTTAGGATGAGAATTATATCACAGTGTCAAAACACTTGAAAAAACTAACCTAAAGATTTACTAAGAATCATATATACAATTACAGTATTTTGATGTCAGGAGTTCTAATCCCTGTTTTACCAATAAACGTGAATGACCCTGAGTGAGTCACTTATCTGTAATATGAGGAGGATAATAACAACAGTACTAAACTGGTGAGTTAATGTGTTGACTAAACAAGGTAATCAATGTGAAGTGCCTCATACCTGGAGAGAGCTAGCTGTTGTAACATACCCAGATCCCTGTTCCATGTTAACAGTTCTGCAGATCCAGATGTGAAAACTTAGATGGCACTTGTGCATGGAGCTAATCTCACTAGAGTTCCAAGTACTAGGGTTAAAGGTATGGCGTGTGCCTGGTTTGTTATCTTCAACAGTGAAGATGCTTTGGGTTCCTCTACCATTATTTGTCTCTTTTACCCTCCCTAGTTAGAAGGCCATGGAGCTAAAGAATGGTAAATATTCAGTAGATACAGTCTTACTGCAAAGAGAGGAAGAGGAGGTTTGCTTTCAAGTAAGTGACATTGGAAAGAAAAAAACACTCCATTCATTAATTCTGAAGGAAAAGCAGTACAAAATTTGGAAAAACAGTGATTGTGATGGAATTTAAGTTTTGAAGTCAAAGAAGGTGTTATTGGAGTCTTGGTTCTACCAGTTATACATTTGTAACTCTTGGGTAAGTTAGGGCAACTTTGTTGCTCAAGCATTAAACGTGACTAATAACACAACTGTTTCTAGGTATTTATGGAGGATTGGTTCCAGGACCTCCAGCAGTTACAAAATTCAAGGATGCTCAAGTCTCTTATCTAAAATGGCATAGTATTTGCTTATAACTAATGCACATCCCCTTGCATACTTTAAATCATCTCTAGATTACTTATAATACCTAGTATAATGTAAATGCTATGTGAATAGTTGTATTTTTTTAATTTATATTTTTTTGTTTTTTTTTTTTTTAATGTTCAATCTATGGTTGGCTGAATTAGTGGATGCAAAACTCACAAACACAACTGTACTTAATTTGCAGGGACTGTTGTAAGGAATAGAGATGATGCTTTAAATGGGCCTAAAACAATGCCTCAGATATAATATAACAGGAACTAAATAATTGTGGGCAGATCTCTATATAACATATATGTACATCTTCACATTATGGTGCCGTCTTTGCCAATGACACTGGTGACAACAGTAGTTGTAATTACCTGATTTAGTCTCTAATGCAGAAAATCCCACACCATGGAATAATCCTGATGAGCATGCATGAAGTTAGTATAAAACTAGACTTGTGTGAAAATTTCACAGGCAAAGATAATGTATTTTATCCAGCATTATTATAAGCTAAGCTCTTTATTCTTAGCTATACACCTGGAGAATATATCCATTACCAACAGAATGGATTACTAAAAGGAAATTTTTAAGCTAAATCCACCCCATCTTTGTTATTCGAATCCTAATTGTAGTGGCTCTGCCTTATTTGGTTTGTCTTGGAACACACATGCCTAGTCTTTACCATGTGACTTCTTATTGCATCACTGTTCTTTCTTTAGCAAAGTAAGATGGTGTGCCTCCAAGTTTAATATAACTGAATGGACTTGTAGGTATCAAGTAAGCACATTGAAAATATACACAAGGCCTTTTGGGACTGTCTGACATTGGTCATTAACTAACCACCCCGCAGCTCACAGTACCCAGAAATAGCATTTTGTATCCTATTACCTGAAGGGATTAAAAGAAAACTATATATATCAGAATACAGTTCTGAGTTCCACAGACAGAAGTTTCCTGCCGTTTTAAATGACCTAAAACTCTCTCAAACAAAATTGAAGGAGATCAAAGTTTTGGCCCAGTGACTTTGAATATCAGATGAAATGCCCCAGTTGGGTTAGCTTGATTATGCTTCTTTAGCCTGATTGTTTTTCTCTATCACCTTGTGCCTTTAATGGAGAAATTAATCTTTGAAGTTCTAATGGCTCAGCATTTTCAGTTATTCGTTTAGCTAAGGAATTTTTTTAAAGAACAGCTCAGTGTTCTCAGTTACGATAAGCCTACCAGCAGACACTGATACCCAGCCTGGACTGCCACCCCCCAAAAGCATCTTTTCCATAGACATTTTTCTAAGGATTTAAAAAATCCATTCTACTGTTTATTTCCCTCCTTAAAGTCCAAACTCATAATCAGCTTAAAGCATAAAAATTGTTTAATAAGCATTTTTCACAATTTTTTCCTAAAGAACATTTTCAGAAGGGAGAAAGAAATGAGAGGAATGTGAGATTTAAAAAAAAGAAAAAATGCTACAGTCCTTTTAAGACTAGTTTTATAAGCACTGTGATCTAAAATCATCTATACTGACCCTCGGCTTGTAATTTTTTACCTGGCTAGACTTTAGGAATGTATGAAGCTTTTCTAGTTTAAAAGCAAAACAAAAAACTCTCTTGTTCCTAGCATTTCCTTCCCTGTTCCAGTGTGACCCTTCTTTGTTTTTACTGGATAATTTCTTCTGCTTCTTGTCATTCTACGTTGATGAGAAGGCAAGAAGGTCCTGTGAACTCACTGGCACTCTGTTGTATTAGCACTCTACATAACAGGCTGTCTATGTGTAAGAAGACATTACTTTTGGTAGTCTGGTGACTCCAACAAAATTTTGTTGACTTTGGCAATGCTGGGTGTTTTTAATTTTTCTTCCCAGTAAACTATATGCTCAGTCTTCATTTTAAGGACTTGGGCAGTTGCTAAATGAAGACAAGGAGACTGCAGCTTCCCCTAAGCTACTCTTCATTCATTCAACATTTGTATTACTTCTAAGCAGTATCACGCTAAAAGATCATTCAGAAATAGACATGGTCTAATTTTTAAAGGACTTTATTTTTGTGAATGATTATGGATTGAAGATGTCTTACTACTTCTTCAGAATATACTTAGAAAAGGTCTCTGATAACTAGAATTTCTCCTTAAAAATTTCCATTTTTGCAAAAACTTGTCCAATTTCCCACAGACTGGAAATAATATAAACATAATGTTTTAGCTATAATTAATGTGAGTAGGATGTATAGTGCCAAGGAATTCTGTCTCTAGAAATGTGGGTCTTAATCCCAGGCCTGTGAATAAATGAGTTGCTAAAAATGTTTTTTCCTTGTGGTATAGTTTTAGAGTTGCATTAATAATGTTTATAATGCCACTTCTCATTCAATTCCACATCAAATGTCACCAGTCCACACAGGCCTTCCCTAGTCGTCCTCTCTGGAGTATCCCCATTACCATTACTCTCTATTACATCACTCCAGTTCCTTTCTGCGTAACACTCATCATAGTGCATATTATAATATATTTATTGAATGTCTTAACCTACTAGAGTGTAAATTCCTGAGAGCAAGTGACTTATTACCTTCATCATTTCTGTATCCCAAGGGCCTTGCATTGAGTTAAATGAATGAGAAAATGAACTGCAATTTCCTGCTACCTGTTCAGTCCCTTTGGATGGCTCCCCTCTATTCCAGATCTCTCTTCATCCAAAAGACAACCAATGTGCTTCCTTTACTTCTCCCAGGAGTTTACTGTTTTGTTGTTGTTGGGGCATGTTTTTCCCCTGATTACTCAGTTAATACATGCTCATTTTAGAGAATTTGGAAAGAAAATCTAAGTCATGTCAAAAGATAATTAAAATTACTAGGGGTGACCAATCATCTACTTGTGCAAGACTTGAAAGAATTTCCAGATCATGGAACTTGGAGTACTAAAACCAGAAAAGTCCTGGAAAAAGCTGGGATGAGTTGGTTACTCTACCCTTCACCTTTCACTCGAAATTTACTATTAATAATTTATTCTCTTCTCATCTTTTATTTTATGCATATTATACATAGATTTTATTGTATAGACAATTTTGAATTCAGCTTTTTCCAATTATTTTTATGCCATAAACATTTTCCCATATGATTAAAATTCTTTTCTTCTTTTTGGTAAAAATTCTTTCTTGATGCCATCTTTAAAACTGCTTAAAAGTCCACATTTTACTTAAGGAATAGTTGCAATACAAGACTTAAGACGAGAGACTTGGGAGCCAGGTTGCCTGGATTCAAGTTCCAGCTCTGCCTTGGACATTTTCCTCATCCTCTCGGTCCTTAGTTTCCTCATCTCTAATATAAGGATCAAGAAAGTACATGCCTTAGGGTGTTGTGAGAATTAAAGGCATTCATATTTGAGTGTAATTAGCAGTAATTATCTCTCTATTTTCCTGGAAAGATTGTCATGTAGTATAATAGAATATTCATAACGTATCTAGGTCTTCGTCAGACCCTGCTTCCTCCCTCTTTTATCTGTCAGAGACATTTCTCCCAAATGAACCTTTGTATTCCTAACTCCACCTCAGCATCTGCTTCCCAGAGGACCCAACCAATATGGAAACTCTGCTAATCTGAAAAGGGAAAGAAGATATTTCATTATTCTAGTTGCATTTCTTTGATTGCAGATGTGGTCGAATGTTTATTTCGTATCTTTATTAGGCTCTGAAATTCCGTCTGTGACATTCCTTGCCCATTTTTCCTGCTGGGGTATTATTGTTTTATTAGTCTGCTTGTATAAGCTCTTTACATGGAAAAGATATTAGCCCTTTATGTCATAATTGTTGTTTGATGTATAGAAGTATTACATTATTAGGTGGTCAAATACTGATAAATCACTTTGTAATTTTTATTTTTGCTCTAATGTGAAGAAGTACCTTCTCTTTCAGAGATCAGGGTCACTTTAGTCTCTCTTTATTTGTTAAGGGTTTATATTTAGTACATCTAGAATAAATTTCCACACATGGTGTGAGAGGAAAATCTAAAGTGATTTTTTTTCTGAATAACCACATCTCTCCAGACCATTTAGTGGAAAATCTTGCCCTTTTTTATTATTTTGTCATGTCTTCCAATAGCATTTATTATGTAAGCTGGGTTCTTTTCCTGTTACATTAATTTATTTGTCTTTTTGCTCTGTACTTGCTAAATTATAGTAGTTTTATTATCAGTTTTAATATCTGCTATGTTAAGCCTCAATCAGTAAACTTCTTAGGCTTTTGTATTTTTTCCAAAATGCAGTTATAGCACTTTAGATCGTTTTTATATAGGGGTCACTTCGTATGTCTTCTTGCCTATGATTGGGAAATTTGTTATTGCTGAGGCTTGTGGTGATGATGATAATATAGAGAAATCTCATAATGCTTCTCCATAAAAAAGAAGAAACTCATTTCCGAAACAGAGCTGTTTAAAACATAATATAAATGTGATTAGAATGACCTCTTTACCTTGTGTAGGTCCCTGTCAGTTTTATCCTATTTTCAAGTTAAGAGTCTGAGGTCCAGAATGTGACAGTGACATCCAAAGGCACAGCAATGTGTGCTTTGCAGTGACATGAAGCAAAGTTTCATGGTGAAGGTGTGACCAACAGCATCATCTGTTCTTGGATGAAGGAGGTAGTCAATAAATATGGGCAGGAAAGTGACTAGAAACAGAAGATTGTGGACAAAACGTGTTTAGTCACTTCTATTGCCTCCACCACCATGTTTTCAACAATCCTGGCCAAACTGAGTTCAGTAGGAGCGAGGAAAGGGAACCGACAGGGATAGCAGTAGACAGAAGATGTCAGCCAGCAGCTGCTGGAGGAGTCATACTCAGTCATCCCCAGGATGAATGCCACTAAGGAAAAACAAAAAACAAACCCCAAAAAGAAGGTATAAACACTTATAGGACTGCAGAATTCCTTCGTAATAACAATCATCTACTAAGGCTAACTGCAATTGTGTGAATGTGTTTTAGTTGTTGCAATTTCATTTAGAGTATAATTAACTCTTTATGTTATCTTAGGTGTCTGTTGCAACTGGATTTCTCTTTACCTCTATGGAAAGAGAGACAGACAAAAGTTCTTTTTTTCCCCTCCTTATTTTTTTCATCGAATCCTTTGGTGCCTTTTAAATGGGTTTTAAACAAGCATGCACCTTTTCATTCACTCAGATGGATAAATAGCAAAAGGACAAACAACTCTTTCATGATCAATAGAGCAAACCAGAACAGGATCACACACGTAGCTCATCCTGTAAAGTGAAATAGACTACCTGAAGATTCTGTGTTATTAGCCAGGGTTCTCCAGAGAAACCAAAACAATGGGATATAGTAGATACATAAGATTTAATATGGGAGTTGGCTCACATGATTCTGGAGGCCATTCTCACATTGCTATAAAGAAATACCTTAGATCAGGTAACTCATAAGAAAAGAGGTTTAATTGGCTTATAGTTCTGCAGGCTGTACAGGAAGCATGATGTTGGCATCTGCTCAGTGTCTAAGGAGGCATCAGGAAACTTAAAATCATGGCGTAAGGTGAAGGGGTAGCAGACACATCACATGGCCAAAGCAGAAGCAAGAGTTGGGAGGAGATGCCACACACTTCTAAATGACCAGATCTTATGAGAACTCACTCACTATTGCGAGGATAGCACTAAGAGGATGATGCTAAATCATTCATGAGAAATCAGCCCCCATGATCCAACCACCTCCCACCAGAGCCCACCTCCAGCATTGGAGACTATATTTCCACATGAGATTTGGGCAGGGACACACATTCAAACTGTATCAGAGGCCAAGATATCCCACTATCTGCTGTCTGCTAGCTGTAGAACCAGGAAAGCCAGGGTAATTCAGCCCAAGTCAACCAGAAGCTCCAGAGTTTTAGGGCAACATGAGATGGATGTCTCAGTCTGAGAGATCCAATTTGCCCCTCCCCACCTTTTTGTCCTATTCAAGCCCCCAGTGAATTGGATGATGCTCACCCACATTGGAAAGGGTGATCTTTTTAACTCCATTCATTTATTCGAATGCTACTCCCTTTTGGAAACACCCTCACAGACACACCCAGACATAATGTTTTACCAGCTATAGAGGCATCCCTTCACCTAGTCAAAATGACATATAAAATTAACTGTCATACTGTGGGAAGAAAAATTTTCTTTTAACCAGCAACTTTTCACCCTACCTGAAGCAGTCACAATTTTAAAAGACAAAGGTGAAGATAGTTCTTAGAAGGAAATAGATACTCATGTGCTCTGGTTAGGAGCCTGCCAGCATCGAGGTGGCAAGCTGCCATGGGGCTGGGCTACTCTGCCATATTCTGAAATAGTCCCTTCATGGCAGCTGCTAAACTTCAGACTGGATAAGGAATTTGAAGGGTCTTCTGTGTGGATAGTAAAAGGTAATCTGACTTTGAAAGACATCTTGGCAGTTGCACATTTTTAAAACATTGGAAAACTAGATTAAGTCCTAGAAATAATGAGGCATCACCTCACTCTGACTAGATGCTGTGGTGCAGGGCAAACAATAAATCACCCCAAACCAACAATTATCACAAATATTACCTAGAAAAGGGAAGGCATAGTGGTCCTAAGTAAAGATATTGTTTCTGAAGATATAAATTATGGCATCATAGAAGAGGTATATTAGCATAATAATTCAAAGTATGGATCTAATTGTCAAACAAATCCAGATCTGAATCTGTTAACTTAAGGCTCTGGAACAATGAGTTTCTTCATCTGTGAAGTAGAAATGTTAACATTTCTTACCTCACAGACTGGTTGTAGAAATTAAATGAGATAGATAAATGAAGTATTTGGCCTAGAAGCTGGCACATCAAAAGCACTCAATAAATGATAGGTATTCTCATTATTATTATTTATCCTCATCATCCTAGTCCCTAGAACAAAATGAGCTAGGCAGGTTTTCCAGTCCATCCTTCCACTTCTAATTAGTTAGAGAAAACAAAATAAGTCCCTTTCCTGATTTTAAGAATACTTGAGGAAGAAAAGTACACAATTTCTTACAGGAATTCTTTCTCATTCATAAATGTTTTCTAGTTTTTTGAAAAACCTCTCATATTGCAACTTAAGACAATTTCTTATTGGCTAACTTTACTGAAGATGTAAAACAGTTTCACACCCTCTTTATTAACCTTCTAGAGACTGTACTTGAAGAAAATTCTGACAGTACTTCTCTCTCTTTCCCTTTCTTCTATGCCCCACCTCAAACACAGAGATAATTACTTTATTGCTTTCACTTCTCTGAGAGGAAATAATAATCTTACTGATATTAGATTATAGTTCACAGGATGAAAAAAATTACAAATCCCAACCATTAGGCAGTGATTCTCTTGTAGTATATTGAGGAATGGCTCTATACCAAGATGAATGATGGCAAAGGTGAGCCATTGAGTCAAGTAAGTACACCTGTTCCAAATGGGAGACACTGGCCAAAATGAAGGGGCTACAGACCACATCCAAGTCTAAAATCCAATAGGGCAGTCAAATCTTAAAGCTCCAAAATGATCTCCTTTGACTCCATGTCCCACATCCAGGTCACACTGATGCAAGAAGTGGGCTCCCATGGCCTTGGGCAGCTCCACCCCTGTGGCTTTGGAGGTTATAGCACCCCTCCTGACTGCTTTCAAGGGTTAGCATTCAGTGTCTGCAGCTTTTCCAGGTGCATGGTGCAAGCTGTCAGTGGATCTATCATTCTGGGCTCTGGAGGATGGTGGTCGTCTTCTCACAGCTCCACTAAGCAGTGCCCCTTTGGGGACTCTATGTGGGGACTCGAACCCCACATTTCTCTTCCACACTGCCCTAGCAGAGGTTCTCCGTAAGGGCTCTGCCCCTGCAGCAGACTTCTGCCTGGACATCAAGATGTTTCTATATATCCTCTGAAATCTAGGCAGAGGCTCCCAAACCTCAATTCTTGACTTCAGTGCACACCCAGGCCCAATACCAGGTGGAAGACGCCAAGGCTTGGGGCTTGCAATGGCCTTCTGAAGCAATGGTCTGAGCTCTATGTTGACCCATTTTTGCCATGGCTGGGATGCAGGGCACCATGTCCTGAGACTGCACCAAGCAGCAAGTCCCTGGGCCTGGCTCATAAAACCAGGTCTCGGGGAAAATTTTCCTCCTAGGCCTTGGGGCCTGTGATGAGAGGGACTGCCATGAAGATCTCTGACATTCCCTGGAGACATTTCCCCATTGTGTTGGAGATTAGAATTTAGCTACTCATTACTTACGTAAATTTCTGCAGCAAGCTTGAATTTCTCCTCATAAAATGGGTTTTTCTTTTCTATTGCATCACCAGACTGCAAATTTTCTGAACTTTTTGCTCTGCTTCCCTTTTAAACATAAGTTGCCATTCCAAAGCATATATTTGTGAATACATAAAACTGAATGCTTTTACTTGCACTCAAGTTAGCTGGGCACGGTGGCTTACACCTGTATTCCCAGCACTTTGGGAAACCAAGGCGGGTGGATCACCTGAGGTCGGGAATTTGAGACCAGCCTGACCAACATGGAGAAATCCTATCTCTACTAAAAATACAAAATTAGCTCAGCATGGTGGCAGGTGCCTGTAATCCCAGCTACTTGGGAGGTTGAGGCAGGAAAATTGCTTGAACCCAGGAGGCAGAGGTTGCAGTGAGCCAAGACCATGCCATTGCACTTCAGCTAGGGCATCAAGAACAAAAATCCACTTGTGTGTGTGTGTGTGTGTGTCACTCAAATTACCTCTTAAATGCTTTACTACTTAGAAATTTCTTCTGCTAGATGCCCTAAGTCGTCTCTCTCAAGTTCAAAGTTACACAAATCTCTACAGCAGGGGCAAAATGCCACCAGTCTTTTTGCTAAAACATAGCAAGAATCACCTTTATTCCAGTTCCCCACAAGTTTCTCATCTCCATCTGAGACCACCTCAACCTAGACTTCATTGTCCATATCATTATCAGCATTTTGGTCAAAGCCATTCAACAAGTCTCTAGGAAGCTCCAAATTTTCCACATTTTTTTGTCCTCTTCTGAGCTCTCCAAACTGTTTCAGCCTCTGCCTGTTACCCAGTTGCAAAGTGGCTTTTACATTTTTGGGTATCTTTACAGCAGCACATCACTCCTAGCACCAAGTTACTGGATTAGTCTGTTTTCACACTGCTAATAAAGACATACCCAAGACTGGGTAATTTATCAAGGAAAGAGGTTTAATGCACATACAGTTCAATGTGGCTAGGGAAGTCTCAGAGTCACGGCAGAAGGCAAAGGAGAAGCAAAGTCAGGTCTTACATGGTGGCAGGAAAGAGAGTTTGTGCAGGGTAACTTCCATTTATAAAACCATCAGATCTTGTGAGACTAATTAACTACCATGAGAACAGTGTGGGAGAAACCATCCCCATGATTCGATTATCTCTACCTGGCTCCACCCTTGACACATGAGGATTATTACAATTCAAGGTCAGATTTGGGTGGGGACACAGCCAAACCATATCAGGACGATAGGAAACAGGGCAGAGCAGTCAGACAGGTTCAGATGAAGAGCTTGATTTGTTTGAGGGGACAATGTCTCAGTCAGTTGGGCTACTATAACAAAATACCTTAGGCTGAATAATTTTTAAGTAACAGAAATGTATTATTATATCTGGAGTCTGGTAAGTCCAGGATCTAGGTGCCAACAGATTCAGGCTCTGGCAAAGGCTTATTTTGTGCTTCCATGATGGCATCTCTTTGCTGCATCCCCACATGAAGGAATGGCAAAAGGAACAAACAGGCTACTTCAAGCCCTTTTATATGGGCACTAATCCCATTCATGACTGTGGAGCCCTCATGACCTAATCACCTCGAAAGGCCTCATTGCTTACTACTATTACATTGGGGATTCATTGCTTATGAATTTTAGAAGGACACAAACATTTAAACCACAGCAATCAGTACTGTGGAACAATCACACCTCTTCCTCCTGATTCAATTAAAATAACAGAAAAAGAATATAAAAGTAATAATTTTAATACAAAAAAAGCAAAAAAGAAGGGCTTCATTGTGAATAATAGATTATACCAAATTTCTCAAAACTGAAAGCTGATATAGCTATTGGTGAAATAAGAAGGAAGAAGCCTCATTCTAAAGAGAGAGAAAAAGAGAGAGAGAGAGAGAGAGAGAGGGAGGGAGAGGGAGAGGGAGAGAGAGTGTGTGTTTGTATTAAACAAGGGGCAGGACATTTGCATCTAAGGACAAAAACAATCTGAAGAATGCAAAAGAGGCACAGGACACAGATACACCAAGTACAGCAAATGGTGGCATTAAGCTATAAAAACAAAGGGATTATTTAACATATATTCAGAAAAGTTCAACTCTCTAGACCTTTTGAAGAATCCTTAGCATTTATCTTAAAAGAAAATCGTTATTTTCTAAAGAAATGGAGTAAGATCAATCTAAGAGATCCAATATCAATTAATAAGAGTTTCAGGAAGGAAATACAGAAAAAGCAGAGATAAGGGCATTTTCAAATAAATACATTTTCTAGAGATGAAGGATAATATCTTCATATTAAGATATTCCCAACTCCTCAGGACAATGGAATGAAAACACCTATATACATACAGATAACTGTGAACATGAAGAATAAAAAGATGCTGAAATCTTCCCTAAAAACAAACTATAGAGCAATGTTATCAAACAGCATTCCACTTCTCTATGATAATATGAGTTGCCAGAAAACAGTGGAATAGTATTTTTAAAGTTCTAAAGGAAAATGATTTTGAACCTGGAATTCTGTACCCCACCCAAATCAATCAAATTTGGTAATATCAATCAAATATGATAAAATGATATCAATCAAATATGGTGTAAACTAAACTCATTCTCATATGCATCAACTTAGAAAATTTCTCTTTCATCTATGTCCTAAGAAACTTCTTAAAGATGTGTTCTGGTAAAATTTGAAAAAAAAAATCAAGAAGGTGAAGGGAGACCCCAGAATGACAGCTGTGTATCAGGCCTTGAGAGCAGTTCAAATTGGAAGAGACAGATGGATGACCTTAGTTGATGGGAAAAGGAAATACCCAATAGCATATCTGAAATTCTGTAAAGTATGAAAATAATAATCAGGACTATACTAAAGGCAAATAGTGAAACAAAAAGGGAACTTTTAAAAACTTTATGGGGAAAAAAAGCTACACAAGAGAACACATAACCATAGGCTAATATTGTGTCAATTTATCATTTTTATGAAGTCACAATATTAGTATTTTACTGCTTTTCAACTTTTTTTTTTTTTTTGAGATAGCATTTTGCTTTTGTTCCCCAGGCTGGAGTGCAATGGTGCAATCTCGTCTCATTGCAACCTCCACCTCCCGGGTTCAAGCTATTTTTGTTCTTTGGCCTATGAAATAGGTGGGATTACAGACTTGTACCACCACATCAGCTAGTTTTTGTATTTTTAGTAAAGATGGGGTTTCACCATTTGGCCAGGCTGGTCTCAAACTCCTGACCTCAGGTGATCCACCCACCTGAGCCTTCCAAAGTGCTGGGATTACAGGTGTGAGCCACTGTACTTGGCCCTGCTTCTCAACTTTTAAACTCAACCTATAGTTAATGTATGCAACACTACATTTTGATTGTAGAATAAATTATAAAATGTTATCAATTTTGAAGATGCAAATGAGAAAGTATAGAGGTTAGAAGTTAGGAAGAAAAAAAGTGCAGAAAAAGTAAATGGAAAGATAGAAGCATTAATATCCTCATCTTGCAAGCTGGGCAATCGAGGATAATGCCTATCGTTAATAAAATGAGAAATGAAGCTGTGATAATATCTCTTAGAGTTACCAGGGAAGTAGTGGATGATATCACTGAATGGATATCTTACTTCTCCTTTATTACAGAGGATAAAAATTCAGATAGTGTCTAAAATTAATAAATCGAGAATGATAGAAGCAGCATATCTAAAGACACAGAAGTAATACCAAAAATGTGTTTTAAGGATTTGACTCTAGAGAATGAGGTGAAGGTGGAATGGGTAGGGTGAAAGACTATAAAGTGAAGAAAAATTATATGTAGGGAGATAAAATAATAGATTGAAAGACAAACAGCAAAGTGTTTGATTGAATGAACTTATTTTTTAAGGCATAGTCAGTCAATGTGCCTACAAGGTCAAATTACTCCTAAAGGGAGGAAGTCGTAGAAACAAGGGCAATATCTTGAAGGCAAATGCTCTCTAGGATCTCTAGCTCTCTCCCTCTAAGGTATTCGATCTACTCCTCCCACAGTGCAAGATTTTCTGGTTCTCAAGAACCATCAACCAGATAATTAAATCAATCACCTAAATTATTTACACCAGTATAAGAACTTTTTAAAAAATAGACTATTTTTTACTATCTCATACTTGTCAAAAAAATAAGAAGGAGAAATAGACTATTTTTAATAGCAGTTTTAAGTTCACACCAAAATTGAGCTGGAAGTCACAGAGATTTTCCACATATTCCTTGTTCCCACTAATGCATATCCTTCCCATTATCAACACCCCACTCCAGAGCAGTGTATTTGTTACAATTGGTGACCCTGCATTGTTACATCTTTATCACCCAAAGTCCATAATTTACATTAGGGTTCACTCTTCGTGTTGTACATTCTGTGAGTTTGGACAAATTTATGATGACGTGTATATATCACTATAGTATCATACAGAGTAGTTTCGCTACCCTAAAAATTCTGTGTTTCATCTATTCATCCCTTCTCTTCCCCAAGACCTAGAAACCACTGATCTTTTTCCTGTCTCTATAATTTTGTAGTTTTGCCTTTTTCAAAGTGTCATATAGTTAAAATCATACAGTATATAGCCTTTTCAGTACGCAGCTTACTCTTTCACTTAGAAATGTGCATTTTATGTTTTTTTCATGTGTTTTCATGACACAATAGTTCATTTCTTTTTAGTGTAGAGTAGTATTCCATCATTTGGATGTACCACAGTTTATTTTTCCATTCACCTACTGGAGGACATCTGGGTTGCTTCCAAGTTTTGGCAACAAATAAATCAATAAATATCTGTGTGCAGGTTTTTGCCTGGACATAAGTTTTCAGCTCCTTTGGGTAAACACCAAACAGTATGATTGCTAGATCATACAGTAAAAATATATTTAGTTTTGTAAGAAGCCACCAAGCTGTTTCACAAAGTGGCTGTACCACTTTGCACTCTTTTTTTTTTTTTTTTTTTTTTGAGATGGAGTTTCACTCTTGTTACCCAGGCTGGAGTGCAATGGCATGATCTCAGCTCACTGCAACCTCCACCTCCTGTGTTCAAGCAATTCTCTTGCCTCAGCCTCCCAGAGTAGCTGGGACTACAGGCATGCACCACCATGCCCAGCTTATTTTTGTATTTTTAGTAGAGACGGAGTTTCACCTTGTTGACCAGGATGGTCTCAATCTCTTGACCTCATGATCCACCCGCCTTGGCCTTCCAAAGTGCTGGGATTATAGGCATGAGCCACTGCACCTGGCCAACTTTGCACTCTTACCAGCAATGAGAGAGAGTTTCTGTTGCTCCACATTCTCGCCAGCACATGGTGTTGTCAGTGTTCTGAATTGTTGGCATTCTAAAAGGTGTGCAGTAGCACACAACAACTTTTAGTATCGATGACAAAGTCAGGGCTACATCATGCAGCTGAATATTCAAAATGTCAGAATAAATATGACTGGGTCAGGAAAAGAGAAAAGAATTGATATGATTGCCCCTCAATTGAGGCCCTTTTTGGTCTTCTGCCAAAATTCAGGGCCAGGATGCTGTGAGGTGTTCCCAAAGACCTTAGTCTCTCTAGTGAAATGAAGAGGTCATTGGGCTTTGGTATCTCAAATTAGAAATTATAGGCTACGAGTTTGTGGACTACTAGATTGGGAGTGTGTCTCCATGGCAATGTAATGAATTTGTACAACAATAAGGACCTGAATGTCAGACAGACCTGGGTACAAACACTGGCTCCACCATTAACTAGAACCATGAATAGCATTTGACCTTCCTAACTTTGGTTTCTTTGTAGAATGGTGATCATTATACCCAGGAAATTAGATGTTGTTTAGAAAAGTGTTTGATAAATTGTTACTGTGGCTGTTAATCGCAAAGTACATTTTAAAAATTCTGAAAAATGGCCGGGCGCGGTGGCTCAAGCCTGTAATCCCAGCACTTTGGGAGGCCGAGGCGGGTGGATCACGAGGTCAAGAGATCGAGACCATCCTGGTCAACATGGTGAAACCCCGTCTCTACTAAAAATACTAAAAATTAGCTGGGCATGGTGGCGTGTGCCTGTAATCCCAGCTACTCAGGAGGCTGAGGCAGGAGAATTGCCTGAACCCAGGAGGCGGAGGTTGCGGTGAGCCGAGATCGTGCCATTGCACTCCAGCCTGGGCAACAAGAGCGAAACTCCGTCTCAAAAAAAAAAAAAAAAAAAAATTCTGAAAAATGATCACAAATCAAAATACATTTAAACCAAAAATTACAATGAGTTACCACTTTATACCTGCTGGGTCAGCTATAATCAAAAAGTGCATAACAAGTTTGGGCAAAGATGTGGAGAAATTGAAACCCTTATTTAATACTCATGAGAATATAAAATGGAGCAACCGCTTTGGAAAACAGGGTGGCAGTTCCTCAAAAATTAAACATAGACGTAGTAACCTCACACTTGGTATATACCAAAGAGAAATGGAAACATAGGCTCACACAATAAACTCATACACAAATATTCATAGCAGCATTATTTATAATAGCCTACTACTGGGTATAACCTAAGTTTGGTCAACTGATGAATGAACAAATGAAAGTAGCAAACACACACAATGGAATATTATTAAGCAATAAAAAGAAACAAAGTACTGATGCATGGTACAACATAGATGGATCTTGAAAACTTTCTACTAAATCAAAGAAGCCAGACACAAAAGATCACGTATCGTATGATTTCATTTATGTGAAATGTTCAGGATAGGTAAATCCATAGAGACAGAAAGTAGGTTAGTGGTTGTCAGGGGCTGGGAAAAGCAAGAAATGGTGAGTAACTGCTAATGGATACAGAGTTCTTTTTTGGGGTGATATAAATGTTTTGGAATCAGATAATGGTGATGACTGAACAACTGTGAATCTATTAAAAACCACTGAATTGTGTACTTTAAAAGAGTGAATTGTATGATATGTAAATTACATCTCAATAAAACTGTTATAAAATACATTTAACTTTAAGAATAAAGTAAGTTACATAATAATATTATGTATGTGAGGTGTGATAAAAAGCAGGTATAAGGAAGGAAGGAAACAAGGAGAAATGAAGGCTTGCAAAATTAATCATGATTACTTGTTAAAATTCCAACAGGCTTAGAAATTATTGTTTTAATTTGGATCATAAGGAGAAGCAAGGATTGTATCAAAAAGTGGCATGGGAAGGTTTCAACAAACTCAGAACTTACTTTTCTTAAGTTATAAAAATATTTTATTTAAATGGTACAGAAGAAATCATTTATACTTAAAAATGATTAAAGTTCATGTTAGGAAATGCTAAAACTCAAAAATTTACACAATGATAAAATCTAAAGTGATGAGAATACATAAAATACTTTCATTTGGTCCTCTCACCTAACAAAAATATTGTAAACATGAGATTATAGTAATTACTGAAGTTGAGTTAAAGGCACGAGACAACATAATTCCTTTATACACATCCAGCCATTTTATACAAGAAACTGTTATTATACCTTAAATGGAAGAGTGAACAGTTCGTTATAAAATATTGAGAGTGCATTATGCACCTATAATAAAACCATTTTCTCCAAAGATTCAAACAGATTAACATTGCAAAATGGTATTTCTGTAAAACATTGACTTCTGAAAAATTTAAAAATTCATTTAAGAATATGCAAGTGAAATGTAGTTTATTCTGATTTCAACAACAGATACACAAAATCACAATTTTTCCCAAGAAACCATTCACTTTATAGTTTCAAAAACACAATGTAGCTTTTTTGTTACTGGCCTGCTATGTTTTCAACTGGCTTCATGTTTAATCATTCACTCCAAATTTACATGTCCACCCCAGCACTAGGGAGTGGGCCTGTAGTCCCAACTACTTCAGAGGCTGAGGCAGGAGGATCACTTGATCCCAGGAGTTCAAAGCCAGCCGGGGCATCATCCTAGGAGTGAGATAAATATTACAACCTCCATAAACTGGGTAAACAACAACAACAGGGTGAAAAATGACCACACATCCTGTAAAGCAATGTTGAATCAAATTCCTGCTGCAATAAAGGCACAGTCATAATGGGTACCTGGAATGGTATCATGGAATTGGAGGACTTACTTTTTTAATGAAAGGAAAGCTAGCTTGAAAAAAATGTTTTTGAGGTTTTCTTTTGTTTTTCTCCTTTTTGTTTGATTCAGGTTTGAAATTTAGATTGGCTTGGGTTAAATTTGGAAAGGCAAAAAAAAAAAAAAAAAAAAAGAAAAGAAAATTATCTTTGGGGAAATTAATATTTACCAAATATTATCTTTTCTCATGTAAACCCCAATGGATGATATGAAATTTGAAGAAATAAGAAAGACCAAGAACCATAGAATGGAGTCAGAAAATCCCTGCTCTTTAAAATAGAGAGGCTAATTTTGAGTTTGGGACCCGGAATGCAAAACATCTCAACTTAGCACTTTGATCACTTTCTCCTCCCTAGCCCATCACATTCCTTTCTCTATCTTCATGTTAAGGCTGAGTGGAAGGTTCATCAATTCCTGGATATGATCCAAACTAGACTTAGATTTGTACCTATGAGAACCAATGATCTTAGCAGTACGTGGCTTATATCCAATTCTCAGAACTTAATGGTTACCATTGTAACATTTGATAATAAAACACCAGCAGATATAAAGACATGTCATTTATTTTAGTCATATTGAATATCTTAAAATAAATTATTTCTTTTTTAGAAAAATTCTTCAAGTAAAATTTACATAAATCAAGGGCATTCCAATTATAATTTTAAATAAACATCCGTCTATCCCCCCAATGGTTTAAGTATTAGAGAGTAGACTTGACATCCATCTAAGACTCCTTCCCACTTACCATAGGGTCTCATTGCTATGTTGCTTTGGATCCTCTTGTTCTCAGTTTTCTTTAGAAAATCATGCTCAGAGAGGTTAGGTAAATTGGCCAAGGTAACACAGTAATGGCTGCACTACATTTAAACTCCAGCTATTTAAATGCATGTTTAATACTTTTTCTCGACATCTCTCAGTTGACTCATTATTTCAGATTCTTCCTTGGGACTCCTTTAATTCACCCTACATAGCATCTCCCTTGGCAAAAAAATAAAAATAAAAATAACAAAATGTGCTTAATAGGCAAAAAGGGTGACAAATTTTTCTTCAAATAACTTAAAAATGGGAGCCCATATTTATTAAGTGAAAAGAGCAAGTGCAATCATGTTAGTTTAAAAGGGGAATAAGTGACTACATGATATAATTGGACTGCTGGACAGGAACAGAGATGGAAAACACGAGTTACTTATTTTGGTCTTTTATTTAAAGCAGCCTTTATTTTTAGATTGTTTGATTAACAGACAAATTAGAAGCTCAGCGAATTTCTTAGTGGACAATTTTAACTTTCCAAGAATGTCCTTGCATTTCCACTACCCTCTTTAAAACCTACCCCTCTTCAGGACACTGGTCCCAAGACAGATCATCTAGAAGTACCCAAAGACCTCCAAATAGATTGGAACCACTTCAACTATTTCTAGGGGAAAAAAACTAAGTCTGTGCTTCATATTGAATGCTCCCAATATGTTCTCCCTCCTCTTTTAGGTTACTTATTTTCTATTTATCAAAATTAGTCAGCTAAGTTAGTTATTTTCTATCCATCAAAATTACCAGCTGCCTCGAAACCTATCCCAGAATATCCCTTCTTTTCCTAGCCATTGTTTGTGTCCATAAATCATATTGTGTAGCTAATGAGAATGAATTAGGAGGGAAAACAAGGGAAATGAGGTTTTAGGAGAGACAGGGTTTCATCTTGTTGGCCAAGCCGGTCTCGAACTCCTGATCTCAAGTGATCTGCGCATTTCAGCCTTTCAAAGTGCTGGGATTAAAGGCGTGAGCCAAAACGCCTGGCAATGTTTTAATTTTTTGTAGAGATGGGGTCTCACTGTATTGCCCAGCTGGTCTTGAACTCCTGGACTCAAGCAATCTTCCTGCTTCAGTCTCCCAAAGTGCTAGGATTACAGGCAATAGTCACTGCACCCAGCCCAGCCAGTAGGTTTTGTTGTTGTTGTTCGTGTTTTGAGACAGAGTCTAGCTCTGTTGCCCAGGCTGGAGTACAGAAATGAGATTTCAGCTCACTGCAACCTCCACCCACCAGGTTCAAGTGGTTCTCCTGCCTCAGTCCCCCGAGTAGCTGGGACTACTGATGTGCACCATCATACCTGGCTAACTTTTGTGTTTTTAATAGAGATGGGGTTTCATCATGTTGGCCAGGCTGGTCTCGAACTCTTGACCTCAAGAGATCCACCCACCTCGGCCTCCCAAAGTACTTGGATTACAACATGAGCTGCTGCTCATGTGGTTTTAACAATGCCTTGTACAACCATTAACTCTGGCTGGCAAAACAAGAATTGAGCTCAAAGAGAAATTAATGCTTAGATGGGACCTGAATAGGGTCAGGAAGAAAGGCAAAGAAGCCCTCCAAAAGTTAAACTTGGTGACTACATAGGAATCTGAACGAGAAAAGTCAGAGTAAGTGGGAAAGGCCTCAGCCAGGTCACCACAGATTCCTGGAGACCAAAGGCAAGAATGGTATATGGCCTCACTTTCTGATGGTTTGTTGTCATTTCACCTCCCACCACCCACATCCCCGTTTTTTTTAGATAAGAATGTACAGTTGACCCTTGAACAACACAAGTTTGAATTGTGTGCGTCCACTTATAGGCAGATTATCTCCTGCCTCTGCTGCTACCCCTTAGACAGCAAGACCAATCCCTCCTCTTCCTTCTCCTTCTCAGCCTACTCAACATGAAGATGATGAGGATGAAGACTTTTATGATAATCCACTTTCAAGAAATCAATAGTAAATATATTTTCTCTTCCTTATGACTTTCTTAATAACATTTTCTTTTCTGTGTATTGTTAAAATTTAGTTATTCTATACTTTATTATTATATACTTTATTGTTAAAATACAGTATATAATACCTATAACATACAAAATGTGTTCTAAATGACTATTTATGTTATTGATAAGGCTTCTGGTCAATAGTAGGCTATTAAGTAGTTAAGCTTTGGGGGAGTCAAAAATTACATGTGGATTTCTGACTGTGCAGGGGGTAAGCTCCTCTAACCTTTCATTGTTCGAAAATCAACTATACAATGTATACATATTTAGGATTTCTCTTACCTTCAGTAGGTTTGCCTATGGTCCCAGTGAACTATGTCTGCTGCTGCATGCAGGACTTGAGGATAGGACCTAGTCTAAGCCAATCTATGTGTTCTATCCCTTGATCACAATAATTGGTTAGGCCAATCAGTACAAATAATCCTAAGATCTAGGGTCTCTCTTTGAGTTTTTTAAGGAAGAGGACTGTCCCTTCTGTTGGACTTGGAGACATGGGGTAACCTGGAGCTGTGCATGGAGCTAGAATAGAGCTCAGAGATGAAGACAAAGAGAAGGTGAGTTCTGATACTATTGTTTGAGCTTCAAATTCTGCCCCAAATGAAGTCTCTGGATTTCTCAGTTCATAGGTCAATGAATTCCCCTTCTGTAATGAAACCAATTTGAGTCGAGTCTTCTATCACTGGGAATAGAAAGAGTCCAAAGTGATACACATTTCATTTACACAGATGTCTTTGTGTAAACTGTTTTCATACTTTTAGCCATTTCTATTGGGAGATAACTTGCAGAATTTGTTGAACTGGGCATTGTTAGATATATATCTAGGACAAATGGAAGTAATAATGTACTTTGTAAAAAATGAAACTATGAAACATTACTTTGTTGCACCAAAGCATTATTACAATCAGAACCCCTTCACAGAAACATCACTGACCACTATTGGGACCACAAGTGAATTCGACCAATCTGAGGTCAGCAGTGTCCAGACTGTCACATGCAGAGAGCTGTTTATTTATGTAAGCAATCAGAATTTAGTAATTAAAGTGAGTAGTAGATGGTGTTTTACTTTATAAGCAATACAAATCAATTTAGAAGTGAATTGCCAGAGATTAGGGATTAATAATAAAATAATAAGGTTATCCTAAAAAAAAGTTTGAGTAGAAAAAAATGAATTCGATTCAGGTCATGAAAAAAACATAGTATCTTCTATTGTCTTCATATTTGACTTTCTATTTTAAATATTGATTGTTTTAATGAAACTACTGATGATTGAGAAGGGAAAGAAATATTTATTTCTAAGTGTCTGTTATCAATTAAAAAGCTTTCTGTAGCACAAACACAATTAAAACTGGTGCAGAGGGCCAGTTCCAGTGGCTCACACCTATAATCCCAGCACTTTGGGAAGCTGAGGCTAGTGGATCACTTGAGGTCAGGAGTTCAAGATCAGCCTGGCCAACATGGTGAAACCTGATTTCTAATATATATAAAAGAAATTTTTGTATATAATAAATAAATTTTTGTATATAATTTTTGTATATATACAAAAATTAGCCAGCTGTGGTGGTGTGCCTGTAATCCCAGCTACTCAGGAAGCTGAGGCAGGAGAATCACTTGAACCCGGGAGGCAGAGATTGCAGTGAGCCAAGATTGCACCCTGCCCTCCAGACTGGGTAGCAAGAGGGAAGTTCCAGCTCCAAAAATAATAATAATAATAACTCAGAAAATAAGGGAATTTATTGACTCACATAACTAGAAAGACTAGAGAGCAAACTTCAGGGTCAGTTTGAGCCAAAGGTTTATAATATCATCAGTGTCATCGCTCCTTTTTTTTCAAACTTTCAGTTCCCTTGGTTATGCTCTCTTTCTTGCATTGGCTTTTTGTTGAGGCTGCCTTTCCGTATGGTAGCCACTGCTCCTAGGGCTAAATGCTTTCTCATTTGCACTGGGGGCAAGAAGGAGTTCCTTTCCTTCCAAAGATAATCCCAAATTTTTAAGCTTCCTGCTGACTGGACTTTCTCACCTCTGAAAAAATGAGTATGGCTGAGGAAGTCACAGTAATTTAGACCTGGGAAATGAGCCCATGTAAAGCAATGACAGCCAGGGCTGGATTAGTGAGAACCCACCTCTAGAGTTAGGGAAGAAATGAACCCCAGTCAGCCACATGGTTTCTACCCAGAGTAAGAGGTTGAAATGGACGTTGTGTGAGCAACCACAATATTTTTAACTACCATGTACCAAACTGAAGCTAAACAGGATGGATTAGCTGACCAATTTCTTGGCTACCAATCTATACAGAGTTTTCACTGGAAAAGTACCTTGATGAAAAAAGTTATTCTGGGATATCTCAGGTGATGGTTGTGTTCCTTTAATGTTGCATAATTCCAGCCTAATTTTTCCACAGGCATAAATGGAAACTAGAGAGGCATGAGTTCTCATAGCACATGCATCTACTACAATTTTTGTCTATTTTCACTTTAATAGTTGTTTTATATTTTTTCAAGATTCTTTGTAATATTTTATAGCATGCTTTCTTCAAAATTTACAGCCCAGTGTGTTAGGGTGTTTGATCTTACTTTAGCTTGTCTAACTTCTATTCCAAAGATACTGATTTTCAGGACCATTTTCTTGGCACTATCATTTGGACCACCTTCAAATGAATGCTTAGATGGCATTACTGCTGGATACCAAAAATACTTTAAATTGTAATAATAGTGATTGTCAAAATAAAGTCAAAACAGTTATATTACAAAGTGAGAGCTATGGAGAAGGCAAGTGATCTCCATATTTCCAACCAAGGTACCAGGTTGATCTCAATGGGACTGGTTGGACATGGGTGTAGCCCAAGGAGGGCAAACGGAGGCAGGGTGGAGTGTGCCTCACCTGGGAAGTGCAAAAGACCAGAGAACTTCCCCTTCTACCCAAAGGAGGCCATCAGGGACTTTTCCAGACAAGCCAGCACTCCAGCTCAGATACTGCACTTTTCCCACAGTCTTTACAGCCCAGAGACCAGGAGATTCCCACTGATGCCCAAAACACTGGTGCGGCTGGGTTTCCAGCACAAAATTGGGCCATTTTAGCCAGTGCCTTGTGTTTCCAGCACCCACTGGCTTGAGATTTCTGCAGCCAGCACAGTCGTTTGAGCTCGACCCCTGATGGTCGAGCTCAGTGTGGGGAGAGGTGTCCACCATTATCAGGCAGTTCTAACCTTGCCTGTGTAAACAAAATCACAAGGACGTTCACTCAGCAGCTGAGCAGAGCCCACAGCAGCTCAGCAAGGCCTCTGCATGCAGACTATGACTAGACTCCCTCCTTGCTGGGCAGGGCATCTCTGAAAAAAGGCAGCAGCCCATCAGGGACTTATAAATAAAGCTCCACCTTCCTGGGTTAGAGCACCTAGAAAAAGGGACGGTTGTGAGTCCTACTTCAGCAGACTTAAACATTCCTGGCCAGCAGCTCTGAAGAGAGCAACAGAACAACCAGAATAGCACTTGAGCTCTGAAAAGGGACAGACTGCCTCCTCAAGTGGCTCCCTGACCCCCATACATCCTAAGAGTCACCTCATACAGGAGAGCTCTGGCTGACATCTGGCAGGTTACCCTTCAGGGACGAAGCTACTAGGGGAAGGAATAGGCAGTAATCCCTGCTTTTCTGCAGCCCCCGCAGGTGATTCCCAGGCAAGCAAGGTCTGGAGTGGATCCACAGCAGTCCTGTAGTAGAGGGGCCTGACTATTAGAAGGAAAACTAAAAAAAACAGAAAGAAATAGCTTCAACATTGACAGAAAGGACATCCACTCAGAGACCCCATCCAAAAGTCACCAACTTCAAAGACCAAAGGTAGATATATCAATGAAGATAGGAAGACACCAGTGAAAAAAGGATGAAATCATCAAAGACCAGAATGCCTCTCCTCCTACAAGGGATCACAACCCCTCACCAGCAAGGGAACAAAACTGGATGGAAAATTAGTTTGATGAATTGACAGAAGCAGGCATCAGAAGGTGGGTAACAACAAACTTTGATGAGCTAAAGGGGCATGTTTAAATTCAATGCAAAGAAACTAAGAACCTTGAAAAAAGGTTAGACAAAATGCCAACTAGAATAACCAGCTTAGAGAAGAATATAAACAACTTGATGGAGCTGAAAAACAAAGCCTAAGAATTTTGCAAAGCATACACAAGTTTCAATAGCCAAATCAATCAAGCAGAAGAAAGGATATCAGAGACTGAAGATCGACTCAATCAAATAAAATGAGAAGCAAGACTAGACAAAAAAGAATGAAAAGAAATGAACAAAGCCTCCAAGAAATATGGGATTATGTGAAAAGACCTAATCTACGTTTGATAGGTGTACCTGAATATGATGGGGAGAATGAAACCAAGTTGGAAAACACTCTTCAGGATATATCCAAGAGAACTTTCCCAACCTAGCAAGGCAGGCCAACATTGAAATTCAGGAAATACAGAGAATATCACAAAGATATTCCTCAAGAAAAGCAACCCCAATGCACATAATCATCAGATTCACCAGAGTTGAAATGAAGGAAATAATGCTAAGAGCAGCCAGAGAGAAAGGTTGAGTTACCCACAAAGGGAAGCCCATCTGACTCACAGAGGATTTCTAGGCAGAAACTCTACAAGCCAGAAGAGAGTGGGGGCCAATATTCAACATCTTTAAGACAAAAACTTTCAACCCATAATTTCATATCCAGCCAAACTAAGCTTCATAAATGAAGAAGAAATAAAATCCTTTATGGACAAGCAATTGCTGAGAGATTTTGTCACCACCAGGCCTGCTTTACAAGAGCTCCTGAAAGAAGCACTAAACATAGAAAGGAACAACTAGTACCAGCCACTCCAAAAACATACCAAATATTAAAGGCCATCAACACATGAAGAAACTGCATCAACTAATGTGCAAAACGACCAGCTAGTATCAAAATAGATTCATACATAACAATATTAACCTTAAATGTAAATGGGCTAAATACCCCAATTAAAAGATACAGACTGGCAAATTGGATAAAGAGTCAAGATCCATTGGTGTGCTGTATTCAGGAGACCCATCTCATGGGCAAAGACACATGTAGGCTCAAAATAAAGGGTTGGAGGAAGATTTACCAAGCAAGTAGAAGGCAAAAAATGCAGGGGTTGCAATCCTAGTCTCTGATAAAACAGACTTTAAACCAACAAAGATTTAAAGAGACAAGGAAGGGCATTACATAATGGTAAAGGGATCAATGCAGCAAGAAATGCTAACTATTCTAAATACATATATGTACCCAATACAGGAGCACCCAGATACGTAAAGCAAGTTTTTAATGACCTACAAAGAGACCTAGACTCTCACACAATAATAGTGGAAGACTTGAACCCTCCACAGTCAATATTAGAAAGATAAACAGACAGAAAATTAACAAGGATATGCAGGACTTGAATTCAGATCTGGACCAAGACGATCTAATAGACATCTACAGAACTCTCCACCCCAAATCCACAGAATATACATTCTTCTCAGACAACATTGCACTTATTCTAAAATTGACCACATAATTAGAAGTAAATCATTCCTCAGCAAATGCAAAAGAACAGAAATCATAACAAAAGTCTTTCGGACCACAGTGCAAAAAATAGAACACAGGATTAAGAAGCTCACTCAAAATTGCACAACAGGGAAAGAGAACAACCTGCTCCTGAATGACTACTGGATAAATAATAAAATGAAGGCAGAAGTAAAGATATTATTCAAAACCAATGAAAATGAAGACGCAACATACCAGAATCTCTGGGACACATTTAAAGCAGTGTCTACAGGGAAATTTACAGCATTAATTGCCCACATGAGAAGTGAGGAAATATCTAAAATCATCACCCCATTGTCACAATTAAAAGAACTAGAGGAGCAAGATCACACAAATTCAAAAGCTATCAGAAGACAAGAAATAACTAAGATCAGAGCAGAACTGAGGGAGATAGAGACACAAAAAAACCCTTCAAAAAAATCAATACATCCAGGAGCTGGTTTGAAAATATCAACAAAGTAGATAGACCACTAGCCAGACTAATTAAAAAAAAAGAGAGAGAAGAATTGAGTAAATGCAATAAAAAATGATAAAGGGGATATCACCATGGATTCCACAGAAATACAAACTCCCATCAGAGATTACCGAAAACATCTCTATGCACATAAACCAGTAAATCTAGAAGAAATGAATAAATTCCTGGACACTTACACCCTCCCAAGACTAAACCAGTAAGAAATGGATTCCCTTAATACACCACTAACAAGGTCTGACATTGAGGCAGCAATTAATAGCTAACCAACCAAAAAAAGTCCAGGACCAGATGGGTTCACAGCTGAATTCTACCAGACATACAAAGAGGAGCTGGTACCATTCCTTATGAAACTATTCCAAACAATACAAAAAGAAGGAATCCTCCCTAACTCATTTTATGAGACCAACATCATCCTGATACCAAAACCTGGCAGAGAGGCAAGCAAAAAAGAAAAATTCAGGCCAATATCCATGATGAACATTGATGCAAAAAATTTCAACAAAATACTGGCAAACCAAATCCAACAGCACATCAAAAAGCTTATCCATCATGATAAAGTCAGCTTCATTCCGGGGATACAAGGCTGGTTCAACATTTGCAAATCCATAAATGTAATCCATCACATAAACAGAACCGAAGACAAAAACCAATTATCTCAATAGATTCAGAGAAGGCCTTTGACAAAACTCAACAGCGTTTTATGCTAAAAACTCTCAATAAACTAGGTATTGATGGAACGTATCTCAAAATAATAAGAACTATTTATGACAAACCCACAGCCAATATCACACAGAATGGGCAAAAACTGGAAGCATTCCCTTGAAGAGTGGCACTAGACAAGGATGCCCTCCCTCACCACTTCTATTCAACTTAGCATTGGAAGTTCTGGCCAGGCAAGAAAAAGAAATAAATGTATTCAATGAGGAAAAGAAGTCAAATTGTCTCTATTTGCAGATGACATGATTGTATGTTTAGAAGACCCATCCTCTAAGCCCCAAATCTCCTTAAGCTGATAAGCAAATTCAGCAGTCTCAGGATACAAAATCAATGTGCAGAAATCGAAAGCATTCCTATACTCCAATAACAGACAGAGAGCCAAATCACAGTAGCTATAAAAAGAATAAAATACTAGGAATACAAGTAACAAGGGATGTAAAGGACCTCTTCAAGAAGAACTACAAACCACTGCTCAAGGGAGTAAGAGAGGACACAGATGGGAAAACATTCCATGCTCATGCTTAGAAAGAATCAATATCATGAAAATGGCTATACTGCCCAAAGTAATTTATAGATTCCATGCTATCCCCATCAAGCTACCATTGACCTTCTTCACAGAACTGGAAAAAAACACCTTAAACTTCATATGAGACCAAAAAAGAGCCCACATAGCCAAGACAATCCTAAGCAAAAAGAACAAAGCTAGAGGCATCACCCTACCTGACTTCAAACTATACTACAAGGCTACAGTAATCAAAACAGCATGGTACTGGTACCAAAACAGAGATATAGACCAATGGAACAGAACAGAGGCCTCAGAGGCAATGTCACACATCTACAACCATCTGATCTTTGATAAACCTGACAAAAACAAGCAAGGGGGAAAGGAGTCCCTGTTTAATAAAAGGTGTTGGGATAACTAGCTAGCCATGTACAGAAAGCAGAAATGGGACCCCTTCCTGACACCTTACACTTAAATTAACTCCAGATGGATTAAAGACTTAAACACAAGACCTAACACCATAAAAACCCTAGAAGAAAACCTAGGCAAAACCATTCAGGAAGTAGGCACAGGCAAGGACTTCATGACTATAACACCAAAGGCAATGGCAACAAAAGCCAAAATAGACAAATGGGATCTAATTAAACTTAAGAGCTTCTGCACAGCAAAAGAAACAATCACTAAAGTGAACTGACAACCAAGAAAATGGGAAAAAATTTTTGCAATCTACCCATCCAACAAAGGGCTAATATCCAGAATCTACAAAGAACTTAAACAAATTTGCAAGAAAAAAAAAACCCATCGAAAAGTGGACAAAGGATATGAATTGACACTTTTCAAAAGAAGACATTTATGCAGCCAACAAACATATGGAAAAATGCTCAGTGTCACTAGTCATTAGAGAAATGCAAATCAAAACCACATTAAGATACCATCTCACGCCAGTTAGAATGGTGATCATTAAAAAAATAGGAAACAACAGATGCTGGAGAGGATGTGAAGAAATAGGAACACTTTTACACTGTTGGTGGGAGTGCAAATTAGTTCAACCATTGTGGAAGACAGTGAGGCAATTCCTCAAGGATCTAGAAATAGAATTTCCATTTGACCCAGCAATCCCATTACTAGGTATATCCAAAGGATTTTAAATCTTTCCATTATAAAGACACATGCACCTGTATGTTCATTGTGGCACTGTTTACAATAGTAAAGACCCGGAACCAACCCAAATGCTCACCAGTGATAGACTGGATAAAGAAATTGGGGCACATATACACCATGGAATTCTATGCGGCCATAAAAAAGGATGAATTCATGTCCTTTGCAGGTACATGGATGAAACTGAAAACCATCATTCTCAGCAAACTGACAAAAGAACAGAAAACCAAATACTGCATGTCCTCACTCATAAGTGGGTGTTGAACAATGAGAATACATGGACACAGGGAGGGGAACATCACACACCAGGGCCTGTTGGAGGGTGGGAAGGCTAGGGGAGGGATAGCAGGGTGTTGGGGAATTGGGGAGGGATAACATTATGAGAAATACCTAATGTAGGTGATGGGGAAATAGATGCAGCAAACCACCAAGGCATGTGTGTACCTATGTAACACTCTTGCATGACCTGCACTTATACCCCAGAACTTAAAGTATAACAATAATAATAAAGTGCACGATTTTGGTGCCCTGGGTCATTTGCCCTAAGCCCATTTCTGATCTCCAGTGACAATGGACAGTATGACATAATTTAAAACACACATTTGATATCTGCCCCCAGTTCCTGTCACAGAGCTCCTAAAAGTAACTTCCTGAACAATAGTTTTCCTAAGTGCATATCTTTTCCCTAATATTTGGTCCTTCACCCTGGTTCCTAACACAGAGCTCTTAATATCTTGGAATTTTCTGGATGATGGGAATGTATTTTATTCTAATGAGGCAAACATTGGTGGGCTTCTGGGTGGAGGCTGATCACCAGAAAGACCAAACCAGAATTAGAAGCTTGGATCTTTCAGCCCCATGGGAAGGAAACAGGGGCTAGAGACTGAGTTAATAATTGATCATCTCTACGTAATGAAGCCTGCATAAAAATCTCTAAACTACAGGATTTGAAGAGCTTCAGGGTAGGTGACCGTGTGGAGGTCCTGGGAGGGTGGTGTGCCCACAGTGGGCTTGGCAGCTCCGTACCCCTTCTCCATCCCTTGCCCTATGCATCCTTTCTATCCGGTTGTTCCTGAGTTGTGTCTTCTATAATCAACCAGTAATACAGTAAGTAAACTTTGTTCATACATTTTGTGTGCTAGTCTAGCAAATGACTCACCTAAGGAGGGGGTTATGGAGAGCCTGATTTATAGCTGTCTGGTCAGAAGCATGAGTGACAACCTGGACTGATTGGTGTCTGAATTGGGAGCAGTCTTGTGGGATTAAATCCTTGACCTGTGGAATCTGATGCTAACTCTGATTAGTGTCCGAATAGAATTGAATTCTAGGAAACCTGGTTGGTGTCTGCAGAGTATTCGAGATTTGCTTGGTGTGGGAAACTTTACACACAGACACACACCGGCACACACAAACACACACGGTTTCAAAAGTAGAGTATTGAAAGTGTAAATAAAGAGAAAAACGTGAGTTTTTTCTACTAACAGTCTCAAATCAAACATTACCATGGGTCTTTCCATTTTCTGCCTCGGGGACTTCTTTGAAGTCTGAAGCCACGGTACGTACTTGGACTATAGCCAAACAAAACCCGGAAGTGTAGTAGGTGTTCAATTAATACATGCTGAATGAATGAATGTTAGAATATAACAGATTACCGTTAAACCGCCTTGTCAGTAGATGAGCACAGCAAGGGGCACATATATTTGGAAACTGTATTACTTGGGACATAACAGTACTGTCCAGTAAAGCTTTCTGCAGTGATGGAAAGAAAGGGTCCGTATCAGTCCTGTCTAATACAATAGCCACTGTCCAAAGGTGGCTATTTAGCGCTTGAAATGTAGCTGGTATGAGTAGCAGTAAAGAACTAATTTTTAAATTGAATTTTGGTTTAATTAATTTGCAGTTAAATTTAAAGAGCCACGTGTGTCTAATGGCTACCATTTTAGATAGCATAGGATAGGCCAAGCCAACTGCTGCCACAAAAGTCCTCCTACTCCTTGCCACACTCAGCCAAAAAGTATGTATTTAGTAACAGTTTGTGGGTGCACAAAATTATTAGCCTACCTGAGAAACCCGCATGGCTTGGAGCAGCAGCAAAACTATACTGCAACCTTTTTGTTTCCTTTTTTTTTTTTTTTTCTCTCGAAGTCAAGGCCTAGCAAAAACAGGCAGGTGGAATCAAGAAGTTGCTCCTTGTGTGGAACACCATGGCTTGTTGTTTATGATGAGGTTTGAGCACAAACCTTCACTGCTGTGTTTCCCTGTGTTGGCTCAGACAGGTAGAGGAAAATGTGACTTAGAAATGCATGTGACAGTTTAAATCCATCCCATTCAGACTCATTTACATTTAAATAAGAAAAAAGCGCTGCTTTAAACAACCATTCATGTCTAGGAAAACATCTTTGAATCCTCTAATTTATTATTTGAAAAAGTCCCTTTCACTGGGAAGAAAAGGAAATATATGTTTTATGTCATTGTCAATGTGCCGGTTGCGAAGACTGAACCTCTGGTTTCAAAGAAGTTTCTAAACTTGGAAAGCCCTACTTCCCATCACAATAATAAAAAATGCTTTGTGTGCACACACCTTGCTCTGTATGGTTTCACAGATAGGTCACAGGTGGGCATCAGGTGCTCAGGGGTTCTATTCTCATCTCTCTCACTGACTCAGTCTTTGACCTCAGAAAAGTTGGGTTAGATTTAGACCAAAGGCTCCTCAGTGCACAGTTGGAATGAGTGCATCCTACTGGTTTTGCTCTTCTGGAAATCACAGCAGCACTACTGATTCTGCTTTGATGGAACGGGTCAGGGTACAGCCATATACCATCTTGACCAGTTCCGCAGGCTTTCCAGGGATTACCTTCGCCTTTCTCCTCTTCCACATTCCTCTCTCTCCCCACGCTACTTTTCCATGATGGCTGTGGCATTATTTCAGATCTTGGTGGTACATATAAATGCAGGCTGGTGAACCTGAAATATAGTCTTATTACTGAAAGCTGCTTGAAGCCATTGAGGACATTGGTGGTTTGTTTGTTTGAAGCAGAGGATTTGATACCTGCACAGCTGCAGTTGCCTCAAGGGCACAATGACACTTTATGTTCCAGACCCAAATCGTCAGTTTCACTACACTCCTCACAGTCCCTCAGACCTAGATTCCTACTCGCCTCTGTTTATCAAGACTTTCTCTCCTGGGACCCCTTGTGGATGAAAGCTGCTATAGGTTCCAAGCTTCCAGGTTTAGTTGTTACCGCTCTTCAGAGGTCCTTAGGGAACCGGAAAAAAAAAAAAAAAAAAAAAGCAAAGGCCAGTGTGGCTGACAGCAACTGGGGAGATTCTGCCATCCTTTTGCAGTCGAAGAACAACATGATACCTCAAGCTGATTTCCAAGGGCACATGTTTTAAATTCAGATTTTATGACTATGGCTTTTATTCTGGGTAAAATGAGTTGCTATTGGAAGATTTTGAGCAGAAGAATGACATATTAGATTTAACTTTTAAAGCCTCCCTCTGGCTGCTGGATTTGGATCTCTGAATATTACCCACCCTTGCATTTTCCATTGCTGTGTTCCTGGCAATAAACTTTATGCTTGCTCTGCCTGCTGGGTTTGCTTCCTCTCCCTCACAACCTACAACAGGCTCTGCTCTGCCATCTCTGCTTCCAGACTTGACCTCAGACCCAAGCATCTCTCTTCCTGGCCACACTGCTGCAGTAAACAGAGCCAGTGTAGCGGATTCCTTATCATCTGCAATGTGTTATTACTTTGTCATCTGAAATCAGTATTGAGCTCTGTATTTGTTGAACTTGGCATAAAATTTTCACCTTTTTCTTAGAGGTCCCCAGGCCAGAATGACCCAAATCTGGAAGTGCTCCCTCTCCTGCACTGGCACCTTGATCCCTGCTGATCTTGTTGTCTCTGCTTCTCATCTTTAAATTTGTTCCTTCATAAGGATGTTCCCGCTCTTTTCTATATGTGAACCACTGCCTTTTAATTATCACTTATTAAAAAAAAGTTGGACTAATTTAATATTGAAAATTAACTGTTTTTGATAAAATTATGGGAAACCTAGACAATACAGATTGACTTAAATAGGAAAAAAAACTTGCAAATATCTATAATCCTACTAACCAATATAAATACATTTTCCAAAATTATATGCATATATATGTATAGTTTATTTACAAAATTATACTATGTATCTGTATTTGCATTCTACTATTTTCACCTTGTAGTATAAAATGAGCATTTTCCAATCTTGCTAAATGATTTTTAGTAGCTGCATAGTATAGTGCGGCTGTATCATTATGTAATCTCCTACTTAAGTAATTTGACTGTTTCCAGGTTTTTGATATTATAACCATATTATTACAAATGTTGTATACATGAATATCTGAATAGCTCTCTGACAATATTATTCAATTAAATTCCCAGAAGTAGAATTATTGGGTCAAGCTGGGTGTGATGACTCACACCTGTAATCCTAGCACTTTGGGAGGCCAAGATGGGTGTATCACTTAAGGTCAGGAGTTCAAGACCAGCCTGGCCAATATGGCGAAACCCCATCTCTACTAAAAATACAAAAATTAGCCAGGTGCAGTGGTGGGCACCTGTAGTCCCAGCTACTCAAGAGGCTGAGGCAGGACAATCACTCGAACCCAGGAGGCAGAGGTTGCAGTGAGCCAAGATAGTGCCACTGCACTCCAGCCTGGGCAAGAGAGCAAGACTGTCCCAGAAAAAAAAAAAAAAGAAGAAGAAGAAGTATTGGGTCAGAGGGTAAGAACATGTTAAAGGCAGGCTGAGATTCTCTAAGCGAAGACTTCAAATCCTGATGGCAGTGAAAAAGTCACAAGAGCATGGTCCAGTCCCCTCATGATCCCTGACCAAGGGCAAGAGGTAAAGCTGGGGTGGATTCTTGAAGCCTCTGTGTAAGCAAGGAGTTTAAAAATTTAAACTGATCTCTAAAGACATGCACCTGCCAGAGCATAGTAATCAATGTTGATGAAGTAGCTTCAGTTATCAGGAACAGCAGATGGGTAAACACATCTGGCTTCACACCATTGCTGGCTTCAGTTCTTAAGAACTTGAGTTATTTCAAATGAGCAATGGGCATCAGGCAAAAATGTAATCACCTTCACTCTTTCTCTCAGTCCATGTAGTGAGACACCAATTGACCTTTGCTCTGATTGCTAATTAAATTTCGAGATTATACTAAATCTGAAGAGCAGTGATTCAATGGAAATGAGAAGCTTGCAAAGCATTAATACTATTTATATTGGGACTGGGTGGGAGCAGCAAATTGCTCAGGTACTTGCAATATCAGCAAAACAAGAAGAGTAGGATTTTATATTGACATATAATGGCAGAGGCCCACAGGGTGATTTCTTTTTTCTTGAATTTTGTGTAACAATCACCCTCTGAATGATTACTCTTACCACTGTATATTGATTCTCAAAATATACCTGTAATATAAATCAAAATACTTGCCTCTCTTGCAGATAAGACAAGGTAGACAAACAGATGATTTTATTTGTTTCAAATCACTGATTTAGGAGAAATTCATTTCCTTCAGCTTTTATCTGAATGCCTCCTGTGAGCTAGGCATTGTGCTGTGTTACACAGACTTACAAAGGTGATGAAGACAGAATCTCTGAACTTGAGGAAGGTGAAGTGTACTCACGGAAGCAAAAAATTCTGATAATGTGTTTGAGTATATTTAGGGAAGAATAAAAGCTACAATATATTGAGAAGGAAATAAGCCTGAAGTTAACATTTGTTAGGCAAAAACTACAAATGCATCAGGAATCTGAGATCTGGAAAAATGATATAAATGTAGATCTAACATGTAAATTCATTCCCCACTATTGAATCCTAGAGATCAGATGCATTTACACCTAAATCAAAATTTGTAAAGACGAATAACTACTCTTTAGATCTTTTTCCAATGCAATAATTGCTCTTCATAAAAGCTCACAGTAAACAACTTCCACATCAATTAAAAATCAGTGCGTTTATTTGCATAATAGAATGCCACATCATGCATGATGTTGGTCCAAGAAAGAAAGATTCAAATGAGCAGCTCTGTTTACAATTACAAATTCTGATTTAGGGAAACAGTCAACCCTAGGTAATTAAGTGATAGACTATGGAGTTTGGGGATTATTTAGACATTTTTCTTTTTCTCTTCTTTTTTTCCCCTCCTACTGGATTTGCTACTTACTAGAACTCTCTTCTGGGCCCGTAGATTTGCAGGAAGGTGAGGTCCATCATCAGTTTTGCAACTCTACAGCAGTTCTGATGAAAGAATTTGGTAGGAAACAACATTGAAGACTATATAATAGTATAAGGTTTGGAAATTTTCCAGGAATTCTAATGGTCTTTGATACTACCAAGACTTTTAACTCAAAGAATGAAAAACTAGCTATCACTGTCATTAACTATGCGTAAGCTCAAGGTTTCCAAATTTTTAACTGTCTAATCACCATTTAATGTAAGCTGCTTGTGTTATATTTTTAGAGGCATCCAGACAGTCCATGGCCCATGCTTCACTTTAGGAAATTGAATGAATGTCACTGTAATAGACCATGTCCATGCAGTAATGGTTTTCCTGCTGCTAGATGATATCTGAAGCAAATCCACTGATGAGAAATAAATGGGGAAGCAGAGCAGAGTGTATTTCCAGAGCCAGAAACACTGACCCTTTCAAGGCACTTGATCTTTCTGACTTTGTTTCTATTTATCAGGAAGTGAGTGTTGACGAATGAATCATGGTAGCTCAATAAATGCTGGCAAGATCAATAGATACTTTTTGCATCATACTCTTACTTGATGCTTATTGCCAAAGAGGCTGCCTTGTAAAGCAGAACCATGGCCAGAACAGCACTCCTGCCACTGAGAAGCAGTCTGCTCTGGCTGGATCATCTACATTACATTCTAGATCAATTTTTATTCGTCTTCATTTCTGATGCTATCTCTGGTTGAAGAAACAAGGCTCAGCAATTTGGGATCACTTAGCTAGCAGAATCAGCTGTCACTATACTAGTATGAGAGTTTCATTATGTAAGCTGATATTCACTCCTTCAAGGGAATGATTCTTACTGTTCTTTATCCAAGAGTGAGTTACTCTGTCTATGCATTAATTGCCAGGACTTAATGCACTGTGACTCAAGTATTCATCTCTACCCATGGAGTCATTGACTTCATGCTGATTGGAGGTCCATCCAAGAAAACTAAATTCTTGCTTCAGTAGTATTTTGTAAAGTAAAATTTGGAGTGTATTCTTCCAGTTTTCACTTCATTCACTTTGCAATCTTAGTAAAAAGGAAGGAAATGTATTTCCTTTTTCCCTACACTGTTGAGCTCTGGCTTTAGAATAGACCTACAGCCTTCTAACATAACTTCAAATATCTCAGATATACACCTACAACCTTGTCATATAACTTCAAATATCTCAAACACACAAAGCACAAACACTCCCCAAATCTTAGGGGTTGAGGAGACAGAAAGACCTCAAAGAAGTACTTGAAGCAAACATGTATGTTTATCTGGCTCACTAGGTGTTCCCATTTCCTTTCTCCTTGCCACTTTCTACTGTGCAGTCAGTATTTACCTTGTTCCGCCTCCTTGAAGCCAGGTGTGACCATGTGACAGAGTACCAGCCAATGAGCTCTAAAGGGAAGCATACTGGGGGTTTCTGTGGAGGTTTTGATTTCCTCATGAAAAGGACAGATGTGGCTATTATAGCTCCCTTTCCTCTTTCTCCTGTCTTGCACTTGAGTCTAGTACCTAGAGCTACAGTAGCCCTCTTGTGAGAATACGGTGACAAACTGACACGTAAGGATGGCTGAATGGGAGAAGTTTGAGTCCCTGCACCAGCCATGAACTATCTATGGTCTATGAGAAAAAAATGAACCACGGTTTGCTACCTCCCTTCACAGAGCTCACAGTCCAGCAGGAGAGATAAGCTGTAATAGAGTTTACCTCATAGGATACAATAAGATACACTGCAATAAATTCTAATATTAGGTAAGCAGATGGTACCATGAGAGTTCATAGGAGTAGAAGTTTATTCAAACTTTTGCATTGAGGGAAGATTTCTGGATTAACTGAGACCTAAATAGGAGTTCATTTGGCAAAATGTTTGGGGAAGATAGTTCTAAGCAGAAGGCAACAGGTACAAAGGCCTAGAGGAGAGAAAGCATCATATATTTGGGAAACCACCATAAAGAGTGGGGCTGAGTGAGATGAGGCTTCAGAGGTAAGTACAGCTTATTATCCTGGGTCTTGAAAGCCGATGCAATGCAAAATCAATCAAGAACCTTCAACAGTGAAGTGACAGAATCAAATATGCTACACTGGCTGCAGCGGGGGAGAATGAATTAGAAGGGGAGAGTCTGCAGGCGAAAATTGGTCAGAGCTATGCTGTCCAATATCACAGCCATCAGCCACATGTGGCTACTGAGCTCTTCAAATGTGACTGGTACAAATTGAGATAATTTAAAGTGGAAAATGCACATTGGTCATCAGAGATTTAGTGTAAAAACAACAATGTAAAATATATCATTCCTTTATATATATCCACAATTTTATAGTGATTATATGTTGTAATGATGATATATTGTATATATTGGGTTAAATAAAGTATGTTTTAGAAATTAATTTTATCTTTTATGGTTATGGGTTTTTTTTTCTTTTTCTTTTTCTTTTTTGAGACGGAGTTTCGCTCTTTTTACCCAGGCTGGAGTGCAATGGCGCGATCTTGGCTCACCACAACCTCCGCATCCTGGGTTCAGGTGATTCTCCTGCCTCAGCCTCCTGAGTAGCTGGGATTACAGGAACGCGCCACCATGCCCAGCTAATTTTTTGTATTTTTCGTAGAGACGGGGTTTCACTATGTTAACCAGGATGATCTCAATCTCTGACCTCGTGATCCACCCACCTCCACCTCCCAAAGTGCTGGGATTACAGGTGTGAGCCACCGCATCTGGCTTATGTTTATGTTTTTTAATGTGTCTATTAAAAAATTTCAGATTACATACATGGCTTGTGCTGTGTCTGACATTATATTTCTATTGAATGATGGGTTACTTTGGCAATCTATGTAAGATGATAAAGTCTTAAGTTAAATCCAATTTGAATGAAGTGGACTTACTTGAGGGCTATAAAGAATGAGGGTAGTTAGGTTATGTTGATGGTTGTATGAGAAGAGAGAGTGAGTAAAAAATAGTTAAGGATGGCTCCCAGGTGTCTGGCTTGGGCTGCTGAATGGATATCAGTGAGCTCCAATAATAAAACAGGAAAGTAGCAAGAGAATTGGGTTTGAGAGGAAGCCATTGAGCTCAGTTTTGGATAATTGAGTTTGAAGTCTTCAACACTCAGTTGGAAAAATTGGGTAGGCAGGTGTGCATATGTATTTAAAGCTCAGGAGACAGAGTTGGTGAAGTTACACAGACAGGCATCCTCAGACTACAAGTGGCATTTAAAGCTTTGAGTATAATTGAGAGTACCTAGAGAGAGTACGCTGTAGTAGAAAAGAACTGAAAAACAACTGTAATAAATATATAGACTTCATAGCTATTATGCAAATACCAACATTTACTCTAAGGTAGTGTTTTCCATGTTGTGTTTTCCAGAACACTGGTCTCACAAGATATTCCTGAGAAGAAATCTTTCTGTGACTGGGAAGAATATTGCCCACTAGAGATTACAATACACACTAACATATTGATATAGTTACAGCTCTGAGAAATGGTATAGTGAAGAAACCTCTTTAACCAAGCATTTAAAAAATCATATTTAACTAGAGAAATCTTTCTTCTCCCTTACTGGTTAATTTCTTAGGAACTATACCCAAGGAACATATTTGGAGAAGCATTTTTTCTATGGTAATCCAATTCATTAGTGGGACAAAAATCAAATCGAATTATGTGGCCATTAGGTCAGATTTATAAAGAAATTACTTTATCATTTCCATCAAATAGATATATTTTCTATGTCCAGTGTCGTCTATGCAAGCTTAAGCATATTTGTAGGCATTTCAGTGCTTTCTAGAATTTTAAATGATTGGATTAAAATAAATATCTGATTTTCTATGAGTAACTTACTAAGAATGCCAAAGAACTGTTGTAAGTTCATAACAATAATTAATTCTTGTTTTAAGTTTGAATATAGGGTATCTGATGGTCTAATAAAGGATTATATCATGGAAACAAAGTTTGAAGGATAGAAATAATTTTTCCAAGGCATCTATTAAAATTTAGAAGAGGCACAAAGGCGGGTTTTTTGTTTCTTATAAACTGCTTTTTCAGTTGAAAAATGTATGAACTACCATAATTTACATTTCTTATGGTGCCTTTGGTGTGTTGATTCAGAAAGTGAGTTGGGTGAATACACACCTTATAAGAGGCAACAGATGGCATAATAATTTCCCTTGCTTAGCAGCTAATACATTATCCACTATGGGCAATGTCTAGTGACATGGTGAAACCCCGTCTCTACTAAAAATACAAAAAATTAGCTGGGCATGGTGGCACGTGCCTGTAATCCCAGCTACTCAGGAGGCTGAGGCAGGAGAATTGCCTGAACCCAGGAGGCGGAGGTTGCGGTGAGCCGAGATTGCGCCATTGCACTCCAGCCTGGGTAAGAGCGAAAACTCCGTCTCAAAAAAAAAAAAAATAAAATAAAAAAGATGCATTTGGTAGTGTGTTGACTACACAAAAAGAGACACTGTACAGTTTAAAAACAAATCTTACACAAACTTATACTTCAATTTTTTCTATAAAAGGAGTGAGTTGTGTACAGGGATGCTAAATGCTTTATAGACAAAAAAAAAAAAAACTGTGCTAAAATTAACTTCTTCTTCATCATCTTCTTCATTATCTTCTCATACTCCTGTTTCTTTTTCTTTTTTCAGCCTTGAAAACTCCCTTTTTGCTGCATCAGCCTTTCCTTTAGCTCGGTATGCGGCAATATCTTTTTCACACTTTTCTTCAGCTTCGCAGCTTTCTTTTTATAAGGCTCTGAGTCATCTGCAGCAGCGCCATTCCACATCTCTCCTGGCATCTTTCCAACATCACCAATGTTGAGGCCAGGATGTTCTCCTTTGATTTTTAGGTGATACTCAGAACAGAACAAGAAAAAGGCTGAAGAAAGCCTCCTGGGGGTGCACTGGATCCTTGAACTTCCTTTTTGTCTCCCCTTTAGGAGGGATGTAAGTTTTCATTTCTCTTTCATAATGGGCTTTGCCCACCTTTGTCATATCTTCCAATTTTCCTTTTGCTTTAGCAGAAGTTGTCTTTCACTTCTCGGAGCACTTCTCTGAAAACTCTGAGGAGCTGACTGAGGCATCTGGGTGCTCCTTCTTGTGCTCCTCCCAACCAGTCGGCACAAAGAACACATATGATGACTTTTGCCTCTTGGCTTCCTAGGATCTGCTTTGCCCATGTTTGGCTATCTTTCCTCAACAAGGCAGAGTTGCCCAGTGCCCATCTGGCTCTCACTTGCCCCAGCACTTTCTCTATGGAGCTCAGTATACTGCAATCGATGGACTATTTTTACCATAGAATTTGTTCATGTGTAATTATATATATGTTTGTATTTATGTTTAATAAAATGAAATTGGCATCTCTCCCCTCTAAAAAACAAATTAGTAATCTTTTTGCAGCCAAAAAACATTTGCTATTTATGTAAAACATTTTCGGGGTAATGAAGTTAATATTTTGAATTCAATGCAATGTAGTTGATTTCATAGAACTGTAGGAGAAGACATTTAATAAAAATTCAAGTAATAAATGGGTCTCGAGAGAGTTTTGTTGCCCCTCCTATCACTACTACTAATTCCTCCTAAATATTCATCAAAGGTAGTGACCTAGTGTAGTGGCATCTGTTAGTTTTGCCTGCCCAGCACCCAGTAGCCCCTTTTTTGGTAAAGTCACTTAATTGTTTCTTTGGGGAGTTTCTTCTCCCCTACCACATGCACTTTGGTGAGATTATCAATTCTGCCTTCTTCTAACCAAGAAGTGGGCATGTAAACTAAACTAGGCCAAGCAGATTCTCTCCCCTTAAAATTTAAATCATGAGTGACACAAGGTCAGAAAACGGAACTAATTCACCTTGACAGTAGCTCTCTGAGGAGGCTGTTCATTGGTTTCTGTGAAATAGATCTCTTACGATGCCCTTCTGCTTCCTATCCTTTCCAAATTCCAGTTGTGTTGTTTTTCCTTTGACTCTGTGACCCACTCTATATCCTTATAATACATGATTCTCATTAAGTCAGTCAATTTCTATTAACTGTAATTGAAGAACACTGATACAGCTGGATGTAAATATGCTCAATAAAAAGATCACTACCATTATGCAAGAGAGTCCATAGCACTTAAGTTTTGCCTTAATTTGTGCCAGAATTTGCTTCTTTACAAAGTCTGTTAGTCCTGCCTAGCTCTACTTCTGGGGCTTCATAGTATACATATACTCCATCCTTTAAATGGCACATGTTTGAAAACTACTGTCATTTTCCCCCATATGCTTTCTCAGCAAAATAACTCATTTTCTCAAAACATATATGACTACTACACACCCACTAAAATAGCTAAAAGAACATATAGACAGACATCTCCAAGTATCGACAAAGATGTGGAGAATCTGGAACACTCATGTATTGCTGGAGGGAATTGGCATAGCTGCTTTGGAAAATAGTTTGGAAGTTTATATAATTTATAATCTTACTTAATATTTTAATGGGTTTTAAAAATAAATGTAATTACCTGTTGTAATGTCATCGTAGGAAACAATTTCATGACATCATGGTCTTTATGTTAGTTATCTTATTCTACAATACATTAAATATATACTTAACTATTAATTGAAAATGTGATATACTTATAATCTAAATTAATTTCTTGTACCACGACTGATACAACTCCTCAGAGTTTTCTGAGTATGTGTATTGATTGACCTTTGGGAAACACCAGGTTGTTGTCTTTAACTTAAAATTTTGAATAGAATAATTTTCATTAAAGCAATAACCAACTAAGGAAGCAGTATTATAAAGTTTTACAGGCCAAGCACATGGCTCACATCTATAATCCCAGTACTTTGGGAGGCTGAGGTAGGAGAATTGCCTGAAACCAGGAATTTTAGACCAGCCTGGACAACATAGTGAGACTCTACCTGTACAAAAAAAATTTTTTTTTAATTAGGCAGTTATGGTGGCACACTCCTGTAGTCCCAGCTACTCAGAAGGCTGAGGTGGAATGATTGCTTGAGCCCAAGACTCCAAGGTGCAGTGAACTGTGATTGTATTACTGCACTCTAGCTTAGGCAACAGATAAGACCCTATCCTCCCAAAAAAAAGATAAAAAGAAAAAGAAAAGAAAAGAAAGAATTTTAGATAACACATAATGAGATACAGAAAGTGTTTGGCCTTTCATTCATTTAGCAAATACTTCAAATTGTCTTTTGTTTGTTTGTTTGGTGGCTTTTCATCAATGGAAAGTGACTGAAGAGCCAGGGATGTGGAAAACCTCCAGAGCCAGGATGTCTCCCTTCTACTCCACATCCGACATAAACATGTAATTTCAGGGAAGACGGAGACCTCCACATAGGAAGGAGAAAAAGAAGATATAACAAAATGTTAAGTGGTTGTTTTAGGAATTATGAGTCAGTGAGTTCTTTAAATTCTCAATTGTATTCATTTCTCTACTTGTCAAAATTTAATATACCTCCATATTTTAGATAAAAACCATACAGTAAAACTTTTTGTTCTTATGGATACCTTGGATAGATATCCAGATATATCTTCTATTCTTAATAAGAATAAATTTCTAATTTTATATTTTTATTCAAAAATAAAAAGCCAAGCACTGTAGCTTGTGCCTAATTTCAGCACTTTGGGAGGCTGATGTGGGCAGAACACTTGAGCCTATGAATTTGAGATCATCCTGGGCAACACAGTGAGAACCCATCTCTACAAAAAATAAAACAGCCAGGCATGATGGGCAGCATGGCATGCACCTGTCGTCCCAGCTACTCGGAAGACTGAGGTTTGAGGATCACTTGAGCCCAGGAAGTTAAGGCTGCAGGGAGCTGTGATTGCACTGCTGCACTCCTGCCTGGGTGACAGAGTGAGACCCTGTCTCAAAAACAATAAAATTTTAAAAGTAAAAAACAAAAATTTAAGTGAATAAAATTTTTTATTTTAAAAATATTGATATTTACATACAACCTTTTATAGCCAATTATGCTACCACCTACTTCCAGTTCTCAAAGCACTAGAAATAGGTGTTTGGTTCATTACTATGTGAAAAATATAGTCCAAACAAACAAAAACTAACAGTACTCAATGGCTAGGGTAATACACAAAAACAATGGGTTCTGAAATAATGCACCTACAACTTTCTTGTAATTAGAGCTTGACAACTTTTAAAGCTCTTTAGGTTCAGTGATACAATATGTGGGATTTGCTTCTAAGTACTATAGAAGGGATGACAGCAAGCTTGGGGCTGGGTTGGAAGGGACAGGTAAAATGGGAACAATAGCAGAACACTGATCATTGCTGAAGTTGGGTGGGTATTCTTTATTGTATTTTCTTCGTATTTGAAAAATTCTATAATAAAAGTTTTAAAAACAGTCCTCACCAATAATTGTGACTTTGCTGTCAAGTGTAGATTCTTCCCTTCAAAAAAAGCTTGTGACCATTTTGTATGGCTTGTCTGGAAACTTCTGTAAATCTTATGTTTTAGTAAAATATTTTTTGTCATTCTACTTTGCCTTTGTACAGTTTACTGTGTTTATTTTTCCAATGCGACAATCATATTTTAAAATTAAAACTGATGGAACATTCTGTCCTGGTCTTCACCATCTGACAAATTGAACGGCAAGAGGTAGACTTTGCCAGTTTCTTTTCACCGCTGCAGATTTGTGTTAAGATCGTATTGAATGGAGTATTTATAAACTGGCCCTGAGCATGCATAAAGCATCAGTATCTGACCTTTTTTAACCTCCTGGGAATTTGAAATAAATGTGTTTGTGTTGCTGGATTAGATGGTCATTGGTGTCTTGCCACAGTGTTTAAATATTACTGTACAGGAAAGTCACAGCAAAGAAAGCAGTTGTAACTGACATGTAGGACTTTCACAGCTGTGCCACATTTTTGCCTAAAATTTGTGTTATGACCTTTTTCTTGGTTCTTGTCTGAAAATTTTATCTGTAACCTTTGGTGTGTGATTAAGAAATACTGATCTTTCAGGAGGCTGAGGCAGGAGAATTGCCTGAACCCAGGAGGCGGAGGTTGTGGTGAGCCGAGATCGCGCCATTGCACTCCAGCCTGGGTAACAAGAGTGAAACTCCGTCTCAAAAAAAAAAAAAAAGAAAAAGAAAAAAGAAAGAAAGAAATACTGATCTGATAATCATTTGGGATTTGCTGAGGCATTTGTGAATCTTCCTTATAAACCTGCAGATCTCAAGCATCCAGCCTGTGTGTTATTAGAAAGGGATTCATTTGAGAGCATCAAATCCTCAATTAATGATTCTTACTTTCATCCCTCTTGTATTTGCTATGGGAGCTTCTTTTATTCTTTAATTTGAAATTCAGTAATTTTTCTTCTTCACTGACAGAGTTCTTCCCCTCACAAAACTGTTCTTTAAGTCATAAATGTAGCCAGTCATAAATACATAAACGTTAACCTTCCGGTTGGATCTTTGTCTCTCGCAGTTTAAAATGGATATTGTAGCCCATCTGAATTTTCTTCACTCTTATTCCCGTAATTCTGGAGTTTCTTCAGATTGTAGTGTATTTTATTGTACTCCTATGTAAAATGAAGCATTAACTATTAAAATTACATTTTTAACATAAAAAAAAGAATTTTTACAAACCTCTAAATATGCATGATCACAGAAACTTAAAGCAACATTTGTTATAGCTCCAAAATAGAACAAAATAAACAAACAAAAGATTCACTCTGAAATAAAGCTCCAGGTGGCCTTCAAAGTATTTTGTGCTATTCTATTTGTACAGGCAAGTGAGAAAACAATTATTGACCAGAAAGTACACAATTATTTTAAAGTTGTATGAAAGGCTATTATCGCCACCTACTGGACACTGTTGTTGACTACTTGCTATAAGAAATTAAAACCAACAATCAGTATTTAATAGGTTCCCCATCCCACCTTAAGCATCTAGTTAACAAAATAGTATAAATAAAATCATCAAATTTACAATTTTATTTATTTTTATATTAGTAATGCTAATTAATGTTATGTTACATCACTTCTTAGTGTGAAATGCCCCCTGCTAGTGTGAAATGCCCATGCTAAAAAGGTATATTATAAAATTTTGGTTTGAAAGTACATTGATGATCATCCTATGATGTCGTTGTTTTACAGAAGGTCACAGAATTTGAATTGTTTGCCCATAGGGTTAGAACCCAGAATTTAAATTATTTGCACACAGGGATAGTCCAGAAAGTTAGAGAGTAGTCCTGGCTCTTAAGTTCAGTGCATTATCTTTTCTTCATTTGTCTTTTAAAATCTTGACTTATATTGCAAATTTTATATCTTTTATAACTTGGCTAATTGCACACACCAGTGATTCTCCACTCTAGTGCATCAGAATGACTTTTGGAATTTTTAAAATAAAGCTAGCACCAAAGCCAGAAATGTTTACATCCAGCCAGAGTTAAAAGAACTATTAGTAGATACCAGTGTTTCTCAAAGTGTGGTCCCTGGACAAGCATCATCATCATCATCATCACCTGGTTAGAAATGCAAATGTTCAAGGTCCGCCCCAGGGCACTGGGTGGGAGGTTGTAACTTGCGTTTAGCAAGCCCTTCAAGTGATTTGGATACAAGCTAAAGTTTGAGAATCACTATTATTTACTACAAACCTGGTAAATTCCTAGTCTTATATACAAGAATTAATTTAGCTGTAGTAGAGTCCTCTGGCTGTGCATGTCTGAGGACTGGCCACCAGGGGCTAGATGGTTTGCTGAGCCCGTGTCCCCTGGCACTAAGACTCACACAGCAGTCACATCCAGCTACCTGCATCCCCCAAGGTACCCCATCAGGAATGGCGCCAAGAACAGCAGGCCCAACGATTTATGGTGTGAATTTGGTCGTTGTGACCCTCTAGTTGATGTGTATGTTCCACTTGATTTCTACACTCACTGTCCAAGAGGAGTTGCTTATGTTCAATTTGAGGATGTTAGCGATGCTGAAGATGCTTTACATAATTTGGACAGAAAGTGGATTTGCGGATGTCAAACTGAAATAGTTTGCACAGGGGGACTGGAAGACAACAAATCAGATGAAAGCAAAGGAAGGGAGGAATTTGTACAGTTCTTCGCACTATGATTATGACAGACACAGATATTCTAGAAGCCAAAGTTATGAAAGAAGATCAAGAAGTCAGTATTTTGCTTACATCTATAAAAGACCTTGTAGTCCTAGAAATAGTGGATGGACTGAAAGACCACAGGGTAGCAGAAGCCATTCCAACAATGATAATCAATCACTGATATGTGTTTTTCAAGATCTAAATCCAATTCAAGATCACAGTCCAAGTCCCAGCCCAAGAAAGAAATGAAGGCTAAATCACGTTCTAGGTCTGCATCTCATACCAAAACTAGAGGCACCTCTAAAACGGATTCCAAAACACAAGTCTTTCTCAAGACATAAAAAGGAATCAAGGAAAAGGGAACCACCTTGCTCCAAATCCCAGTTAAGATCATAGTCTAGGTCTAGGTCAAAATCTAGATCAAGATCTTGGACTAGTCCTAAATCCAGTGGCCACTGACAGTATGAACTATGATCATTTTTAGGCATGTATCATTCATTTGCTTATAGATTGGTTATATTAAAATGACATGCTGTTTGAGAAGCCACTCTTAAGAGTCCAGTTTGTTTAATGTTATGAACAGCTACCAATTTGTGTCTCTGTATATTTTTGTAAAGATTTTCATCTTTTATGCTTGAAGTATTTGGTGAAAAGATGTTGGTTGACCATAATTTGCAACATTGTCTTACTAAAAATAAACTTTCATATTCCTATTTGGTAGAACTGTTAACCTAGAAATAAGATAGAATGATACAAAAGTGAAGTTGTAGCCACTGTACAACACTGACCACTCAGACACATTTAGGTTCAGGGCAGACCTTTTATGTCTTATCAAGATGTCTAGGCCCTTGATAATAATTTATGATGCAAATTGTTCTTTTGTTAATTCCACTGTCTTGGGGAATAATGCCAACTGTTACGTAGTATTTTCGGGAACATTAAGTTTTTGACTGAAACACAGAGTCTTTACTGCTTTTGTTGTTGTTGTTTCTACAGATTTGGAACATAGACAACATCAGAAAAACTCACCTTAAAATTTGAGGTCAATAATGTCAGAAACAATTGTGAAGGGAAAAGAATGTTCTTACGTAGCTATTCTAAAATTTAAGTACTGTTGACCATAATATTGCTTAATTTTCTTACTGCAATTAGAAGCAAGTGAATTGTTTCAAAGTAGGCTTTGTGTGTATGTGTGTGTGTAGAGTGTGAAAGAACTGAAATGTTGATGCTTACAGCACTTGGACTATGCATGTGTATCAAAATTTGCCTGTTTCTTTATGTGGGAGGCTTGCTCTTCGCACCTCAGTTTATTTAATGTGAGACAAGTTCAAAAACAACACACTCATTCTAGGTGACTCTGTAGTGCCATGAAATTTAAAACAATTTTGGAAAAAGGATTAGTCAATTTTAAGCAAGAGTCATATCTTTTGAATTTTTGACTATCAGTGTAGTATCTGACTAGAAATAAAGAAATAATTACCCTTTACCATTTATAATTTCTAGTATTTCTCTGAAAGATTGTTTTGGGCACAAAAGTGACTTAACATGTCCAATCTCATTTTGGATAAAAAGTTAGCATCTTTTAAAATCTCAGATTGCTTGCTTGCAGATGTAAGTAAGAATTATGGAGAAGCAATTCCTTTAAGAGGATTACTTATTTCAATTGTTTTTAGTAATCTAGGCTTTGTCTGTAGAGAACAAAACAATGATTTTTAAATATTATTTGTGAAATGTGTTTAAGGGATTGTAGGACCTTTGTATATTTAATAATATTTATTTTATTTCTTTAGTGTTCACAGTTCATGTTCTGTTCTGCTATGCAATCACTTACATGCATTTCTCTTTACTTTTTTTTTTTTTAGATTTTCCTGGATATATAAACAACAAAGTCTATTTAAAACTGTAGCAGTAGTTTGCAGTTCCAACAGAGAGGAAAGTTGTAGGGCTAAACTTTGTATTTCCTTTATTATAAAAGCTTCCAAGGGCATTTTATAGTTCTCTTAAACAAATATTGTGTACAACCTCTAAGACATCAATATTTGGATCAAAGCAGACCTAGCTTATTTTCTGCTTGTAAATTAAGCAAACAGAAATAGTAAAACATTTTATTATTTTATGAAGGAAAATTTTTCCCTTTATTTTGCTATAATAAAAATAAAATGAAAAAAAGATTTGATTCAGTTATTAAAAAAAGATAAAATAGACATTTAAATTGAGTAATATAGTGTAATTTTACTCTTTTTCCAGAAGTATATATTCAACAAAGCTCTAGTTAGCCAATAAGAAAAACACTCTAATGGAAGAGTAGAGAGTAATTTATTCATAGGACAGTTAATAAGACCCTGGAATGTTCCTGCCCAGAGCAAATTTTCCAACCACATTTCCTTATTCTGGCTTGTTCTGCTCAGTAAGTTACCTTTCTACGACATTATAAGGCCTTTTAGCCACATCGGACCTTATGACCCAGGAATGCCACTTCTAAAATTCGAAAACAAATAACGCTCCAAGATTTTCTCCAAAGCACTGAAAATAATGAGGGGAATGGGATCCTGGAGTTAGTCAAATGTACAACAACTGAGGAATTATTCCACAAAACAGAACATCAACAGGATGGAACATTGTTCAACATTAAAATGATGCTTTTCATCCGGCATTTCAAATATGGGAAATGCTTACTTTATAAAATGTGCACACACAGATGCATACCCACAATTGAAAACAAAGCACTAAAATATTAATGCTGGTTATCCTTAAGTAGTAGAGCATGAGTGACTTTTAAAATATCTAATCAGTATTTTAAAATTTTTCAATGACTATACTTACTCCATTAATTAAAAGAAAATCTTCAAATAGTAGAGCTTCTACTTTGCAAATTGGGATTTTCAAATAATGATTCATCAGTAAGCTCTTAAAAGATGGTAACTGTGGGAAACAAGTAGTATCTTTTCCTCTCCATCTTGCATTACTCTTTTTTCACCCCACTCTAACTCTTCTTTCTTCACATCAGCCCAGCCATAATTCATTAACTAGAAATACCAAGAAACTGAAGGCGATTATTCAATAGTTTAAAATTTTTAAACTGTTCCAATTAACTGGTTGTTAGAATATATATTGTTTAAAAAGAGGTAAAATAGCCCAATGGTTAAAAGGGCCTCCGAACTTTAAAATAAGCTGTGGGTTTGAATCTTAGTTTGCCACTTACGAGACCTCACACAAGCTGCACTTTCCTTATCTGTGAAATAGGAGTACCACTCTGCTCAGTGAATTGCTGTGAGTTTGAAATGAGAGGATGCATCTAAGGCCTAAGATGGTGGTAGGCATTTGTCTTAGTCTGTTTTGTGTTGTTATAGCAGAATACCTGAGAAGCAATTTTTTTTTTTTTTTTTTTTTGAGACAAAGTCTTGCTCTTGTCGTCCAGGATGGAGTGCAATGGCAACCTCTGTCTCCTGGGTTCAAGCGATTCTCCTGCCTCAGCCTCCCGAGTTGCTGGGATTACAGGTGCCCACCACCATGCCTGGCTAATTTTTGTATTTTTAGTAGAGATGGGGTTTCTCCATGTTGGCCAGGCTGATCCTGAACTTCTGAACTTGTTCGGCCTCCCAAAGTGCTGGGATTACAGGCATGAGCCACCGTGCCTGGCCCCAAGAAGGTAATTAATAAAGCACAGAGATTAATTTCTTGCAGTCTGGAGGCTGAAGAACCATGATTGAGGGGCTGGCTTCTAGTGATAACCTTCATGCTGTGGTCAGCCCATGGCAGAAGGGCAAGGGAGGGCAAGAGGAGGTGAGTCAAGAAGGGAGAGAGAGCAAGCAAGCATGCAAGGGTGTGCCCAAGAGATCCTTGCAGTCTTAAGCCCTTTTATTATTACTTTTTCACAATTTGTGTAAATTTAAGGGGTACATGTACAATTCTCTTACATGGATATAGTGCTTAGTGGTGGCCTGGGCCTTTTCATGTAACCATCACCCAAACAGTATACATTGTACTCATTAAGTAATCTCTCAACCCTCATCATCCTCCTCTCACCCTCCCTCTCTTCTGAGTCTCCAATGACTATACTCAGCATTAATCCATTCATAAAGGCTTTATAAGGTCTCCCATTAAGGCCTCATCTCTCAACACTGTTGCATTGGGGATTAAGTTTCCAACACATACTTTCTGAGGGACACATTCAAACCATAGCAGCACTCAATAAAAGGTAATGGCTATTACTGTTTTCTCGTGATGTTATTGCTGTTTTGGGTAAATAACCTCCAAGTTTTAATTTTCCTGTGGGGGAAAAAAAAGCCTAGTGGGGTACTATGACTATTCAGTTATTTGGACATCTCAGATCACTAAAACTTCAAAAAGAATTTGGGAGTCCTATACGGAGCTGTCAAAATTTTCTTTACAAAGTAGGTATTAATCAATTTTCCCTCAAATGTCTTGTATAGCTGATGCTTTCAAACTATAATCACTAACCCACCTTATAGTCAATTGCTATGTCTGAATTCTCTTTAACGGTTTCTCCTTCTGCTTGTTTCTAGGAGGCTGGGAGGGTTGAACTGCATAACATCCCACATTCTAAATTGGTCCAATTATTCCCACTTGAGGTCAGCTGATTTGTCCCTCCATCTCCTATATCTTCTGTAAACTGAGATGTAGTCTATAAGTTTGATTAGATTTAAGCAGAACAGCCTTGGCAAGAATAAATACTTCATGGGTAGTGATGAACTTCATCTTGAAACATGACTATTCCTTGGCCAATTTGAGTGTGGAGACTCCGTGTGCCCTAGGCAGATTTATGGTTCCCGAGGAGAACAATGCAAAATGAACCAAAATAATTTGTGTTATTAGAAATCCAATTGTTTTAAAATCATAAATTTTTGTGAGAATTGTGTTACCCAGCTCTTTTTCAGAAAAGATTTTACCTTGAAAGGCTAGAGCTAGCAAGTCAACACCAAAACTAAAATAAAATGAGAGACGCATTAATGAAAACAAAACAAAACAAAACAAAAACAAAGTAGGTATTTAAACCCCACCAGCAAATTTACCATCACTATTATTTCATAAAAGAAAACTCATTTGAATACTCTCTAAAAAAGTGGAAGATACTTCAAGTCATCATTCCCAAAAAAGGATAGTTGACAATTGCATGCCAAAATTACCCTTATTTTTTTCATTTTGTTAAAAATCAGTAAGCATTTAAGGATTAACATCAGTCTACAAACTGGTAATTAATACAAGATGCTTTACATGAATGAATTTGTTCTAGCTACTTCATGGGAATGTTCATTCAACAAATACTAACCAAACACTTATTATGCTATTAAAAGAATTCAGGAGCAAATGAGGTCAAGTATATGAAAACACTATACACAGTGCCTTGTAGATTGCCAAGCATCATTAAAATATATGGTATTATTACAAATATATATTATTACATATATAATTATATAATATATATTACATATACATATATATTACTTATATATAATCAATATGTAATTATATATATAATTATATATGTAATATATATAACATACACATATAAATTATACATATATATATATATATATATATATATATATATATATTTACAGATTCCTAAAAAGAGATTACCCAACACATGTTTTAGTGGCTTAGTAATTTTCTACGTTCATGCTATCAAATAGTTTTCAGAATTCTTAAGAATCCCCATTTTCCTTCTTTTTTAAAAAAAGAAATAGTTATATTTGTGATGTAGTTCAGGATTCTGCCATGTTCTGCTTTATGGGAACTGAGGATGTTACCATTCCCTCAGGTGGTTATGACTCCCAAGGGAAAGTTATTAAGCTAGAAATTGCTGCTATAATAACCAGTAAGTATACTCTGGATTCTAAAAAATAAAATGTCACAGGGTCTAAAAGGCAGATTCAGGCAAAGAGAAAAATTTATTTTCTTATTCTTGAAATGGTTGTAAGAATTTTCAATGATAAAGTTCACTTTGAAGTACGATCAAGAAATAATGAGATACCAAATGTAAAAATTATGCAGTTTTCTAATTTCCTCCATTGCTTCTTAAACCACTGAAAATAATTTCACAGTTCAACACATTTAGGCATCTTCTTCTTCATTTTCTTCATTTTTTTCTTCTTTAGGCAACAATGGATCAATCTTCAGTAATAAACCTTCACTTGTTGAAGTACGAAGGAAAGCACGTATCACAAAGGGACCTGGAAACAAAAACAAGAATCAACTTTGATTTTATTCCACAAAACCACTGCATGAGCAAATATAGTAAGTCCTCACTTAATATTCTAACTAGGTTCTTGGAAACTGCAACTTCGAGCAAAACAACTTATAAAGAAACCAGTTTTACCACAGGCTAATTAATAAAGTTAAGTTTCTACAGCATATGTCTAGTCACAAAAATATCACCAAGCTTCTAAATAAAGACCTCAAACACTTCTAATATTAACCATTGAAATAAATGTGAACTATACATACATTTAAGATTAATAAAAACAAGTAAGATAATTACTTACCCAACTTGAGTGAATCAAAGTAACAGGAGTCATAGTAAAAACATAGCTACAGTTTTCACTTTGCCAACACTTATTCTTTAAGTCAAAGAATACGACTTAAATCAAAGAACAAGTGTTTGTAAAGTGAAACTGTAAGAAGCACCTCCTGCCACCCACCATGCAGTTCAAAAACAAACTAACAAATACGGTTGGTCCACGGAGTACTTTGATACCACATCATCCATTATCCTGCATTTGTGTAATTATCATATAGTTGACACATTTTTATTTTACAACAGTTTATTTTCATTCATTCATCTTCCAATTCCCTTATTCCAGTTGAGGGTTGTGGTGGCCAGAGCCTATCCCTGCAGGTCAGAGCATAGGTGGGAACCATCTCTGGATAAGACAGCATCTCACTGCAGGGCACACGTACATACCTCCCACACGCACACCGGGACCATAGAGACACACCAATTAGCCTAACATGCCCATCTTTGGGATGTGAGTGGAAATTGAGGTACCCGGAGAACCCATGCAGACATGAGGAGAACATGCACACTCCACACAGACAGAGGCTCTGGCCAGGAATCTATTTTTTTTTTTTTAATCAATGTTATAATGAAATGACACTGAAAAAACGGATGCTATTCAAAGACCTGCTGTACAAATATACAACAGGAAAACTTGTAGAATTCATGTCATATTTTCACATGAAAAGTACTGTATTACTGAACTAATATTTTGAATTAAAAGGGGAAGACAGTCTCATTTCTAGAATAGAAGACAAACTAGTTGTACTCTAGAATATTAGAGATTTATCCTTGGAACGAAACATACTCACTAATAATTCATTTCTCTTCAAAAAGATGATCACCTAGAATTTATTTTATTGCAAAGTCAACAGTGAAGGGAGCAAGTGGTGATATTTACATCTGATGAAAATATTATAAATAATTTATTTAAAACTGTCAGCACAGATGCTACCTTTATGTTACCACACAGTTGATAAAATTTCCTAAAAACTAAAATGCTTTTCTTAAGAACAACATTGAGGGGCTTCATTTAAAACAGCAAAAACACAGCCGGGCACAGTGGTTCATGCCTGTAATCCCAGCACTTTGGGAGGCCAAGGTGGGTGGATCACCTGAGGTCAGAGTTTGTCACCACCCTGGCCAACATGGTAAGACCCCATCTCTACTAAAAATACAAAAATTAGCCAGCATGGTGGCAGACACCTGTAATCCCAGCTACTCAGGAAGCTGAGGCAGGAGAATCACTTGAACCTGGGAGGTGGAGGTTGCAGTGAGCTAACATCACACCACTGCATTCCAGCGTGGGTGACAGAGCAAGACTCCATCTCAAAAAAATAAAATAAAATGGCAAAAAGAGAATCCAAATATTTAAACATGCTAAGGGGCTTTATTTGAAATAGCAAAAAGAGAATAACAACATTTTGAGGATTTGCTGCCCATCATCTACTCCTACTATTGTCTTGGAGGATGTTGTACTAAAATCAAAGTTCTCTGTGGAATGTAAGAATCCATACATGGGAGATTAAGGAGGGCTAACATTAGGAGAAATACCTAATATAGATGACAGGGGGATGGATGCAGCAAATCACCATGGCACGTGTATACCTATGTAACAAACCTGCATGTTCTGTACATGTACCCCAGAACTTGAAGTATAATGAAAGAAAGAAGAGAAAGAGAAAGAGCGAGAGAGAGAGAGAGAGAGACAGAGAGAGAGACAAAGAGAAAGAAAAAGAAAGAAAGAAAGAAAAGAAAGAAAGAAAGAAAGAAAGAAAGAAAGAAAGAAAGAAAGAAAGAAAGAAAGAAAAAGAAAGAAAGAAAGAAAAGAAAGAAAGAAAATCCATACATATACAATTATTTAGAAGTATGGCCATATTTAGGACAAGAGAATTAACAAGTGTGGTATTTATTCATCAATATGGTTAACTCTCAAAGAAAGTGAAAAATAGCTTAAGATTGTGCTTTAATTATAAACTTGGTTATCAAACTAAACCTGATAAATTCTTATTATGGTAAGCCTACAAATGAACAGTCAATTGAGTATAATGGACCCTTGCTTGGCTTCAACCATCCACACGTGAAATTTGTCTGCGGAAGGAACCTGAAGAACACACAATGCAATGATAAAGGAACTGGACCAGCTGGTGTTCTAGCCTACTACAAAACTTCCGAACCTCGATTGAGTTGAGTGATTCTCTATGAATCTACTCATTTATAAGTGACTCTCATGACACAATAAAATGATCTTCTTTCTTTCCTGTAATAAATAAGATTAAGAAAACCAATTGCTAGTGCCAATGACAAAGTGAATGATCTGGCTTCAAAATGCCATTTTAGAAATAATTCTGGTCCCTAACATCACTGTAAGTTTAAAGCAGTTACAGTTTTCTTTCAAACTTTGTTACATTTGTTAGTAGTAATAATGTAGGAATCTACAAAGGTTTCAGGGTGCATTTCTTATTAATGCTAGAGAAATCCTTTGGATAATTAAATTTTATTTTATTTATGTAATCCCTGGAAATATAAAACATGCATGTTAACTTGATGTTTTATTTAATATTTTACATTTTGCTATTATACTTGCATGTTAACTTGATTATTTTCTTCATATTTCACATTTTTTAAAGTATCATAGGGTCGGTAGCTAGTTCCTGTGTTGACAGAGCAGAAGAGGAGTTTCTCCCCTCCAGGGAATGGAGGCTGAGAGACCACAGGAAGAAGAGGATGGTGAGAAGGACCCCCCTCAGGATGAGCAAGGCTGGCCCCCTCCAAATTCCACCACTCGGCCTTGGCGATCTGCTCCTCCATCCCCTCCTCCTCCACGGACCCATAACACAGACTGAGCTCCTTCTGGACCCGGTAGCTGAAGCCCAGTCCCGCCGCCTAGAGGAGCAGAGGGCCACCCTCCACGCCCCCCAAGACCCCCCAATCCTAGCCCCTGCCCCACCCCGTCCTCTTGAGGACAGAGAACAGCTCTACAGCACCATCCTGAGTCACCAGTGCCAGCGGATGGAAGCCCAGTGGTCAGAGCCTCCCCTCCCCCCAGGGGGGCAGGAGCTCCTGGAGTTGCTGCTGAGAGTTCAGGGTGGGGGTCGAATGGAGGAGCAAAGGTCCCAGCCCCCGACACACACCTGCTGAGACTTGAGTCCCAGCCAGCCCTTCCTCACCCGGGGCTCAAAGCTGGGCAGACCATTACATGCCCTCAATTCTTACGTGGCAGGGGTACCAGAGACTGAAAGACCCAGCACAAATCTCAATATTCATCGCCCACATTACCTTCCCTGGGAACTAGACTGGGTGAAAGTCCTCAAACTCTGGGAACAGGCAAGGTGGAATGGTGATTTTAACTCCCTCCCCAAGTCCTTGGGAGCTTGAGGCAGGAAGGGCGACCCCAGGCACCTATCTCAAGGAGTGGCTGGGAGTCTTCCCTGACTTGTGGTGACACCACCTATTTGTCAAGCTACTAGGCAAGGTCTGAGGGTTCAGGCCTCCACCTGAGAGGTTATAACCTGAGAGACAGTTCCACCCTCCCCCTTAGTAAGAATGGAAGGTAGATGGGCACCTGAGAGATGAAGCCTATTAAGACTATTCTCCCAGTCCCACCACCAGCAGCCCCCATCCCTGAGACTGAGGGGTTTACAGGCTGTGAATGGACCTTTAGCCCTGCCCACCCTCCCTCCCCACTGCTGCTCTGAGTCTGTCTGATGTTTTGATTGCGTGAATAAATGTAATTCCCCTCTGGAAAAAAAAAAAAAGTATCATAGGGTCATAGGGAAGTCTACCCTCAGCAAACCACTTACCGAAACTCAGCGGTCTGTGCCTACAAACTTCATTAATAACTGCTTGCAGATTGGCAGCTATCTGGTCACTTGACATATCCAACTGAAAGAAAAGAATACATGTAACATTAATGATTAGAAAGCGAGAAGATAATACAGTTATTCTAGACTATTTCTCAAATACTCAACCAATGCAAATTATCCATTAAGTGACCCTACTGTGAAAGGGAAAAACCTCTATAGTTCTTTGTTTCAAATGCCACATTTACATGTCTTCACATGTCAAGATTTAATAGACTTATGGAACACATTACAACAAATTGAAGTGGAAGATTTTCCACTTTAGAGTCCTTGACTTCCAAGTAATTTCCCCAAAGCATATCTTGGAGCAGAATACATCATTCCCTACACCCACCCCCCAAAGGAAACAATGATATTTTCCCTTGAAGTCTGTCAGTTTAAAGGAAAGTAAGAAAATGTTTAGAAATTAATGTTTTCATGAGTCCAAAATAAAATTGCTTGCTACACGCATTCAGACAATACATCTCACATGAGACAATTTCAAGATACTGTCTAACACTGTAATTTTTCAAACAGTCTATGTAATAATGATTACCTTGTCATTAAATAGTAAGTAAATATACAATGAATGAGTCGTATTCATAAAACTCCTAAACCCAACTTATACTCTTGAAAAGTCTTTGTGCTTATTATTCAAATACAATGACTCTTATTTTTCCTAAATATTCCAGTTAAAATCTGCTATATTACATTCAAATGTTTACAAGATTTTGCACTGTGCCAAATTAATCAGTTTCTTAAAATTCATGGCCGGGCACGGTGGCTCACACCTTTAATTCCAGCACTTTGGGAGACGGAGGTGGGAGGATCACCTGAGGTCAGGAGTTTGAGACCAGCCTGGACAACATGGTGAAACACCGTCTCTACTAAAAATATATAAATTAGCCAGCTGTGGTGGTGGATGACTGTAATCCAAGCTAGCTGGGAGGCTGAGACAGAAGAATCATTTCAACGCAGGAAGCAGAGGTTACAGTGAGCTGAGATCCCACTACTGCACTCCAGCCTGAGTGACAAGAGCAAAATTCTGTCTAAACACACACACACACACACACACACACACACACACACAATTATAGTAGCTTAGTGGGCAAAAATCATATAGTACAACAGTTGAAGTCAAACAAGATTTCTGTTTTCCAAAGTCTCTGAGAGCACTGTGAGAAATGTGCCCCACATAAGCATAAAGAGAATTCCTCCTAAAAAAAATTATTTTAGCAACCTCAAACAGCATTGATTCAACACCCACTTGGGCATCATGCAGTACCAAATCCTAAATGAGAAAGGCTGAATTCTCATTTAGGAATTCCTCTCATTACTGGAGGAATTCTCACTTTACGCCAATCCGTAAGTAGAAGTTCTGAAAGGAAGTAAAATGAAAGCAATGCATAGTCTACCTTAAGTCCATAGACCATACAGACTTTAATTTGCATTGAAGCAAGTAGCTCACTGGCAGAGAAGGTACCTTAAATGTTTTATGTTGAAAAATTAAAAAGAAAAGGCTAAAGGCATCAGCATGTGTCCCTGCCTTCAACTCCCTCTTAATTCTCCACTTTACCTCAAATTGTCCTTCTTTCTATTATAAACTGAAGTAACCATCACAGCTCTAATGAGTTCTACACCCCTTGCTAAAGACCTATTCCTACTTTAAATTTGGAAAAGAGATAAAGGAAAAGCAAGGTTTCCAACCTATCTTTTTAAACAGTTACGAGCTATATTGATATATTATATACATTAAACTTCTCAGATTTTTGTAACTATACTCCTGCAGCTTTATGTTGCCATTCCTATAGTAAGCTAAAATGACAATGTATGTTTCAAAAATATAAAACAATTACGTTCCCTGCAACTTTCATTATTAGGATGCCCTCAATGATTTTATCAATTTAAGTTTAAAAAAAACACACACACACACAAATGTTTTAAAACACAGTTTAAGGCCAGGTGCGGTGGCTCACACCTGTAATCCCAGCATTTTGGGAGGCTGAGACAGGCAGATCACGAGATCAGAAGATAGAGACCAGCCTAGCCAACACAGTGAAACCCCATCTCTACCCAAAATACAAAATTTAGCTGGGTGTGGTGGTGGGCACCTGTAATCCCAGCTACTCAGGAGGCTGAGGCAAGAGAATCTCTTTAACCTGGGAGGTGAAGGTTGCAGTGAGCCAAGATTGCACCACTGCACTCCAGCCTGGGTAACAGAGTGAGATTTCATTTCAAAAAAAATAAATAAATAAATATAAACATAGTTTATGCTTTTGCCCAAATTTTAGAATCTTTATTATATGGTACTGTGCCCTCTACTGAATTTTAAAATATATGTATAGCCATAATACTTTTTATTTTAGATACTGTACAAAATTATGAAAATGTTACATATCTCATAGGCATTACTGTGATTATTTAATTGGCTAGCGATGACAAGATAGATAGCTGTGTACAAAAATAAAATGTAAGTGTGCCTCAGTTGTATCAAAACTCACAAAGGAAATTCATTTGGGCTGATAATGATCTAGAGAGCTCAGGAAAGCAACACTTGCAAGGTTTGCTGCCTCCTCCTCAGTCTGCACTTCTGATAGTACTTTCCCATGCAACCACATTTTATTTAACATAAGGAAGCAGGATGACTATTTTGAGGAGAGACTATTATCCATTAGATTACCAATAGCACAGCATATGACTTGGCACAGCAAGGGGAAAAAAAACAGGGATGGGGTTGATCTTGAAGGGGAGACAGGACTATGTTAAGCACCATATTTGTGCTAGTGCACTTGTGTGTATTTGAATATGTAACAGTCACAATACTATCTATATTTAACTAAAGTGAATATCTACTGTAAGACAAAACAGTTATTCCTTATCCTGGAGCATACATGTTTTAAAACAAACAAACAAAAAACAAATAACATCACTTTATTGAATCCTACTTTCTGCTTAACATCCCTTATTATATCGGAAACGATTCCCTAAGCAGACTAGGTGGAAGACTTCTACAAAAGATGTCAGGGTAATGGCTCAGTGGATCCAGGTAAACTTTATGTCTCTAACTCTGTTTAACTGACATATTCCCCTTTTTGTGTAATTCCTAATCTTTTTATTCAATAACTTTCTTATCATTATGAGAAAACTAAAAATCAGTGGTTCTTAATTCTCCCCCCTTTTTTTTCCTGTCCCCTTGAGAGGTACATGTCATAATTCATCTCAGGACAAAATGTAATCACAAGCATGTCCAAGCCAGTAATTCTTAAACATTTTTAGGTCATTGAATCTTGCTACAGAAAAAAATGCACATAAAGAACTTAGTCTGTACTACTAGGGTCTTCACAGATTCTCTGATTTAAAAGAAAGGGGATAAAAGAAGAAAGATTCCTGGGCAAAGTGTCTGAGTTAAAAAGGATCCCTGGGCCACACTTTGAGAACCACTAATACAGAAGTTAGTCTGTTCAAAATATTTTGGAGGACTAAGAATTACAGTGTAAATAAAGGACTTTTACAATCTTACAGAAGACAGAACTGAAAAAAAAAAAAAAGCAAAGTACACATACATGATTTTTATACAATCACATGTTCCTTCTAAAGTGGCAGCTTCTATTACTAGAAATGTTCCAACAGTCTCTAGATGACTAATCACCTTTGAATGAAAACTGCAGAGAGGACCGCAGCTTTGAATAAGCAATAGTTAGACCACTTGTCTTCCAAAATCCCTTCCAAATGTAATATTCTAAGACTATATAAAGTGTGACTTGGCAAAGGGCTTTTGAAGATGGGCCAAAACTCATAATTTCCATGACTCCAAACAGTCTAAACCAAGAAAAGAATGATTATCTATATGTCTCCTATGCAACATAAAGTAGTAGTAATAATAATGACAATAATTGATGGTGTAGCTCTGTTTATTGGGTACTTACTCTGCGCCAGGCTCTAAGTGTTCACACAGATATTCTTATTCATTTCTCCCAAGACCTTATGAGATAGGTGCTATTATTATCCTTTATTTACACTTATAAACTGAGACTCAGAAAACTCTGTAACTTATTCATGGGCATACACATGGTAAGGAGTGGCCCAGTAACTATGTCTGAGCACTTAAGACAAACAAACCCCACTTCCACCACCTTACTAGCTTATGACTCTGGACAAAGCTATTACAAGTTGGTGATTTTTTTTGCTTTGAGACAGAGTCTTACTCTGTTGTCACCCAGGCTGGAGTAAAATGGCACAATCTCAGCTCACTGCAACCTCTGCCACCTGAATTCAAGAGATTCTCTTGCCTCAGCCTCCCAAGTGGCTGGGATTGCAGTACCCGCCACCATGCCCAGCTAATTTTTGTATTTTTAGTAGAGACAGGGTTTCACCATGTTGGCCAGGCTGGTCTTGAACTCCTGACCTCAGGTGATCCGCCCACCTCGGCCTCCCAAAGTGAAGTTGCTCATCTTTATATAAGGAAAAAGAAGTATCAGTTGTCTGAAAAACACAAATGAGCATGTTGTATACTAAGGGGAGAAAAAAAGGGAAACTTAAGTGAAACACTAAAAGAGTATATATTTAAGAGGGAAAAATAAGAATTTTTCTCTCTGCCTAATGAATCCTTTATTACCTTCCTAATTTTTAGATGTTAACACATACAATTTAGCAACATTTACTAAGCCCCACTCTGTCAAGCAACACAGGGAACCAGGAACAGAAAGATGAATAAGGTACAAACTTTGCCCTTAAGGAGATTACAAGCTAGACACTAAAACACAACTGATTGATAAGGAAGGCTTTACTTATACCAAAGAAGGTGATATCTAAGCTGAGTCTTAAAGGATGAAGAATTTCAAAGGACAAAGAGGATCTTCTAGGCAGAGGGACCAGCATCAGGTAATGAGACAAAGGTGGATCAGGAAAACCCACAGACCCTTTGAAGGAAGTGGATTGCTCTGGCAGTCCCCAGAGACAGCTGAAAAACTGCTGCTATCCATGGCTGAGAGACCTGAAGACAGTTCGCATCAGAGTACTCTATGCAGACATGCCCCAGTATCAGCCCGGAGCCTGGTAACTCTGCTGGGTGGCCAGATCCAGAAGAGAAATAATAATCACTACAGTTTGGATCTCAGGAAGTCCCATCCCTAGGGGATGGAGGAGAGCACTACATCGAGGGAGCGCCCAGTGGTACAAAAAATCTGAACAGCAGTGCTTGAGCTTCAGAACATGTCTCTGACACACTCTGCCCAAATAAGAAGGAACCAGAAAAACAACTGTGGTAATATGACAAAATGAAGGTTCTTAAACAGCTCCCAAAAGATCACACACAGCTTATCAGCAAAGGACTACAATGAATCTAAATCAAGAAGAAATCCCTGAATTGCCAGAAAAAGAATTCAGAAGGTTGATTATTAAGCTAATCAAGGGAGGCACCAGAGAAAGGTGAAGTCTAACTTAATGAAATCAAAACAGTAATAGAAGATATGAAGGGACAAATCTTCAGTGAACTAGGCAGCATAAATAAAATCATCACAGCTTCTGGAAATAAAAGACACACTTTGAGAAATGCAAAATGTACTGGAAAGTCTCAACAACAGAATCAAACAAGCAGAATAAAGAACTTCACAGTTTGAAGAGAAGATTTTTGAATTAACTCAATCCACAAATATAAAGAAAAGAGAATCAAAATAAATAAAGCCTCCAAGAAGTTGGGATTATGTTAAATCATTAAAATTAAGAGTAATTGGTATTCCTGAGGAAGAAGAGAAATCTGAAATTTTGAAAAACATATTTGAGGGAATAATCGAGGAAAACTTACCAGCTTTGCTAGAGATATAAATACAAAGCAGCTCAAAGAACGTCTGTGAAATTTATCACAAAAAGATCATTGCCTAGGCACACAGTCACAGGTTATCCAAAGTCAAGATGAAAGGATCTTAAAAGCTGTGAAGAAAAAGCTCAGGTAACCTATAAAGGAAAATCTATCAGATTAACAGCAGATTTCTCTGCAGAAACCCTACAAGCTAGAAGAGATTAGGGCCCCATCTTCAGCCTCCTTAAAAAAAAAAAAAAAAAATAGGTCAATAATTTTGTATCCAGTGAAACTAAGCTTCTTATAAATGAAGGAAAGATACAGTCTTTTTCAGACAAATGCTGACAAAATTTGCCACCACCAAACCAGCACTAGAAGAACTGCTAAAAAGAGCTCTAAATCTTGAAACAAATCCTTGAAATACACCAAAACAGAACTACCTTAAAACATAAATCTCACCGGACCTATAAAACAAAAACATGGGATGATCAAAGATGGCCAACTAGGAACATTCCTATACACCAATAACAGACTTAAAGAGAGCCAAATCAAGAACGAACTGCCATTCACAATTGCTACAAAGAGAATAAAACACCTAGGAATACAACTAACAAGGAACATAAAGGACCTCTTCAAGGAGAACTATAAACCACTACTCAACAAAATAAGAGAGGACACGAACAGATGGAGAAACATTCCATGCTCATGGTTAGGAAGAATCAATATCATGAAAATGGCCCTACTGCCCAAAGTAATTTACAGATTCAACACTATCCTCATCAAGCTACCAATGACCTTCTTCACAGAACTCGAAACAAAACACCTTAAACTTCATATGGAACCGAAAGAGAGCCCACATAACCAGGTCAATTCTAAGCAAAAAAAAACAAAGCAGGAGGCATCACACTACCGGACTTCAAACTATACTACAAGGCTACAGTAATCAAAACAGCATAGTACTGATACCAAAACAGAGATATAGACCAATGGAACAGAACAGAGCCCTCAAAGGCAACAGAACATATCTACAACCATCTGGCCTGACAAAAACAAGCAATGGGGAAAGGATTCCCTGTTTAATAAATGGTGTTGGGAAAACTGGCTAGCCACGTGCAGAGGGCAGAAACTGGACCCCTTCCTGACACCTTACACTAAAATTAACTCCAGATGGATTAAAGACATAAACATAAGACCTAACACCATAAAAATCCTAGAAGAAAATCTAGGCAAAACCATTCAGGACATAGGTGTAGGCAAGGATTTCATGACCAAAACACCAAAAGCACTGGCGACAAAAGCCAAAAGAGACAAATGGGACCTAATCAAACTTCACAGCTTCTGCATGGCAAAACAAACAGTCATTAGAGTGAATCAGCAACCAACAGAATGGGAAAAAATTTTTGGAATCTACCCATCTGACAAAGGGCTGATATCCAGAATCTACAAAGAACTAAAAGAAATTTACAAGAAAAAACAAGCCCATTCAAAAGTGGGTGAAGGATATAACAGACACTTTACAAAAGAAGACATACATGAGGCAAACAAACACATGAAAAAATACTCATCATCACTGGTCATCAGAGAAATGCAAATCAAAACTACATTGAGATACCATCTCACACCAGTTAGAATGGCGATCATTAAAAAATCTGGAGACAACAGATGCTGGAGAGGATGCGGAGAAATAGGAACACTTTTACACTATTGGTAGGAGTGTAAATTAGTTCAACCATTGTGGAAGACAGTGTGGTGATTCCTCAAGGACCTAGAAATAGAAATTCCTTTTGACCCAGCAATACCATTACTGGATATATATCCAAAAGATTATAAATTGTTCTACTATAAAGACACATGCACACAAATGCTCACTGCAGCACTGTTTACAATAGCAAAGACCTGGAACCAACCCAAATGCCCATCGATGATAGACTGGACAGCGAAAATGTGGCACATATACACCATGGAATATTATGCAGCCATCAAAAACGATGCATTTGTGTCCTCTGTAGAGACATGGATGAATCTGGAAACCATCATTCTCAGGAAACTGACGCAAGAGCAGAAAATCAAACACTGCATGTTCTCACTCATAGGTGGGTGTTGAGCAATGAGAACACATGGACACAGGGAGGGGAGCACTACACACTGGGGTCTGTGGGGGGGAAACAGGGGAAGGACGGTTGGGGGTGGGGAGTTGGGGAGGGATAGCAGCGGGAGAAATGCCAGATATAGGTGAAGGGGAGGAAGGCAGCAAATCACACTGCCACATGTGTACCTATGTAACAATCTCGCATGTTCTTCACATGTACCCCAAAACCTAAAATGCAATTTAAAAAAAATAAATTTTTCAAAAAGTATCTGTCAACACAATGAATAGAACAGTACCTCACATCTCAATACCAATGTTGAATGTAAGTGGCCTAAATGCTTAAAAGATATGGAATAGCAGAATGGTTAAGGATTAACCAACCAAGTATCTACCATCTTCAAGAGACTAACTAACACACAAGGACTCAAGTCAACTTAAGTAAAGGGGTGGGAAAAAAATATTCCATGCAATGGACACCAAAAGTGAACAGGAGTAGCTATTCTTATATCAGGCAAAACAAACTTTAAAGCAAAAGCAGTTTTAAAAAAAGATATTATATTTTGACATTACAAAATGACAAAAAAAACTTGTCCAACAGGAAAATATTATAATCCTAAATACATATGCACCAACGCTAGAGCTCCCAAATTGATAAAACAATTACTACTAAACCTAAGAAATAAGGTAGACAGCGACATAATAATAGTGGGAGATTTCAATACTCCACTGACAGCATTAGACAGGTCATCAAGATAGAAAGTCAACAAAGAAACAATGGATTTTAAATATACCCTGTATCAAATGAACTTAACAGATATTTACACAACATTCTACTCAACAACTGCAGAATATACACTCCATTCATCAGCACATGGAACATTCTCCAAGATAAACCATGTGACAGGCCACAAAGCACGTCTCAATAAATTTAAGAAAACTGAAATTATATCAAATACTCTCTCAGATCACAGTGGAATAAAAGTGGAAGTCAACTCCAAAAAGAACCCTCAAAACCATGGAAATTAAACAACGTGCTCCTCAATGATCATTGGGCTAATATAAAATCAAGATTAAAATTAAAAAATTCTTTGAACTGAATGATAATAGTGACAAAACCTATCAAAACCTCTGGGGTTCAGCAAAGGCAGTGCTAAGAAAAGGTTCGTAGCCTTAAATGTCTACACTGAAAAAATCTTAAAGAGCACAGACAATCTAAGGTCATACCTCAAAGAACTAGAGAAACAAGAAGAAACCAAACCCAAACCCAGCAGAAGAAAAGAAATGATCGATCAGAGCCGAACTAAATGCAGTGGAAACAAACAAAAATACAAAAGATAAATGAAACAAAAGGCTGGCTCTTTGAAAAGATAAATAAAATTGATAGACTATTAGTGAGATTAACCAAGGAAAGAAAGGAAAAAAATCCAAATAAGCTCAATTAGAAATGAAATGGGAGATATTACAACTGATACCACAGAAATATAAAAGATCATTCAGGGCTACTCTGACACCTTTACACACATAGAAAACCTAGAGGAAATGGATAAATTCCTGGAAATATACAACCCTCCTAGATTAAACCAGGAAGACACAGAAACTCTGAACAGACCAATAACAAGCAGTGATATTGAAATGATTTAAAAAAAAAAAAACTCTGCCAACAAAAAATACCAGAACAAGATGATGAATTCACAGCTGAATTCTATCAGACATTCAAAGAAGAACTGGTACCAATCCTGCTGACACTATTCTACAAGATAGAGAAATAGGAACTCTTCCCCTAAATTGTTCTATGAAGCCAATATCACCCTAATACCAAAACCAGGAAAGAACATAACACAAAAAGAAAACTACAGATCAATATTTCTGATAAATATTGATGCAAAAAAAATTTTTTTGAGACAGAGTTTTGCTCTTTTTGCCCAGGCTGGAGTGCAATGGCACAATCTCAGCTCACTGCAACCTCTGCCTCCTGGGTTCAAGCGATTCTCCTGCCTCAGCCTCCCAAGTAGCTGGGATTACAGGTATGTGCCACCATGCCCAGCTAATTTTGTATTTTTAGTAGACACGGGGGTTTCACTATGTTGGTCAGGCTGGTCTTGAACTCCTGACCTCAGGTGATCCACCCACCTCGGCCTCCCAAAGTGCTGGGATTATAGGTATGAGCCATCGCTCCCAGCCTATAGATGCAAAAATCCTTCACAAAATACCAGCTAACCAAATATATCAAAAAGATAATCCACTATGATCAAGTGGGTTTCATACCAGGATGTGGGGATGATTTAACATACGCAAGTCAAATGTGATATACCACATAAACAGAATTAAAAACAAAAATCACTTGATCATTTCAATAGATGCAAAAACCTTCTGACAAAAGCCAGCATCACTTAATGACTAAAATCCTTAGCAAAATCAGCATAGATGAGATATACCTTAATGTGATAAAAACCATGATGACAAACCCACAGCCAAGATAACACTGAATGGGGAAAAGCTGAAAGCATTTCCCCTAAGAACTGGAACAAGACAGGGATGTGCACTCTCACCACTTTTATTCAACATTGTACTGGATGTCCTAGCCAGAGCAATCAGACAAGAGAAAGAAATAAAGGGCATTGAAATCAATAAAGAGGAAATCAAATTGTCACCATTTGCTAATGATAGGATCATATACCTTAAAAACCCTGAAGACTCCTCTAAAATGCTCCTAGAACTGATAAATGAATTCAGCAAGGTTTCAAGATACAAAATTAATGTACACAAATCAGTACCTCTGCTATACACTAACAGTCAAGCTGAGAATCAAGTCAAGAACTCAACCTCCTTTACAATAGTTGCAAAAAATAAAATACTCAGGAATATGCCCAACCAAGGAGGTAAAAGACCTCTACAAGGAAAACTAAAAAACACTACTGAAAGAAATCATAGACAACACACACAAATAGAAACATATACGATGCTCATGGATAGGCAGAATTAATATTGTGAAAATGACCATACTGTCAAAAGCAATATACAAATTCAGTGAAATTCCTCTCAAAACATCACCATCATTCTTCACAGAACTAGAAAAAAAAATCATAAAATTTTAATGAAACCAAAATGAGCCCAATTAGCCAAAGCAAGCCTAAGCAAAAAGAACAAATCTGGAGGCATCAGATTACCTGACTTCAAACCATGCTATAAGGCCATAGTCATCAAAACAGCATGGAACTGGCATAAAAACAGGCACATAGACCAATAGAACAGAATAGAGAACCCACAAGTAAACCCAAATACTTATAGCCAACTCATCTTTGACAAAGCAAACGAAAACATAAAGTCAGGAAAGGATACTCAATTCAACAAACATGCTAGGATAATTGACTAGCTACATGTAGGAGAATTAAACTGGATCCTCATTTCTCACCTTATACAAAAATCAACTCAAGATGGATCAAGGACTTAAATTTAAGACCTGAAACTATAAAAATTCTAGAAGATGACATCAGAAAAACCTTTCTAGACATTGGCTTAGGCAATGACTTCATGTCCAAAAACCCAAAAGCAAATGCAACAAAAACAAAGATAAATAGATGGGACTTAATTAAACGATAAAAAGCTTCTGCACAGCAGAAGAAACAATTAGCAGAGTAAACAGACAACCCACAGAGTGGGAGAAAATCTTTGCAATCTATACATCAGACAAAGGACTAACATCTAGAATCTATAAGAAACTCAAAGAAATCAGGAAGAAAAAAACAAACAATCCCAACAAAAAGTGGGCTAAGGACATGGAGAGACAATTCTCAAAAGAAGATACACAAATGGCTAACAAACATATGAAAAAAACAACATCACAAAAGATCAAAAAAACACAAATCAAAACCACAATGTGCTATCATCTTACTCCTACAAGAATAGCCATAATCAAAAAAATCAAAAAATAATAGATGTTGGCATGGACGTGATGAAAAGGGAACACTCTTATACTGCTGGTGGGAATGTAAACCACTAATAGTACAACCACTATGGAAAACAGAGTGTAGATTCCTTAAAAATTAAAGTAGAACTATCATTTGATCCAGCAATTCCACTACTGGGTTTCTGCCAGAAGAAAAGAGTCATTAAAAGAAAATGATACTTGCACATGCATGTTTATAGCAGCACAATTCACAATTGCAAAAACATGGAACCATTCCAAATGCCCATCAATCAACAAGTGGATTAAGAAATTGTGTTATATATATATACCATAATTCTGTTGTATTCCATGGTGTGTATGTGTGTGTGTGTGTGTGTGTGTGTGTGTGTATACACATATTCCATATATACATACACACACCATGGAATACAACTCAGCTATAAAAAGGATTGAAATAATGGCATTCACAGCAACCTGGATGGAATTGGAGACTATTATTCTAAGTGAAGTAACTCAGGAATAGAAAAACAAACATTGCATGTTCTCACTCATAAGAGGGAGATAAGCTATGAGGATGCAAAGGCTTAAGAATGATATAGTGGAATCTGGGAAATCAGGGAAAAGGGTGGGAGTGGAGTGAGGGATAAAAGGCTACACACTGGGTACAGTGTACACTGCTTGGGTGATGGGTGCATCAAAATCTCAGAAATCACCACTAAAGAACTTATTCATGTAACCAAACGCCACCTGTTCGTCAAAAACATATTGAAATAAACAAATAAAAATGTTTTTTTGTAGGTATTTACAAACTCAAATGCCTACAGTGGTCAAAGTAGAAAACACGTACAAGTGAGGAGGACTGGGTTTCGGTGCATATGCTTATACCACGTGTGTGATACAGGTTGTGCAGAGGTGGAGAGCAACTACACCAAGGTGGCAGAGTTGCTACACCAAGGGTTAACAGACTGAGGGCTGTGGGGCCAATGTCATCAGAACTGATTTATCAGGAACAGCTAAAAATCTGGATTTCTATGTGATACTATCCAGTTTTTAAATGCTGATCCAATAAGACAAAACAGACCACCACCACTAATTGGGTCCAACAAAGTAAGACTAGAGGCCAAATTCAGCCTGCAAGCTGCCATTTGTAACTGGTCTTCCTGTTGCACAACTGAAAACAGCAGGAAATACTGAATTTGAACCTGAGGTAGTGATCTGAAACTAGGTGGCAAGGTGATTTAAAGGTAAAGATCTTAGGAAATACCCTGTCAGCAGTGAGAAGCCATTTAATGTTTCTAAACAGATAAATGGTGTATCTGATCTATGTTTTAGAAAGAATTCTAGAAGAAGAGTATGAAACAGGAATTGGCATACTTTCTTTGTAAATGGTAAGGCAGTAAATATTTTACGCTTTGCAGGCCAAATGGCCTCTGTCACAATTCTTCCATTTTGGCTCTTCTGGTGCAAAAGAAATCATAGACAATACATAAATGAGCACAGCTGTATTCTAACAAAACTTTATCTACAAAAACAGGTAGAGAGCTGCATTTGGTCTACAGTTCAAAGTTTGCTGATTCCTGGTATAGAAGATAGACTGAAGGATGTCTGAGGAAATGAATGAGTAAAAGCCACCATTTTTGTTTTATAAGTTTTTGCTAGAGCAGAAGCATTTTTTGTTTTGTTTTGTATTGTTTTTAAAGAAAGCATTGTTGGGTGCTGACAGACTTCTGGTTTCCTACTATGTATCTACTATGCAGTTGTCTGGCTAAGAAATACATTGTCATTTAAAATTTTTAAAATGCTCAGCAATGGTTTCAGTAGCTGATAGAAATTTTATATATGCACTTGAAACAAGTTTCTTCAAGATTCACAACGAAGACCCAAATCTAAAAGGAAAAAAGGCTTTTAGTACCCTATATTCTAAATAAAGATGCCAACAATTAAGGCCACCAAAAAGGTCCTATGATAATCAATACCCAAATCAAGTAGAAGTAGAAAGACAAATGAGGAGGCAAGACTCCAAGAGGCTTATGTGTAAAGACTGGAGGGTACTTGCAGGAAAGAGACTGACTGATTGAACATGTCCTATATGAAAGACATCAAACCGGTAAGAGCCACCCAAAACAGGGACCACAAATACGGGTAGGGAAGCAGAGGCATTTGGGTTATCCCCCCTTAATTTCCTCTTTAGGCACCTATCCCGGAGCAGTTAGGCATGGAAAAGGCACTGGAAGCCAGGTATTTAGAACTGAGTATTGTAAGGTCAAACCTTGGAGGCTGATACCGCAATAAACACTCCCCACTTCAGGTCACACAAGCCATCAAAGCCTGGCTCCAAATTAGGCAAGGGAAATCTTTAGATATGAGATTAGAGTTTTGAACTGGATCAGGCTGCACTTTCAATTATACACAGCCATTGGAACGATCAGATCTGTCTAGTATGCCTGCGCCTAACAGAAAAGGAAAGTAGTACAGGGCACAGGTGAAAGAAAAAGAAGAAAACGATGTCATGTTTATACCCCACTAAGTTCACTTTTCTTCTTCTTGCTTTTTGAGACAGTATTTTGTTCTGTCACTCAGACTGGAGTGCAATGACACAAACACACCTCACTACACCCCTGGCCTCCTGGCCTCAAGCAATCTTCCCATCTCAGCCTCTCAAGTAGCCAGGACCACAGCCATGCACCACCATGCTTGGCTAATTTTTAACTTTTTTCGTAGAAATGGAGTCTCACCTTGCTGCCCAGTATACTCTTGAACTCCTTGGCTCAGGCGATTCTCCCACCTCGGCCTCCCAAAGTGCTGGGATTACAGGCATGAGTCACTGTGCCTGGTCTAAATTTGGATTTTTTAATACAGAGTTACACATTCATATATAGACACAGAATATATTCTATGTGTATGAGAGCTCTGAATTTATGTTCATTAGAATGCTATTTATAATAATGAGATATTAGAAACAATCTAAATGCCCAAAAAAATAAGGTTGAATAAATTATGATGTATCTACATAACAGGCTATGAAACCGCTATTAAAAAGATACTTTGCAAGGATTTTAATGACATGGGAAAGTGTTCAAGATACAGTGTTAAAGGGAAAAGAATAAGAAACTTAATATATAATAGCAAAACAACTATATAAAGAAAAAATATGTGCATACAGAAAGAGCAGTAACAAAAAGTACTTAAATGGTGAACGATTACAGGAATTTTTAATTTTTATATTCTTACCTAGGCTATTCAGTATTTTCTAAATATTTCATTATGTGCATTTATTACCTCTTAATAAAAAATTAGCTTTAGTTTAGCATTTAAAATTATTAAAACCAGCCCTTTAAGATGCTATAAAATGCAAGACATAGTTTACTTCTTAATGAAGATATAAAGCAATATAAGAATTGTTCTCACTGTTAATCTAGGGGCATAGACCCAAACCCCTGCCCAACCACCACCACAGCTCCTAATCTAATTATGTTGCTATATGTTTACATATTTGTAAATTACATTTTTAAAACTGAAAGGTAGTAAAATTGACTTTTTGGGGGGGTGTATCTTTTTAAATTCATGCATACATTCAAGTAATGACCACTCCAATACAGGATACAGAATCCAAAAAATTCCCTTATGTGATTTCTCTCAGGCACAAACACCATCCACTCCTGACTCCTGGTAACCACTGATTTGTTTGCCAGTGTTCCTTTTGAAAATGCCATATAAACAGAATAACAGTATATAACCCATTAAACAGTAACTTCCCACTGCACCCTTCCTCCAGCTCCTGGTAACCTCCATTCTACTTTCTGTCTCTATGAATTTGACCGTTACAGGTACCTCATACAAGTGGAATCATACAATATTTGTCCTTTTGTGACTGGCTTATTTCACTTAACAAAACGTTCTCAAGGTTCATGCATGTGGTAGGATGCATCAATTTCCTTCCTTTTTAAGGCTGATCATATTGCATTCCATGTGTGTGCTGCATTTTATTTATCCATTCATCTGTTAATTGTCACATGGGTTGCTTGTACTTCTGGTTCCTGTGAATGATGCCATCATCTGTTCAAGTCCCAGCTTTGAATTCTTGTGGGTATCTAGAAGTGGATTTGGTGGATCATATAATTCTATGTTTAATTTTTGGAGGAACTGCCATATTGTTTTTCATAGCAGCTATAGTATTTTACATTCCCACCAGCAATAAATAAAGAGTTCCAATTTCCCTATATCCTCACCAACACTAGTTATTTTGTTTCTATAAATAATAGCCATCCTACAGAGTATGAAGGGGTATCTCAGAGTGATTTTAATTTGCATTTTCCTGATAGCTAATAATGTTATATGTTTATTGGCCATTTGTATATCATCTTTGGAGAGCTATTCAGGCTCTTTGCTCATTTTAAAATCATTTATCTTTTTATTATTGAATTGTAGAAGTTCTTTATGTACTCTAGATTCAAGTCTCATATCATATATATGATCTCTAGATATTTTCTCCCATTCAGTGGGTTGCCTTTGTGCTCTATTCATACTTTAATGTGCAAAAGTTTTAAATTTGGATGAAGTCCAATTTATCTACTTCTTTTGTTGCCTGTGCATTTGGTGTCAGTAAGTAATCACTTCAGATTAGCTTCTTTCTCCTAGGTTACAGTATGAAACCTTTTGAGATTCTAAGTTGATGTGTCTATACAATAGCTCATACCTTTTTAATTGCTGAGTAGCATTCCACTGTATGTTGCATCAGAGACTTTTTTCACATGTAGGAAAGTATTTGTGAACACAATTGGATCTTGCCAGCTTTTGATAATTATCAATAGAGTTACTGTAAACATTTGTGTTCAGATATCTGTGTGAATGGAGGTTTTCATTTCACTTTAAATTTTTCATTCTGTGGAATTAAAAAAACCACAGTAGAATTGCTGGGACATATGGTAAATGTGCGATGAGCTTTTATAAGACACAACCATTTTACACAGTAGCTGTACTATTTTGCATTCTTACTTGAAACGTATGAGAGTTGCAGTTTCTCCTCAATCCTGTCATTATTTCTTTAAGAATTTTTGGTACCATACTTCCTCCTTTCCTTCCAGAACTCCACTAATGTGAAATTTAGATTTTTTTGTTACTGTCCTACAGGACAGTAAGGCTCTCTCCATTTTTTCCCAGTCTTCTGACTCTGCTTTTCAGATTGGAAAATTTCTATGATCTTAGAGTTCTCTGACTCTCCTCTGTCATCTCCATTTATTTCATCTCCAGGAGTTTATAGTCTTATGAGTCACTTTTCCAAGTTCCACACTCTGCTTGATCTCCCCAGTACTTCTGGGTTCCCTGGGGCTCACCTTTTCAGTTCTGCCAAGAAAGCTGTAGCTTTATTTACCCAGTTCTGACACTTTTTGCAACCAAACGTTTCTTTACTGAGGGCCAGCTAGCCCTCGGAGGACAAAGATAAAAAGCAAGGGTGGCATGCCTCACCCTCTAATGACCACAATTCCTCTAATCAGAGAAAAGTTCTAGCTAGGTATTGTGGCTCACACCTGTCACTCCAGCACACTGGGCAGCTGAGGCTGGAGGATCACTTGAGAACAGGAGTTCGAAGCCAGCCTGGGCAACATAGCAAGACCTCATCTCTAAAAAAATAAAATAAAAACTAGCTACATGTGGTGGAGCGCAAGTAGTCCTAGCTACTTGAGAGGGTAAAAAAGGAGGATCCCTTGACTCCAAGTTTGAAGTTACAGTGAGCTATGCTTACAGCACTGCACTCCAATCTTGACAACAAAGCAAGACCTGTGTCAAAAAAAAAAAAAAAAAAAAATTTTTTTTTTTTAAAGGAAAGTGCCCTTCTCTTGAAGTTTTAGATACCTGTGCCTTACCCTACACAAGTGGTCCCAAATTTTTTAGCACCAGGGACCGGATTTGTGGAAGACAGTTTTTCCAACAGAGTGGGGGTGGGAGGTTCAGAATGATTTAAGCACATTATATTTATTGTGCACTCTATTTCTGTTATTATTACATTATAATATGTAATGAAATAATTACATAACTCACCATGATGTAGAATCAGTGGGAGCCCTGAGCTTGTTTTCCTGCAACAAGATGGTCCCGTCTGGGGAGGATGGGAGGCAGTGACACCCGAAGTGTGTTGCTTATGTCCAGCCTGCTCTGTAATTTCATTTTGGTTGCTGTCACTGCAGAAAACCCTGCTTCATGAAAAGGATGTTGTAAATGGAAGCGGGCTTTCTAGTGCTTTTGTGGCAATCTCAGGATACTCCACAATGGCTTTAATCCAGAACATACGGAGATTTAAAGCTGTCTCAAACATACTTTCAAGGCCACCGTCATTTGTGATCTCACAAATGGGCCAAGGATCTACTCCTTCCCAGTTTAGAGGTCTTTTGTGGTTGGGAAGTAATGCTCAAACTCTTTTGAAAGCTGAGAGAGGTGATCATGCACCAGCTGGCAAAAAGGAGGCCCTGGATCAGTCTCTTTCAAAATCTCCGCTAATGTTTAAAACATGTTAGAAATCCCAGTGTTCACGCATCAGCCCCCATAATTCCAGTTTAACTTCGAATGCAGCCCCTTTACCTGCCTACTTGAACACAGTTGTTCTTCTCCCCTGAAGTAGCAGATTGAGTTTGTTGAGAAGGCTGAATATGTCACACAAGTTAGCAAGTTTTCTGACCCAATCTGTGTCACCGAAATGTGTTGCCAGTGTGACTGTTTTTTTTAAAAGAAATCTCTGAAGTACTCTCATAACTCAAAAACTCCAGCCAGTGACCTACCTTTAGAAAGTCATCTCACTTCTGTGTATAAGATAAGACATTTATGCTCTGCATCCACCTCCTCACAGAGCTGCACCAACAGACGTGAGTTAAGGGCACGTACTTTAACATGGTTGATAATTTTGATCACATCCTACAAAACGTTTTTAAGTTCAGGTGACGTTTTTCAGCTAGCCAGCATCTCTCTATGGATGACACAGTACGTAGACTCACATTCAGAAGTGACCTCTTTCACCCAAGTAGTGAAACCAGAAAGCCGTCCAATCATGGTAGCCGCTCTGTCCGTGCATATACTAACACAAGATGACTAATTCAGTTTTCCTCATATGCAATCATTCAAAGACTTGAATAGTTCTGCAGCTCTGGTGTTGCTTGGCAACCAAAGTGCACATAACATATCTTCATACACATACCCCTGAAAAATGTATCACACAAAAATAAGCATTGTCGCCTTGCTAACATCAGTAGATGTGTCAACCTGGATTGTGTGTCACAGTGATTCATTAATCCTCTCTAACAACTGTGCTTCAGTATCTTCTGTTATTTCATCAATTCATAGAGTTAAGGTGCTAGCCAACAGAGGAACACGTGCCACCTTTCGAATGCAGTTTCTCCTAAAACTTCAAAACAAACGTCCTTAGCAGCAAGCAGGATCGACCCCTCACCAATAGTAAAGGGCTTCTTAGCTTTAGCAATGTGGTTAGCCACTAAGAATGATGCTCTCAGTGCAGACGCATTTGATGAAGTCGTGGCCTTCAACAATTGCTTCTGTTTTTCAAGTTCATGTTTTTTTCTTTTGGAAAACTCCAAAGGCTTGTCTTTTAGTGAAGGGTGCGTAGCCTCTATGTGACAAAGCAGTTTTGAAGGTTTCATAGCTTCACTGGATTGCCAGTCGCCACATATTAAAGTGGGCTTGCAGAATGTGAAATCACCTGTTGCAACAAATCCATAATTTAAGAAGGAATCTTGCTCTTGCTATTTCTTTTAAATGCAGCTTTCTTTTTGTTGGCCATCTTAAGAGTCTTCTGCTGTCTCATCATTGAGTCTTTCCCCCTTTTCAAAGCTCTCCAGTGGCATTTGTTTTTTACTCATTTTGGCTAGGGTTTAGCCTGTGGCCTTACCAAAACTGTGACTAAGATAAGTGTGCAGTGTGGGAAAAGGTGCAGATGGAACTGGTAAATCCAATAATGGATGGGCCATACACTGACTAACGTAGTGTTGGATTCTGACTTAAAAGCTTGACACCAGATGCAGCTATACAATTGAAGTACATCAACTTACCTGTCACTATAAAGCCTGCCACCAGATGCAGCTTGTCACCTGCCACTCACTGATAGGGTTCTGATATGAGACTGCAGCAACTGATTTATTTATGGGTTCTGTGTAGTCAAACCTCTCTGCTAATGTTAATCTGTATTTGCAGTCACTCCTCAGCACTAGTATCACTACCTCGGCTCCACCTCAGATCATCAGGCATTAGATTCCCATAAGGGGCACGCAATCTAGATCCCTTGTATGCACAGTTCACAATAGGGTTTGCACTCCGATGAGAATCTAATACTGCCACTGATCTGACACGAGACAGAGTTCCGGTGGTAGTGTGAGCCACGGGGAACAGCTGTAAATACAGATGAAGCTTTGCTTGCTCACCCACCACTCACTGTCTGTTGTGAGGCCCAGTTCATAATAGGACACCAACATTACCAGTGCCCAGGGACTGGGGACCCCTGCCCTATACCTACTGTTACTACAAGGAGACATGATTTCCACTTCTCAAGCCTGCAACTGGAAGGTTTATCCTGGAGCTCTCTCTGTCTACACTTAGGTCTACTATCTAGTTTCACACAGTGTTGAGAGAAGGCCAGGTGACAACAAGAGCCAAATGGCAAACTTGCTACCAGTTTGATGGTACTTCAAAACCTGATCTTCTCTCCCAACCTGCTATTATTTTATAACTACTTTTTTATTATTTCATTTATTATTTTATAACTACTATTTTATTATAACTACTTTTCAGAATCCTCAAGTAGTTATTCCATGTATTCTGTCCAGGTTTTATAACAGCTGCATTCAGTGGGAGAGAGAGGGTGTCGTGTGATTATGCTGTCTCCCAGGTTTATACAATATCTACTTATATTTTAACCTTGGTAAACATTTTATGTAAAGAGACAGATGGTAAACATTGTAGAATTTAAGGGCAACTTCTGTTCCATATTCTTCTTCTTCTTTTTTTTAAAAATAAAACCCTGTGGATTCTAAGCCTATAGGCCATACAAAAACAAACCATAGAGCCATTGTTCACCAACCTCTGTTTCAGAAGACATTATTTATCTACAAATACATGAAAATCATATAAAGACAAGCTGTGATATAAGCTATGCTTTACATCACTTTAACAAATTAATATTTGCCAAAATCTGTAATGGGAGAAGGGTGCTCTGAGGCAAAAGCAGCTTTTATCATTATTTATAATAAAGCTGTTTGAAAAATGCTTAACTTTTATTTATATTTAATAATCCACAACATGGTATTGTAGATGTCTTATTTACTGTAAATACTGTATTAGTAAATGTTATTTTTTTTAGATGTAATACTAATAACACTCATAAGGAATTATCAGATCCATTTAATTTCTTCTCCCAGCATTTGAATAAAGATGTATTTCAGTAAAAGCTATCAAATTTATCCACTGGTTTTGAATTTGTTTTTATTTGTACTGAAGAGATGTGGGGTCTTGCTATGTTGCCCAGATTAATCTCGAACTCACGAGCTCAAGAGATAGTCTTGCTCATCCTCCTGAGTAGCTGAGACTACAGGCATGAGCCACCATGCCCAGCTTATCACTGTTTTTTAAATAAAGCCATCAAAAGAAAGCTGTCTGTGCAACAAAGTGACTGGCAAAGGAAAGCAGATCAGTTTACTCCCTTTATACACATTATACAACATTTATATTTTTTGTCATGTGTCATTCTGTTATCCATTGTAAATACAATGGATTAATGAGAAAAGTTAGCTATTTCTCTCAAATGGTATGGTTTTTCTTATGGTATTATTCAAATCTGTTAGTAGGGGAGAGTCACACTTTCAATTTCCAAAGGTTCTGGGAAATTAACATCTGATTTCGTGATACTATAGGTAAAAAAACTAAAAATGATAAATTATTTTTTGATAAAAAATAATTCTTGATCAAAATTAATTCAAAGAATGTAATCTAAAACACTGCAAGGATGATTCATCCCAACTAAATATATTTCTCTTATGATAAAACAACAAAGACAGAGCTAGTACAGAATGGATTCTGGACAAATAGTAGTTTCTTTTCTTTCTTAGTTCCATATCCTTGGAGATCTAAGATCTATTGCCAGCCTATGTCCTCTACTTTACATTCTATGGTTTATGTTCCTCTCTTCATAATTCCCTTATTCATGACACAGCACACTATAGCACACCAAAAATAATGCAACAAAAGAAAAATTTATTATTAACTAGAAGGAATAAAGGAAAAAGAGGAAGGGAAGCAGCAGTGACCCATGAGCCACTGGGCTGCTTCCTTTTATTCAGTTATTGTTTGTTATTGTTTGTAGATTTAAGCAATATTCCTGGCTAGCTACTCTGTCAACCTATGGACCCAGTTGCTTCAAAATAAGCATTTAATTTCCATGTCTTATATTATCCACATCTTGCTGTTTGGCTGAGCTCCAGCACATTCACTTTTCCTGTTCTAACATGTTCATTAAAACCAAAGGCTCTCTAATTTCAACATAAGATTTTACTATTGTTTATAGTCCCTTGCCCTGAACTTGTTTATTTTTGTTACAATATGCTTCAGCTTTTATCAGCTGCCAGGTTGACAATATGCTTGCCACAAAACTATTCCCTATTACACAAGCACACAAAACGATACTCACCTATGATTGGACCATGTATACAACTTTAAAAAGAAGAAGAAAAAAGATCACATCAAAGGCCCAGCTTTTATATTAAGTATGTCAAAGCTCCAAATATATTTGAAACCCAGACAAGAAATACTTGTTAAATCAGGTCTTGGCATGATTTGGTATAAATATATATGAGTTGTCCTACTCTTTTTTTCTCTCCAGAAAACAAGCTTAGATTTGGTCTGCCAATAGCATTATCATTTACAAGTTCTCAAGATCTGGATATTTACATGATTGTAATAGGGCTATAGTTTTTTCTTTAATGTTACAACTTAATGTCTAATCTCCTAGGCTATCACATAAATGCATTTATATAATGTATTTTAAAGAGGTTTTTCATAATTTCAATTGTATTTAATGAAATTTTTATCATTCTTCCTCATTCCAAATAGTCAAGATTTTATATTTGAATTACATATTACGAAAAATAATATAGTAATAGTTTTTAAACTGGAACAGAACAAGTAACATCCATATTTTTAAGTATGTAGTTTCTTTACAATACTTGTTTTTATTGACTTAATTTGATTTATAGTATCCTAATGGGAATCTGTCCTGTGATATTAAAAAATAGAGTAGGACTCTACTCACTCACAGGGGGAATCAATGTTTCATAATAAACTTAGTGATGTCACTAACTTGGAATAATAATTCAGAAACTGCACCAAATATGTTTTGAAAACATAAATAATGCAAGTAAAATTATAAGAAAACATTTAAACATCTTTAGAAAACAAACAAAGTATGTTAAAAAAGATTTTAATACAAAACAACCATTTGTTAATTACACAGCATTAATTCAGGCAACATCTACCAGGCAAAACTTTTTAGTAGACCTCTGTAATCAAAATTAATTAGGTTGCATGTCATTGAAAAATTATTCTGTGAGACACACTTCCCACTAATTCACATTTCTCAAAAAATTCATTCTATCTTTCCTGTCTTTTTGACATGTAAGTAGATGACCAAGGAGGGAGGGGAAAGTATAAAAAGGGGGGAAAAAGTTAACGAGAGAAAGGGAAGAAGAAAACAGAAATGAAAAACTTCAAAGAGCTATTAAAAGAAAAAAAGGGAAAGAGAACATGGGAGAGAGAGAGGAAGATAGAAGAGAAATCTGAAAACAAGTATGGAAAACAAAGTATAGGCTAGCGTAGCAGCTCACGCCCGTAATCCCACACTTTGGGAGGCCAAGGGAGGTGGATAACTTGAGGCCAGGAGTTCATGCTAGGAAATTTGGATGGTTTTCTTAAATATATAACTATCAAAATTCACTTAAAAGAAAAAAACATACTATTAGTCATGAAAGATAATAATAAAAATGTTATTAAAATGTTATAAAAATGATTAAAAGGTTATTAATTTATTCTACAAATACTGAGTACCAATGTCTACCATAAATTTTTCTTGATGTACAGAGTAAAATGAGTAGACCATGGGTAAAAATGATAGGCTATGTTCTTACCTTCATGGAGCTAACAGTCTAGTAAGAAGGAGAGAACATGATAAATAAACATATACATATATAACATGCCAAGTAACAATAAGTACTATGAAAAAAATAAATGTAATCGAAGGAATGAGAGGAGTAAGGATTGCTATGTGAGAAGTGGTTTCAAAGAGGGGCTTCTCTAAAGTGTGGTATTTGAATGTAGTCCTGAATGAAGGGACGTGGTGAGATTCAGAACTATCTAGAGAAAGATGGGTCCAGGCATAAGGAACAGCAATTATCAAAGAATTATGACTCTTCTCCAAAAGAAAGTCTTACACAAGTTGATTTTATTAATTTTTTCAAACTCGAAAGACAAAGATAATTTCCATGTAGTATAAACTTATGTGTGTACTTTATGTGTGTAATATAAACTTATGTGAGCACAGAAAAAGATGGGAAGCTTTGCATTCCATAATGCTGACACCAAACCCAGATAAGAACAGCATGAAACACACACATAATTGATTGATAGTACCAATAACTATAGATGCAAAAATCTAAGAAGTATCAAACTAGGCAGGAGGACTGAAGATGGCCAAAAAGGAACAGCTCTGGATTGCAGTTCCCAGCAAGAACGCAGAGGGCGAGTGATCACCGCATTTCCAAACGAATTTTTACTGCCCACAGATCAGGAGATTCCCAGGCGAAAAAGCACCATGACTCTCCAGCATGGCTGTTTCAGTCAGCACAGTGGGGCTCCACACAAAAACTCACACAAATCCAGGTGCCATTTCAACTGGCGACTGAAACGACTGGGAGACAGAATCGCCCATTCAACTGAAAAAATGGGGCTGAAACAGGAAGCCAGGTGATCTGGCTCAGCTGGTCCCACCCCTACAAAGACCAGAAATCTAAAACACTTTGGAATGAGAGTTTCACAACAAGCACAGCTGGACCTGGGATGGTCCAGCTCTGTGGGGGGAAGGGCGTCCGGATTACTCAGGCAGTCCACCACTACCGAGGCAGTTCATCATTACCAAGGCAGTCTGCCATTACCGAGGTAGTCCACCATTACTGAGGCAGGTCACCATTTCCAAGGTAGTCCCCCATTACTGAGGTAATCCGCCATTACAGAGATATAGTCTGCCATTACTGAGGCAGTCTGCCATTACTGAGACAGACCGCCATTACCAAGGCAGTTCTAACTATACCCCTATAAACAAAACTGCAAGGAAGTTCACACAGCAGCTTGGCAGAGGCCACGGCAGCTTAGCAACACCACTGCTGGCAGACTGTTACTAGGCTACCTCCTCACTGGGCAGGTCATCTCTGGGGAAAAAAAAAAAAAGAATGACAGGAAATTATAAATAAAGCCCCACCTTCCCAGGAGAGAGCACATAGGGAAAAAAGGTGGTTACGAGTTCCGCTGCAGCAGACTTAAACATACATGCCCAGCAGCTCTGAACAGAACAGAGCTCACAGCTCAGCACTTGAGCCCTATAAGGGACAGACTGCCTCCTCAAGCAGCTCTCCAACCTCTGTATAACCAGAGACACCTCAGAAAGGAGAGCTCCGGCTGACATCAGGCGGGTTTCCCTATGGGACAAAGATAAAAGAAGAAGAAACTGGCAGCAACCCTTACTGTTCTGCAGCTGCTAAAGGTGATCCCCAGGCAAGCAGGGTCTGGAGTGGACCTCCAGCAGTCCTACAGCAGGGGGCCTGACTGTTAGAAAGAAAACTAAGAACCAGAAAGCTATAACTTCATCAGCAACAAAAAGGACATCCACTCAGAGACACCATCTGAAAGTCACCAACCACAAAGACCACAGGTAGAAAAATCCACAAAGACGGAAAGAAACCAGCACAAAAAGGATGAAAATACCCAAAACCAGAACGTCTCTCCTCCTTCAAGGGATCACAACTCCTAACCAGCAAGGGACCAAGGCTGGATGGAGAATGAGTATGACGAATTGACAGAAACAGGCTTCAGAAGGTGGGTAATAACAAACTTCTCTGAGCTAAAAGATCACATTCTCACCCAATGCAAAGAAACTAAGAACCTTGAAAACAGGCTTGATGAAATGCTAACGAGAATAAACAGCTTAGAGAGGAATATAAGTGAATTGATGGAGCTGAAAAATACAACACAAGAACCTCACAAAGCATGCACAAGTTTCAATAGCCAAATTGACCAAGCAGAAGAAAGGATATCAGAGATTGAAGATCAACTCAATGAAATAAAACGAGAAGGCAAGATTAGAGAAAACAACAGTAAAAAGAAACGAATAAAGCCTCCAAGAAATAAGGGATTATGTGAAAAGACCTAATCTATATTTGATAGGTGTACCTGAATGTAACAGAGAGAATGAATCCAGGATAGAAAACACTCTTCAGGATATTAACCAGGAGAACTTCCCCAACCTAGCATGGCAGACCAACATTCAAGTCCAGGAAATACAGAGACCACCACAAAGATATTCCTCAAGAAGAACAACCCCAAGGAACATAATCATCAGATTCACCAGGGTTGAAATGAAGGAAAAAATGCTAAGGGCACCCAGGGAGAAAGGTCGGGATCTCTCCACAGAAACCCTAAAAGCCAGAGGAGAGTGGGGGCCAATATTCAACACCCTTAAAGAAAAAACATTCAACCTAGAATTTCATATGCAGCCAAACTAAGCTTCATAAGCGAAGGAGAAATAAAATCCTTTATGAACAAGCAATTGCTCAGAGATTTGATCACCACCAGGCCTGCTTTACAAGACCTCCTGAAAGAAGCATTAAACACACAAAGGAACAACCAGTACCAGCCACTCCAAAAATGTACCAAATGGTAAAGAGCATCAACACAATGAAGAAACTGCATCAACTAATGGGCAAAACAACCAGCTAGCATCAAAATGGCAGGGTCAAATTCACATATAACAATATTAACCTTAAATGTAAATGGGCTAAATATGGCCCCAATCAAAAGACACAGATTGGCAAACTGGATAAAAGTCAAAACCCATCGGTGTTCTGTATCCAGGAAACCCATCTGACATACAAGGATACACATAGGATCAAAATAAAGGGATGGAGGAAGATGTACCAAGCAAACGGAGAGCAAAAAAAAAAAAAAAAGCAGGAGCTGCAATCCTAGTCTCTGATAAAATAGACGTTAAACCAACAAAGATCAAAAGAGACAAAGAAGGACATTACATAATGGTAAAAGGATCAATGCAACAAGAAGAGCTAATGATCCTAAATATATACGTGCCCAATACAGGAGCACCCAGATACATAAAGCAAGTGCTAAATGGCTTACAAAGAGACTTAGACTCCTACACAATAATAGTGGGAGACTTTAACACCCCATTGTCAACATTAGACACATCAATGAGACAAAATTAACAAGGATATCCAGGACTTGAACTCAGACCTGAACCAAGCAAACATAATAGACATTTCTAGAACTTTCCACCCCAAATCCACAGAATATATATTCTTCTCAGCACCACATCATACCTACTCTAAAATCGACCACATAATTGGAAGTAAATCACTCCTCGGCAAATGCAAAAGAACAGAAATCATAACAAACAGTCTCTCAGACCACAATGCAATCAAATTAGAACTAAAGGTTAAGAAACTAACTCAGAACCACACAACTTTATGGAAACTGAACAACTTGCTCTTGAATGTTGACTGGATAAACAACGAAATGAAGGCAGAAATAAAGACGTTCTTCGAAACCAACGAGAATGAAGACACAACATACCAGAATCTCTGGGACACATTTAAAGCAGTCTCTAGAGAAAAATTTATAGGAAAAAATGCCCACATGAGAAGCAAGGAAAGATCTAAAATCGATACCCTATCATCAAAATTGACAGAGCCAGAGGAGCAAGATCAAAAAAACTCAAAAGCTTGCAGAAGACAAGAAATAAGTAAGATCAGAGCAGAACTGAAGGAGATAGAGACACAAAAAAAACCCTTCAAAAAATCAATAGATCCAGGAGCTGGTTTTTTGAAAAGATCAACAAAATAGACCACTAGCCAGATTAATAAAAAAGAAAAGAGAGAATAATCAAATAGATGCAATAAAAAACAAAGGGGATATCACCACAGATTCCACAGAAACACAAACCATCATCAGAGATTATCACAAACAGCTCTATGCACATAAACTAGTAAACCTGGAAGAAATGGATAAATTCCTGGACATTTGTATCCTCCCAAGCCTAGACTGGGAAGAAGTTGAAACCCTGAATAGACCAATAACAAGGGCAGGAGTTGAGGCAGGAATTAAGAGCCTACCACCCAAAAAAAAAGGCCAGGTCCAGATGGGTTCACAGCCGAATTCTACCAGACATATAAAAAGGAGCTGGTACCATTCTTTCTTAAACTATTCCATACAATCCAAAAAGCAGGAATCCTCCCCAAATCACTTTATGAGACCAATATCATCCTGTTACCAAAACCCGGCAGAGAACCAGCAAGAAAAGAAAACTTCAGGCCAATATCCATGATGAACATAGATGCGAAAATCTTCAATAAAATACTGGCAAGCCGATTGCAACAGCACATCAAAAAGTTTACCCACTATGATCAAGTAGGCTTCATCCCGGGGATGCAAGGCTGGTTCAACATACACAAGTCTACAAATATAATTCACCACATAAACAGAACCAAAGAAAAAAATCACATGATTATCTCAATTGATGCAGAGAAGGGCTTTGACAAAATTCAACAGCCCTTAATGCTAAAAATCCTCAATAAACTAGGTATTGATGGAATGTATCTCAAAATAATAAAAGCTATTTATGACAAACCAGCAGCAAACATCATACTGAATGGGTAAAAACTGGAAGCATTCCCTTTGAAATCTGGCACTAGACAAGGATGTCCTCTCTCACTACTCCTATTCAATATAGTACTGGAAGTTCTAGCCAGAGCAATCAGGCAAGAAAAAGAAATAAAGGGTATTCAAATAGGAAAGGAGGAAGTAAAATTGTCTCTATATGCAGATGACATGATTGTATACTGAGAAGACCCCACTGTCTTCTAAATATCCTGAAACTGATAAGCAACTTCAGCAATGTCTCAGGATACAAAATCAATGTGCAAAATCACAAGCATTCCTATACACCAATAACAGACAGAGAGCCAAATCAAGAACGAACTGCCATACACAATTGCTACAAAGAGAATAAAACACCTAGGAATACAACTAACAAGGAACATAAAGGACCTCTTCAAGGAGAACTATAAACCACTGCTCAACAAAATAAGAGAGGACACGAACAGATGGAGAAACATTCCATGCTCATGGTTAGGAAGAATCAATATCATGAAAATGGCCATACTGCCCAAAGTAATTTACAGATTCAACACTATCCCCATCAAGCTACCAATGACCTTCTTCACAGAACTGGAAAAAAAAACAGCTTAAACTTCATATGGAACCAAAAGAGACCACACAGCCAAGTCAATTCTAAGCAAAAAGAACAAAGCTGGAGGCATCACACTCCTGGACTTCAAGCTATACTACACGGCTACAATAATCAAAACAGGATGGTACTGGTACCAAAACAGAGATATAGACCAATGGAACAGAACAGAGGCCTTGGAGGCAACACCACATATCTACAACCAACTGATATTTGACAAACCTGACAAAAGCAACCAATGGGAAAAGGATTCCCTGTTTAATAAATGGTGTTGGGAAAACTGCCTAGCCATGTGCAGAAAGCAGAAACTGGACCCCTTCCTGACACCTTACACTAAAATTAACTCCAGATGGATTAAAGACTTAAGCATAAGACCTAACACCATAAAAACACTAGAAGAAAATCTAGGCAAAACCATTCAGGACATAGGCGTAGGCAAGGACTTCATGACCAAAACACCAAAAGCAATGGCAACAAAAGCCAGAAGAGACAAATGGGACCTAATCAAACTCCACAGCTTCTGCTCAGCAAATGAAACAGTCATTAGAGAGAATCAGCAACCAACAGAATGGGAAAAAATTTTTGGAATCTACCCATCTGACAAAGGGCTGATATCCAGAATTTACAAAGAACTAAAATAGATTTACAAGAAGAAAACAAACCAGCCCATTCAAAAGTGGGTGAAGGATATGAACAGACACTTTACAAAAGAAGACTTACATGAGGCCAACAAACATATGAAAAAATGCTCATCATCACTGATCATTAAAGAAATGCAAATCAAAACTACATTGAGATACCATCTCACACCAGTTAGAATGGCGATCATTAAAAAATCTGGAGACAACAGATGCTGAAGAGGATGCAGAGAAATAGGAACACTTTTACACTGTTGGTGGGAGTGTAAATTAGTTCAAACATTGTGGAAGACAGTGTGGCGATTGCTCAGGGACCTAGAAATAGAAATTCCATTTGACCCAGCAATCACATTACTGGGTATATATCCAAAGGATTATAAATCATTCTACTATAAGGACACATGGACATAAGTGTGCATTGCAGCACTGCTTACAACAGCAAAGACCTGGAACCAACCCAAATGCCCGTTGTTTATAGACTGGACAGGGAAAATGTGGCACATATATACCATGGAATACTATACAGCCATCAAAAACGATGAGTTCGTGTCCTTTGTAGAGACATGGATGAACCTGGAAACCATCATTCTCAGCAAACTGACACAAGAACAGAAAATCAAACACCGCATGTTCTCACTCATAGGTGGGTGTTGAAAAACAAGAACACATGGAGACGGGGAGGGGAGCATCACACACTGGGGTCTGTTGTGGGGAAATAGGGGAGGGACAGAGGGGTTGGGGAATTAGGGAGAGAGAGCGTGGGGAGAAATGCCAGATACAGGTGATGGGGAGGAAGGCAGCAAATCACACAGCCATGTGTGTACCCATGCAACAATCTTACATGTTCACATGTACCCTAAAACCTAAAATTTAATTTTTAAAAAATGACATTTTCACTGATATAAGCATTTGATTTGATAGCATAAAAATATAACCGATTTCACAACTATGTAAGTTATGGGTTCAAATAGTAGGAAATACTAAGAACAAAACTAAGGCCAGGCACAATGGCTCATGCCTGTAATCCCATAACCTTGCAATGCTGGGGTGGGCAGATCACTTGGGCCCAGGAGTTTGGGACCAGCCTAGGCAACATGGCAAAACCCTGTCTCTACAAAAAATACAAAAATTAGCTGGGCATTATGGCACACGCCGGTATTCCCAGCTACTGGGTGAAGGAGCTCAGATGGGAGGATCACTTGAGCCTGGCAGGAAGATGGGATCATGCCACTGCACTCCAGCTTGGGCAACAGAGTAAGACCCTGTCTAAAAAAAAAAAAAAAGAAGTGAAAAAATAACCAATTTACCTACAAGTACTACTGACAAATGTTAGATACTGGCTGGCTATAAGACGGTTAGTCTACACAGTTTTAATATACAAAGGCATTAGTGGTTCTGGCCAGTCATGGTGGTTCGTGCCTATAATCCCAGCACTTTGGGAGGCTTAGGAGGGTGGATCACAAGGTCAGGAGTTCGAGACCAACCTGGCCAACATGCTGAAAGCCTGTCTCTACTAAAGTACAAAAAAATTAGCCGGGCGTGGTGGTGTGCACCTGTAGTCCCAGCTACTTGGGAGGCTGAGACAGGGGAATCGCTTGAACTGGGGAGGCAGAGATTGCAGCGAGCTGAGATTGCACCACTGTACTCCAGCCTGGAAACAGAGCAAGACTCTGTCTCAACAACAACAACAAGAAAGGCATTAGTGGCTGAGTTCTAATATCCGAGATGCTAATCCTCAAGTTAAATAATTAAGAAAGATCATTCAACTGACTGTATTTAGCATGTTGATACAGAAGGAAAACTATAAACTACTCAAGATCAATTTCATATTACATCAATACTAGAAATGGATCTTCAAGAGCAGAATCATTAACACAGGACATCAAGATGATTTAACTACAGTGAGAGTCTCTTCTGTACAGGTAAGTAGACACACAAACCTAATACATTTCACTCTCCCAAAAAACATCTTTCTAGATCAAAAGTCAGCAATTTTTTTCTGTAAAGAGCCAGATAGTGAATGATTCAGGCTTTGCAGGCCATATCCAATCTCTGCAGCATATTCTTTGTTTTTTACAACCTTTAAAACTGTAAAGACCATTGTTAGCTCACAGGCTATATAAAACATCCACAGCCATGAACAGATTTGGCCCTGGGCTGTCAATTATTGACCCCTGTTCTAGATATCTTCCTTTTATCCAAAATAAGGACCCTTAATAGGCATGTGATACTGTCAGTGGCCTTTTATCTGCTGCAATCATTCCAAATCAATTTGTCACATCATATTGGCTACACACACACACCACACACACAGTCTCATAAAAAATATCACATCTTCAATATTTGCAGCTGCATAAGAATAACATCACTCAAGGAAACCTCATTAAATTGCTTTGAAATCATTTTCATATTTTTAATTAGCAGATAATTCTAATGATTTATGAAATAATTATTTTGCATAATACCATGGTAGTTTTTTTACTACGCTAAACAATTTTGAGTTACACTTGACATAGTGCACATTTTTAATTAATGTTATTGAGGCACTCTGCATATATTATTCACCATTTTCCGATGTAAAATTCGATGACTTAGTAAGTTGATCAAGTTGTGCGATCATCACCATAAATCACTTTGAAAACATCATCAGCCCAATATGATCCCTCATGCACACTTGGAGTTAATGCCTGTTTCCTCCTACCCCTCCTATGCAACTACTAATCTACTTTTTGTCTTTATAGTTTTGCTATTTCTGAATATTTCATATAAATGGTATCACACAACAAGTAGTTTCTGTGTCTGGCTTCTTTCACTGAGCATATTCTTGAGGTTTATCCATGTTGTAACATGTATACATAGTTTATTCCTTTTTGTTACTAAATAGTATTTCATTGGATATGCTGCACATTCTTTTTTTTTTTAATTGCATTTTAGGTTTTGGGGTACATGTGAAGAACATGCAAGATTGTCGCATAGGTACACACATGGCAGTGTGATTTGCTGCCTTCCTCCCCATCACCCATATCTGGCATTTCTCCCCATGCTATCTCTCCCTAACTCCCCATCCCACCATCCCTCCCCCATTTCCCCCCAACGGACCCCAGTGTGTAGTGCTCCCCTCCCCGTGTCCATGTGTTCTCATTGTTCAACACCCGTCTATGAGTGAGAACATGTGGTGTTTGATTTTCTGTTCCTGTGTCAGTTTGCTGAGAATGATGGTTTCCAGCTTCATCCATGTCCCTACAAAGGACACAAACTCATCGTTTTTGATGGCTGCGTAGTATTCCATGGTGTATATGTACCACATTTTCCCTGTCCGGTCTATCATCGATGGGCATTTGGGTTGGTTCCAGGTCTTTGCTATTATAAACAGTGCTGCAATGAACATTCGTGTGCTGTACATTCTTAATGTGTACAATTCACTAAGCTTTGACTTATGTATACACACATGCAACAATCACTAGTCAGAATAACATACCAATCACTTCCAAAATTCACTGTGTGCCTTTTTAATTCCTCCTTCCTGCCCCTCTTCACCACCTCTGTCCCCAAGGCAATCACTGGTCTGTTTTCTGTCACCATACATTAGTTTGCATTTGCCAGAATTTTATACAAGTAGAATCATACAGAACATACTCCCTTTCTTCTAACTTCTTTCACTCAGCACTATTATTTTGAAATCCATCAATACTGTAGAATGTATCAAGTTTATTTCTTTTTACCACTGAAGAGTATTTTTATATATTTATATCACCTGCAATGAGCATTTGGAAATTTTCCAGTTTGGAGCTATCACAAAGAAATCTGATATGAACACTTATTTACAAGTCTTTGTATGGACATATGTTTTTGCACATATGGCATACAGATATCCAATTATCTAAAAGTGGATGGCAGGATCATATAGTAGGTGGCTGTTCAACATAAAAAACTATCAAATTGTTTGCAAAGAGGCTGCATCATTTAACATACCCACAAACAGTATAAGAGTGTTCCAGTCCCACCACATCCTTACCACCGTTGGTATGGCCAGTCCTTTTGACTTTTTTCATTCCAAACAGATGTGTTATCCCATTGTGGTTTTCATTTACATTTCCTATCAATTAAAGATGCTGAGCATCTTTTCATGTGTTTTTCATCTATATATTTCCATAGTGAGGTGTGATAGAATCTTTTGCTGATTTTTAAAATTGAGTATTTTATTATTAAGTTTGGACAGTTCTTTATATATTCTTGATTTATCAGATATCATTTTCAGATTTTTTTCCTAGCCTGTGATTTGCCTTTTCATTCTCTTAACAGTGTCTTTTAAAGAGCAGAAGCTTTTAATTTTTATAGAGTGATTTATCAATTTCTTTTTTTATGGATCATGCTTTTAGTGTCATATATAAGAAATCATTCCCTAATCCAACTTTTTCTTCTCAAAGTTTTATCATTTTGGGCTTTACATTTAGGTCTTTGATTCATTTTTACTTAATTATTATACACGGTTTGAAGTATGGGTTGAAGTTCATTTTAAGGCATATAGATATCCAACTGTTCCAGTACTGTTTGTTGAAAGGACAATCCTTTCTCCACACACACAAAAATGCCATTTTAACCTTGTGAAAAATCAGTTGTCCATATATGGATGTTCTGTCTTCTTTTTTGTCTCTATTCTATTCCATTAATTGTTTTCTTTTGATGTCAATACCACATTGTCTTAATTGCTGCAGCTTTATAAATCTTGAAGTCAGGTAGACTTCCAACTTTGTTGTTTTTCAAAAAAGCTGTTTTAGAATCGAATTTTTCTACGAATTTTAGAATCAGCTAGTCAGTTCCTACAAAAATTCTGACTGGGACTTTGCGAATGCTATGAATCTATAGATTACCTTGGGGAAAATTGACATTTTTAACAATATTGAGTCTACTGATCCATAAATAAGATATACAATCACCATTTATTTAGATTTCTTTTTTTTTTTTTTTTTTTTGAGGCAGAGTCTTACTCTGTCACCAGGCCAGAGTGCGGTGGTGCAATCTCGGCTCACTACAACCTCCGCCTCCTGGGTTCAAGCGATTCTCCTGCCTCAGCCTCCCGCGTGGCTCGGACTACAGGCACGTACGACCATGTCCAGCTATTTTTTGTATTTTTAGTAGAAACGGGATTTCACCATGTTGGCCAGGATGGTCTCAATCTCTTGACCTTGTGATCCACCTACCTTGGCCTCCCAAAGTGCTGGAATTGTAGGCATGAGCCAGCACACCCAGCCTAGTTAAGATTTTTTATTTATCTTAATTACGTTTTAAAGTTTTCAGTTTTATTTATCTTAATTACGTTTTAAAGTTTTCAGCATACAGATCTTCCACATCTTTGTCAGATTTCCCCTTAAGTATTTAATATATTTGCTATTACTACAAATGGCATTTGTTGCTTTTTCAATTTCTAATCGTTCCTTGCTGTTACACAGAAACAACTTATTTTTGTACATTGAGCTTGCACCTTCAACCTTAGTTAACTCACTTCTTTGTTCTAGTAGCTAGAATATGTGACCTGTGAATAACGACAGTTTCACTTCTTCCTTTCTAATCTAGTTGACTTTTTAATCTCTGTTTCTTGCCTAATTGTGCTGCCTAGAAGCCTCAGATAAATGTTGAAAAGCAGTGGTAAGAGGGATGTCCTTGTCTTGTTTCTGATCTTAGGAGAAACTTAACATTCACCACTAAATATGATGTCAGCTTTGGTTTCTCTTAGACATTCTTTTTCAGGGATACTGACTTCTATCCCTAGTTTACTGAGACTTTTTAATCAGGAACAGATGTTGGATTCTGTCAAAGGCTTTCTCTGTATCCACTCTTATATGGCTTTTGTTTTTTACTTTCTTAATACGGTGAATTGTAATGATTGACTATTAAATGTTAAACTAACCTTGCATTTCTAGAATAAACTCTACTTGATCATGATATGTTAACTCTTTTTATATATTGCTGGATTCTATTTGCTAAAATTTAGTTTACAATTGTTACATCTATGTTCACGAATGATACTGCATTGTAGTTTCTTTGTCCGGTTTTGGTATCAAGCTAATGCTGGTTGTTTTAGGTTGGAGGGTAAATTAGTTCCCTGTTATTCCACCTTAGCCAGAAGTATTCTGCTAAATGTTATTATCACATCTATTCCTTCCTAGCTTAGAAGGTACATATTATTACCATCATTTTATATACAGGAGAAATGAGAAATGGGAAATGTGGAGAAACTGAGGCTCAGAGAACAAGGGGGTACAGCTCTTTCTAGCTCGAAAAAGGGTTTGAATTAAGACAGTAGGAATCTAAAACCCACTCTCAACCTCCTACTATCTTGTAATACTTAAACAGTATTCAAAAAGATTCTCCTTAAACACATAATTTTTTTTCATTAAGAAATTATATCTCTAAAAGATCCAAGTAGTCTAATCTGAAACCTATGTCTTAATCACTATGGTATCTGTTGAAAAAAAAATGAATGTGATGTCATAGTTTCTTACATTTCGAGTCAAGATCTACATAAACTATTAACTACTGAATATACTGAAAACATTACTTAAGAAAAGACAGATGTAATCCAGCTTTGAAGAGCCTTATAAGGATATTCCACAGTCCCAAAAGGCCAACCAAAACAATAACAATAGATGTTACCATTTTAAAATTTTATGTAATCTTCAAAACACATAGTGAAATAAGCACTATTATACATATTTTATAGAGGAAATGTGAGACACAACAACATTAAGAAACTTGCTTTAAGTCTGCCATCTCTGAAGTAGCAGAACAGGTATTCAAACTCAAGTCTCTACAACTCCAGAATAGATTCTTAAAATTTGTATTTTAAGTTTCGTTTGTTTGGTTTTCAATTACAATGTTGTCAACCCTAAGAACAAGAAGTGCTGCCAAAGGCCTTTTAGGGAACTAGGAAATTCCAACATTAGACTGGAGCAGAGCTTAGTGCCAAATATACTGGAGCTAAACTTTGATGGTAATGCTGGCAAGCTGGGGTTTCCCAATCTCTGACTAGATTAAACCTGCTTTGCTTCATTTCTACAGCAAGTTTTTTTTGGTTTTTGTTTTTTAAAAAACGAGCTGTGAAGACTGGCATGGTGGCATACATCTGTAGTCCCATCTACTCAAGAGGCTAAGGGATGATTATTTGAGCATAGGAGTTTGAAGCCAGCCTGGGCAAAATAGCAGCCAGCTTTTTCTTTACTTTCTGTTTTGTTTTGTTTGAGACAGGGTCTCACTCTGTAACCATGGTGATCCCGGGAATCACCTCACCCTCCCAAGTAGCTAAACTACAGGTGCACGCCACCATGCTCAGCTAATTTTTTGTATTTTTTATAGAGATGGGGTTTTGCCATGTTGCCCAGGCTGTGTCTCTCAGCATTTCTATATTTCTGATGACCTACAGTGGGCACAGCATAATGAGCTTGGACCACTAGCTATTGGCTATAATGCAGAATTCCACTTAAGAGTAAGATGGGAGGGTAAAGAGAAAGAATAATTGCTATTCAAATAATTCCAGTCATGAGGCAAGATGGTATAGGAATAAAGAGCCTGGACCCAAGGAAATTGCCAAGGTTCAAATGCTTATCTGCCTCACAGTAGTTGTGAGATCTTGCAAAACTTATTTAACTTCTCTGTGTTTTCATGCCTTCATCTATAAGATAGGGGTGATCATTTTACCTCTCATACAGCTAACAATTAAAAGACAGAATACATACAAATTGTTTAGACTAGCACCTGACACTTGGTAGGTCCTGTTTAAATTTTGCTATCAATTTATCAATTGTTGTTATTCCTATAGTAAATAAGAAAAAAATTACATATGTTTCATAGGCACTTTAGAGATTCCTTAGTAAAAATAACTTTAATGTTTCTAATGGCAATATATTTAAAAACACAGTCCTAGAAATGTGGCATATCTATATTAGTGTACTAAAAATGGCTTTGGAAACTGATTTCCAGCATCTTCTAAAAGCAAACAATTTTAAAAACATTAGCAGAGAAAATTGGACATAAGTCATTAAAATAAAGTAAATTACTCAATTCCACTAAAGTAGAATTGAACATCTACTATGTGTTCAGCGTTATGCAATCTTGATTAAAGGGCATACAAAATCTAGACGTGTTCCAAATAAGCTTAAAATATAATACATAAATACAAATACAGAAACAAAAATGTATACCTAAAAGATAATAAGGCAAAGTGTAAGTAAATGTGAGAGTAGCACATAACTCTGGAAGAAATTCTCAAGTACCATTAAAATATATGAGTTTAGTTTTCAGAATAAAAAAAGCATCTGTGTGTATGTTTAGTACCATTCTTAATGCTAGCGTCAAAAACAAGTTCAAATGACTGGTATTTTATATTATAAATTATTAAGGAATTACTTGAACAACAACAAAAAAAGAGGGTTATTTGATGATTTTCATTGTAACTTACTGTTGCTATTCTGGCCTGGAGAAAGTTCTCCCTTTCTTCATCTACCTTAATTTCAAGTCCATTTTTAAAAAATTCAATCATTTTGGGGATGTCACGGCCAATGGAATCTAGTTAGAAAAAGTAAAATCCACAATTATCACTCCAAATAAGTAGTAAAAATTACTGAATAAAAGAAACACATATCTCATGTGAAGATACAGCAAATAAGTTGTGGCAGACAGACTTAAGTTCCAAAGAGCTCTATTTCCTGGCATTCATTCTCTTGTGTGATCTCCTCCCACTGAGTGTGAATAAAAGTTGCAACTTGCTTCAAACCAAGAGATAGAATGATCATGTGTACACAATTACATTACATAAAGCTATAATGCCTGTCTTGGAGAAGACTCTCTTCCTTACTGGCTTTGAAGAAACAAGCTGCAATGCTATCAACTGCCATATAGAGAGGGCCACAGGACAATAAGCTGAGAGCAGTCTCAAGCTAACAGCCAGCAAGAAACCGAAACTCTGTGTCCAGTACCCTACAGGAACTGAATTCTACCAAGTGTGTAAGTCTGGACGCGAACCCATCACCCATCGAGTCTCAGATGAAATCACTTCTCTGGCCAACACCTTGAGTGGAGTTTTGTGAGACATTAAGCAGAAAACTCAACTAAGCTACACATACAGTCCTGACACACAGAAATGGTGAGATATTAAATGTGTGTTGTTTCAAGCAACTGTTTGTGGTAATGTTGCTGCACCATTATGGATAATACATAAGTATATGCAATAATGATATATGGTATATCTTAAAAACAAAGATGACATATTAATATAAAGTCTATAAAATAATCTATGGCAAAAGATAACAATGGTTGGGTGCAATGGTTCATGCCTGTAATCCCAGTGCTTTGGGAGGCCAAGGTGGACAGATCACCTGAGGTCAGGAGTTCAAGACAAGCCTGGCCAACATGGTGAAACCCCGTCTCTACTAAAAATACAAAAATGAGCTGGGCATGGGGGCGCACACCTGTAATCCCAGCTACTTGGGAGGCTGAGGCAAGAGCATCACTTGAACCCAGGAGGCAGAGATTGCAGTGAGCTGAGATCATGCCACTGTACTCCAACATTGGCAGCAGGGTGAGACTATGTGAAAAAAAAAAAAAAAAAAGACAGTACAGTCTTAAATCTTTCAGGAACCTTTTATCCACCATACATAAGTGGAAAAAAAAAATACTAGAAAGCAGAAACATTTAACAGTGGAAACAGTATCATACAGAATGATACAGTCTGGAGATAGCTCATTCCTACACAAATGGTTATAAAAAGTGGCTTGGGGCCGGGTGTGGTGGCTCATGCCTGTTAATACCAGCATTTTGGGAAGTCAAGGCGGGTGGATCACTTGAGATCAGGAGTTGAAGATCAGCCTGGACAACATGGCAAAACCCGGTCTACTAAAAATACAAAAATTAGTCAGGCATGGTGGCAGGCACCTGTAATCCCAGCTACTCAAGAGGCTGAGGCAGGAGAATTGCTTGAACCTAGGAGACAGAGGTTGCAGTGAGCCAAGACCAAGCCACTGCACTCCAGCCTGGGTGACAGGGCGAGACTCTGTCTCAAAAAGAAAAAAAATAAAGAAAGGAACAGGCATGGTGGCTCACGCCTGTAATCCCAGCACTTTGGGAGGCACAGGCAGGCAGATTACTTGAGGTTGGGTGCTCAAGACATGGCCAACACGGCGAAACCCCATCTCTACTAAAAATACAAAAACTAGCTGGGTGTGATAATGCATGCCTGTAATCCCTGCTACTTGAGTGGCTAAGGCAGAAGGATAGCTTGAATCCAGAAGGCAGAGGTTGTAGTGAGCCAAGATCACGCCACTCCACTCCAGCCTGGGAAAGAGAGCTAGACTCCATCAAAAAAAAAAAAAAAAAAAGGAAAGAAAAGAGAAAGACAAGGGGAAGGGGAAGGAGAAGGGGAAGGAAGGGAAAGGAAGGGGAAAGGGAAAGGGAAGGGGAGGGGGAAGGGGAAGGAAGGGAAAGGAAAGAAGAGGGAAGGGGAAGGAAAGCGGAAGAAACTGGCATGAGAAAATAATTAAAAATTGAAACCATTTATTGGATTCTAATGTCATCTTGTCCTCCATTAGGGTAGAGAAAGGAATGCAACTAAATATAGTAAGGAAAAAAATGGAATAGGGATAAAAATTAAAAATCTTCAAAGGATCATACACGAGACTACAAAAATAAACTATTACTCTCCTAAGACTTAGTCGACTATTACCATTTTAACACAAATTTAATAAAAAAAAATATGGTATATTTCACTATGCCATAACTTAACTTGAAAACTTAATTCCAGGCACAGAAAAATGTGAATTATTTAAAGGGTAAGAAATACAATGAAGACTGTGCCACTGAAGAGACACCACTCCCACCATGCTCAAGCAAGTCTTCCCTAGATGAGCCAATGTGAGGAACTCATTACGTGGAGAGCTCCGCATACCCTCAGCATATATTATTCCTAGGTGTAGCTGAGGAGTTGTTCAGTTGGCTCAGGAGCACTATAGCTATAAGTAAAAGCAACCACCCATGGGCAGTTTACAATCTAATTGGGAGATAATGAATGTACAAATGAATAATTACTAAAAGAAACAAAGTTTTTTCAGTATCACAGTTTGATGTAACTGAGTACTAAACAGTATGACAAAATTGTATACTAGTAAACAGTAAGATGCTAATATTGGTATACAAAAAACAAATAGCTGGTTAAACCATCTATATCTCTATTTAAATTTCTTAATTTTTTTTAAAGTTTGTCTTCATAAGAACAGTACCTTGTACATACTAAAAGCTCAAAAATTATTCAGTGACTGACCTAAATCTAAGCCCACAACACTTCCTGCCTTCCTGTCACTATGGGTGAACTGTCTATGCCCCTAACAAAGGCCATTCCTCTTCATTTATGTGATCAACCTCATTTCTACTCAACCATAAAAGGACACTGCTCCTCCCTTCTTTCCTCTATATTGTTGATTTTCCCTGCTACCCTAGATAATCTTCATTAGCTTACAAATTTGCTACAAAATCTCCCTTTTCAAAATAAAATAAACAAGTCTCCTATGTTGCCTTCCAATTACCACTCAACATTTCTCTTAAGAACATAAGATCTTAAAAAAAAAAAAAGTCATCCCTACTTCCTCTCCTTTTATTTTCTTATACCTACTTCAGTAACCTTCACATTGGCAAATTCAGTAGTCATTTCTCAATGTTCCTCTGACTTGACCTATCAGCAGCAGTTCACAGAGTAATCTGTCTTCTTCCTATAGTATCTTGACTTGTCCTCTGAAACACGATTCTCACTGGCTATTTCATCTCATTTTAAGGGCTGAGCCACCCACCCTCACTTAGTTGCCTTCCAAAGGCTGAACTACTTCAGGGATCAATCATCTGACTTCTCTTATCCTATCCATGCACACCTCCCTAACTGACCTCATGCAGACACATGGATTTAAAAACCATCTATCCACTGATACATGCTAAATTTATATCTCTAACCACAATCTCTCATGATTTCCAACCACCAACTTTGTATCTCCACCTAGATGCAGGCAAGTTATTGGTAAGTAGTCAAATTGACAAATGTCTCCTGGAAGAAAAAGGACTTCATAATTTTGATCCTGATACCAGACTGACGACGTAATGGTAATGAAGAGAGAAAGAACAGGGCTCAAGAAGAAAAGAGAAATCGTTCTGTATTAAAACATACTGAAGTATAATCCCAGCACTTTGGGAGGCTGATGTGGGTGGATCACCTGAGGTCAAGAGTTCGAGATCAGCCTGCCCAACACAGTGAAACACCATCTCTACTAAAAATACAAAAAAATTAGCTGGGCGTGGTGGCAGGCACCTATAATCCCAGCTACTCAGGAGGCTGAGGATTGCCTGAACCCAGGAGGTGGAGGTTGCAGTGAGCCAAGATCACACCATTGCACTCCAGCCTGGGTAACAAGACTGAAACTATGTCTTAAAAAGAAAAAATACTTAAGTGAAGGTCTGAAGGAATATCAAAAAATGTATATATTTGTGTAGTTAGAAAAAGGAACTAGAAAAGGTGAGAGACTGAAGATGATGTAGATTTTAGTTTTTATGATAGTTCCATCCTAAAACAAACACAAATAAAACTTCCTTCCTTTGACCTTATATACTCCTTCTTCTGTATCTAATTTGCATCTCCCCAATAACCAAGATGTTTAGTATTAATTCATCTGTTTAAAGGCCAATTACATTTTTTTTTTTTTTTTTTTTGAGATGGAGTCTCGTTCTGTCACCCAGGCTGAAGCGCAGTGGCATGATCTCGACTCACTGCAACCTCTGCCTCCTAGGTTCAAGTAATTCTCCTGCCTCAGCCTCCTAAACAGCTGAGATTACAGGAACACACCACTGCATCCAGCTAACTTTCGTATTTTTAGTAGAGACAGGGTTTCACCATGTTGGCCAGGCTGATCTCAAACTCCTGACCTCGGGTGATCCACCTGCCTCAGCCTCCCAAAGTGCTGGGATTACAGGCATGAGCCACCATGCCTGACCACATATATTCTTTTGTACAATACCTACTCAACTCTTTTGCCCCCTTTAAAAAAAAATTAGGTTGGCAGTTTTACTGAGTTATGACTTCTTTATATATTATGGATACAGGTTCTTGGTCAAAGCTATGTGTGGCAAATATTTTCCCCTAATCTGTGACTTGCCTTTTCATTTTCTTAGGGGTAACCACTCATGAGCAAAATTTTTTCATTTTGATGAAGTCCAAATTAGCAATTTTTTCTTCTATAGCTCATGCTTTTTGTGCCCTAAGAAATATTTACTTAATCCAAGGCCATGAAGATTTTCTCCTAGAAATTTTTCTTCTAGAATTTCATGACTTTATCTTTTACATTTAGGGCTATGATCCATTTTGGATTATTTTCTGTGTTATGTAAGGAAAAGAATTATTCAGTTATTTCAGCACAATTCATTGAAAAAATTATCCTTTTTCCACATAACCGTGATACCTTTGCTGAAAATCAGTTGATCATATAAGTTTAGGTTCATTTCCGAACCTTCAGTGTTTTATCCACAGTCATTTACCCTTTACACTATACCACAATGTCTTGATTACTATAGCTCTATGGTAAAGTCTTACATCTCAAACTGTGTTCTTCCTTTTAAAAATCATTTTCTCCTTAATTTTTTTTTTTTTTTTTTTTTTTTTTTTTGAAAGACAGAGTCTCACTCCATCATCCAGGCTAGAGTGAGTGCAGTGGTGTGAGTTTAGCTCATTGCAACTGCTGCCTCCCAGGTTCAAGTGATCCTCCTGCCTCAGCCTCCCAAGCAACTGGCATCACAAGCATGTGTCATCACACCCAGCTAATTTTTGCACTTTTAGTAGAGATAGGGTTTCACCATGTTGGCCAGGCTGGTCTCGAACTCCCAACCTCAAGTGATTCACCCACCTTAGCCTCCCATAGTGCTGGGATTACAGGCGTGAACCAGCACACCTGGCCAATTTTTTTTTTTTTTTTTTAATTTGAGACACGGTCTTGCTTTGTCACAGGTTGGACTGCAGTGACACAACCTCAACTCTCTGCAGCCTCAATCTCCTGGGTTCAAGCAGTTCTCCTACCTTGGCCTCCCAACTAGCTGGGACTCCAGGCACATGCCACCACACACGGTTGATTTTTTTTTTTTTTTTAAAGTAGAGATTTGGTCTTGCTATTTTGCCCAGGCTAGTGTTGAATTCCTGAGCTCATGAAATCCTCCCATTTCAGCCTCCCAAAGTGCTGGGATTACAGGTGTGAGCATGCCCAGCGTAAAATCATTTTTTCCATTCTAAGTTCTCTGCATTTCTATTTAAATATGAGAATATGCTTGCCGACTTTTTTTTTTTTTAAGCTTTCTGGGAGTTTGGTTGGGATTGCATAAATATACAGAAAAATAAGTCTGTCTTAATAATATGCTTTCCAAAACCACTATGGTATATCCCTCTATTTATTTGGGTATTTCTTAAACTTTCAGCAACGCTTAACAGTTTTCTATGAATAGGTCTTGCACAGCTTCCCTTAAATTTCCCCTTAAGTATTTTTATTTATTTATGCTCACATAAATGGAACTGTTTTATACATTTCAGTTTGATTGTAGATTGGTTACACATAGAAATACCGTTGATTTTCAAGCATGGACCTTGTATCCTATAATCTCATTAAATTCACTAATCAGAATTCACTTAGTAAAACAGCTTAGTATTAACTGGGAATAAAAACAAATTTATTTCTTCCTTTCCCGTATGTATGCCCTCTATTTCACTGACCTCCAGTACAATGTTGAATATAAGTGCTGACAGCAGAGAGCCTTGTTCCTGATCTTATGGAGAAAGCATTCCTTCTCAATGATCTCATCATTAAGAATGCTGCTTTTTCAGAGATGTGCTGTGTGAAGTTGAGTAATTTCACTTACATTTCTAGTATTCTGAGAGCTATTATTGCCAAAATACTTTCTCTGCATCTACTGAAATGATCCTAAGGTTTTCATCTTTTATTCTATTGACATTGTATATAATATTGACGTTCAGATATTAAGCCAATTTGGAATTCCTGGAATAAATGTCATTGGTTAAGGTATATTAATCTTTATTTTTATATACATATATATTGCTGGATTCAACTTAATACTTCATTAACAGTATTTTTTACATCTATGCTCATGGAGGAATAATCCTGTAGTTTTCTTGTAATGTCCTTGTCTACCTTTGTTACCAAGGTAATCCCAAGCTCATAAAATAAGTTGGTAAATGTTTCTTACTCACTATTTTCTAAAAGAGGTTGTGAAAAATTGGTATTATTTCTTCCTTAAATTGCTGGATAGAATTCACTAGTGGGAGTCAGGTGGGCCGGGACTTTTCATAAGGGAACTTATACATTACTAATTCAATTTCTTTCCTTTAGACAGATCTACTCAGATTTTCCATGTCTTCCAGAGACTTTTGATAATTTGGTCTTTCAAGGAACTTGTCATTTATATAAATTGTCAAATTTATTTGCATAAATTTATTCAATATTGCTTTATTATAATTTAATGTTCATGGGATACGTATGCATGTCACCCCTTTCATTCCTGATATTAATAATCTGAGTCTTCTCCCATGCTTTTCTTTGAGATGGAGCCTTGCTCTGTCACCCAGGATGGAGTACAGTGACTCAACCTCGGCTCATTGCAACCTCCGCCTGTCAGGTTCAAGTGATTTTCCTGCCTCAGGCTCCCAAGTAGCTGGGACTATAGGTGCATGTCACCATGCCCAGCTAATTTTTTGTATTTTTAGTAAAGATGGGGTTAGCCAGGATGATCTCAATCTCTTGACCTTGTGATCCACCCACCTTGGCCTCCCAAAGTGCTGGGATTACAGGCGTAAGCCACCACGCCCAGCCCTTCTTTCCTTACTTTTGATCAGGAATGACTTGTGTGTTTTCCCTTTAAAAAAAAAAAATTATCAGTCCAGTTAAAGTTTTATCAACTTTATGATCTTTTTAAAGAACCAGTTTTGCTTTCATTGCTATTGCTTTTTTTTCTATTTCAGTGACTTCCACTATGTTCTTCATTATTTTCTTCCTTGTACTTACTTTTGGTTTAATTTGCTTTTTTTTTTCCCTAGGTTTATAAGATAAAAATCTTAGAGCAATGATCTTAACCCATTCTTTTCTAACTCAGTCTTTTTTTTTTTTTTTTTTTTGAGAAAGGGGGTCTCACTATGTTTCCCTGGCTAGAATACAGTGGCTATGCATAGGCATAATCTTAGTACACTGCTACCCTGAACTCCTAGCTACAAGGGATTCTCCCCCATCTCGGTCTCCCAAGTAGCTGGAATGACAGGCACATGCCACTATGCTCAGCTAATTTAGCCTTTAAAACTGTAAATTTCCTTCTAAGCACTGCTTCAGCTGCATCCCACAAGTTTTGACATGTTGTGTTTTCAATATCATTCAAGACATTCTTTGATTTTTCTTTGATCAATGAGTTATTTAGTAGTAGGTTTTTTCATTTTAATTTGGAGATTTTTCATGGTTACTGATTTCTAATTTAACTCAGTTGCAATTAGAACACATACGCGTGTGACTTTAATTCTTTCACAATTACAAATTTAAGACTTAATAAAGACTTGCATTATAACTCAGCAAATGGCCTACCCTGGTGAATGTTCAACACCAAACAACATTTGCTGTTGTTGGGTGTTTTATAGATATCAGCTAGGCCAATATAACTAAGAGTGTTCTTGAAATCTTTCATATCCTTACTGATTTTCGGTCTATACATTCTATCAGTTACTGAGAAGATTACTAAAATCTCCAACTGTACTTGATGATTAGTTTATTTCTCCTTTCAATTATTGCTTCATGTATTTTGAAGCTTTAAGATGAGTATGTCTTATAAGAATATCCATCTTTTTCTGTAACAATAATCCTTGTCTTAAAGTCTACTTTGTCTAATATTAATATAGAATCCAACACTCTAATGCTTGCAGTTTTTATGGTATATCTTTATCCACCATTTTACTTTTTGTGTGTTTGAATATAATGTGTATCTCCTGTAGACAGCATATAGTTGGTTGTTTTTAAAATCGTATAATCTCTGCCTTTTGGAGTGTGTAGTCCATTTCCAATTATCATAATTATTCATATGGCTGATTTTACCTCTTTATTTTGATATGTGTTTCCTATTTGTTTCATCTTACTTGTTCTTTGGTTCCTCCTTTACAGACTTATTTTTCTTTCAACAAAAAAAATTTAGCATATCATTTTTATTCCCCTATTTATAGTTTTAAGCTGTTACTTGTTTGTGTGTGTACGCTTTACTTGCTCTAGGGAGTACAATGTGCATATTTACCACAACCTACTTCATATTAATACTGTTAATACTTCATGTTACTACACAATAAAGTTGCACCAGCTTATCTACCTCCTTGACGCTTCACCATGTAATATTATTGTCATATCCAAACCTGCTTTACTTCTTGTGTATTTATATTTAAAAGAATATTTACTAGGCTACTAAAGACCAAAATAAGGAAATCATTCTAGATTCCTCCCTCTCCCTTACCCACTACATTTAATCAATAGCTCCCTCCTGTTAATTCTAATTCTTAATATCCAACAACATCCTTCCTCATCTGTCTTCACTACCACTACCAGACTCTTTCCTTCATCCTTTACCTGGATTACTGCAGTCGCCTCCTCCCAGTCTCTGTTCCTAAAGTTTCACCATCCTCATATGGCTACCCTACCATTTATATAGTTCTCCCGGTACTCATTCTGATAAGCAAATCTTACGTCATTCTTCTGAGCAAAAGGTTTCAATGGCTCCTATTTGCAAAGAGGATAAAATCTAATCTCCATGGTATAGCACACAAAGTCCGCTGTGACCTGGCCCACTGTCTATCACTGTCTAACCCCACTGATCACCGGTATCTGATAACATTTTATATAACAAATGATAGAAAGCTGCTTATAATTTCCTGAACACTACTGGCTCTCTCATACTTTTATATATTTAAAAAGGCCATTTCCTCTGTCTGATGTATGTTAGGAAAGCAAATGCCTATTCATTCTTAACCTCTTAAATGCAATCTTCTTTATATAATCTCATTCTACAAAGCAGTCCCTCATTCCTCTGTATGCTTTGTACATTTTCTACCAACACACTTATTGCATTTTAGTGCAGCAGTTTGCTATCCTCTCTCTCCTCTCAGTGTTTATCTTCTTAAAGACAGAAAATAGCTTTTCACTTTATTTTTCAATCCTCAGTACTAAGTATAGTGCCTAGCACATAGTAGGCACTCAAATAATTATCTGCTTATTCAACAAATAAGTTATAAAGGTAATATATAAATACATGAAAAAGAGTAACTTTTCCTAAGTAATTATGGAGAATAACTAGCTACCTTAGGCATGATAGAGAGCTAATAATAATCATAGTGGCCCACACATTGTATGTTATGTACCCAGCTTGTGTTAAGCTCTTCATACATTATCACAAAAACATTATGGGATGGGTGTTATAATGAAACTCATTTTTTAGATGAATAAAGGCACAAAATGTTAAAAAGTTTGCTCAAGGTCACAGTAAGTGATAAAGTCAAGACAAAGAGGGATCTATGCTAACCACTATTCTACTCTGCTCTTCAATACAACCAAATGTTAAATCATCAATGCTATTTCTTTTTTTTTTTTTGAGACGGAGTTTCGCTCTTGTTACCCAGGCTGGAGTGCAATGGCGCGATCTTGGCTCACTGCAACCTCCGCCTCCTGGGTTCAGGCAATTCTCCTGCCTCAGCCTCCTGAGTAGCTGGGATTACAGGCACGTGCCACCATGTTCAGCTAATTTTTTGTATTTTTATTAGAGATGGGGTTTCACCATGTTGACCAGGATGGTCTCGATCTCTTGACCTCGTGATCCACCCGCCTCGGCCTCCCAAAGTGCTGGGATTACAGGCTTGAGCCACCGTGCCCGGCCCATCAATGCTATTTCTAGGGCTTTGCTATCCCTTACTGCTATGTAACTGCTTTCCTCTTTCTCCACTTTCACTTTTCTCTGTGTTTTTAGGCTCTTCTATCTTTCTTCATTTTCTTTCTTCCTTTCATTTTCTTTTCCTTTAATTCTCTATTTAATTTCCATAATGAACGCAGCCTATTCTAAACTATATGATCAAGTATTTCCTCCTAAAATATCTTCTCTTTTCTTTTTTTAATCAAGGAAAACAAAGAAATAGTGAAAAAAGAGGTGAGATAGGATTGCATATGTTACCTCCTGAAAGAAGTTTCAAGAAACAGAGAAAAATAGGAACAGACCTTTGAATATGGCAAAAGAAAACCCTGTGATAATCGAGAGCAATATTTTAGCTAAATTATGGAAGAATAAACTGTAAGGAAGATTAAGGCTTAGTAAGAAAATGAAACCAATTGCTGAAGACCATTATTTGAAACATTTAATATAAAACAACAGAAAAAAAATAAGATCACAGCTAGAAAAGAGTTGATCAAATGAAGGTGGGGGGGCGGTTGTGATTTGCTTTTTGTTCGTTTAACTAAAAACATCTGAGCATAAGTGGCCAGGCACAGTAGCTCATGCCTGTAATCCTAGCACTTTGGGAGGCCACAGCAGGCAGATAACTTAGGCTCAGGAGTTCAAGACCAGCCTGGCCAACAATGGTAAAACCCTGTCTATACTGAAAATACAAAAAAAAAAAAAAAAAATTAGCCAGGCATGGTGGCACACCCCTGTAGTCCCAGCTACTCTGGTGGCTGAGGCAGGAGAATCACTTGAACCCAGGAGGCAAAGGTTGCAGTGAGCCGAGATCGCACCTATGCACTCCAGCTTGGGTAACAGAGTGAGACTGTCTCAAAAAAAAAAAAAAAAAAAAAAAAAAAAAAAAAAAAAAAAAAAAAAAAAATCCGAACATAAGTAACTGTTAAAGTTAAACCAGTCTGTCTACTGCAGAAAACAAAACTGTTAGTTCTATGACTGTAAGAACTTTGTCTGCCTTGTTCACTGCTATCACACCCAAGGCTTGACACATAGTAGATACTCAACTACTATAAATACAATTATTCTAATTTTAAAAATCTATACATTGTATATAGTCCAAGCAGAGCACAGCGGCTCACACATGTAATCCCAGCACTTTGGGAGGATGAGGCAGACAGATCATTTGAGGTCAGGAGTTTGAGACCAGCCTAGCCAACATGGTGAAACCCCCTCTCTACTAAAAATACAATAAAAATTAGCTGGGCATGGTGGCAAACAGCTGTAATCTCAGCTACTCAGAAGGATGAAGCAGGAGAACTGTATGAACCCAGGAGGCAAGGCTGCAGTGAGCCGAGATTGCACTATTGCACTCCAGCCTGGGTGACAAAGTGAAACTCCATCTCAAAAAAAAAAGAAAAAAAATTGTATAGCCCATTTTTAAGTTAATTCTATATCTTCTACCAACTAAATGAATGCTGCATTAAACATTCATTCATTCATTCAAATATTTGTAGAGTACATACTATTTTCCGGGTACTATATTCTAGGCAATGGGAATGCAGCATTGAACAAAACAAAACCATCCTTGCTTTAATGAGAGGAACTGAACACCATTCAGAAAAAAAAAAAAAAAAAAAGATGCTAAAAGTAGTATGTCTTAAAATGAATACAAAAGCATAACAGTGATATTAGTGATAATAGGAAGTAGGAATAATATTCGAATGAGATGATATTCGAATGAGAAAGTGAGCAAGGCAAGTAAGCAAAGAGCACTGCAGACCCATGCAACAGTAAGTCCAAAGACCTGAGGAGGGACAGCACTTAGTGTATATGAGGAAGAGCAACAGGAGGCCACCAAGGTTGAAGTAAAGGAAGCAAAGGAAAGCATAACAGAACCAGCTGCAATAGACCCACAATTCATCTATAACAATTGTAACAGAACCAAATGGACTCTTTCACACATGGACAGGTTTTTGTTTTAGTTTTTTTGTTTTGAAAAGGAGTCTTAGGCCGGACGTGGTGGCTCAAGCCTGTAATCCCAGCACTTTGGGAGGCCGAGGCGGGAGGATCACGAGGTCAGGAGATCGAGACCATCCTGGTCAACATGGTGAAACCCCGTCTCTAATAAAAATACAAAAAATTAGCTGGGCATGGTGGCGTGTGCCTGTAATCCCAGCTACTCAGGAGGCTGAGGCAGGAGAATTGCCTGAACCCAGGAGGCGGAGGTTGCGGTGAGCCGAGATCACACCATTGCACTCCAGCCTGGGTAACAAGAGTGAAACTCTGTCTCAGAAAAAAAAAAAAAAAAAAATAGAAAAGGAGTCTTGCCCTGTCACCAAGACTGGCGTGCAGTGGCACAATCTCAGCGCACTGCAAGCTCTGACTCCCAGGTTCAAGTGATTCTCCTGCCTCAGCCTCCCGAGTAACTGGGACTACAGGCACGCACTACCATGCTCAGCTAATTTTTTCGTATTTTTAGTAGAGATGTGGTTTCAACATATAGGCCAGGCTGGTCTTGAACTCCCAACCTTGTGATCCACCTGCCTCTGCCTCTCAAAGTGATGGGATTACAGATGTGAGCCACCATGCTCAGCCAGATAGTTTTTAAACTAATATGAGAACTGGTAGAAATTTAGAAAAACTTCAAATTTATTACCTTGCAAAAATTATCTGTTTTGGTATTTTTCCTCATAGAATCAAAGACTGCTGATTGTTCCAATAACGCAAACAATATCCTGATGTAGAAGGTATTATTCTATGAGTTAAAAATACTTCACATTACATTTCAAGAACTTTAGTATCCATGAGTCTCATGTATGATACACCAACTTCCTTAGAGAAAGCAGTATCCTGCTCAGTAGATCTGAATATCTTTTGGACAAGTCTGCTGGGATATCCTTTGGCGAAGACTTCAAGTGGAGCACTAGTGTTCAATTTTAAGAAGTTAGAAGTTAAGAAGAATACATATTAGTATAATTCTAATTTTCTAATCATGTCCCTTTCTCTCTTACCTATCAATAATTTAGTATGGTATAAAAGAACTCAACTGTTCCCATATATATCACAATACCTATCACAAGTAAATATGCTTAAAAAAATCTGATTCCATTAAGTCAAAATCTTTTTCGGCCAGGCATGGTGGCTCACACCTGTAATCCCAACACTTTGGGAGGTCAAGCACTTTAGGAGGCTAAGGCGGGCAGATCACCTGAGGTCAGGAGTTCCAGACCAGCCTGGCCAACGTGGTGAAACCCTGTCTCTATTAAAAATACAAAAATTAGCCAGGTAATGGTGCCATGCACCTGTAATCCCAGCTACTCGGAAAGCTGAGGCAGGAGAATCACTTGAACCTAGGAGGCAGAGGTGGCAGCAAGCTGAGATTGTGCCACTGCACGCCAGCCTGGGCAACAGAGGGAGTCTCTTGTCTCAAAACAAAAAAAAAAAGACATTTTTTTAAACTAGTGTTTTGATTTCCAAATGCTAATTTATAAATTAGAATGTTTTTTAAGTTTTAATTAACAAAATGTATCTATATTAGAGATGAAAGGATTTCAGAGGGCACTTTTATTGAGGAGGAAGCCACAAGATAAGCAAAATGAAACCAAATTTCTTCCAAGAAATTTTAAAAAACAGGTTTTAATTTTTTTAAATAAAACAAAAAAGAAATATTGAAAATACATGCCAAATGTGCATTTGAAAAATAAAGAACTTGCCTACAGTTATGTAAGCAATTAAAATAAATAAAACTACAGCATTAAACATGCTGCAAAATGTACACACACCCACTCCCATTAGTAAAACTGGAAATGGGAAACTAATGAGCTCAGCTGCAGGAGCTTGTTTGTTTTTTAATTTTCTCCACTTGCTCAAAATGTAATTTCTATTTTACCCTAAAGACTTTTGTTGGATATAGGGGGAATCAAACATTCTTAAACAAGAATCTGAATGGGCTTTGAAAATGCATAATAGAAGCTTCATTTGTTCTAATGCACATTTGATGTATTCTGTCTAACATTTTTGACAAGTTAATCATTTGTCCTCATGTTTAAAGAACACAAATGTTTTGCCAGTGCTGTTAAACAGATCGTGTTGGGGCGAAAAGAAGGTGTCAGAGAAGGAAAAAAGTTCATGTGTTTTCTCAAGGTGTCTAAGCAAATAGGAGGGGAAAACATACTTAGGTAGTTGATCATGATAAGTTGTAATTCATTATGAAACGGGAAATAAAGTATAGCTCACTAATAAAAATAAACATTTTATTAGAAAACTCATTATCTGGAATAAATAAGTTATCTGAAAACTAAAAAAAAAAAGGCTAAAAGGGATATACAGAGAACGGCTAAAGTAGCAAACGTGACAAAATAAATGTCTCTTAAAAATCAGTTCACCATGCAAAGCAAGGAGCCAGATGAATACTATATTAGTATTCATTTTTAGTTTTGACTATACTTAGTAATGTTTTGCTCTAAGTTGAGCTTGAATTTAATTAAGAATAAAAAAATTATGAGAAATATTTTCATCATATTCAACTGTAATTCTGGTTTAATTTTTTAAAAATATGTTCAGTTTTAGGTCTTAAGAAAGAATATAAATTGGATTCCCTAATAACAAGCATTGCTATAAGGAAAATCCCTAATAAAAAGTGTCACATATCAGTCCAATATCTAACAAATATTTGTGACTTAATGCATGCTACCAAAAGTAATCAAACAAGGCCAGGTGTGGTGGCTCACATGTGTAATCCCAGCACTTTGGGAGGCTGAGGCAGATGGATCACGAGGTCGGGAGTTTGAGACCAGCCTGGCCAAGATGGTGAAACTCTGTCTCTACTAAAAATACAAAAATTACCTAGGCGTGGTGGCAGATGCCTGTCATCTTAGCTGCTCAGGAGGCTGAGACAGAGAACTGCTTGAACCCAGGAAGCGGAGGTTGCAGTGAGCTGAGATCACACCACTGCCCTCCAGACTGGGCAAAAGAGCAAGACTCTGTCTCAAAATAAATAAATAAATAAATAATCAAAAAAGCAAAACGAATGCAACCAAAGAACTGGAGAGTCCATTTGAATTTACAGGTCATGATCTAGAATTCAGACAAGTGTTAATGGCTAGGATACATAAAAATTTTAGCAGAACTTTTTAGCACAACTAGAGTTAAAATTTGAAGACAAATCTACTAAAACAATTTAAAAATATTTGTTCTGTTTATACTACAAAATTTTATTTGAAATAATAATATACCAGACATCCAGCACTACCTAAAACAAACTGTGTCAGCTAGTGAACTTGTTTTTCCTCCCAAATGCACTCCCTGTTTCCATTAATTATGGCACTATTTTAAGACTCTAGTCTTAAAAAAAAAACCTCAGTATCATTTGACTCTCCTTTTCTCCCCTCAACCTGTTCATTCCTAATTAATTGCTAAGTCTTAATATCTTTTGACATTTATACACTTCACTCCAGTCTCATTATGAAGACCTTAGCTTAAACATTACATGTATTAGTCTCTTGCCATTGCACCCTAACTGGTTTCCCTGACTCTAGTTTCAATTCTCTAAAATCTCTTGCCAGATTAAAGCTCTAAAGAACAGATTATGTCACTCCCATCTCAAAAACTTCTAAGGGAGTCCTGCTGAATACAGAATACAGATGCTCATGCTCATTGGCCCATCATTCAAAGTTCTTCTCAATCTGGCATCAATCTACCTTTCCAACATCATTTCCCATTATTCTCTTCTATTTCAATGTAGGGGTACCATTCCCCACAGGTAAAGAGAGCTAATTAGTATTTCTTGTACATGGCCTATAATTTCTGACGTACTTTAGTGTCTATGTTTAATTCCTTCTACTTAAAATAATATTCTCCTCAATCAATCCATCCAACTGTTACCTCCTTTATGTTTAAATGTCACCTCTTTTACAATGCCTTCCCTGATTCCGCACCTATGTGTAAACTCTGCCTCCACTGAACACCCCTAGCACTTTGTGAATTTATTATATAATACCTCACACTTTATAACATAGTTCCTTATCTAGTGACCTTAACTTTCTTATTAGATTTCTTAAGGAAAAAATATCCATAAGGGGACAATTTCTTAGGAGAAATTACCTCCAGAGCCATGTACATGGTCAACATTTATATATGTTGAACACTTTTAAATAAATGAGCACACATATTATATTTATAAATAGGGATAAAAGCCAATAAAACAGTATGATGATAATATACTGAGTAGGTAATACATTCCACTAATTGGGAGCTAGACTATGATCTAAATTTTTAAAACTGGTATGAAAAACTAACTAGGTTTTCAAATCGTATTAGATTACCAGTATTAATGCCAAAGGGGAAAAAAAAATCAAATCTATATGTTCTAATAACTCAAACTCAAATATCAGGACATACTATTTATATACATATATATATATATATATATACACACACATACATAAAACAACTTTGTTTCCTAACTGTGCAAAGTTCACAAGAAAGTTGTTGACAGCATATCGAAATAACAGGAATTCTCTTACTTTGAGAAAACTTTGGAAATCTTTTATTCAGTTTCTTCTTCAATTGACTAAGTTCAGGCATTATTTCTGGAACAGCTACATAAAAGTCTACAATAATTTCATCATCCAAAATCTGAAAAAAAAAAAAAAAAAAGTGACCTTAGATGACATGAAAAGCTTTATCATTCTGAAAGAGTACAATGCGGTCATTTCCTTTATAATTCAGAAAATAGACATTAAGCACAATTCTATTCTTCAAACACAAGGATCATACAAATACACTTGCAATTATAAAAACCATCAGAGGCAAAACATTTTCCTTTACTTTAAAAACAGCCACATCAATTAAAAAAAAATTAATGGTTTTAATTCTTCATTGGGATTGTTAGGCAAAAGTATTACAAGTTAGAATAAAGCAATGAATGTGTACTAAGTTAAATTCATATATTTATTAAAACTGAAGAAACCTACAAAAGCTGAAAATTTTGCAATACATCACATGTAAAATTAATAACCACTAAGTGCTAAACTCACTAGCAACCACTGGCTCCCTAAATTTAGAGCATCAGAGAACTGAATTTATAATTATTTTCACAAAGAACTGAAACTAAAATTTTCCTTACCACTGTTAACTAACAATAAAAGAAGAGGGAGTGATCATAGACAAGTTCATTTACAGTTTATTATCCAGATTCTGTATTCATTCTCAGAACAAAGGAATTAATATTCAATTTTTAGAAAATATTTTTATTAATTCAGGCAAACACCCAGAATAATTAATATATTACTACACTACAATATACTCCACTTAAAAACTCCACTTAATATACCCCACTTAAACATACAATATATTCCACTTAAACTCCACACCTGTAATCCCAGCACTTTAGGATCCTGGCCAAGGCAGGAGAATTAATTGAGCTCAAGAATTTGAAATTAGCTTGGGCAACAAGGTAATACCCCATCTCTACAAAAATACAAAAATTAGCCAGGTGTGGTGGCACACGCTTATAGTCCCAGGTAACTGGGAGGCTGAGGTGGGAGGACTGCTTTAAGTGAGGAAGGCAGAGGTTGCAGTGCCACTGCACTCCAACCTGGTCAACAACAACAACAAAAAAGTTACTTGATTATAAAATGAAGCAAATTTTTAGAATGATACTGCCTGAGCAATAAATATTTTATCAATGAATTCTCTTTATATGAAATCTTACCACAATATGCCATTCAAAGCCTTGATTTAGGGGTGCATGGTAAATTAAAAACTTGAATTCTAACAAAATTGACTATGGAATTTTATCCTTCTGTTACTATTCTTTGTACAAATTCTCTAGTCCTTAAATAACATACTCCCCTCTCCTTAACAACAACTTACATTAAACGGGTACTTCTCATGTGCCAAGCATTCTGCTAAATAGTTAATATAATTTAGAACATATGGTCTTCACCACAACCTTGAGTCAGGTACCAATATTGACTACACATTCCAGATAAAAAAAACTGAGGGCTCAGGGAAGATAAATCAGTCTGTACCTAAGAAGGCAGAGCTAAAATTGAAATGCAGGCAGTGTGGGTCCAGAACCAGGGCTCTCATCACTGGAAATAGGAAAGCAGAGGCAATTTCAAAATGTCAGAGAACTGTATGTGAGATTTCTATTCCAAGACTTTCCAATCCTAATCCTATGATATGTTCCTTTAAATTAAAATTGTATTTGGAAGTTATGCTATAAATAATCTTCAGACTGTATCTTGGAATAATAAACTGTGGCTGCAAATCACGCTCTTAGAGACAAATAAAAATCTGAAGTTCCTTTAAAATCTCTCAGAACCAGGCATATCTGTGATGTTTCAAAATAAAGTAAAATAAACAATAAATGAATGTGTTATCTAAGAAATGACTAAGTAAATTTATCCTACTTAGCATTTTATAAGAGCTAAGTAAAATGATAAACTGATTTAAAAATCCAGGAATGTATAAAAAATTGCAGCCATAATACTATTTACAAAACTGTACTGAATTTACTTCATAACCTGAATACCTTCTAAAAATAACATGGACTAGCTTTAAAAGACACCATGGGGAACCTTGCCAACTTATCCTGGTTATAATGCCTTACACAGGTGGCATGTTCCCTCTAATAACAGATCCTCTATTGGGGCCCTAAAAAGAAATTCTGTACCTGTTAATATTTTCTATACTATAGAATTTTAAAATGTCTTTGCCTTCCTTATTTGGGTTACTTTAAAAAATATGTTTCATTTACTGAACTTACAGTTTCACAACACTTCCTGCTCTGTTACCATTTCTTTTTTGAAAGTAACTTCTTGCTTAACATTTAAGAACCAGAGGTCAGTCATGGTGGCTTAGCCAGGGGCAGTGGTTAACACCTGTAATCCCAACACTTTGGGAGCCCAGGTGGGCAGATCACTTGAGGCTAGGAGTTCAAGATCAGCCTGGCAAACATGGCAAAACCCGATCTCTACTAAAAATACAAAAATTAGCTGGGCATGGTGGCAGGCACCTGTAATCCCAGCTACTAGGGAGGCTGAGGCACAAGAATCACTTGAACCCAGGAGGTGGAGGTTGCAGTGAGCTGAGATAGTGCCACTGCACTCCAGCCTGGATAATAGAACGAGACTCTGTCTCAAAAAAAAAAAATTAAAAACAAAAACAAAAACAAAAAAAAACAGAGGAATGGCTATGCCAGTCCTACAAGATAACTTTTGTGCTTGCAAGAAGAAAAAAGAAAGCTATACACAAACTCAAGATTAGTTCTCTAATTCCAGAAACCCAGTTGTATTCAAATTTCCAACCATTTGTGATTATTTTTTAATAATTAAAAGTTTTAATAACTTTTTAATTAAAATTAATAATACATCAGAAGAAACTGGGTGGCACTCTCTTTGGCCTAGAAACTGTATGAAAGCATACTCTTCCTACTTCCCACTAGTTCTGTTCCCAAAAATCATTCTGAAGACTCTCTTTAAGAATCCAGAATCCTCACCAAGTTTAGAGTACTTTTAGGAGAGGGGGAAAAAAAAAACTATAAGCACTGCTGTATATCTCAAAGGATGAGCCCAGTTAAAAGTTCCTCAAATGAAAATTAGAACATGGGACAAAGGATAAATTTTTAAGTCACTTTTTCCTGTATCCTTCCTCCTCCCCACCAAAAATTCCATAACATAAATTATTTTATTTAGAAGAGGAACTTTTAGAGAGAACACTAAGAAAATCTTTTGTATTTTCAGAAATAACTCCACGCCTCTTTCTACCTCTTAAAAAGGAGAAAAAGCCAGGCGCAGTGGCTCACACCTGTAATCCCAGCACTTTGGGAGGCTGAGGTGGGCGAATCATGAGGTCAGGAGTTCAAGACCATCCTGCCCAACATGGTGAAACCCTGTCTCTACTAAAAATACAGCATGGTGGCACATGCCTGTAATCCCAGCTACTCAGGAGGTTGGGGCAGAAGAATCGCTTGAACCCGGGAGGCGGAGGTTGCAGTGAGCCAAGATCGAGTCGCTGCACTCCAGCCTATGTGACAGTGAGACTCCGTCTCAAAAAAAGAAAAGGTTTTAATTTTCAAAGAGGCTCCCCAGCTCTGTTATTTTCTTATTTATTTATTTTACTTCTTCATATTTTGGAGACAGAGTCTCACTCTGTTGCCTAGGCTGGAGTGCAGGGGCGATCTAGGCTCACTGCAAACTCTGCCTCCCGGGTTCAAAGGATTCTCATGTCAGCCTCCCAAGCAGGTGGGATTACAGGCACGTGCCAGCAGGCCTGGCTAATTTCTGTATTTTTAGTAGAGGTGGGCTTTCGCCATGTTGGCCAGGCTGGTCTCAAACTCCTAGCCTCAAGTGATCTGCCCACCTCAGCCTCCCAAAGTACTGGGATTACAGGCATGAGCCAGCACATCCAGCCAAGCTTTGTTACTTTCTAAAGGCAGGCTACCTAATCATTTGTTGCTACCATACTGAGCCTATGCCACTCTGAAAGGATTGGGAGCTAAAAGTTAAGAGGAACCAAAAGCACCTATATTATAGAGGGCAGATATCATACTTTATAATCTAAGTGAATTACACTTTCACTCCAAAACACAAACCAAATATTTGATCTTCAAACATGAATAGAGGGGTTCATGGGAAGCCATGAAATCCATGTGACCTTTTGGATTTCATTTTAAATCCTACATTCAAAACCAGAGTCACATTGCCCTTTCCTATCCATAAAACTCTCATAGACAAAAAAGCAGCAAGCAAAAAGTAGTAATAATAATAATATCACAATATAAGTCAAGTATAATCAATATCAGACTGTCTGAGGTTGGGTGTGGTGGCTCATACCTGTAATCTCAGTACTTTGGGAGGCCAAGGCAGGAGGACTGCTTGATGTCAAGAGTTCAAGACTAGCCTGGGCAACAAGTGAGAACCCCATCTCTACAAAAAGTTAGCCGAGTGCAGTGGCATGCACCTTTAGTCCCAGCTACTCAGGAGGCTGAGGCAGGAGGACTGTTTGAGCTCAGGAGCTCAAGGCTGCAGTGAGCCATAACGGCACCACCATATTCTAGTCTGGGCAACAGACAAAGACCTTGTCTTGAAAACACACACACCAAGGCCTGGGGGGTCGGGGAATAGGAGAGGAATACCTCAGGGGTGGGGTGGGGGGGTGGTGGGCAGGGATTGGGGAGGGATAGCACTGGGAGAAATATCTAATGTAGATGACGGGGTGATGGATGCAGCAAACCACCACCATGACACGTGTATACCTATGTAACAAACCTGCATGATCTGTACATGTATATACTTAAAGTATAATAAAAAGAAAGAAAAAAGAAAACACGCACTGGCTGAGTGCGGTGGCTCATGCCTGTATAATCCCAGCACAATGGGAGACCAAGGTGGGCGGATCACGAAGTCAAGAGTTCAAGATCAGCCTGGCCAATATGGTGAAACCCTATCTCCACTAAAAAGACAAAAATTAGCCAGGCATGTTGGCGCATGCCTATAGTCTCAGCTACTCGGGAAGCTGAGGCAGGAGAATCACCTGAACCCAGGAGGCAGAGGTTGCAGTGAGCCAAGATCAAGCCACTGCACTCCAGCCTAGGCGACAGAGCAAGACTCCGTCTCAAAAAACACACAAACACACATACACACACACACACAAAACTCACACACACACAAAAAAACAGACTGCCTGGATAGTTCTCTCCTAGCTTGATTGTGAAACTGAAAAAAAGTTGGAAAATTTTTCCCTGTTCTTATAAAGCCCCACTATTGTAAGATACAAGCCTAGTGTTCCACATATAATAAATCACTGAATGGCAAAGATAACAGAATCATCTCTATATCTAATGAACATAAAAACAACACTGTACCTTCTGTATCAGATTAGTACCTCCTGCAAATGCAGCTCCATTTTCTTCTGCTATTTCAACCTCTGATGCATTCTACCAAAACACAATAGTTTGAACATCAATCTTTAATTTTAAATATATTCAGTCTGCTTTGAAGTATGTTGTCAGAAATAATATCACAGTTCAAAGCACAAATTGTAGCTTTTATTTTTAACTGAAAATGCACTGGGCACAATGGCTAACACTGGTAACCCCAGAAGTCTGGGTGGTTCCCCTGAGGTCAGGAGTTCAAGACTAGCCTGGCCAAGATGGCAAAACTCTTTCTCTACTAAAAATACAAAAATTGGCTAGATGCGGTGGCACACATCTGCAGTCCTAGCTACTCAGGAGGCTGAGGCAGAAGAATCACTTGGACCCAGGAGGTGGAGGATGAGATCATGCCACTGCACTCCAACCTGGGTGGCAGAGTGAGACTCCATCTCAAAAAAAAAGAGAAAATGCAGCTGGGTGTAGTGGCTCACACCTGTAATCCCAGCACTTTGGGAGGTCAAGGCAGGTGGATCCCCTGAGGTCAGGAGTTTGAGACCAGCCTGACCAACATGGAGAAACCCCGTCTCTACTAAAGATATAAAATTAGCCGGGCATGGTGGTGCATGCCTGTAATCCCAGCTACTCAGGAGACTGAGGCAAGAGAATTGCTTGAACCCAAGAGGTGGAGGTTTCAGCGAGCTGAGATGGCACCATTGCACTTTAGCCTGGGCAACCAGAGCAAAACTCGATCTCAAAAAGAAAAAAAAAAAGAAAGAAAAGAAAATGTAATCCCAACACTTTAGGAGGCTGAGTCAAGAGGATCGCTTGAAGCCAGGCGTTCCAGACCAGCCTGGGCAAGTAAGACACTCATCTCTACAAAAAAAAAAAAAAAAAAAATCTTAAAAATTAGCCTGCCATAGTGGCCAGCACCTACAGTTCCAGTTACTCAGGAGGCTGAGGCAAGAGAATTGCTTGAGCCCAGGAGTCTGAGGCTATAGTGACTGTGCATCACTTTCAGCCTAGACAACGGAGCAAGACTCTGTCTCAAAACAGAACTGAATGCATCAATTTTCAATTAAATCCATCAGGGATATTACAATCAGAACAATTATAGTTTGTGGATGATTAAAAAAGAAATTTGTAAACACATTATAAACAAACATTTATAAATATACGACACTTTTATAAAAGCTAGATACTTCTAAAAATTGTGGTTTCTGACTGGGCGCAGTGGCTCATGCCTGTAATCTCAGCACTTTAGGAGGCCAAAGCAGGTGGATAACAAGGTCACAAGTTCAAGACCAACCTGACCAACATAGTGAAACCCCGTCTCTACTAAAAATACAAAAATTAGTTAGTTGGGCATGGTGGTGTGCATCTGTAGTCCCAGCTACTCAGAAGGCTCAGGCAGGGGAATCGCTTGAACAAGGGAGGCAGAGGTTGCAAGTGAGTTGAGATCACACCCACTGCACTCCAGTCAGAGTGACAGAATGAGACTCTGTTTCAAAAGAAAATGTTGATTTCTAAGGCACCACAACACTAAATGGTTCCCCATTGCTTTAAAAAAATCCTACCGCTGTTTGGGAAGGGAAGTTTGAACAGGAAGCAGGAGTTAATAGGATAAAATTCCACTCGTTTCTTCAGTTTCTTATGAGAAACATAATGTAGCATTCTAGTAATGATGAAATTAATGTTCGAATTTAGCTCTTTCTCAAGCTAATAATATAACCTCAAATAAATCATCCAACTGTTTTGAGCTCCAAATGGGGAAAATAAGACTAGGTGAATGCTAGAATTTTCTCTAACTCCATTTATTCAGTATGCTAATCATTGATTAATAATTAACAATTAATTAGTGATCTCTAGAAAAAATTAAATAATATAAATAGTTGACGGAAGTTACTCACCCCTGTAAATACAGCGACTTTCTTGATTTCGGAAGCAAATGGGTATGGCAAACTAACAACACTAGTAAATGGCTCCACGGCTTTCTAAATACGCAACAGGGAAAAATAATTATGAAAAGTTTATCTTTTCTATCTCTCACACAACTCTATATAACACAAGAATGGACATGTTTTCAGTGTTCTGATTCTACTGCATATTCTCCCATTAACTATTCAGAACTATTCATTGATTACTAATCATGAATTACTTACTATTCATCAATTACAATTTAAAGCACAAGATATTATATTTCTTTTTCAAGAAACTTTTTCAAGATTATACTTTTTTGATAATAAAAACCAAAATCTCTTTTTCCAGGTTCATAATCTCATGCCACTTGGCTTCTATCTCTACATCGTTCATCAGTCTCTCAAATATTATGAAATGTGTTTGCGTATCGACATCTTCCCCAGCACTACTACAATGCTTTCTATCTGATGAATAATAAATGTTTGCTACCTTCAATTGACTGTTTTAAAACCATGTAATCTTCTGACACCATCAGGGAGAGATGAAAACAGCTGTATATACTGAACAAGACAGTATCTAGCTGATCTGCGCAGCAGGTCACCCCTAATTGCCATCACTGGCTCTAAACTATCAGGAACTGTAAACCCTAAACCCAAGACAATATGCCAAGACTAAATGGCTCTTCTGAGTGACTCCATTTTCAAAACAACCTAGACCGTCACGACTTTCAAATTTATTTAGGAAGTCAATTGGAAAATCCTAACTAAGCAATGGCATGCATTTGAGGCATGCCAATACAAGTGGAGATTTTATAGGACCTTCAAACTAATCTGTTCAGTCATTTTGACCAGGAAATACTAAGACCTGAGGCCTAGATCTCTTAGGGAGACTACACAGAAACAAGGCTCTCCAAAGTTTTGTTACAGCCTTAAGGTTTAAAGAAAAGGTGGTCATTCCCCTAATAAAACTGATTGAAAGATCAATAAAACCCTATTTTGAGTAGAATCATCCTTTGGAAGTTTCTTTTCAGACAAAAAGGGACAAATTATTAAGAATATTTTATATCAATCATACAGCTTAGCTTTATGGACTGGCATTCCTTTGCCATTAACATGTCACGACTGGTTTCAGCAAATTTCTCAGTGGTAAGCAGTCACAATAATAGCATCCCCTGTGAAATACTGGCTCGTTGTACAAGCACCGTATGAAGAAAAAAAAACCGCCTTAAGAAGACAAAAGTATCTTTTCAATGTCACTAGTTTTCAAGCAGTTTCCATATATGAAATGAAGCTTGTGGTGCTACAAAACATCACTATCATCTACATTAATGATTGACAGAGAAAGTGATCATCTTCAACAGCACAAAATTTCCAAAATAAAAGAACAGTAACACTCTGATACAAAATACAAAACTGTAACACAGCTGTTATAAACTGTTTCTAATAAATGAGAACTAAGAAATGAGACAGACCTTGGGTCAAAACTTTTTTTTTTTCCACATTAAAAAAGAAAACATTTATTCAGAGTCACGATCAGACTATTACATTTAGCAATCAACAGCATGGGTGCAAAAAAGAAGAAAAAATCTACATTAAAACCCTTTGTTGGAATGCTTTCCACTTTCCACAGAACAGAAACTAAAATAACCTGTTACACAATTAGTCATAAATACAGTCCTCCAGTTTTTTGCCCATACACATGAGTATTTGTCTAAATCATGTCTTCTTAGTAGCACCTAGGCCCTGCCACCACTGTGCTTGGCTGAGTTCACAAATCTGTTGTAACCTGTAGCTTCCCTGTCACTTCTCTGGCTCTCCTATCCTGCTAAGCTTTGTTTCCTTATTAAAATCTGCTGCTGCTGCCAAAGCTACTGCTGCTACTGGAACCGCCACAGCCACCTTGGTTTCATGGTTTGGCAAAATATTGCCCACCACCACCCTAGAGGCCAGGGCTTTTGCCTCCAAAGTTTCCTCCCTTTATTGGGTCCAAAATTTGAAGGCTGATTGTTGTAATTGCCAAAATCATTATAGCTTCCGCCACCTCCAAAATTGCTTCTATCATTATCAAATCCATTACAGCCATCCCCACTGCCACCATATCCACCACCACCACGGCTGCCACCAAAGTCACCATGACCACTGAAGTTTCCTCCACGACCAAAGTTATCATTCCCACCGAAACCACCTCCATGACCAACACCAAAGTTTCCAGAACCACTTCAACCTCTTTGGCTGGATGAAGCGCTAGCCATCTCTTGCTTTGACAGGGCTTTCCTAACATCACAGTCATGGCCATTCACCATATGGGATTTCTGAATGACAATCTTCTCCACGGAGTCATGGTTGTCAAAGGATACAAAGGCGAAGCCCCTTTTCTTGTCACTGCCTCGGTCAGTCATGATTTCAATCACTTTAATTTTTCCATACTGTTCAAAATAATCTCTTAGGTGATGTTCTGCAGTGTCTTCTTTAATGTCACCAACAAATATTTTTTTCACAGTTAAGTGGGCACCTGGTCTTTGAGAATCTTCTCTTGAGACAGCTCTCTTTGGTTTCACAAGTCTTCCATCCACTTTGTGTGGCCTTGCATTCAAGGCTGCATCCACCTCCTCCATGGTTGCATACGTGATGAACCCAATCTCTCATTACCACACTGTCTGTGAGTGTTCCCCATCGCTCAAAATGGCTCCCCAGGCTCTCATCAGTTGTTTCAAAGCTCAACCCTCCAATGAAGAGTATCCTCAGCTGTTCTGGCTCTTTAGGAGACTCTGATTTAGACATAATCGCAGGGAGAAGAGACTTCAACAATGCTTCTTCGGTGGCATCCACAGGCAGACAGGCCTTACTTCAAATCTTACCTCTGCCCCCTATTCTATGACCTTTAGCAAGTTATTTCACTTTCGATACCTCAGTTTCCTCTTCTGAGATTATTATAGAATTAAACAAGGAAACACATGCAAAGCATTTAGCATTGTAGCTGGTAAACAGTTTTCAGTAAATGTTGACTATTATTATTAAGCACTCACTAAGTCCTTTAGAGGCATTATCTCATTTAATCCTCCACAACCACAGGAACATTTTATTCCCTTTCAGAAAGCGATGAAAAAAGTGAGATTTGAAGAGGTTAAATATTAAACCCAAAGTCATGGAGCAAAGAAGTCCAATCTCAAAAAGCAGTGAAGCAGGTTTCCAGTCTGTAGGTGGACTCTAGAGCCTGTGCTCTTAAGCACTGTGTTGTATTGCCTCCTCCTAGGTGCTCTATTGTTGTTGTTGAAGTTGTTAAATTACATTCAAAAACGAATACATTCTAGCTTGTCCAAAAAAAGGACATCCTTAGAATAAAAATTAAAGTCATTTCTAAAAACAGAACTCTTAAGCGAGAAGCTTATAAAATTTAGGGCTAAAATAGACCTTAATACTAAGCTAGTGTCTTTTCCTGCTACTAATTTAGAGTTTTATAATCAATAGTATTCTGTTAAATTCCAATATATAAACAAATAAAGCAGAGAAGCTGTGGTTGAAGCAAGAGTGAAGAACTTGGAATCCCACCTATGAAAACTTAGTCTCCACGAATGTTCATTGCAGCACTGTTTACAATAGCAAAGACCTGGAACCAATCCAAATGTCCATCAATGATAGACTGGACAGGGAAAATGTGGCACATATACACAATGGAATACTATGCAGCCATCAAAAACGATGAGTTCGTGTCCTTTAAGGGACACGGATGAACCTGGAAACCATCATTCTCAGCAAACTGACACAAGAACAGAAAATCAAACACCAAATGTTCTCACTCATAGGCGGGTGTGGAACAATGAGAACACATGGACACAGGGAGGGGAGCATCACACACTGGGGTCTGTTGGGGGGAAATAGGGGAGGGACAGCGGGAGGTGGGGAGTTGGGGAGAGATACCATGGGGAGAAAGGCCAGATATTGATAGGGAGGAAGGCAACAAATCACACTGCCATGTGTGTACCTATGCAACAATCTTGCATGTTCTTCACATGTACCCCAAAACCTAAAATGCAATTAAAAAAAAAAAAAAGAAAGAAAACTTAGTCTCAACCTAGGACCCCAAGGAACACATCTGAAGGACACTGAGCTAATCGAGAGCCTTCATTTACAGAGAAGAAACACACCACCTAAGCAGTTTAAGTCACTTTTCAAAGTTACAGTGATATCTCAACTAATTTTTAACACTACTTTTGTTGAAATTTATACTAGTGACTCTTCTATGTTAACTCTCTAGAGTGTTTTCAACGAATTTTATATTTGGAAAATTTTTAAATGAACAAACAAATTTTTCATGCTAAAGTACAGAAAAAGCATGCACTTTTCTACAAATTATAAGAGGCAATAATTTTTAAAATTAAGAGACCAAGCACAGTGGCTCATGCATGTAATCCCAGTACTTTGGGAGGCCAAGTAGGGCAGATAGTTTCAGTCCAAGAGTTCCAAACCAGACTGGGCAAAATGGGGAAACTCCTGTCTCTACTAAAAGTATAAAAATTAGCTAGGCATGGTACACCTGTAGTCCCAGCTACTCAGGAGGCTGAGGTGGGAGGATCACCTGAGCCTGGAAGATGGAGTTTGCAGTGAGCTGAGATCATAACACTGTACTCCAGCCTGGGCAACAGAGCAAGACCCTGTTTCAAAAATAGTTAACAACAATAAAATAAAATAAATAAATACCAATTCCTACAGTCACTGTTCAGAAATAAACCTATTTTAATGGAATCAACATACCTTCTTTCCCCGTGTCATATCCAGTGTCAAGTCAAGAAAAACACTTTGCTTTGGATGAGTAAAGTCAAGAACTTGAAATTTCTTAAGTAAGTGAACAGCTTTCTCCACCTCATATATCTGCCTTGGGTATAAGCGTTTTAAATAGACATCATCCTCAGGTTCACCTTCCATATAGGGATATGCCTTTATTTTTTCTATTTCAGCTTTTCTCTCATCTGGTGTTTTTTCTTTAGCAACTTTTTTTGTTTTCTTTGCAGGCCTTAAAAGAAAATATAGTTCAGTTATATCAATATATATTCTAAAAGACTTTTTTTTTAAACACAGCCAATGCACATAAGAGAAAAAAACAAAGAATAAATTTTATTTTAATTCAAAAGTATAAACTGCTTTACAGCTTTTCTAATTCAACAAACATGAAGTGAACTTTTCTAATGTATGAAGTTATAAATAAGTTGAATTATGGTGCTGATGCTGCTCTCCATTATCTTACAGAGGAGCAGAGGAGAGAGACATACTAACAGATCATTTCAATATACTGTGGTATTACGAGAGCATCATCAGAACCTGACAGAAAAGACACTTAACCCAGCCTAGAAGGCTAGGGAAAACTTACGGGGGAAATGACCCCAAAGTAAATTCTTAATGGATAAGGAAGAGTTAGCACCCCAAAGAAGTGAAAACACACGACACAAAAACTAGTACACAAATGTTATTAGCAACATTATTCGTAATAGCCAAAAAGTAGAAACAACCTAAATGTCTATCAACTGATGAATGGATACATAAAATGTGGTATGTTCACACAATGAAATATTAATCAGTAATTAATGAAAGAATGAAATACTGATACATGCTGTAACATGCATGAGCCCTAAAAACATTAAGCTAAGTGAAAGAAGCCAGTCACAAAAGACCACATATGATTCCATTTATACGAAATATTAAGAATGGGCAAATCTATAGAGACTGAAAAGTCTATCTGCTGTTCAGTGCTAGAAGATAAGGTTGGGGGTACAGGGAGTGAATGCTCATGGGCATGGGGTTTTTTGAGAAGGCAATGAAAATGTTCTAAAACTGATTACAGTGATGGCTGAACAATTTTGAGTATGCTAAAAACCAATGAACTGTACACTTTAAGCAAGTGAATTGTATGATATGTAATTATACCTTAATAAAGCTTTTATTTAAAAAATAATAGAGTTTAGCCAGGTAAAGAAAAAACACAATAAAAAGCACTGAGGCATAAAATAAAATGGTATACACAGAGAGCTATTATAGGTTCTACATGACGAAAGCAGGGCTGGCAAACTTTTTCTATAAAGGACCAGAGAGTAAATGTTTTAGCTTTGTGAGCCATCTGTTGCAATGACTCAACTCTGCCACTGTAGTGCAAATTCAGTCAGTAAACAAGATTGGCTCACTCGCTAAAGTTTGCTGACTTCTGAACTAAAATGGCAAAAGAGAAGGCAGGCAAGAGTGGAAGATGAGGTTAGAAAAGACAGATCACAGGGGACATCCTCTAAAGGCAATAAGAAGTCAGTATATAGGAGTGGCATCTGTATTTTAGGCAGTGTATTCTGGCTGCAATATAAGAGACAGACCTGAAGAAAGTAGGATTGGAAACAATTAAGTCTACTCCCTCCCTTTCTTCTCAGAGATATGAGAACCTGAACCAGAGAGGCAATGGTAGTAAGACTGGAAAAGATGACAGATTAGAGAATGTCAAACTAAATACTGGGCCAGGCACGAGGGCTCATGCCTATAATTCCAGCACTTTGGGAGACCAAGGCAGGAGGACTGTGTCAGGCCAGGAATTCAAAACCAGCCTCGGCAAAATAGCAAGACCCTTCCTCTACCAAACCAAAAAAATTAGCCAGGCATGATGGTATACGCTTGTAGTCCCAGCTACTCAGGAGGCTAATTTGGGAAGATCATCTGAGCTCAGGAGTCTGAGACTGCAGTGAGCTATGATTATGCCAGGGCACTCCAGATAGGTGACAGAGTGAGACCCTGTCTCAAAAAAAAAAAAAAAGTAAATACTGAAGATACGAAAAAGAGAAAACAAAGACTCCAAAATACTTCCTAGGTATCTGGCTTGGGTGACTAAGCATAGAATAGAATCATTAACTAAGATCAGAAATAAAGAATGCAAAACGGGTTTCTGGTGAGGGAGGTAGTCACAGATATTAGTTCAGTTTGTGGTATACAAAGTCTGAGTATGGGGTCAATAGTACCATTGGTCCCAATTCTTTACCTCCTTTCCATTCAAGTCCTTTGCTAAGTGACTCTGCTGTTCCTCCCACTAAAGAGGAGGAGTATATTTCCCAGCCCCTTTATTTTGCCATGTGACGACTTTTGGCTGACAGAATAAAGCAAAGATGACAGTTTCCTTGCTCTATGCTTAGGCCAAAAGAAGTTTCAAATGTTTCTACTTTCATGTTTGCATTTCTGCCATTTTCATTAGAAGAACATGCCTAGGCTAGCTCAAAGGTAGGAGAACAAGAGACATGTAGAACAGAGCTGCCTCCCCAGAGCCTCAGGATACATTAGACAATTCTCAGCTGACTTGCAAACTCACAGATACACTACAAGTCCAGCCAAGGTCATCAGAGACATCCATCAAACCCAGCCTATGTCAGCTGACACTCAGATATGTGGGCAATGATAAATAACTGCAGAGCAGTTTGTTACATAGCAAAAGTTAACAAGGTACTTACAAAAATATCTAAGAAAATATATTCAACAGGTAATGGCAGACAAGAGTTTGAAGAAAAAAGACAGAACTAGAGGTGATATAATTTTCCCAGCATGAATTCAAATCATGGCTATATTCTTTTGACCATAAAAGTTTTAAATTCATTAATAGTATTCTGGAAAGAGGTTTGGGATCTGTGGTAGGCAGAATAATGACCCCTCAAAGAGATCCATATCCTAATTCCCAAATCTTGTGAATATATTACCTTACAAGGCAAAAAAAAAAAAAAAAAAAAAGCCGTTGCAAACAAGATAAGGTTAAAGACGTTAAGATGGAGAGTTATCCTAGATTATCTATGTGGGCCCAATCTAATCCCATGCTTCTGCATGGCAAAGGAAACAGTCATTAAAGTGAATCGGCAACCAACAGAATGGGGAAAAATTTTTGCAGTCTACCCATCTGACAAAGGGCTGATATCCAGAATCCACAAAGAACTAAAACAGATTTACGAGAAAAAAAACAAACCCATTCAAAAGTGGGCAAAGGATATGAACAGACACTTTTCAAAAGAAGACATTACTGAGGCCAACAAACACATGAAAAAATGTTCATCATCACTAGTCATTAGAGAAATGCAAATCAAAACTACACCGAGATACCATCTCACACCAGTTCGAATGGCGGTCATTAAAAAATCTGGAGACGGGGGAGAGATCCAAGATGGCTGATCACTAGCAGCTCGGGATTGTAGCTCCCACTGAAAACGCAAAGAACGAGAGGACGCCACACCTTCACATGAATTCTTGCTGCTCACGCACCAGGAGATTCCCAGCGGAGGAGCCCCACGGGTCGCCAGTGCGACTCTTGTGACCGGCGAGGCGGTTTTGCCGGTGCCTCGGAGCGTCGGTTCTTGGTGCAGAGTCAGAAAAGCACCATCAATCTTAACGCCGCTGATTTGGTCGGCGCAGTGGGTTGCTCAGATTTCGGCGCTGAGAATCAATAAGTTGGACGTCCACTCAGAAACCCAATTACAAAGACGGTAATTATAAAGACCACAGATGGATAAATCTACAACGAAGGGAAGAAAACAGTCAAAAAAGGCTGAGAATACCCAAGATCAAAACGCCTCTTCCTCAGCAGGGGATCCCAGTTCCTCATCAGCAACGAAACAAGGCTTGATGGAGAACGAGTGTGTTCCAATTACAGAAGCAGACTTCAAAACGTGGATAATAAGAAACTTCTGTGAATTAAAAGAACTTGTTCTAACACAATCTAAAGAAACGAAGAACTTTGAAAAAAGGTTTGACGAAATGTCAACAAGAATACAAAATTTAGAGAGGAAAATAAGTGAATTGATGGAACTGAAAAACACAATACGAGAACTACGTGAAGTATGCACAAGTTTTAACAGCCGAATTGATCAAGCAGAAGAAAGGATATCAGAGGTCGAAGACCAACTCAATGAAATAAAACAAGAAGACAAGATTAGAGAAAAAAGGATAAAAAGGAATGAGCAAAGTCTCCAAGAAATATGGGACTATGTGAAAAGACCTAATCTACGCTTGAGAGGTGTACCTGAATGTGACGAAGAGAATGAATCCAAGCTGGAAAATATGCTTCAGGATATTATTCAGGAAAATTTTCCCAACTTAGTAAGGCAGGATAATATTCAACTCCAGGTAATACAGAGAACACCACAAAGATATTCCTCAAGAAGAGCAACTCCAAGGCACATAATCGTCAGATTCACCAGGGTTGAAATGAAGGAGAAAATACTAAGGGCAGCCAGAGAGAAAGGTCAGGTTACCCACAAAGGGAAGCCTATCAGACTTACAGCAGATCTCTCAGCAGAAACCCTACAAGCCAGAAGAGAGTGGGGACCAATATTCAACATCCTTAAAGAAAAGAACTTTCAACCAAGAATTTCACATCCAGCCAAACTAAGCTTCATAAGTGAAGGAAAAATAAAGTTTTTTGTGAACAAGCAAGCACTCAGAGAATTCATCACCACCAGGCCTCTTTTACAAGAGCTTCTGAAAGAACCACTACACATAGAAAGGAACAAACAGTATTAGCCTTTCTAAAAAATACCAAAAAGTAAAGAACATGAATATAATGAATTTACGTCAACTAATGGGCAAAATAGCCAGCTAATATAAATGACAGTATTAAACTCACATACATCATTATTAATTCTAAATTTAAATTGACTAAATTCCTCAATTCAAAGACAGGCAATTTGGACAAAAAACTAAAACTGTATGCTGCATCCAGACCCATCTCACATTCAAGGATACACAAAGACTCAAAACAAGGGATGGAGAGAGACTCACCAACCAACCAGAGAGCAAAAATAAATAAATAAAAAGCAGAAGTTACAATTTTTGCCTCTGATAAAATAGTATTTAAAGCAACAAAGATCAAAAGAAGCAACGAAGGACATTATATAATGATAAAAGAATCAATGCAACAACAAGAAGAGTTAAAGGTCCTAAATATACACGCACCCAATACAGGAATACCCAGACATACAAGACTTATAAAGAGACTTAGACTCCCACACAATAATAGTGGGAGACTTCAACATTAATATTAGACAGATCAATGAGACAGAAAATTAACAACGATATCCAGGACTTGAACTCAGATCTGGAACAAGTAAACGTAATTAACATTTATAGAACTCTCCACTTTACACAAAATATACACTCTTATCAGTACCACATCATATCAACTTAGAAGTTTAAACGAAATGTTGGTTGGCTCCTTGTTTGTTACTCTCTTCCCTCATTTTCTTTCATGTCTCCATTATTAAGGACAATTATAGGCATACCCATATTTAGACTGCATTCTAGCCCGGGCAACAAAGCAATACCCCCATTCTCTCTCCCTCTTCCTCTTTCTCTTTCTTCCTCTTCTTTATTCTTTTTCTTATTATTCTTTTTCTCAAAATAAATAAATAAATAAATAAATATATAAAAATTACCTTTTTACTGCAAAAAAAAAAAATGTAGTTCTTTCATTTCCTCTGGGTTAATCAGTAATCATGGGATTTGCACATACTGATGCCAGTAAGAGGGATGATATGCATAGTTAATGAATCCAAAATTGCTAATTTTTTCCTTTAAAATGTTTTCATTTAAATAGCTTTAGAAATACAAAAAAAAAAAAAAAATCTGGAGACAACAGATGCTGGAGAGGATGTGGAGAAATAGGAACACTTTTACACCGTTGGTGGGAATGTAAATTAGTTCAACCACTGTGGAAGACAGTGTGGCGATTCCTCAAGGACCTAGAAATAGAAATTCCATTTGACTCAGCGATCCCATTACTGGGTATATATCTAAAGGATTATAAATTGTTCTACTATAAGGACACATGAACACGAATGTTTATTGCAGCACAGTTTACAATAGCAAAGACCTGGAGCCAACCCAAATGCCCATCATTGATAAACTGGACAGGGAAAATGTGGCACATATACACCATGGAATACTAGGCAGCCATCAAAAACGATGAGTCCATGTCTTTTGTAGGGACATGAACCTGGAGACCATCATTCTCAGCAAACTGACACAAGAACAGAAAATTAAACACTGCATGTTCTCACTCATAGATGGGTGTGGAACAATGAGAACACATGGACACAGGGAGGGGAGCATCACACACTGGGGTCTGTTGGGGGGACACAGAGGAGGGACAGCAGCGGGTGGGGAGTTGGGAAGAGATAGCATGGGGAGAAATGCCAGATATAGGTGATGGGGAGGAAGGCAACAAATCACACTGCCATGTGTGTACCTATGCAACAATCTTGCATGTTCGTCACATGTACCCCCAAACCTAAAATGCAATAAAAAAATAAAAAATATATATTTTTAAAAAGTGAGAGTCTTTTCCCATTCCCAACTGTATCACACAGAGATGGGAAAATGACACTGGAGAAATTCAAGCTACCAGCCATTGCTTTAAAGATGAAAGATGAGGGCCATGAGGTAAAGATTGTGGGTGGCCTCTTGAAGCTGGGGATTGCAAGGAAATGGATTACCCCCAGAGCCCCCAGAAAAAAAAAACTGCCAACACCTTGATTTTAGCCCAATGAGATCCACGTCAGACTGCTCATCTACTAAGCTGTGAAAAGAAAAACTTGTGTGTAGTTTTAAGCCTCAAAGTTTGTGGTAATTTGTTATGGCAGAAAATGAATATGAAGTCCTATAAAACTGATGTGAAAGAAATGGATGACAGTAAAATAATTTTTTTAAAAAGACCTCAAAACCCAATTAGATGTATAATTCTATTCTCACTTTTAGCACTCAGTAAATCCTTACTATCATCACTAATAACAGTACTCTCCCAGTTAATGAGCAATTCAACAGAATATTAGATAATGACAATGCTCATTTTTAATGGGGCACAGGTGTCCTCCTGGACTGATGACAAGTCGTAGCAAATGGATACAACACATCTCAATAGCTACCTTGGAAATACTCCACAAAATCCTGAAACCTTCCAAACTGGAGAAATCACATTTTTACTTTATATTTAGCAAAACAGCAGAGAAGCCAACAGAATAAGGATTCTGGAGAGCCTGTTTTAGGAATAAATTATCCTATTTAAAATAAACAAAATGTTCTAGCTGGAGCCTCCAGACTTACTTTACATAAATGCAGAATTCACCACTAAATTTCAATCATAGTTGAACCTATGCATTTAATTTACAATTAATCTGACATTCCCCAAGGCTGAAATATGACTTTTTAAATTAGTAAGTATTTGCAAAACCTGATGAAGGTTTGACACATAAAGAGCCTGAGCTGGGTATATTGTAATTTATTTATTTATACTTTGGACGTTGTTTCACAAAATATTTAAAGTGGCTGAATGAAAATATGCATAAACACAAAAAAAGTATAACAACATTGTAACGCTGATCAAGTAGGACACTCAGGAAAATGCATTCTTAAAAAAAGAAATTCAATTTAACAAATTCCTTCAAGAATAACTAATCTAACAAACCTGCAGCCTGTTTTCCATGGCCTTCCAAAAAATGGCTATCTTTATTCATAATCACATTCAGAAAAATCTTGTTGCTCATGCAATTATGTAAAGCTCTATCAGGAACACTTAAATACCGTGATTCTCAGAGAATACAATAAATCGTACTAGAAAGGTTTTTGAGAAGGTAGAGAACAAACACCTGGCAGTCTGAATCACAGAGAACAAAACTTAGCTACAGTTACCTGGGTAACTAAACCACACAGATTAAATGAGTAACAAAAGATTGCACATAAGCAATAACTTTTTCCCTGCCTCATCTGTCTCCTAATTCCAAAAACATTAATTTCATGGTCATACTCAATAAAATATGGTTTTTAGAAATCAGTGCTATAATAAAGTTCACCTCAAGGCCTTTGGAAATCTGTAACCCCCAAGAGACCAATCCAAATCCTTCCAAGGCTGAAGAATCCTTTACATTAAGAAATTAGTGGGGAGAAATTCATACAATTTCTGTCAAACTAAAATGAACTAAACAGAACTAAAGAGAAAATACCTAGGGCATATTCATGGAATGGAAATATTTGGAATTCTTATTTCTTAGTGTAATCACACAAATACATTTATTAACTTCTCTAATGCTGGTTTACTCATTACCTTTTAAACAAAATGCAGAAGTTCTGCTTCCACTTAAAATGTAAAAGCTACAAAGACCACTAACAATGTGAAAGAGCTCGATAAAATCACAACTTAACCCATGACAGAGCAAGATTGAATGCAAATAACCTGAAATCCAAGGAGAGTCAGTCCCTCATTCCAGTTCCCACCACAGTCTTCCTTGTGGTAGAGCATGAGAGAAATGCACGCAGGTAAGAAACAATCAGCTAAAATTTTAGGGCCAGTGTGATAGTATAAATCTCCTGGGAGACCCAGGCACATGGGGAGTTCACACTAAATTCACAGGCCATTTTCCACATACCTCCCACCAGCTGCTCCCAGAAAATACTGGAGCAAAGCAGAAGACCGGAAGGCCCTCCCAGAGGGTTGCAGACACACAGGAAAAGACACAGGTAAACATGCACTGTGTCTGGTGGTAAAAGGGAGGAAGAAGATAGAAACCTACAATACTTCTCTCCTTTGGGAGTAGGGCAGGAACTATCCTAAGCCCAGCATCCTGTACCAATCAAGCCAGAGAGAAAGGCTAGGAAACTTCCCCATAAGACATACAAAAGACAAGTGGTGCCATAAAGAGAAGGAAGAGAAATGCTGAGAAAACCCTAACCCCTAAGGTCCTGCTGCACTGGGCCTACTTAAGACTAGGGCTGAGGCTGGGCATAGTGGCCTCATGCCTGTAATCCCAGCACTTTGGGAGGCCGAGGCAAGTGGATCACGAGTTCAAGACCAGTCTGGCCAAGATGGTAAAACCCCGTCTCTACTAAAAATGCAAAAATTAGCCAGATGCAGCAGCGGGTGCCTGTAATCCCAGCTACTGGAGAGGCTGAGGCAGGAGAATTGCTTGAACCCAGGAGGCAGAGGTTGCAGTGAGCCAGGATCACGCCACTGCATTCTAGCCTGTGTAACAGAGCAAGAAGCCATCTCAAAAAAAAAAAAAAAAAAAAAAATTAGGGCTGGATTTATAAAAAAGACTCCCTCCTACCACCCAGCACAGGGAATGGAAGTCTACTGCTAGGAAAGGGGGCAAAAGAGTGACCCGACCCACCCCTGCCACTGAGGCACAGCTGCACAGGGAAGGCATAAAACTGAGCAAGGAACAGGAACACAGAAAAACCCTCCAGCAACCCAGCCCCCACCCTAAGAACAAGATAACTACAGAAATTTGAAGCTGGTGGTAACCATGGCAACAACAAAACCAAAACCTAGCTCAACTCCTGACTAGATTGACTCAACACTCTGACAGATGAAGAGGCATACCTGTTTGCAGGTGTAAATATTATTTACGTCAGTCCCTACACAAGAGATAACGGCATTCAGATATCTGACATAAGCAAGAAAATAAACCCACTGTCAAGAGAGAAACAAAACCAGACTCAACCCAATGGGTGTTTTAAAAATCAGGATCTGCTACTGGCAAATAGAGGATATGCACTTGCACATACACAGGGGAGAGGGGAGAGCCAGAAGGAAACAGACAAGAGAAGCTAGCACATGCTCCTCTACTCCATTCAGATATGGATGAAAAACAAATCTAGCCACGAAAAAAACATTTTTTAATCTTCCCCAGACAGAATTGACATTTCATCTGTGATCACACAGCACTTGATCCAATCCCCTAATATGACAGTTAAAGCAGTCATATCAATCAGAAGTTATATCACAGATATGTGTTAATTCATAATATATGTATATCATATTTGTAATATAATAATATAGAGAGAGCTTCTACATATCAATAACAAAAAATTAGAATAGGACATGAAGAGAAAATTCACAGTAAAGAAAATATAAATGGCTCTTAAACACATGAAGAGGTATACAACCTCATTGATAATAAAAGACAAATATAATGATGCTATTACCTATAAAATTGTCAAAGATGAAAAAACTTGACTATACTACACATGAAAAAATAGGCATTCTAATAATACTTGCTGGTAAGAATACTTGCAAGATTTCTATGAAGACAATTTGGTATTTCCTATCAAAATTATTAATGCAAACATCCTTTGAGCCAACAATTCTATTTCTCCAAAGTTTACACTACAAGCATATTCATTGTATTTGACAGGATCTATATGCATGATTATTCACTGCAGGATCATTTGTAATAAAAAAAGACTGGAAAGAAAAATGTGCATCAGTAATAGTTACATAAATCATGCACTATATCTCACACAATAAAATGCAGTTAAAATGACTAGACAGCCCTATATAAAACTATTTCCAAGATACACTGTTAACTAAAAAGCAGGCAGTATGCAAAATTAGTAGGTATAGTACACTACCACAGAGGTAAAACAAAAATAATATATCCATGTACTTACATATGCACAGACCATTACAAATGAATGGCAAAAGGACCGAATGGGAAGAAGACCAACTTTTCACTACATACTACGTATACTTAGCATAAATATCTTCTATCTTTTACCATGAATTATCTTTTATCTACTCACAGAGTTAACCAGCTCATTTCAATTAATTCATTTAAAACAAAAAGCAATTGTTTATGTTGCTGTCGGTTCACTGTGAAAAATCTCAAAGACAGAGGAACAGAATGTGTGCCCTGTTCATCTTCGTATCATCAACATTTTGCAGTGCTAGGTCTATGGCAGATGCTCAACAAAGTATGCTAAATAAGAGGCAACTGCACGAGGCGTAGTGACTCACGCCTGTAATTCCAGCACTTTGGGAAGCCGAGGCGGGCAGATCACAAGATCAGTTCAAGACCAGTCTGGCCAACACAGTGAAACGCCATCTTAACTAAAAATACAAAAAGCCTAGTGTGGTGGTGTGTGCCTATAATCCCAGCTACTCAGAAGGCTGAGGCCAGAGAATCGTGTGAACACAGGAGGCAGAGGCTGCAGTGAGCCAAGGTGGCTCCATTGCACTCCAGCCTGGGTGACAGGGCAAGACTCCACCTCAAAAAAAAGAAACAAAAAAAAGAGGCAACTGACGCACAGTTGCCTGATATTCAATTAAGTTTACAAAAATAAAAATATATTAAGCAAAAATTTACAGTCAGTAAAAACTTTCAAACCTTTAGTTTTTGTTTTGGGTATCACATAACCTAAGGGCTGTATTTTAGCAAATTTCATTATAAAGTAAGATTTTTGTAGATGGATCTCCACTTTACAGATCCTATCCTCCAAAGCCAATCATTCTATTATTATATACTAACCATGAAGAGTGTGATAGTTCTGAAGTCAGACAATTTAGGCTGAAATCCTTTTTCCAACACATTCTAGTTGTGTAACTGAACATATTCAAAGTTATCTTTCATTCCTTCATTTGTAAAACACTTAGAATAGTATCCATACATCAGTGTTGTGAAATTTAAATGAACTAATACATGATGTGTGCTTTATATAGTGCCTAGCACAAAGGTAGCATTCTGTAAGTTTTAACTATTATTATCCCAGAGCTTTTTAACAAGAAACCAGTTCCTGCTCTTGAAATACAAAGTTGAGAGAACAAATTTCATTCCTTTACATTTCTACATGTTCAAACTCTACATAAAATAAATGTATTTTATTTTATTTTATTTTTGGTACACAATCTCCTCTGTTGTCCAGGCTGGAGTACGGTGGCATGATCTTGGATCACTGCAACCTCTGCCTCCCAGGTTCAAGTGATTCTCCGACCTCAGCCTCCCAAGTAGCAGGGATTACAGGCACACACCACCATGCCAGCTAATTTTGTGTTTTTGGTAGAGACGGGATTTCAGCATGTTAGCTAGGCTGGTCTCGAACTCCTGACCTCAAGTGATCTGCCTGCCTCGGCCTCCTCCCAAAATGCTTGGATTATAGGCATGAGCCACCATGCCCAGCCAAAAATAATATAAAGTTATACCCTTATATACGATGCAAATCTGAAATCTTACTACGTAATCATAGTACGGATAATCCTCTAACACATGATGTATAAAAAGCACCTAAAAGGGATTATGGGAACGCACCACCATGCCTGGCTAGTTTTTTTTTGTATTTTTAGTAGCGACAGGGTTTCACCATGTTGGCCAGGCTGGTCTCAAACTCCTGACCTCAGGTGATCCACCCACTTGAGCCTCCCAAAGTGCTGGGATTACAGCCTGTAATCCCAGGTTTGAACCCAAGAGTAGCGCAGCATAGCACAGCAGAAGAGAAGAGAGTATAAAATAAAATAAATTTATATTATTTTATGTAAAGTTTGAACATGGAGAAATGTAAAGGAATGAAATTTGTTCTCTCAACTTTGTATTTCCAAGAGCAGGAACTGGTTTCTTGCTAAAAAGCTCTAGGATAATCATAGTTAAAATTTGCAGAATGCTTCCTTTGGTGCTGGGAACTACACAAAGCACACATCATATATTAGTTCATTTAAATTTCACAACAGTCTGTGAAGTATAGACACTATTGTTAAGTGTTTTACAGATGAAGGAATGGAAGCCCAGATACTAGGTAATATGTTCAAAGTTACACAATTATAATGTGTTGGCAAAAAAATCTCAGCCTAAATTGTCTGACTTCAGAACTATCACACTCTTTATGGTTAGTATAAATTACAGCCCATAATCCGAGCTACTGGGGAGGCTGAGACAGGAGAATTGCTTGAACTTGGGAGGCAGAGGTTGCAGTGAGCCGAGATCGTACCACTGCACTCCATTCCAGCTTGGGCAACAGAGCAAGACTTCATCTCAAAAAAAAAAAAAAAAAAAAAAAGCACCTAAAAGGAAAAAAACGTAATTTAAAGAACAGAAAGAAATACATACACAGAGAGAACCTTAATTAAAATTCATTAATTGCAACAGTGGGTTCTGTTCTAAAAAGGCAGTGATAGTATACTAGAAAAAGCTTTGGTTCTGGAATAACTCTATGGATTCAAATCCTAGCTCTAATATTTAGTAGCTCTCTGACTCTGGGCTAGTCATATAACCTACCAGTGCCTCGATTTTCTTCTCTATAAAATGTGCATAATAACAATTGTTTCCTCATTAGGTTGCTGTTGGGAATAAGTTAGTTATTGAACGTCAGTGTTTAATATATGTTAAGTACTATTATAATATGTCTTATCTTTCCTTCAGAACTATAAGGTCGATGAAGCAGAAACAAATAACTTACAACTATATGACCTTGTAAATCTTCATGGAAGTAAACATGCTTTTCAAAAAAATAAAAAATAAATGACAGCAAATGAAATAATAACTAAAAGAATACTTACTTTGCAGCAGCAGCAAAATGTCTGTTGGGCACCTGAACATTTACCGAACAAGGACAAAGTGATATCTGATAAAGCACCTTGAAAAGGCTATGCCTTTGATGATGTATCAATGCTTGAAAGGAAAAAACATGTACAATATTAACATTAAACAATCATTATATTCACAGTTTTTTAATTTTACAAATCAGTATTTTCAAAACAAACACATTCAATATTTTGTAATTTTTAATCCTTCTTTTAAAAGTCTAACAATAGAAACCATAGTTCTTGAAACTAAAAGCAGGTAAATACACCTAATATTTGAACGGTCTTTTTTATTTTTTTACATACAGACAGGGTTTCACTCTGTTGCCCAGGCTGGAATGCAGTGGCATAAACATAGCTTACTATAACCTTGAACTCCTGGGCTCAATTGAGCCCCTCTCCTCAGCCTCTCAAGGTTCTGGGGTTTTCAGTTATTTTTAACTTCATTTATTTCATATTCATCAGAGCATGTTAGCTCTATTACTAGGGAACATGTATATAAACCCTGAAATTTTTTAAATAATTTACATTTTATGGCCGGGCATGGTGACTCACACCTGTAATTCCAGCACTTTGGGAGGCCGAGGCGAGTGGATCATGAGGTCAGGAGCTCAAGACCAGCCTGGCCAAGATGGTGAAACCCCGTGTGGTGGCAGGCACCTGTAATCCCAGCTACTCAGCAGGCTGAGGCAGGAGAATCGCCGGAACCTGGGCAGCAGTGAGCCGAGATCAGCCACTGCACTCCAGCCTGGGAGACAGAGTGAGACTCTGTCTCAAAAAATAGTAATAATAAATAATAATAATTTACATTTTATTTGTTTTTTAAAAAGATGAGACATTAACAGAGTTGCCCAAGTACTTCTGAAGATAAAACAAAGTTGGGCACTTGAGCTGCCAGAAATAAGAAAAAGGTACACAAGTCTTCAAAGGTATTATTAATGTTCTATTTTTTTAAGCTTAATAGCAAGTATTAAGAATTTCAAGCTATTCTTATTCTGTGTATCTTAAATACATTCTTTTGCATGTATAAATATTAGAAATATGTTTTTATTTAAAGATTACAAAAGTAAAGTCTTCTGCCTACTCCTGGACCCCAACTTCTCTGCCATGCTACCAATACCTTACACATCTTTCTAGAAACATTATATAAACTATGGGTACCAAGCCAGGTACAGTGGCTCACTCCTGTAATCCCAGCACCTTGGGAGGCCAAGGTGGGCAGATTACAAGGTCAAAAGATCGAGACCATGCTGGCTAACACTGTGAAATTCCATCTCTACTAAAAACACAAAAAATTAGCTGAGCATGGTGGCACACACCTGTAGTCCCAGCTACTCAGGAGGCTGAGGCAGGAGAATTGCTTGAACCTGGGAGGCAGAGGTTGCAATGAGCCAAGATCCGAGATCGCACCGCTGCACTCCGGCCTGAGTAACAGAGCAAGACTCCACCTCAAAAAAAAAAATATGGGTATCAATATATTTCCCTCCTTTTTCATAAAAATGGTAGCATACTCTACTCACTACTCCATCTTGTTTTTACACATAAAGGTATTAGAGCCTATTTTCACAAATATACACACATATACATATAAGATGTAGAAGAGATTTTATATGTGCCTTTCATAAAGGTTTATATACATGCATATATTTGAGAGACCATTGCATATCATTTATAAAGATTTTATTGCCAGGTGTGGCGGTTCATGCCTGGAATCCCAGCACTTTGGGAGGTCAAGGCAGGCAAATTGCTTGAGTCCAAGAATTTGAGACCAGCCTGGGCATCATGGTAAAACCCTGTCTCTACAAAAAAAAAAAAAAGAAAAAAGAAAATACAAAATATTAGCCAGGCATGGAGACACACATCTGTAGTTCCAGCTATTTGGGAGGTGGAGGTGGGAGGATTACCTGAGCCCGGGTGGTTGAGGCTACAGTGAGCTGAGCTGTGGTTGCCTCACTGCATTCCAGCATAAAGGACAGTGAAAACCTGCCTCAAAAAAAAGCAAAGTAATCCACCATGTGGCTATATTACAATTTACTTAATCAGTGACCAACCTGTAATATTTTGCTATTATCAACAGTGCAATATGAGTAACATACAAACGTCATTTTGCACAAGCATATTTCTAGAATTTCTAGGCCAGGTGCAGTGGCTCATACCTGTAATCCCAGCACTTTGGGAGGCCAGGGCAGGTGGATCACCTGAGGTCAGGAGTACGAGACCAGCCTTGCCAACATGGCGAAAACTTGTCTCTACTAAAAATACAAAAAAATTAGCCAGGCATGGTGGCAACTGCCTGTAATCCCAGCTACTCAGGAGGCTGAGGTAAGAGAATCGTTTGAACCCAGGAGTAGGAGATTGAGGAAAAAAAAAAAATTCTAGAAGTGAATTTGCTGACAAAGAATATAAACATCTGTAATTTTGATAAATGCTGATCCTATAGTAACAGCACTATATACATTTCCCACCAGCAATGAAAAGACCACTTGTTTCCACGCAGTCATGCCTTTTTTGAGACTGAGTCTTACTCTGTCACCTATGCTGGAGTGCAGTAGCACAATCTCAGCTCACCGCATCCTCCACCTCCCATGTTCAAGCGATTCTCCTGTCTCAGCTTCCCAAGTAGCTGGGATTACAGGTACATGCCACCATATCTGGCTAATTTTTTACATTTTTCATAGAGACAAGGTTTTACCATGTTAGCCAGGCTGGTCTCAAACTCCTGACCTCAAGTGATCTGCCTGCCTCAGCGTCCCAAGGTACTGGGACTACAGGTGTGAGCCACTGCACCCAGCAACACAGTATTAATACATTACCAAATGTTTTGTTTACTGCCAACCTAACAGATGAAAGAGTTGCATAATTTGCATTTTTCCAATGAGTTAGGCTGAGTATGTTTTCATCTGTTTGGCCCTCTGTATTTTATTTTCTGTTGAACTGGCTTGAACTCAATATTTAAAATGAATACTCTGCAACTAGATTTTCATGTAAAATGACTTTTCCATTAGCTTAAAATTCAGTCCATTAGACAAAATCTTACAAAAATTCAAGGTATAGAAATTGTAAGATGTGGTCTATGTATCAAGTGAATTCATTTTGGGAAGTTAAGTTTCCGAGTGTACAGTATTGTGCATGCGGAATAATTACAGAATCCTTACTACGGTCCAAAGGCTCTATGTGAGCTGGCCCCTGCCTACCACGTAATAGTACTCTCCCACTTGCTCACTGTGAGCCCTTTTGCTTATCCTTAAACCTGTCCAGGTATAACAATTTCTGCCGCAGGGCATTTGCATTTAATGCTACATTTGTCTAGGATGCACTATCTCCAAATCTTTCCATGGCCTGCTCCTCGTTTTTGTTTTTGGTTTTTTTCCCCTTTTTGAGACAGGGTATTGCTGCTTCACCACAGGATGAAGTGCAGAAGGACGATCACAACTCACTGCAGCCTTGACCTCCACGGCTCAAGCAATCCTCCTGCCTCAGCCTCCTAGGTAGCCAGGACTATAGGTATGCATCACAAGCCAAACTAACTTTTGAGTTTTTTGTGGAGACTGGGTCCCACTATATTGCCCAAACTCCTGGGTTCAAGGGTTCCTCCAGCTTTGGCCTCTCAAAGTGTTGGGATTATAGGCATGAGCCACCATGCCCAGCCTACTCCTTTTAATATCAGCTCAAATGTCATTAAAGCTACATGCTTAACAACTCAATTTCATCTCTAATCTTCCAAGCTGAAATACAAGATAATCACCAAAACTGTGAATTCTGTGAACATATATATAGGAGTGACAGCTGAGGCAGTGTAAGAGACCAACTTACCATTGAGAACTCTTTGCAGCAGAAAAGCCACAAAGGGCTACAATGGCCAGGAAGAAAAATTGAAACAGACTAACAGGTCCAGTTCCTGTCCTCAAGAATCTCAAATTTACTGGGCCATGCTGTTTTGCAACAGCTAGAAGAAGATGCTGCACATTTTTAAAGAAGCCAGTTATCTTGAAAAATCACATATGGTAACTGAAGGAAAAGGAAATTACCCATTCAAAGCTTGGCAAACACTTCCAAGCAATTCTAGCTATACTAAACAAGAACCTAACAACCTTGGAAATCCCAAAATAGTAATTATCTTGGGGAAATGAACAAAAAAATCTCTTGAACACATCAACTGCAATTTGCTATATTAAAAAATCAAGGCCAGTCATGGTGGCTCATGCCTGGAAGCCCAGCACTTTGGGAGACTGAGGCAGGAGGAACCCTGGAGCCCAGGAGCTTAAGCCCAGCCTGAGCAATAGAGCGGGACCCCATCTCTACAAAAAATTAAAAAATTAGCCAGGTGTGGTGGTGCACGGCTATAGCTCCAGCTACTCAGGAAGCTAAGTTGGGAGGATTGCTTGAGGTGGCAGGATCGCTTGAGCCAGGAAGGCTGATGCTGCAGTGAGCGCTAATCTCACTACTCCACTCAAGCCTGGATGACAGAAAGCCCATATCAAAAAAACAAAACAAAACAAACAACAAAAAACAAGCAAACAAAAACATTACTATCAGTAATTACAGACAAGACAACAAGAAATTACAGTTTTCAACAGAAACCAAACTGCTATAGACCAAAAGAAACCAAATACCGCCTTTTAAATAGCAGTGTTTGATCATGATATCCGTATTTTCAATCCTTTTGTAGTCAATTTGTCCAGCTGTATTATTTTATCTCCTTTATTAATACACACTTTTCCACTCACTCTTAGCATATAACCTCACTTGCTACTTCAGAGAAAACAGCCCTCAGAACTTCCTGAACTACTGAGTCTCCCTGATCCTGTGCTCATGCTCAAAAGTCTCTCCCACTGCTTGGCAATGAGATAGAAACAACTCCATCTCCTTTCTTATTCTCTTTTAAGATAGTGAAAGGTTAGAGTTCCCTTGAGGTCAGTCCTAAACTGACTTCTCACCTAATTCTAACCCTCACTCTCCTTAGGGGATCTTATCCATCTATTCTTGCCTTCCTGCCACAACTATCACAGGCTAGGCCACCATCACCTACCATCTGGATTATTGCAACAGACTCTAAACTGTTCTTTCTTCTACACTTGGCCCTCTCATTTCTTTTTCACCTAGTAGACGGATCATTTCATAATGAAAATCTCATCATGCCCTTAACACACATGGTTGCACTTGGCTCTCTGAACAAAGGAAATTTTTACCAAGGTACTCCATGAGCTACTACTAAACTATCTAGTGAGCATTCTCTAGCATCATGCTCCCTCATGTTCACCATGCTTCAAATACACTCACCTTCTTTCAGTCACTTGAAAATACCCTGTTCTTTACCATCTAAAAATTTTCATAATCTTCCAACTGTGACATTTTCTTTTATTGCTTTCCACTCCACTAGTTCATAGTAATACAGACATCTTTCAGGAACTCTACTTAACATTATTTCTTCAGAATGGTCTTCTTTGAATAGATTAGGACTCTCATATACATCTGTATAGCATCTTACACTTTTCTTTCACAGCGCTCAGGACAATTTTAACTAAAGAAATATTTATCCAGATCTAGTATGGTGGTGCATGCCTGTAATCCCAGCACTTTGGGAGGCTGAGACAGGTGGATCTGAGGTCAGGAGTTCGAGACCGGCCTGGCCAACATGGTGAAACCCCACCTCTACTGAAAACACAAAAATTAGGCCAGGCACAGTGCCACACACCTATAATCCCAGCACTTTGGAAGGCCAAGACAGGTGGATTACAAGGTCAGGAGTTCAAGACCAGACTGGCCAACATGGTGAAACCCCATCTCTAATAAAAATACAAAAACCATTAGCTGGGTGTGGTGGCATGCGCCTATAATCCCAATTGCCCAGAAGGCCAAGGCAGGAAAATTGCCAGAACCCCAGAGACACAGGTTACAATGAGCCAAGATTGCGCCACTGCACTCCAGCCTAGGCAACAGAGCCAAGACTCCATCTCAAAGAAACACACACACACAAATTAGCTGGGCATGGTGACATGTGCCTGTAGTCCCAGCTACTTGGGAGGCTGAGGCTGGAGAATCACTTGAACCTGGGAAGCAGAGGTTGCAGTGAGCCAAGATCATGCCACTGCACTCTGGCCGGGGCAACAGAGTCAGATCCCATCTCAAAAAAAAAAAAAAAGAAAGAAAGAAAGAAAGAAAAGAAAAGAAATAACTATCCAAGGCTGGGTGTAGTTGCTCACGCCTGTAATCCCAGCACTTTGGGAAGCCAAGGGGGGTGGATCACTCACACATGTAATGCCAGCATTTCAGGAGGCTGAGGGGGGTGGATAATTTGAGCCCAGGAGTTCAAGACCAGCCTGGGCAACACAGTGAGACCCTGTCTCTTAAAAAAAAAAAAAGAAAGAATTATCCAATTAATGCCTCTCCTCAACAGATGGTAAGCATCATGGGCAGGAAATGTATACAGCTTGTTCAGCATCGTATACCTAGCACCTAGCCGTGTTTGTCAAGTGGAGACTCAATAAACATTTGTTGAATGAAGGAAATGTGAACAAATGAGAGCAAAAATTGGATTCAAATTAAATATTATGCATTACAATAAATGAAAGTAGGGCATTTTTCTGATAATTCATTTATTTATTCATTCATTCATTCATTCAACAAATATGCCAATGAAACATGTGCTAGCACTGCTTGAAGCATTTAGGATACATCAGTGAATAAAACAAATAAAAATCTCTATCCTCATAGAGCTTTTATGTAGAGGGGGAAGACAATACCCATAAAATAATTGGGGGATGAAGGCATTGCAGGATAAAAGGGATTGCATCAGGGGGAAACTGGTTTGCAATTTTAAATAAAGTGGTTAAGACAAGCCTCATTAAAAGGGTGATATCTGAGCAAAGACTCGAAAGAAATGGGAGAGTTAGCCATGCAAACACCGAGAAAAGTGTTCTAGGCCAAAGATCCTAAGGCAAGAGTGTTCTTAATGTGTTTAAGATACTAGAAGGCCAGTTGCTTAGAGCAGAGTGAGTGTGAGGAAGGATAGTCGGAGAAGAGGTCAGAAGGGTTGGCTGGGTGAGATGGGAGTGGGAGAAGGCAAGCACAAGGTGATGTGAAAGACTTGTACACCAGTGCTACTCAACAGAAGAGTAACATAAGCCACAGGCACAATTTTAAATTTTCTAATAACTACAATATATAATGTAAAAAGAAACAGTGAAGTTAATATTTTATTATCACTAACACCCCAAAGTATTATTTCATTATCAATGTAAAAAAATTGGTCTGGGCGCGGTGGCTCACACCTGTAATCCCAGCACTTTGGGAAGCCAAGGCAAGTGGATCACCTGAGGTCAGGGGTTCAAGACCAGCCTGGCCAACATGACAAAACCCCATCACTACTGAAAATACAAAAAGCAGCCATGCACAGTGGCGTGCACCTATAATCCCAGCTCCTCAGGAAGCTGAAGCTAGAGAATTGCTTGAACCTGGAAGGCGGAGGTTACCGTGAGCTGAGATAGCACCATTGCACTTCAGTCTGGGTGACAGAGCAAGACTCCCCTCTAGGAAAAAAAAATTACTAAGGTATTTTACATGGTGTTATTTTTTGTTTGTTTTTTCTTTATGCTAAGCCCTCAAAATCTAATGTGTATCTGACAAACTCAGTTCAGATTAGCCACATCTGAAGTGCCCAATAGTGGCTAACAAAACGAACAGCACAACTGGAGGCCATTCTAAGGGCTTTGGATTTAGAAAAACGGAGAATTCTGAGCACAGGAGTAACATGACTGTCCTTACAGGACCAATTTCACCACTTACTGAGAGTAGACTGTAGAGAAATCCAAGTGAGAGACGGTAGCAGGTTGAAACAAGGTAGCTACAGTGGAGTGTGAGAAGTCAAGAGTCTGGATTTATTTGAGGATAGAGCCAACAGGATTTGCCAACTATTTAACGTGAAGTGTGAGATACAAAAGGAGTAAGCCAGGTGTGGTGGCTCAGAGCCTGTAATACCAGCACTTCAGAGACTGAGGTTGGAGGAGCTCCTGAGCCCAAGAGCTCCAAGAGCAGCCTGGGCAACATAGTGAGATCTCATCTCTACCAAAAAAAGAACAAAAACAACTTGGCCCCAGAGGTCATAGTGGGCCCCAGAGGTCAAGGCAACAGTGAGCCATGACTGGACCACTGCACTCCAACTTGGCCAACACAGTGAGATCCTGTCTCAAAAAAAAAGAAAAGAGTCAAGGATATTCTGAGGTTTTGGCCTGGAGAAATGAGGGATGGAATTGCCTTCAAATGAGAAAAAGACTGCAGGCTATGACAATTAGTTTGATTTTAAACAACTGCAAGGTGCTGATATGCTATCAAAGTGGAGATGTAAAATATTCAGAGGAGTATAAGAATCTAAAGTTCAGAAGAGTTATCCCAACCGTAGATATAAATTTGATAACCATTAAGATTAGACAATAATCGGCTGGGAACGGTGAATCACACCTGTAATCCCAGCACTTTGGGAGGCAGAGGCAAGTGGATTACTTGAGGTCAGGAGTTCGAGACCAGCCTGGCCAACATGGTGAAATCCTGCCTCTAATAAAAATATAAAAATTAGCCAGGCGTGGCGGTGCACACCTGTAATCCCAGCTACTCAGGAGGCTGAGGCACGATAACCACTTGAACCTGGGAGGCAGAGGTTGCAGTGAGCCAAGATCGTGCCACTGCACCACTCCAGCCTGGGTGACAGAGTGAGACTCCATCTCAAAAGAAAAAAGAAAAAAAAGACATAGACAAGAATCGATCATCCATTTCTCCAATAGCCAGGAACAACACTAGTATTGAGGCTGACATACCTAACAGGGACAGTAACTACCGTGGCTTCCAGTGCTTTAACAAACCTCAGACGTGTGGCCTTCTGCCAAAGCATTTGCAATTTCATATTGTTGAAGCATTCATTGTATCCCTGGGGGTTTTAGCTATGTTTGTTGTGGCTGAACCAAGAAAGAAGGCCTACGTAGACTTCTACAGAAATGATGATTCCATGAAAGATTTTTAAGAGATGAGGAAGGCTGGTATATTTCAGAGCACAAAGTGATTGTGGAATATAAATAATTTCTTTGGGTTGAATTGCCTAGAAGTATGTCACTGACCTCTGTTCTTGAACTATGAAACATAAATGTGGGCTAACAGTTTCTCTTGATAAGTAAACAAAAATTTTTTTTAAAATAGACAATAAATAATCAAAGCCACAGAATTTGGATGAGCTCACCAAGGAGTGAATTTAGATATAGAAGAGATGAGAATGAAGGATAGCATGCTGGCGTTTAGAACACTCCAAGGAAAGAGACTGGGGAGAGGAAGATGAACCAGCCAAGTAATGTGAGAAAAAATGAAAATGAAATAGGAAGAAATTTAACAGAGAGATATCCTAGAAGCCAAGAGAAGAAAATGTGACAAGAAAATTGTAATATTCAGCCAGGTGTGGAGGCTCACACCTGTTATCCCAGCACTTTGAGAGGCTGAAGCAGGCAGATCGCATGAGGTTGGGAGTTCAAGACCGGCCTGACTAACATGAAGAAAACCCGTCTCTACTAAAAATACAAAATTAGCAGGGCGTGGCGGTGCATGCCTGTAATCCCAGCTACTGGAGAGGCTGAGACAGGAGAATCGCTTGAACTCGGGAGGTGGGGGCTGCAGTCAGCTGAGATCACGCCATTGCACTCCAGCCTGGGCAACAAGAGTGAAACTCTGTCTCAGGAAAAAAATTTTAAAAAAGATAAAATTATATTATTTTTGGTTTCTTTGAATTTGTCTAATACAACAATTTCTGTCATACGTGAAGAAAATGCCTTCAATATCCTTTTAGAAATAATACACATTTTGGTTTGCTCATATAGTAGGCATCAGGGTTTGTTATCTCTTGTAGCCCCTAATTTTTGAGCAATAACTCTCTTGCGAGTTTTCCTGCAAAGAAACTCAAAAAGAAAAAAAACTGTGATGCAGTCTGTTAAATATATACACATCACTGACCTAGGATTGCAAGCTTCAGTACTTCCTCTGCCACTTACTAGTTATACGACTTGGCCACATTAATAAGATCAGTTTCTTTCTCTGTAAAACGGGGGTAATGCTGCCTGCTGCTTCTACCTAAAGAATTACCTAAACAACATACATCACTTGACTTCAAAAACACAAAAGAAAAGCAAAAAGCACTGCACCAAAAAAACGGGCTTTCATCGTAGCTAAAAATTGAAGTTATTAAGATGAAAATAGGCGCTACCAAGAGGTACTACAGAATTAGCCTTCAAATCATAAACTTTGATCCAAATTACAGCACCTCTGAAAGTTTAAAAACTGGAATCGCCTATAACGATAAAATTCGGAAAGCACCAAAAAGCACTTTGAAAACTGGTTTGCAGACATAAGCCACTCAATTACATCATCTTTCCCTTACCAGAACTCCTCACTTACCACAATCCACTGCCCGAAGCCCACACCCTAGCATCCAGTCTTTGCCACACCCAACAACCCAGTCCTTGCCTTCCCCATAGAAGGCTGGAGGGCGCTTGATGTACGTCCTGCTCCCACCCCCTCCCTCAGGGTGGACGTCTCCAGAATGGAGTTGAACCCCTTCATAAGGTCACTTTTAAGTAGTAATGACCTACGCTTCGAAGAACCTAGAGACCAGAAACAGCACTGGGGGCATTTTCAGCACCCAGAGCAGAATCAGCCTTGCAGTCTGCTGCAACCAGAGACTCGGTGCCAGAGCCACTTCCCCCCGCAAGACAACCCCTTGTCTTACCTCTACCCATGCACCTTACGGCTGCCGCCATGTTGGCTACTCCGGATTGCGTTCACGAAATTGGTCCTACTTTCTACTGGGACGAATTGGAAAAAGGTTCCGTTCTAGAATCAGCAAAGGGGGAAGGAGTTAGAAGGAGCAAGAGGAACGGGGCGGGGACCAAAATGAGTTTTGCTGCCGGCGTGGCGGTGTTCCTGTTAGTCCGCCGTGCTACCCAGGACCCTGTGTTTCGTGGTTCCGGTAGGGCTGGTTAACCACCTTCGGGAAAATGCGATCCCGTTGGTGATGCCGTCATTATTTTAATCCTTTCTTCTTCCTCTTTTTCTTTTTTGATCCTTTAAGGGTACTCAGAGCGACAATTTTTTTTTTTTTTTTTTTTTTTTTGAGAGGGAGTCTTGCTCTGTCGCCCAGGCTGGAGTGCAGTGGCGCGATCTCTGCTCACTGCAACCGCCGGCTCCCATGTTCAAGCGATTCATCTTCCTCAGCCTCCCGAGTAGGTGGGGCTACAGGCGCGCTACCACGCCTGGGTAATTTTTGTATTTTTAGTACAGACAGGGTTTCACCATGTTGGCCAGACTGGTCTTTAACTCCTGACCTCGTGGTGCGCCCGCCTCGGCCTCCCGAAGTGCTGGTGTTACAGGCGTGAGCCACCGCGCCGGCACCAGAAGGACAATTGTAACAGGCTGTGGGAGTTCTTACTACCCAAGGTAAAATCTTGAAAAACAGAAACCCTGGCCGGGCGCGGTGGCTCAGACCTGTAATCCCAGCACTTTGGGAGGCTGAGGCGGGTGGATCACGAGGTCAAGAGATCGAGACCATCCTGGGCAACATGGTGAAACCCCGTCTCTACTAAAAATACAAAAAATTAGCTGGGTATGGTGGTGCGTGCCTGTAATTCCAGCTACTCAGGAGGCTGAGGCAGGAGAATTGCCTGCACCCAGGAGGCGGAGGTTGCGGTGAGCCGAGATCGCGCCATTGTAACAAGATCGTGCCTGGGTAACAAGAGCGAAACTCCCGTCTCAAAAAAAAAAAAAGAAAGAAAGAAAAACAGAAACCCTGAAGCCCGCTAGCTTCCTTCGTCACATTTCCGGCCTTGGAAAGACTTCTTTAAACATTCTCCAGGCGTTTCTTAGCTACCCAAGGGAGGTGTCCAACTCATTGATCAACTTTTTTAATTGTCAAACTTTCTCTCAGCGCAAGATCTGCTGTAGCTTAACATAAAATCTTACATTAATCTCTACATTTACCCCTTGCTGGCAAGCAAGTAGACTTGCCATTAGGATCAATTGAATAATAATACTTGACATTTATAAAACATTTATAGTTTTAAATACGGCAGCTCCAAGACCCACACACAGGTTATTCTGATAGGAAAAAAAAATGAGTGTACTTTCCATTACGTCACAGTTGTCAGTGCGGTTTATCTAAAACAGATCTGATTATGTATTTTATCACTTCCCAGCTTATCTTCCCCACAACACACACACACACACACACACACACACACACACGCACACACATTTCTCACCTACATGACGTGGTTAATTCTATCTTCTCAGCTTGGAATCTGTATGTACCCCACATCACCTAGGTAACTTTTTTAAAGATTTCGCCTCAGGCTGTTTGTTTGTTTTAAACAGTTTTGAGATATAATTTACATACCATACAATCTACCCATTTAAACTGTACAATTCATTAAGTTTTCAATATACTCAAAGAGTTGTGCAGCCATCACCACAATGTATCAGTTCTTGCCACCAGTCTGAGCTTTTTATGGGTAGAAACCGTCTTAATCATTTTTGTAACCTCAGCACATACTTCAGTGCCGGGCCCATAGGAGGCTCTCCATAAATATTTGCTGAATAAATGAATGTATGCATACATGAATTAGTGACTCAATTAGAATGGCAAGCCTGCAAAATTATCTTGCTTCAGTGAAGCTGCCCACAGGAAGATGGACTGGATCAAAGGCATTTCCCAGATGCCTTATGTCGTATTTATACATAGTACTCATCTACATGAAGAATAAGATTTCTAATTTATTGCCTTGTCAACACCTAAGCAGTTACTTCAAAGATTCTACAATTCGTGACTTAGCAAAAAAATTCAAAGAACTTAAATCTACCTTTGTAACCTTTTTCCTTCTCTCTCTCCCTCTCATCCTCCCTTCTTTTCACAAATATATATATGAGTGTCTGCCATGTGTCAAGCGTACTTGACTATGCATACATGAAAAAAACTAATTCAATTTGAGAGTAAATACCAGAATTGAAGCAAGTTTACCCAGTTAATTTCAGCCAAAAACAAACACTCAGGTTAGAGGTGCTGGTCCTTAGACCCTATATCCATTTCCTTTCCACAGTCCACAGTTGGGGTCAGTTGCCCCCCCATCTGTGGACTTGTTTTTTTCTCTCAAGATAGGATCTCACTCTGTCACCCAAGCTGGAGTGCACTGACAAGATCATAGCTCATTTGTAGCCTTCAGCTCCTAGGCTCAAGTGATCCTCGTGCCTCAGCCTCCCAAGTACCCAGGGCCACAGGCATGCACCACCACACCTGGCTAAGATTTTTATTTTTATTTATAGACAGGGTGTGGGGTGTCTTACTTTGTTGCCCAGGCTGGTCTCAAACTCCTGGCTTCAAGCAATTCCAAAGTGCTGGAATTACAGGTGTGTAGCAGGCCCCATTTATGGACTTCTTTATGTCTACTGTTCTAACAAAAGAGTTTAAACATCCAATATTGAAACTATTACAATATAGTATGCTTACATACCATAATGTATGCTTACAGTGGCAGCCTAATTAAAGTAATGTCCTGTACAGCTTCAGCTTACCTGCTGCCCACTCTGATCACCAGAACTTGATGGCACTGGGTAGATTCCAGTTTTGTATATAACAATACATAAAGAAATTCCTTAGCCTGAGACTTTATAGAAACAAGAAAAGGACTTTATAAAAACTACAAAAATCCATACTCTGAAATAGGAACTCCAAGCCTCTAAATATTTATTACATAATGAGTTTCTTCTCACTAAAAAGAGGTAATAGAGCAGGAATTTTCCAATCTTTTGGCTTCCCTGGGCCACATTGGAAGAATTATCTTGGGCCACACATAAAATACACTAACACTCATGGTAGCTGATGAGCTTTGAAAAAAATCAAAAAAAAAAAAAATCTCATGATGTTTTAAGAAAGTTTATGAATTTGTGTTGGGCCATATTCAAAGCCATGTTGGATCACATGTGGCTGGCAGGCCATAGGTTGGATAAGCTTGTAATAGAGCGTTTTGGTTAAGCAGCTGTGCTCTGGAGCCAAACTGCCTAGGCTTGAATTCCAGTATTATCACTTAGTAGTTGTGTGACCTGGGGCAAATTTATATACCTCTGTTGGCCTCGGTTTCCCTGATATGGGGCTAATAAAAAGATAATTTACTGAGGTGCTTACTGAAGTACTTGGCACAGAGTAAGCACTCAAAAAATATTAAATGTCATTATTAAAGAATCATTGAGAGCTCTGAACCAGAAAGGCAAAATAAATAGGCTGTTCTAGTACTCCTTCCAATATCTGCTTAGTTCTTAACATGATCCATGCTGTTCTTATTCCCATATGTACAAAGATATCACTTTCTTTATGTTAGAACTTTTATAAGTATTTGCTGAAAGTCTTTAAACAGTATTATGCGCTTCAGAATTCAAATTAAAATGCAATTTTTGATTTCTAGGAAGGCTTATATTCTCCAGGAGTCTTGACAAAATGCCAGCTGCCAGCCTGCTTGGCAAATTTCCCTGGGAAAAGCTAATATATATTTGTCTAGCCCTGTAACTTTCTTGATCTATGTTCTCTGCCTTATTCAGCCATCTTTCAGTTGAGCTGGAAACTTCTTTGCAAAAAGTGTCACTTCCCTTTGGGGTTCTAGTTGAAAATGGATTCTCTTATTGGACAGAAATGAGGAACCTCAAGACATTTCCTATTTCAGTAAGGTGCATCAGAATCACTCAGAAGGCTTTTTAAACTTAGGTTGCTGGGCCCCATCCCCAGAACTTCTGATCCAGTAGTTTGAGGCAGAGCCTGTGAGTATAATAAATTCTCAGGTGATACTGATTTATTGGCCCAGTGACCATACTTTGAAAACCACTCCCTATGTAATACCATGAAATATTTGCATTTATATCTAACATTAACTTCAGAGAAGCTGTTGTTTTGTTTAAAATTTTTATGCTTAATATAATATAAGCTATAAATATTCTTTGTGGCATATTTCTCCAAAGCCAGAATCCACCCACTCTTACTTTCTTCCTCTCTACACACAATCTGCTGTTCTACACCTGGTTTTCAACTCCAAAATTGTCCACCTGCCAGCTGAGAAAATTTCTAATGCCTGTCTGTCTGCCTATCTGGGTCTTAAGTATTACCAACTCCTAGATTCCCTTTCCCCCTTCAGAAATGACTTTTTCTTTTTTCCCATAAAGAAATAACTATCTAGGAAAATGTTCTTTTAGTCACAACGCTGAAAGTTCAGTAAATGGCAGACTGGAACTCATTTTGTCTTGTCCCCCACACATGGCAATTACTATGTCCAAAAGCCTCTAGCAGATTTGCTTAATTCCAGATTGATTTAGGAGATTTAGAACTGTCCAGTGGTATGCTGGTAAAAGTTTAACAACTGGTTTTCCTGTATAAAAGAAATGAAATTGTACCATTTGTCAATTTCTATGGTGCAAATATTCCCATAGTAGGTGACTTCAAGCCACCAAACATAAAATCAACCAACTCAAAATTTCTGACAATTTATCAATTGGTTCTTGCATAGCTACAGCATACTACTAATATAAGTCTTCAGTAACTTTTAGGAGGCCTAAACAAAACAAGTTCATCTTAGAGCCATGTTTCTTAAATTTTAATGTAAATTCAGATCACCTGGAAATCTTATTAAAATGTAGATTCTGATTTGGTAGGCCTGGAATGGGGCTTGCAATTCTGATTTTTAACAGGCTCCTAGCAGTGATGTTGATGCTGCTGGTTCATGGACCACCCTTTTAATAGCAATGTCCTAAAGCATATTTGAGAGCAAAACTCACATCCCTATCATTAATCCCAAACCAGAACCCTTTGAATAGACTCCTTCTAATACAGTACAGGGAATAGAATAAGTTTAAGTAGATTCACAAATTTCTGGGAGTAAACTCCATGGCCTCCCATCTTTCAGCATCTTTCAGTAGAGATACTAAAAATACCAATAGCTTCCTGCCCCACCCACATCTGTTTCTGGTAGGAATGTCCCCCTCTCACATAAATAAAATTTCCCGGCTCAAGATATTTACATCAGTGGAAGCCGTTTGACCCAAGGAAAGTCCACCCATACATGACCAGTGACATGGCTTGAAAAGAACAACTAGATCAATTGTTTCTCTCACAAAGCCAAAGTTGGGAAAATGAAAGACTGAAATACTCAGGTGGGAGAGTTCAAGCTCCAGGATCACAGAATAGATTCCATGCTAGAACAGCCTTGACAGGCAAGCTGAAACTATCAAGGAACAGAAATGATGAGTGAGTGAAGTTACAGGCAGGGTCATAGAATAGATTCCATGGTAGAACACCCTTGAAAGGAAAGCTGAAACTATCAGGGAACAGAAATGATGAGTGACTGAAGTTACAGGAGGCTAGCGAGTTGCAATAATGTAATGGAATAAGGATGCCAAGAAGAGCAGAGATATCACAAGAAAGAAAGACCAGCCTATGAGAGGAAGATAACAAATGCTGCCTCAGTTTCTGTTACAGTTTTCAATGTATTATTGTCCCTCTCCCTGCATTCTTGTGACATCCCTGCCTACCACATGTATCTCTGCAACGTCCCTGCTTTCTTGAGCTAGCACCAGTGAATTCCTATTTCTTCTTTTTCTTTAAAAAAAAAAAAAAACTAATTAAAACTGTGGGACTCTAGTTATTCCAATTTTAATGTTATATTGGCAGGTCTATTCCAGAATTGGTAGCAAAGCCTTAATCATGGAATTGGAATCTCAGAGTTTGAAAAGCTTTTGGAAGTCTTCCATCTACCTACCTCCCTATAATTATCTATTTAAATTTCTGATGATACAGTCTTTTTTTTTTTTCAGACATTGTTTTCCTCTTTTTGAAATGGCGCAATCTCAGCTCACCACAACTTCCATCTCCCGGGTTCCAGAGATCCTCCTGCCTCAGCCTCCCAAGCAGCTGGGACTACAAGTAGCTGGGACTACAGGCATGTGCCACCACATTCTGCTGATTTTATGTATTTTTAGTAGAGATGAGATTTCACCAGGTTAAACAGGATGATCTCCATCTCCTAACCTCGTGATCCGCCTGCCTCGGCCTCCCAAAGTGCTAGGATTATAGGAGTGAGCCACTGAGCCCAGCCAGTTTTGAATATTCTGTAAGGTAGTTCATTCCATTTGGAGGCAACTCTAATTGTTAAAAAGTTGTTTGTATTGAAAGCCCAAATAGTCCCTGTAACCTGGACCTAATTGAACCATTCAGGTAAATTCCATTTCCACATAGCAACTTTTCTGGTGCTTGAGAATAGCTATTGTGCCTCCCTTTAAGGCTTCTCCTTACTTGGCTGAATATTGTCCCTATTTTTAACCACTCACAGTCCCTCCCTTTCATGGTGTGGTGATGAGAACCTCTCATCTTACTAGGAGAGTTACAAAGGATATACTCTAGATACCTGTGTCTCTCTTAAAATGTAATCCTACAGTTGAACAAAACACTCCAGAGGAGAAAAAAACATTGGGTTCTAGAAAAAATTAATGCAACCTAAAATTGCATTAACTTCTTTGGCAGTTCTAAAGGTTTCACTTACTTTTTAATTCCCTTGTTTGTCTTCAATATTTTATGACAAAAAGTGTACCATGAATATCACACATTTTGAACTAAACCAAAAGCTAAGGTTCTTTTGGGTGAACTTTTTGCTTTAAGATTACTATATTCTAAAAAAAAAGCACTGTCCAATATAAATGTAATGCAAGCCCCACATGTACTTTTTAATTTTCTAGTAGCTATATTAAAATGGAAACAAGTAAAATTAATTATAGTAATTTATTTAACTCAATATATCTACAAATTTAACATATAATTGATATAAAATATCTATTAAAATATTTCACATTCTTTTTTAAATTAAGTATTTAAATTTGTTGTGTATTTTACACTTGGAGCACATCAAAGTTGGGACTAACATTTCAAAAGTTCAATAGCCACATATGGCTACCAGATTGGACAGCACAATTTTAGAATAATAATAGCTAACACTTACTGTATGCCAGGGCTTTATTATTTTAACTCTTTAAATCTTCACACCAACTCTATGAGATAGGCACTATAATTATTTACAATTTACAGATGAAAGAGTAGTGTCATGGAGAAGTTAAGTAAGTTACCGGTCGTAAGTAGTTGGTTGGGATCTGAACCCAGGATGCCTGCCTAAAGAGTCTGGGATCTTAACCACTGTTATACATGTATCACACACATTGCATGCTGGACACAGTGCTAGTAACTTTGCGTATTGTGCTTAATTCCCATGTTATGGATGAAAAAACTGAGGCCCTAAGAAATTAGTGACCTGCCAAAGTTGATAAGCTGGCGTTAGATTCTGACATCAGAGCCAATGCATCTGACCACTGCACCCTCCTTCTGTTTCACCGCTACCCAGAAACTCTGGTATTTCCACTTATATACAGCCATCAGTCAGTAATTTGGTGCTGATGTTTTAATTAGAGAATGGCCAGATAACATCAGAGTGTACAGGAGAAAGTAAGTAACATGTAAGTACATTGCACGATTTTTTGATCTGCAAAGCCACACATATAAATCACAAGTGCCAACAAAACACTACAGTTATTTTTTTATTTCTAATGCATGAGAAGGTAAAACTTGTTTGAGATATTTATATAAAATACGGATAGACATATTTTTAAAACTTTGCAGACCTGAGAAAAGTAACAATACTGACAAAGCAATTCTCAGGAGGACAACTTATTTTTATAGAGAGTGTGCGTAACTCACGAGGAGGCAGTAAGCAATTGGAAGGATATGACATTCTTCCTCCCTTTTGTACTGTGTGGCTTTATTGTTTTGCTCACTTAGAAGTGAACTTGACATTTTGTTTTTACACTTTTTTCAGATCCTGTCTGTCTTTTAGATTAGGTCAAACTGAGCCTGAGTTCCTCACCAAGTTCCAGCCTCTGAGATTAGTACGCTTTTTCTCTATCTCTAGCTTTCTCTTTTTAAAATTATTTATTTATTTATTTGTTTGTTTGTTTATCGTATGTCTCCTCATATAATTTTTGAATGTTATAATTCACTTTAGTTCAATAGGTTTTTGGGGAACAGGTGATGTTGGGTTACGTGAACAAGTTCTTTAGTGGTGATTTCTGAGATTTTGGTGTACCCATCACCTGAGCAGTGTACACTGTACCAAATGTGTAGTCTTTTATCCCCCAACTACCTCCTACTCTTTCCCCTGAATCCCCAGAGTCCAATGTATCATTCTTATGCCTTTGTATCCTCATAGCTAAGCTCTCACTTGTGAGTGAGAACATAACAATGTTTGGTTTTCCATTCCTGAGTTACTTCACTTAAAATAATGGTCTCTAATTCCATCCAGGTTGCAGCAAATGCCATTATTTCATTCCTTTTTATGGCTGAGTAGTATTGCATGGTGTATATATATGCCACATTTTCTTTATCCACCTGTTGATTGATGGCCATTTGGTCTGGCTCCATATCTTTGCAATTGTGAATTGTGCTGCTGTAAACATATGTGCGCAAGTATCTTTTTCGTGTAATGATTTATTTTCCTCTGGGTAGATATCCAGGAGTTGTATTGTTAGATCAAATGGTAGTTCACAGGGGCAGGAAATATGTTTTTTAAATTCCTCCATGAATATTTAGTATCTACCCCAGCAAATGGCATACAGCAGGGAATCAATAATTATTTATTGAATAAATGCATGAATATTTTTTGATAAATTATTAGAAGAAACCTACTGAGTCAAAGGTACTGTGCACATTTTTGAGATTTTGGATGCACATATCCAAACTGCTTTCCAGAAAGTTGTGCAGTTGTGTACTCTGTTAGCAGTGTGTGCAGTCGGCTGTGCAATTGGCCATTTCACTGCATATTTGCCAGCACTGAGTATTATTTTTTAAAATGTTTGCCAGTTTGAATATCAAAATAGTTTATCTGATTTATAATGGAGTTGAATGGTTTTTCATATATTGTAGTATTTTGTATATTTGTTTTTCATATATTTTATTTATTTCCTTATTCATCTTTCTCTTGGATTTTTTTTATAGCTATTCATGCATGTGTATGTGAGAATCACTCACTTTCTATTGGTGGTGCTGAAATACCACAACTTTTGGTTACCCTTGCAAAACACGGATACTTTTTACAGAAACTTGCAGGGGTTCCTTTTCTCTTTTTTAAAATGTTGCTTGTGTTTGCAACTCTTCGGACATCATTCCTTGTGAATGTCTCTGTGACCTCTAAGTAAGTTTGCAAAAACAAAAACCTTCAGACCACTTACTTGACACGATGAGGGTGATTTGCATGTTTCCTCTGGGACTTTATAAAGACATAGACACCGGCTCCCTGGGGAAAGTTAAAGAGCTTTAAAAACAAGTTCCTCTTCTGTGCTTGTTTCATTATCCTCACAAGAATACCTGGCATCTTTTTATATGGCAGACAAGATGGAGCGGTTCCCTACGAGTCAGGCACTGTGTGTGCCAAAGCAGGGATTAAGAGGACACTGCATGTTTCCACACTGCTCTCAGCGAAGGGCTTCCAGATGCCTCCAAAATGGTGTCAGCTTAGGCCATAGGCATGCAAATGTTTGAAGAGTGGCTTCCTAAGCAGGAGCATCTGTGTGAACTTGTTATTGACCATAGTAAAGTGTCAAAGGGTCTCTCCTTGATTCGTTCATTCGTTCATTCAGCAGATATTCAGGAGCTGGGAATTCAAAACAGGGCCAGACAGGCAAGGCCCCTGCCCTTGTGAACTCTGGAGCTGAGCCAGTATAGAGAGCCAAGCAAAATACAGGGGTAAAGGAAGCAACAGAAAGACCCTGGGAGCTCATTGGGTCCCCTAGCAGGCCATTCCTGCCTGGTATCACAGAGATTCATCAGGAGGGTGACCAGAGGAGCAGAGGGTAAAACTCCACAGAAAGAAGGAATTCTCTAGCTCAGTATCTCTTGTTGACTGCTTCAGGAAATGAGCCCAGGATTTTCAGAGAAACTTGGGAATTATTTCTTAGTCATTTTATCTGGACAATATTGAGTTCAAATATTCCAATATTCACCTGTGCATGGTAGCATTGCATCTTGCCTAAACTATTTTATTCCATCTACTGATGTTTCTGTTGTTGCTTCCAGGTTAGCACTTTTCTTCTTCTTGTAGTTATTAAGTGGTAGACGTAGGGTAGCAGTGGTCTTGGAGGAAATAGGGTAAGGTAGGATGGGAAGGGAATGGAGAGAATAGAGACTCAGAGCTTAGGGGACTTTAATAATCAGGAGGCCAGAGGTTCTGGTCAGGGTTTCTTGGCATGGTCAACCCTAGCAAGTTATGTGCCTCAGTTTCTCCATCTGAAAATAGGTATGACAGTATTTTTGTGGCACATGAGTCTTCATTGTTGTTCCTCAGCTTCAGTGAGATCTTGAGAATTCGTTCTAAACAACTATGAATAACAGTTAAGGGTTAACATTTAATAGAAAAATAAAAGCTGGTTTTCTGGCTCCTCTGGGAGAAATGAAGGCGCCCTATGCCTAAGCAAAAAACATATCAAAGAACTACACAGGGTCCAAGGAGAGGAAGAAAAGTAATTAGCATCCTGGGCCATTAGGAAAAATAGATTGTATTTAGAGGAAAAAAAATAGATTTTTCCAAAGGTCAAAGGAAAAAAATAACAACTGGGCATAGGTACATGAGTAAAAGAGTTACTAAATAAAATGTCTTTAAACTCTAATAATCTATGTTCTAAAATATGTGCTGGTAACTTCTTATCTTTTCTTAGTTTGTACCATCATAAATGGTATATGACATGTAATTCTTCACAAAAACATGAGAATGCATCGCTCTTCTGAACCCACCCAGAAGGAAAGCTACAGAAGGCTAGGGAGAGTAAGATGCCCAAGTTCTCAAAGTTCTGCTATAGGAAGAGGCCAGACGCCTTCCGTGGTTTATGGTGAGGGTGGGGAGCTTTGCAGCATTACCACAACTCACCATGTGTACTGCACACTGAAAGGATTCAGGAAGTGGCAACCGTATAACAGGAGGGCTTAACTGAATGCAAGCAGTGTATACCCCGAGATTCACATACAAGTTGGATATACAGAGAATGTCCTGACTTCTTCAGGGAGTCTCGCATGGCTCTGAGGAGTGGTTCATCCTAAGGACAGTAAGAGTGTTTGAAGGGCACAGGACCAGTATGAAAGGGAAGCAATTCTGCATGTGTTGCTCAGAGCCCTGCCTCTACCCAGTATCTTCCAAAGATGAGTATTAGAACCTGGGCAGGGGAGGCAACAGAAAACTATGTAAAAGAGCCATTTCACTGAAACTGTGAGCATGAGACTTCTTGTTTATGGGAACCAGGTGGTAACAGGGAGACGAATTCCTGAATATAACATGCTACAGCCTGAGACACACTTTGGACAGCAGCAGCTTCAATGGCTTGGCAGCTGTCCTGCAGACAGAAGGCAATAAAAAGCAGAAGAGGACAAAAAGGGCAGATGCCATGCAGTAGCAAGTGTGTTTGGGAACACTCAATGAGATATTCCCTTGCTACATCCATCAAGAACGAGAGAGCCTTTGTGAGGGAGGTATAGAACCAATCATTATTGATAGGGTCCCAAAGGCAAAGAAATACAGGGACCCTAGTTCACCCTTGGTTGGCAAAACACTGGCTTCATGGGGAGAGCCATCTGAGAGTAATACAAGCAAGTATGATTTCTTTTTATAATGATGTTGCCCAATTATGAAGTTTGATAGGTCTTATTCAGTGTTTAGTTTTCCTAAATTTGCTTTGTCTAGGATTAACAGGTTTTTTTCATGCACCTTTTTATAAAAATATCTAATTCCAGGTTACAAATTAAAATATAACACACAAGCCTGGGCATGTTGGTTCGTGCCTGTATTCCCAGCTAATCAGAAGGCTAAGGCAGGAGAATCACTTGAGGCCAGGAGTTTGAGGCTGCAGTGTGCTATGATCACACCTATGAATAGCCACTGCTCTTGGCATAATAGTAAGACTTCATCTCAAAAAAAAAAAAAAAAATGAGATGCAGTGGCTCACATCTGTAATCTTAACACTTTGGGAGGCTGAGGCAGGAGGATTGCTTGAGCCCAGGAGTTCAAGACCAGCCTGGGCAACATCGTGAGACCCTGCTTCTAAAAAGAAAAAAAAAAAAAATTATTAATTAGTTGGGCATGGTGGCACATGCCTGTAGTCCTAGTTACTTAAGAGGTTGAGGTGGAAGGGTCACTTGAACCCGGGAAATCGAGGCTGCAGTGAGCTGTGATGGTGCCACTGAACCCCAGCGTAGGTGACAGAGTGAGACCCCTGTCTCAAAAAAAAAAAAAAAAGAAGATACACTGTCTATTGTACCCTGTATCTTAACTGACTATTAATTACATTAATATGAAATTATTGTCTCTTTTACTAAATCTTATCAAGTTACCTATGACTGTTTGCCTTATTCTTATTCTATGAGAATTAAGTATCATTCATAGACTGCAAGAAACTATTATAAGAATTCATTGCAAAATCCAAGTAAACCACATTCATTGAATAAACCTCCTTTGTCATTAATGCTGCCTCTTGCAAATAAGTTAATAGATTAGAAGGTAACTATGTATTTTTATAAGACTATTCTGTGCTTATACTGCTGTGTAATAGCAATATATTGCTTTTATACCTGCTTCGTTATCTTTACTCATTTTTCCTAACAGATTTTTTCCTTCTTGCTATAATTTGGTAAATTACTGGTAATTTCTTATTTTAAAAGACACTGTACTGGTTATACTCCATTTGCCACCAGCCATATCCACTCTTCACCCTTGTCTACCCTGCTGGGTACCCATAGATACTGACCCTTTTAAACTACCACCAGGGCTCCCTTGCCATCTGGCTTCTCATTGGGTTTGGCCTAGGAAGCACCAGCAAAGACAGAGCGCAGGAAGAAAGAGAAGCCAGGCTATTGCCATGTTCCCTCAGGCCTGGCTATAGTCCCGAAGGTGGCTGTATTCTTCAATGGCCACTCCTTTTGTCAGGCAGCTCCTCTTTCACAGCTCCAGCTCTCACCTGGTTCCAGTAACACTGTGTCTCCCTTTGTTGCTTGTGTCCTAGGTGCAGTTGTAGCTCCCAAACTTGCCTGTCCACATTTATTTAGATTCCTTATCAGGGCCCTTAACCCTGCCCATACCTCTGATAATAGTTCCCCTTTTAAACTCGCTTCAGTTAAATTATTGGAGTCTACCACATGTTTCCTGCTGTGTCTCTGGCTATCACAGACACCTAGTCAATATATTGCTAAATCAGATTTTAACTGAAGGGGTGGGATAAACAATGATAACTACTTACGTTGGCCAAAAAAAAAAAAAATGTTAACACTATGCTAATAATAACAATTTTCACAGTCCATAGGAAATGTAGGCAAGAAGTCAAACTATTCTCAACATGTCCTCTTATGGTTAATTTTAGTTCTTAATGCTATGCCGAAGTGTGTGTCTTACAATAAGAATACTAACTTCATCTTACTTACAGTATGCAACACTACACCAGTCTTTACCAAAACCTCTTCCCCTGCATGGAAAGGATGGCCTTAACTTATGATTTATACCCGTCCTAACATGGTGCATATTCGATATCTAGAGTTGTTCAGTCAAGACGAATGAACTCCTAAGACAATTCTTTATGTTCATTAGCATTCTCCAAGACTCAGAACAATCCCAGAGGACACAGACACTACAGTCTAATACTCTTTAATTTTTCCCTCTAATATGAGTTGCAGAAAATGCCTCTTTGTTGTTTCAGTTATCTAGCGGATAACTATTAGATTATACACACACACACACACACACACACACACACACACACACACATCTCCTAAGGAAAAATACGAATTCTCAGAGACAGCTACTTAACAATACTTTGTTAACACAGTATTGGCCTACAAATATTTTTAATGGAGCTGATGATTAACCTCAAGATCTATATTTCTGTCTTATTTTGAAAATAATCAGATTAAGCCACATTTCTACATAGCTATGATCCACTGGAGCTGAAGAGACATTGCAATTTTTTTTTTTCTTTTTTGAGATGAAGTTTCACTCTTGTTGCCCAGGCTGGAGTGCAACGGTGTGATCTCGGCTCACTGCAACCTCTGCCTCCTGGGTTCAAGCCATTCTCCTGTCTCAGCCTCCCAAGTAACTGAGGCTATAGGCACGTGCCAACACACCCAGCTAATTCTTGTATTTTTAGTAGAGGCATTTGTCAGGCTGGTCTCGAACTCCCGACCTCAGGTTATCTGTGTGCCTCGGGCTCCCAAAGTGCTGGGATTGCTGTAATTTTTATATGGGGGATCGACTTCCCATGTACCACAGTCCTCATCACACTGCATTGCGTCTGTAGGCATTTTACTCGTTCACAATATCTGCCTAAGCTCTGCAGACACTTCAGTTAGCATAGTCCCACTCCTTTTTAAATTATGTTTAATAAGAAATAGGTCTACTATTAAAGAATAAACCTCTTATTGGTTGTTCTATTAGCCAAAAACACCAGGCCAAAGCTTTGAAATTACCACTTGTGAGGGTTTGACTAAATTCTTAGGTAAAGATCAATTTGTCTTTCATATGTTAAGCAATTCATGTAAGTTTTTTTCCCATCTGAACCTTTTTTTTTTTTTTTTTTCTTGAGATGGAGTTTTGCTCTGTAGCCAGGCCCGGAGTGCAATGGTGCAATATTGGCTCATTGCAACCTCCACCTCCCGGTTCAAGTGATTCCCCTTCTTCAACCTCCTGAGTAGCTGGGACTACAGACGCAGGTGACCACGCCTGGCTAATTTTTTGTATTTTTAGTAGAGACAGGGTTTCACCATGTTGGCCAGGATGGTCTTGATCTCCTGACCTCATGATCTGCCCACCTTGGCCTCCCAAAGTGCTGGGATTACAGGCATGAGCCACCATGCTCTGCCACCTTGTATGTTTAATAATTATTTATATGATTTGCTTCTTTTTGTCAGTGGTGATATGTTTCATATTCAGATGGTGACTTTTTCTATTTTATATATATTCATTTGAATACATTAGAAACCCTTGGTCAAACTGGGTTAGGTAAACTAGTTTTCAGTAAATTAGTCTCAGCCTATTTAATTCATGATTTTTAATTGAATGAATTAGTAAAAGCTTTTTCCATTTGAAACTTGCAGTGTTTCATCCAGTTTTAGTTTTATACACTACAGAATGTAATATAGTCCTAGTTCAGACATTTCTTATCCCTAGTCTAAAATTCTTGTTTGAAGTTACTACCATTTCAACCATTATTTAAACTTGATCTCCTACATTTGGAAATATAATGGAACACTTTATTTAATTAAATTGATATTGTACTGAAATTGTAATTTTCCAAATGGAATCTCCATTGCCTAAACAACCTTTATTTAGAAATGTTGAAACTTTTAAGATAGTGCTCAGTGCTCATTCGGCTGGGGGCTGGGCAAAGTGGCTCAAACCTATAATCCCAGCACTTTGGGAGGCTGAGGCAGCCAGATCATAAGGTCATGAGTTCGAGACCAGCCTGACCAATATGGTGAAACCCTGTTTCTACTAAAAATACAAAAATTAGCTGGGCATGGCGGTGGGTGCCTGTAGTCCCAGTTACTCAGGAAGCTGAGGCAGAAGAATTGCTTGAACCTGGGAGACGGATGTTGCAGTGAGCCGACAGTGCCCCACTGCACTTCAGCCTGGATAATGGAGCGAGACTTCGTATCAAAAAAAAAAAAAAAAAGACAGTGTTAATTCAAACTTAGCCATATTATAGTCACTACTGACTCTAAAATGATAAAGAAAACATGGTTTTATTGTGATTGTAGTATACACCCTATTAATCAACTTCAGTGTAATCAATTTGTTAACAGGCATTTGAACCAGAACAACCCCAATGCCATCTATCTCTCTATCTATTTATCTATCTATCTAGGATGGAGTCTCGCTCTGTCCCCCAGCATGGAGTGCAGTAGTGCCATCTCGTCTCACTGCAACCTCTCTGCCCCTGGGGTTTGAGCGATTCTCCTGCCTCAGCCTCTGGAGTAGCTGGGATTACAGGTGTGCGCGACCATGCCTGGCTAATTTTTGAATTTTATTAGAGACGGGGTTTCACTGTGTTGGCCAGGCTGGTCTTGATTTCCCGACCTCAAGTTGTCCTCCCACCTCAGCCTCCCAAAGTTCCAGGATTATCTGCATAAGCCACCGCGCCCAGCTGCAAGGCCATCTTTAATAGGGGATGGGTAAAATAAGGCTGAGACCTACTAGGCTGTATTCCCAGTTGGTTAGGCATTCTTCCTCACAGGCTGAGATAGGAGGTCCACCAAGATACAGGCCATAAAACTTTGCTGATAAAATAGGATGCGGCTGCCGAGCGTGATGGTTCATACCTGTAATCCCAGCACTTTGAGAGGCTGAGGTGGGTGGATCACTTGAGCTCAGCAGATGAGACCAGTCTGGCCAACATGGCAAAACCCCATCGCAATCTTAAAAAAAAAAAAAAATTAGTCAGATGTGCTGGTGCGTGTCTGTAGTCCCAGCTTCTTGGGGTGCTGAGGCAGAAGGATTGCTTGAGGCTGCAGTGAGCCAAGATGTGCCATTGCACTTTAGCCTAGGTGACAGTGAGATCTGGTCTCAAACAAAACAAAACAGGATGCTGTAAAGAAGCCAGACAAAACCCACCAAAACCAAATGGCAATGAAAGTGATCTCTGGTAGTGTTCACTCCTATTTATATGCAAATTATAATGTATTAGCATGCTAAAAGACACTCCCACCAGTGCCATGACAGTTTACAAATGGCATGGCAAGATCTGGAAGTTACACTATGTAGTCCATAAAGGGGAAGAATCCTCAGTTCCAGGAAATATCCACCCATTTCCTGGAAAACTCATGAATAATTTACCCATTTTTTTCCCCCATAATCAAGAACAAGCCCGTTCAAAAGTGGGCAAAGGATATGAACAGACACTTTACAAAAGAAGACATACATGAGGCCAAGAAACACATGAAAAAATGCTCGTCATCACTAGTCATTAGAGAAATGCAAATCAAAACTACATTGAGATAGCATCTCACGCCAGTTAGAATGGCAATCATTAAAAAATCTGGAGACAAGGCCGGGCACAGTGGCTCACCCCTGTAATCCCAGCACTTTGGGAGGCTGAGGCGGGTGGATCATGAGGTCAAGAGATCGACACCATCCTGGTCAACATGGTGAAACCCCGTCTCTACTAAAAATACAAAAACTTAGCTGGGCATGGTGGCACGTGCCTGTAATCCCAGCTACTCAAGAGGCTGGGGCAGGAGAATTGCCTGAACCCAGGAGGCAGAGGTTGCGGTGAGCCGAGATTGCACCGTTGCACTCCAGCCTGGGTAACAAGAGCGAAACTCCGTCTCAAAAAAAAAAAAAAAAAAAAAATCTGGAGACAATGGATGCTGGAGAGGATGTGGAGAAATAGAAACACTTTTACACTGTTGGAGTGTAAATTAGTTCAACCATTGTGGAAGATGGTGTGGCAATTCCTCAAGGAAACAGAGATTCCATTTGACCCAGCAATCCCATTATTGGGTATATATCCAAAGGATTATAAATCGTTCTACTATAAGGACACATGCACCCGAATGTTCACTGCAGCACCGTTTACAATAGCAAAGACCTGGAACCAATCCAAATGTCCATCGATGATAGACTGGACAGGGAAAATGTGGCACATATACACCATAGAATACTATGCAGCCATCAAAAACGATGAGTTCCTGTCCTTTGCAGGGACATGGATGAACCTGGAAACCATCATTCTCAGCAAACTGACACAAGAGCAGAAAATCAAACACCACATGTTCTCACTCATAGGTGGGAGTTGAACAATGAGAACACATGGACACAGGGAGGGGAACATCACACACTGGGGTCTGTTCGGGGGGAAATAGGGGAAGGACAGCGGGTGGTGGGGAGTTGGGGAGATATAGCATGGGAAGAAATACCAGATATAGGTGATGGGGAGGAAGGCAGCAAATCACACTGCCATGTGTGTACCTATGCAACAATATTGCATGTTCTTCACATGTACCCCCAAACCTAAAATGCAGTTAAAAAAATCAAGAAGTAACTGTAAGTGAACTCAATTGAGCAGTCCATGACACTGCTTTATGGAGTAGCCATTCTTTTCTTTCTTTACTTCTCTATTAAACTTGCTTTCACTTTACTCTATGGACTCACTCTGAATTCTTCTCGCGTGAGGTTCGAGGACCCTCTCTTGGGGTCTGGATCGGGATCCCTTTCTAGTAACAAACTAACCAAATTCACTGACCCTTTCCAGCACCTTTGTAATCTTAATAGGTATGTTGCTGATGCTCCAGGCAAGTCAATATGCTGGGACACTGGGTTGCATCAGACAAAGTGGTTTAAGTATAGGCCACCGAACAAAGAGACAAGAGGTGACTTGAAAGCCATCTCACTGAAAACTTTGGGGCTAGGGATTTTCACGGTTTTGAAGTGGGCCAAAGTATGGAGATCACTGATTGGTTAAAGAGTGCAGGGAGAAGTCATAGGACAAGGAAATGAATAAGCTGTATTCTCATGCTGATTCCATTCCCCTCTGAGGGTCAGCTGTTTCTCTGGAAATCAGGATCTGAAAAACATCTTAAGCAATGCTTAAGCAAAAGCCATGTGATTCTAATGCCAGAGATCCTATCTATAGGAACAATGCGGATGCAAATGATCAGTATCTACTGACTTGGAGTAACAAGGAAGTGGGTTAATGTGCAGCCAGATTAATGCTTAAATATAACTATATTTCTGTCTAGAACCAGACAGGCAATTGTCAACCCTGCGGGGACAATTTCATGTCAATAAACATATTGATCCACAGTACCCTCCGAACTCATCTAGTAATCTGTTCTCCGGTCTGCCGACCAGTTCTCCTACTAGTAGAATTTTATACTTAAGAGTTCAGCTGGATGTAGTGGCTCACGCCTAAATCCCAGCACTCTAGGAGGCTGAGGCGGGCAGATCACTTGAGCCCAGCCTGGGGAAGACCAGCCTGGGCAACATGATGAGACTCTGTCTCTAGTAAAAATACAAAAAATTCTTTGGGTTTGGTGGCGTGCACCTGCAGTCCCAGCTACTGGGGAGGCTGAGGTGGGAGAATCACCTGTACCTGGGAAGCTGAAGCTGCAGAGAGCCAAGATCACACCACTGCACTCTAACCTGGGCAACCAGAGTGAGACCCTGTCTCAAAATAAATAAATGAAATAATAATGAAAAAGTTCATCATTTTTAAAACCTGTTTATGCTTTCGGATGAAATGTGTATACAAGAAAGAAAAAGACTTTTCTTTTTTGTTTTGACACGGAGTTTCATTCTTGTTGCCCAGGCTAGAGTGTAATGGTGCAACCTCCGCCTCCCAACTTCAAGCAATTCTCCTGCCTCAGCCTCCCAGGTAGCTGGGTTATAGGCATGCGCTACCACACCACACTAATTTTGTATTTGTAGTAGAGATGAGGTTTCTACATGTTGGTCAGGCTGGTCTCAAACTCCCTACCTCAGGTGACGCGCCACCTCGTCCTCCCAAAGTCCTGAGATTACAGGTGGGAGCCACCGCGCCTGGCCAGAAAAAGTATTTTTTAAATGTGAAGAGTGCCTTTTTTAGTGTGAAAACTAATTTGAATACTTTGAAAAGACTTGATAAAGGCAAAGTGCAAAAAAACATTGCTGCCAACTTTAGGGTAACAAGACAACTATAAAAGTATGGAAAAAGGGGCCATGTGTGGTGGTTCACACCTGTAATCCTAGCACTTTGGAAGGCCAAAGTGTGAAGATCCTTTGACGCCAGGAGTTGCAGACCTACCTGGACAATGTAGTAAGATCCTTTCTCTAAAAAAAGAAATTAGGTGGAGGGACAGTGGCTCATTAACCTTTAATGGTAGCACTTTGGGAGTCCAAAGCAGGTGAACCTTAGGTCAGGAGTTCAAGACCACCCTGGCAACAATGGTGAAACCCCATCTCTACTAAAAATACAAAAACTAGCTGGGCATGGTGGTCTGTAATCCCAGCTACTTGGGAGGCTGAGACAGGAGAATGGCTTGAACCTAGGTAGTGGAGATTATAGTGAGCTGAGATCGTGCCACTGCACTCCAGACTGGACAAAAGAGTGAGACTCTGTCTCAAAACAAACAAACAAACAAAATTAAAAATTAGACTGGGCACAGTGGCTCATGCCTATAATCCCAGCATTTTGGAAGAGGAGGCAGGAGGATTGCTTGAGCCCAGGAATTCAAGACCAGCCTATGTAACACAGTAAGACCCCAACTCTACAAAAAAAACAATTAAAAAAATTTAGCTGGGCATGGCCCCAGCTACTCTGGAGGCTGAGGCAAGAGGATTGCTTGAGTCTGGGAGATGAAGGCTGCAGTAAGCCATAATCATACCACCACATTCCAGCCGTGGTGACAGAGTGAGACCCTGTCAAATAAATAAATACATAAATAAATAAAGGCCCAGTCTGATGGCATGTATCTGTAGTCCTAGCTACTTGGGTAGCTGAGGTGGGAGGATTTGCTTGAGCCCAGGAATTGCAGGTTATTGTGAGCTGCACTCCAGCCTGGGCAACAGTGTGAGACTATCTCTAAAAATATATACATAAATCTAAATTACATGGAAAAAAGAACAAATATCTGTAAAGATTCTTCCTTCAGATTGCCCCACAGTTCTTTTTCCACTTTTAATGCAAATACTTATATTGCCCTTATTGTGTGCCAGATGACTATCTGAAGTATTTAGCCTACTCATTTTATTATCTTACGTGGTAGATCAATATTCTCATTTTACAGATGAGGAAATTAAAGCTTAGTGAGGTTAAGTAAGAGCCTCCAGATAATTATGTGGTAGAGCCCCATTTTAAACCTGAAAAGTCTGAATTCTAGCTGAAAACACTGGATACCACAGGCAATGCATTATGGGTGAGTTGTACAGGAAAAAAAAAAAAAAGACAATTCAGAACACCAATCAGCAGACTCCCCATATCCATATTCAAAGAATGGTTAGGCAAATGAACAAGTCTGTTGTTGTTTTGTTTTTGTTTTTGTTTTTTGAGACAGATTCTTGCTTTGTTACCCAGGCTATAGTGCAGTGGTGAAATCTTGGCTCACTGTAACCTCCGGCTCCTGAGTTCAAGAGAGTCTCCCTGCCTCAGCCTCCTGAATAGCTGGCACTACAGGTGCATGCCACCATGCCAGGCTAACTTTTGTGTTTTTAGTAGAGTTGGGGTTTCACCATATTGGCCAGGTTGGTCTCAAACTTCTGACCTCGTGATTTACCTGCCTCAGCCTCCCAGAGTGCTGGGATTACAGGCATGAGCCACCGTGCCCGGCCTGAACAAGTTTTATACATTTTAAGTGAAAAGAAATGTTTAAGTTATGTAGTTGTCATTTTATATAACTAACTAACCACTGATTCTAATTGAGTTAAATAAAGAGCTTTCCTCCATGAAGAGAAGTACTGGGTCATACAAAAGAGTGTTTTCTCACGAGAGGATGGATGGAATTTAACATTAAAAATGGCAGAATAGTGTTTTCAACAAATGGTGCCAGGCCAATTGACCAGATATCTGTATGCAGAAAAATTAACCCTGACACACACTTCACACCTTACAGAAAGTTAATTTAAAATGAATTGTAGACTTAAATGTAAAACAGAGAACTGTAAAACTTCTAGAAGAAAACATGGAAGAAAATCTAGGTGGCCTTGGGTTTCGCAATGAGATTTTAGATATAACACGAAAGTCGGCCAGGCATGGATTACATGCCTGTAATCCAAGCACTTTGGAGGCCAAGGCAGGTGGATCACCCGAGGTCGGTAGTTCAAGACCAGCCTGACCAACATGGTGAAACCTTGTCTTAAAATAAAAAAAAAAAAGATATAATACCAAAGTCATGAAACCTATGAAAGAAAAAATGGATACACTGGACTTTATTTAAATTTTTAAAAATTGCTCTGTATAAACAGAATGATAAGACAAGCCACCTTTTGGGGGAAAACATTGGCAAGCCACATATCTTATAAAAGACTTGTATTCAAAATATGTAAATAACTCCACTATTGTTAATAATACTAAAATGAGGATTTTTGTACATAAATTTTTGCTAGGTTTTTGATCTTTAAAAAAATGAGATAATGGCCAGGTACAGTGGCTCATGCCTGTAATCCCAGCACTTTGGGAGGCTGAGGCGAGTATATCATGAGGTCAGAAGCTCGAGACCAGCCTGACCAACATGGTGAAACCCTGTCTCTACTAAAAATACAAAAATTAGCCAGGTGTGGTGGTACACACCTGTAATCCCAGCTGCTCAGGAGGCTGAAGCAGGAGAATTGCTTGAACCCGGGAGGTGCAAGTTGCAGTGAGCCGAGATTGTGCCACTGCACTCCAGCCTGGACAACAGAGCAAGACTCCATCTCACACACATACATACAAAAGAGGCCAGGTGTGGTGGCTCATACCTGTAATCCTAGGACTTTGGGAGTCCAAAATTTGAGACGAGACTGGGCAACATGGCAAAACCTCATTTTTACAAGAAATACAAAAATTAGTCAAGCATGGTAACACATGTTGTAGTCCTAGCTATTTGGGAGGCTGATAGGAGGACTACCTGAGCCTAGGAGATTGAGGTGTCAGTGAGCTGTGATCAAACCACTGCACTCCAGCTTGGATGACAAAGTAAGACCCTGTCTTAAAAAACAAACAAACAAAGCAGGATTTGGAAACTAAAGAAAATAATTATAATAAACCCTTCTATGGTATTTTACTATATGCCTGAAACTGTTTTAGGCACTTCACATATATATTTATTTCATTCTATGACAATGCAATGAGGTGAGTACTATTATATTATGTCCATTTTACAGATAAGGAGATTAGGCATAGATGATTTAAAAAAAGAAAGAAAAAACTTGCCCAAAATCATACCACTCGTAAGTAAATGAGGTGGCACTTAAACATGTTTTGGCTCTAGTTCATACTCTCAACTATTATATTAGAGTGTTAATGACATCAACAGGCATTTGTCAAATATCTACTTTGCAACAAAAGATATTGTATAAGACATAACAAGAAAAATAAGAGTAGTTTGCTCACAAAAACTCACGTAATGGAAGAAACCTGTAACTAACTCACCATGGGAACGAAGATAAAATGACCTGGCCCAGATCAGGAGAATCTCAGGTTTCAAATGAGAGTTGAGATTTCATTAGTGGCGTATGGAATATGTAGGTGTGAAAACTGATAGGATGTAAAAAACACTCAAAGGAGCCTGAATTTTGGGTAAATTGGTTATTAACAGCAGGACCATTAAGTAAATAAGCTTTAGACAAAAGTCAATTTGTCTAAGCTTATTTACTTAATGGTTTATATTTTAGTTATATTTCAGTTAACCAGTTTTAGGCAACTTTTTGTTTTGTTTGTTCAAATGGAAGTCTTATTGAGCACCTACTATGAAAACAAGTGAGAGTCTGAGGATATTGAGATAAATATGTTATCCCTGCCCTAGAGCTGTGAGTCAGAATCACTGTAAGGACTTGTTAAAAACATATTAATAGGTCTACTCCTAGACTTTCTAATTCAGTAGGTCTGGGGTGTGACTAGAGAATTTCGAGTTCTAACAAGCTCCCAGGTGACTCTAATGCTGCCTGTAAGGAACCACACTTAGAGAACCACGGCCCTAGAGGAATCAAAAGTTAGTGGAAAGGAAGTTGGTATTTGGGAGGCCTCCACAGCTGAGTTTGTAATGGAAAGAATTTGTAATAGAAGGCCAAGGGGGAAGGGGATTCTGGGTGAAGGTTTAACATTTACAAAAGCAGGGACTATCTAAGACAGTTCTGGAAAAGCAAGTGTTTTTAGATGTTTGGAAACCAAAGAGGACTCGTGGGAGACCCAGCAGGAAAAGCAGCCCTTGCCTGCCAGGCTAAGGACCTTGGCTTATCACAGCAGTCCTTGGGGATTGAAGGATTTTAATCAAAATAAGGGAGAAACAATAATAGTTTTACCACAATGCTCCTTTGACATCCATAAAAAGTTAGTGATACCTGCTGCATTCTTTTAAAAAATGAGAAAACTAGAACTTAATAGTACAACAATACTAAAAGCAATTATTTCTAAATTATCTTTTCCCAGACAAAAGTGTATAGTAGGCTGTATCTTTGCTACAGAGGGACTTCTATTAGACATTTTATATAAGAAACTCAAGACAAATTTATTTAATTTCATAACGGTATTTAAATAAGAGTACTTCAATTTTTTCTTCATTTCTAGTTGTAACTACCTACCTGGGAAGGGAATATGGTTAATTTGTCTAGACAGATTTTGACACTTAAATAATGCATAAACCCAAGGGGTAGGAATTTTCATTACTTAGGTTTACTTTCAGTAAATCAAATCGCCAGTTTACATAATGTTATCCAGCAAAATTTGTTCCATATTAAGAATCAAAAGAACATTGTAAATTCTTACTAATAACACCTCCAATATATTTAAATTTTAGTAGAGAATTAAAGCCAGAACAATAATAATGTGCACTATCAGTAATTATACTGAGACATAACGCTGGTAAATACTTGTGCACAAATAGGCAGATAAAGCTAAGAACAAGAGTTTGGAATTAAAAAAAAAAATCCAGAAATAAAGAACATTCATGTTCTAAAAGGAACTATGACACAACAGGGACTTTGTGTCTATTAGTCAAAAGTTGTAATTCAATACTGATATCAGCCAATCACCTGTACTGGGTGCTTAGACTAGGTGAGGTACCAAGCACAATCTACTAAGGATGATTTGATTTGTGTTCTAAGAGTTCCATGCTACAAAGGAAACTTGTAGTTTCCAGAACAGTTTGTAAATGTAACTGTGAGCACCTGATTCACATGTACAATAGGTGGAAGGAAAAATGCTGTTCAGAACACAAGAGGTAAATATTGAAAGCCAAAAAAAAAAAAAAAATCCTAAAAATTCATGTGAATCGAGATGGGTGGATCACAAGGTCAAGAGATCGAGACCATCCTGGTCAACATGGTGAAACCCCGTCTCTACTAAAAAAAAAAAAAAAAAAAAGCTGGGCATGGTGGCACATGCCTGTAGTCTCAGCTACTCGGGAGGCTGAGGCAGGAGAATTGCTTGAACCCAGGAGACGGAGGTTGCAGTGAGCCAAGATCGCGCCATTGCACTCCAGCCTGGGTAACAAGAGCGAAACTCTGTCGCAAAAAAAAAAAAAAAAAAAAAAAAAAATGCATGTGAACATCAAGTAAATTGGGGCGTGGGGTGAGAGGCAGCGGGCAGACAGGACACTTATTTCTGCATACAAACAGCTTTTCCCCTAAAGCAACTAGCTTAATTCCATAAAACCAGAGGAAAAAATCCAATAAAAAGATAAAAAGTGGAAGAAAAGAAAGGAAAATCAATTTAGTAAAAGCTGATCTATTGCCAAAAAGTTAATTTTCCCTTTTTTCTTCAAAGGATAAAGTATATCCATCAACACCAATAATTTTTAGTAAAGACCGTTCTATCAATTTTAAAATATAAAACTCAATAAAATATAGTCAAGAAAGTTCAGTATTTCAGATCCATTTAAACTTTGCTTACAGCCTCTCTCTTTCTCTCACTTTCCCAATGGCTCTTTCTTTCTTTATCTATTTCATTCTCTCAATCTTACTTTTTTCCCTCTAAGTATGTCTTTCCCTTTCCAGGCATATAATAGGGGGAAATTATTTTTTGGCACTGGAGAAGAAACGTAAGTTTGTACATTTAAAGACTGCAAAGGCTTGTTCATGGTAATCATGAACTTTACTATAAATAGGTTACAAACCAAGATACACAACCATACCTATAGTAAGCAGACATTTCTTACCTGGCTTAGTCTTTCATGTCTTCCTGCCAAGCATTTACTAGAACAAATGATTCACTTATTTACTGCCATGAGGAAAAAAGTATTGCACTGCTACCTCTTTGTTTTGGGGTGACAACAGGGTGCAGGAGGCCAAGAAGCAGTGTTGGGGAGACAGCATTAATAAATACTAAATCTGTGCTTGCCATTCCTTGCCTTTGGAACCTTAAGCAAAGAATTTAATTATCCATCCATTCATTCATTTAATCATTCCCTTTGAACGCACGTAACAGCACCAGACAAGTAGTTGTAAGGAACAGCTAATTAAATAATGTGAAAGATCTTTGTTAACAGAAAATGCTTTATTTAATAATTTCTTTCAAAACTGAAATATCATATGCAACTTATTTGTTAGATTGATTTTTTATGATATAAACTAATTCCAGAAAATAAATAGGGAATTTTATAAATATCGTAAAATCTTTTACGTTACCTCCTTTTAGGTAACAGCAGAAAAAAACCTGTTTCAGTGACCAAACTGGTATCCTTCTCTCCTAAAAGTTACTGTGGCTTCAAAATAGAAAATGAAGATTTATTTAATTCATTCATTCAACAAACACATATTGGTTATGTGCTACGTATCAAGAATCTAGTCTACACTTTGAAAAAACTAGGAACTACAAAACCTGTGCACACAATATGGTAATCGATTATTCATGAAAGGATAGAAGCAAATTAAAATAATTTTCTTCTAAATGCCTATAAATTTATGCCATGTTAATAAAATCTAGTAGAGAATAATTCTTTTTGCTTAGTCTGACAATCATATCCATTACCTGAAATGTCTGGATAATAAGCTTACTTTCAGTTTTGGACTTTTAATATAACACATTAATTTTTAAAAAAATAAAAGTAATATGAATAATTGGAGAATGTAAAGTAAAAATGAAAGTCTTTCCTCTAATACCCCATAATCCCTCTCCTCAGTAGTAACCATTGTTAACATGTTTATTCATCTGTACATTTTTTTCTCTATGCACTGTTATAATATGTGATCTGAGAAAGTAGAAATTTCCAAAGTACAGGCAAATTTGACAGCCAAACCTCTGCTATAATTTATGAAAGCTTAAATCAATTTTAAGTTACCCAAAGATTGCTATCAGTATATGCCTCTCCCAGTTGGTCAGTTGTCTGTTGTGCTTCTGTGCCACACTGCTGTATGAGAAGCTGGGTACACAGCATATCTCTTAATTCCCTCTTTAGTATTAGGGATGTCCTTAAAAGTAAAAGTCAAAGATTTCAAGGCAACTGAATTGTTAAAGCCTCATTACTATTCTTCATGGGGCTTTGTGTAATCCTGTTAATAATTCTCAAACTCAAGTGTTATGACACACTGAGTGTTGAATATTTCCAGCAGAAAAGTGTTTAACATGACCCCTTTCCCAGACAGTTCTCTCATTCCATTTTGTTTATTTTGACAGTTTTTTTGTTTTGTTTTGATACAGAGTTTTTCTCACTCTGTTGCCCAGGCTGGAGCGCAGTGGCCTCAAGGCCTCAACCTCCCTGGGCTCAGGTGATCCACCTCAGCCACCAGAGTAGCTGGGACTATAGGCATGTGTCACGGTGACTGGCTAATTTTAAGTTTTTTTTTTTTTTTAAAGATGGGGTTTTGCCATATTGTCCAAACTCATCTTGAACTCCTAGGCTCACATGTGATCTGCCCACCTTGGCCTCCCAAGGTGCTAGGATTACAGGTGTGAGCCACTGGGCCCAGCCCTCTCATTCTATTGAAGTCAGAGAGATCCTCATAATTCTAGCCAGACATGCAGGTAAAAAACAGGTTAATATTTATTCATTCAAGAAAACCTGCTTTATGTCAATGAATATTTAAGAATGAATGCCCTGAGAGGCCATCAAAGCCAAACTTCCCTTGTTATCAACAAGAAAATTGAGGCCCAGAAAGTGAAGAGACTCTCCCAAAATCACACAGCTCACTGGCTAAGCAGAGTTAACTAAGGACCGGGTCTATATTCGGTTTAGGGCTCTACAGCAGGGAAAGAGGCTTCTAGAAAGTAGAAGCAGCTTAAAAAAATTAAACAAAAAAAAAGGACAATTTTTTAAGATAAATATATATAATATAACATGATTAGGTGCTTAACAATCCTTTATGGCTTCCAATAAATTACTACTGAGAATAGAAAAATAGAAAAACAATGTAGAAGAAATATCAAAGGCAGGATTAACAATTTAGTTTCATTTCTGAGTAAAACACGATATATCCTCCATGTGAACTGCTCATAAGCTGTTTTAGATCAAAAGACTTTCCAACAGCCAGAACAAAACCCAGTGCTAAATTCTAGAAGTACATGAAGAGCCTGTCTCGGCTCACCGCAACCTCCGCCTCCTGGGTTCAGGCAATTCTCCTGCCTCAGCCTCCTGAGTAGCTGGGATTACAGGCACACGCCACCATACCCAGCTGATTTTTCGTTATTTTTAGTAGAGACGGGGTTTCACCATGTTGACCAGGATGGTCTCGATCTCTTGACCTCATGATCCACCCACCTCGGCCTCCCAAAGTGCTGGGATTACAGGCTTGAGCCACCGCACCTGGCCTGTTGCATTTATTAATCATTTTGGATCAGGCCCTATTTTGTAAAAAGATGCTGATGTATTTCTGTTTGAGATACTATATTTTATATTTTTATCTTAGAATGTTGTGGACAAAAAACTTTTTTGGTAGTTGGAGTCTAGTTTTATGTCAAAGACATGGGAAAGAAAAGGTTTTTAAAAAATTTGTTTGTGGCTGGGCATGGTGGTTCATGTCTAATATAAATTAGGAGGCCAAGGCAGGCTGATTATTTAAGCTTAGGAGTTTGAGACCAGTCTGGGCAACATGGTGAAACCTTGTCTCTACAAAAAATAAATAATAATAAAAAAATAGCCGAGTGTGGTGGTGCATGCCTGTAGTTCCAGATACTTGGGAAGCTGATGTGGGAGGATCACTTGAGCCCAGAAGGTAGAGGTTGTGGTGAGCTGAGACTGCGCAACTGCACTCCAGCCTGGGTGACAGAGTGAGACCCTATTTCAAAAAAGAAAAAAAAAGTTTTCTATTGGCTGATTTGTAGTTTACTAATCAACATGGCTTCAGCTAAGTGCATTATGAGACTTAGTCTCATGTAACTTAGATATAAATGAAATTAGTGAAGACTTTTGGAGGTAATGCATTATATACTTTTATTTTTACTTCATTTTTAGCTTTTCTTTTCCATCTAATCCTTCCGTTAGAAAACTCTCTGATGATTTATATTCATTTACCTTGAATTCAAGAAATTGTCAAACTGCACTCTGTTGCTACACTGAGACAAATATTCCACAAAACTTTATTTGATTCAAGAGTGAGATAACTGTTACATTCATTTAATAATATAATAGCCTCCTTAACTCTCCAGTATTTTGATATCTGCTGTTAAGTCATTGGCATAGACAATTGGGTAAGTGCTCACTGTAATGAAGTCTTTGTTTTTTGTTTTGTTTTTGTTTTTGAGACAGAGTCTCAGTCTGTTACCCAGGCTGGAGTACAGTGGCAAAACCTTGGCTCACTGCAACCTTCACCTCCTGGGGTTCAAACAATTCTCCTGCCACAGCCTCCTGAGTAGCTGGGACTACAGGCACATGCCACACACCCAGCCTCGTTTTTATATTTTTAGTAGAGACAGTGTTTCACTATGTTGGCCAGGCTGGTCTCCAACTCCTGACCTCAGGTGATCTGCCTGCCTCAGCCTCCCAAAGTGCTGGGATTATAGGTGTGAGCCACTGTACCTGGCCTCAGTCTTCGAAATAGACTCATAGAGAGTTCTTTGATTCGGATCTATAGAGTCTACTTAATATCTGCATTAGCAGTTGCTAGGATTTTGATTCTTTTTTTTTTTTTTTTTTTCTTTCAGAGACAGTCTTGCTCTGTTGCTCAGGCTAGAGTACAGTGGTACAATCATGGCTTTAATTCTTGGTTCCAGCAATCCTCCTGTCTCAGCCTCCCTAATATGTGGGACTATAGGAATGAATCACTGCACCCAGCACTGGTTTGGATTTTATATGCTGAAAAGTTTAGTCCTATTGGATCACCAAAGTAATAATCTATACTAATTTTCTATCCAAGGGTTTAGTGAAAAGTGTTTCTACAATACAAATTGTAGTTCAAAGAAGTAAAACTATATTTAACTGTAATTATAAATAGCCTGATGAAATAATGTATAGCATGAGGAAGTAGAAGGATCATGCCCTAAAGGTAAGAATACCTGTTTTTGAGACCTAGATCTGCCAAACACAAATAGATCTTGTAAATTTGAAGATCTCTTGGCATCTCTATGATTTCTTATCTGATAAAAATGACAGTTATGATAGGACTTTGATTTCTTCACAACATTATTGTGAAGATCAAATGAGCTGTTGTACATCACAAAGCTTTTTAAATTGTGAAGTGCTATACAAAATCAGAAATACCATAATAAAATATTTGTAAAAAAACAAAGTAGTAGCTGGGTGTGGTGGCGCATGCCTGTAATCCCAGCTACTCAGGAGGCTGAGGCAGAAGAATCGCTTGAACCCAGGAGGCGAGGTTGCAGTGAGTGGAGATTGTGCCACTGTATTCCACCCTGGGTAACAGAAAAAAAAAAGAAAAGCAAACTTTTATTGTATTCTTTTTTTTTTTTTTTCAGTTGAAGAGGTATAGAATGGCTTTTATTTATTTATTTATTTATTTATTTATTTATTTATTTATTTATTTTTGGCCTTAATTCTTTTTATTGGATCATTGGATTTCAGGTAACTATACTTATTGTCTGATCTGATTTTAATGAAATGGTATTGTTTACATTGTCTAGGAGACAGCATGCAGGCTGGACACAGTGTCTCAAGCCTTATCTCAGCACTTTGGAAGGATGGCTTGAGCCTAGGAGTTCAAGACCAGCCTGAGCAATATGGTGAGACCCCCCCCCCCCACTAACAGAAAAAAAAGTGGCGACATGGTGGCCTGCATCTGTAGTCCCTAGCTAACTGGGAGGCCAACATGAGAGAATTGCTTGAGCCTGGGAGGTTGAGGTTATAGTGAGCCGTATATGTGCCACTGCACTCTAGCCTCGGCAACAGAGAGAGATCTTGTCTCAAAAAACAAACAGTGTGCCTATGTCCACCATTAAGAACTTTAACCAGCTTCAGTAATTTGTTATGTGTTCAAGGAAATAAAAAACCCAACACATTAGGCTCAGACTTTCCACTTTACTAATAAGATATACTAAATATCTTCTGGGGAAAATCTAGAGAATGTTATTCTACCAAAAGTTAATAACAGTCAACTTGAAGGAAAATGAAAATAAACCAGACTTGAAAGATAATCAAAGAAAAGCCTACAGGGAAGTTTTTTTCTCCAGTCAAGAAGGATGTACTCAAAGCTTATTTAAAAAGAGAGAGGAAAGAGCTATTAGAGTAATAAGAATAGTTGATATGAAAGAATGTAAGCATGGTGTCAAGGGAGTGAGTCAGGCAAGGAAGATGCACAAATGCACAAGTGTTGTTAAGGGACAGAAAAATTGAAAAATAAGTACAAAAAGAGAGGTAATAAGCTAGGAAACTTCAGACATCCCTGTGGTTACACATTAAAGAGAGTTCTTTATGTCCACATCTATCTCAGCCACTAGACTTTTAGCCCTGTAAAGCAAGGTGCCACATCTTATTCATTCTTATGTATCCTGCAGCAGCTAGCTCAGTTCCTTGCTCATGGAAGGTGCTCAATGGATGTTGAGTTGAAGATGAATAAAAGATAACTGCACTGTAGCTTACAGGCTAGCTATGAAACAAAGTGAAAGGACAAAGCAAAACAAATCTCAATAAATATGTAGTGGCTCATTTATTTATTCTACAAATTCTTAGGGAGAACCATGTGCTAGGAAGGCTCTGTGGATAAAGAAATGAATATGTTAGGATTCTGTTTTTCTTTACAGAACTGTAACCCTGATCCTCCAAATTTAGCATGAGAAGGAGAATTTTCAGATGATCAGGAGACAGACCACTTTGTCCTGACTGTTTTCCCTTGCTTTCCCTTGCCATTGGGATCATTGAACTGATTGCCCTTAAGACAAACATAGCAGAGGCAGGAGGATTATGGCTAGCCCTTTTGGCATCTGGCCCACGCATAGACAAATGACCCTCTTCTGGTTTCCTGTAGTACAATTAAAATAGTTTATTATAGATTAGGGGATTTAAAAAATGTCAACAAACCTGAATAATTGTATGAATTTGGATAATCTGGGTTAAAATTATTCCTTGCTCTCCAAAGCTCATGTGCTACCCTGGAGGAGGAAAAAAAGATGAAAAACCAAACGTGATCTGTGCCCTTCCTTCTTAGCTCTCTGTTTGCTACTATGTGATGGATCAGGAGAGCCATCATTAACAGTAATTACTTAAGAGTACACTTCTAAACCTTCATGAATCCTTGACCTTTGGAGATTAAATCTCATCTCACATCAATTTTGAGCCCACTCACTTAGTAAAATGTTTCTGTCTAAGGGCTAGCCTCTTTCCTTGGCAACTGTCAACAAGAAAGGCCTAGTCCTTCAGAAAAGACTGTACTCTCAGATCTGAGGCTTTACTATTATGAACCCTTCAGAATAATTGCTTCACAACATAGTAAGATGAACATCCCTCCAAAAGATACTCACATGCAGTGACAGTATAAGTGGAAAAGTTAGTTCCCTACCACGAAGGCACTATTCCCTAATTTCTTCTTTTAGTCCTAATTAGGGAAATATATATAGAAAAAAATGTATATATAATATATCCACCTGCACACACACACACACACACACACACACACACACACACACACACACACATTTTGATACGGAGTTTTGCTCTTGTTGCTCAGGCTGGAGTGCAATGGTGCAATCTCGGTTCACTGCAACCTCCGCCTTCCAGGGTTCAAGAGATTATCTCCCCTCAGCCTTCTGATTAGCTGCGATTGCAAGCACTTGCCACCACACCCAGCTAATTTTGGTATTTTCAGTAGAGATGGGGTTTCACCATGTGGGCCAGCCTGGTCTCAAACTCCTGACCTCAGGTGATTCTCCCACCTCCGCCTCCCAAACTGCTGGGATTACAGGCGTGAGGATTACAGGCATGAGCCATCATGCCCGGCCCTGTTTTTTGTTTTTTGTTTTTGTTTTGTTTTTTTTTTTTTTTTTAAGACTTAAAAGTTGTTGATTTTGTCTAGATAGCCCACCAAATTCCATATGCATATCATACAGAAAGGCAAAAAAGATTGTGTACACAGGTCCAAAATGTGAACCCACACGTCAGCTCAAAGTACTCCATGAAGGGAAGGGAGTTGCGTACACAAAGGATAGAGAGGGAAAGAGATGCCACACTTTTTTTTTTTTTTTTTTTTTTTGAGACAGACTCTTGCTCTGTCACCCAGGCTGGAGTGCAGTGACGTGATATCAGATCACTGCAACCTCCGCCTCCCAGGTTCAAGCAATTCTCCTGCCTCAGCCTCCCGAGTAGCTGGGATTACAGGCATCCGCCACCTCACCCAGCTAATTTTTGTATTTTTAGTAGAGACGGGGTTTCACCATGTCGGTCAAGCTGGTCTCAAACTCCTGACCTCAGGTGATCCACCCACCTTGGCCTCCCAAAGTGCTGGGATTACATGTGTCAGACACTGTGCTGGGCCAAAGCCACTCTTTTTAAAAATGTCTGCCATATGCTGATAAAATTCTCACAACACTCACAAATATCATTTCCTTGAATCTTCAGAAGAACTCTGATTTAAGAACAATTATGCTCATTTTATGGGTGTAGAAAACAAAACACAAAGGATCTAAGTGAAGAAGTCTTCATGTTTACTTATAATTATTGCGCTAAATTAGATTGAACTCAGCTTCATGAACTCAATGGATTGTGCTAAATTAGATTGCATTCAGCTTCATGAACTCAATGGAGAGTTACTGTGAATTTACTATGTATAAGTATTACAATGTATCATAAACAAAGGGGCATGCATTCTCTGACCTCAAATTACTTCCACTCTAGTAATGGAGAAGAAAAACACTTGACTAATGAGGAGATTGTTCATAACCACTGAAATAATATTTTTAGATGACAATAGTGGGAGTGGAAGCAACCATCCAGTAGTTTAAAAAGTGAATGGCTCGTGAGGAAAAAAAGGCAATGAACATGTAACAGTATACTCCCTGGACATGTTGGTTCAAGTTAAAAATTCTCAAGTTCCTTTAAAAATGAAATTTACTCAGTTATATTGAGTCATTCATTTAAAGACAGCCTTCGGGTAGGGACATTAATTAGAATCAATTGTAGCAGATCCAAATCTAGCACAGATCTCTACTTTAAAAGGGCCCTTTAAAAGGGTGGGGGGTGGGGAAGAAGTAGGGAACAGCCTCTTATGTTTCCAGAAAAAAAATTGTTCCAGAAAGATCAAAAAGGAAAGGCATTTACAAAGGGAAGCTACATCAGAAGGTATGAAAAGTATGAACAGAAAGAGAACAGCTGCTTTCAGTAATAAAAACTACATTTGGCAATATATTGTAGTGGCCGAGCACATGGATTTAAACATCAAAAAGACCTGTTTGGATCCTGGCTCTCCTGAAGAAAGTTATTTGACATCTTTGAGCCTCAGTTTTCTCATTTTGTCACTCCTATGACAAATCAACACATCTGTGTATCAGTCTGTTCTTGCAGCCATGAGATTCACATCGTAGATACAAGAAAAAATTTGAACTTATATACATACATTTTTTTGCATCATGAGGAAAAATAATAATACATTATACGGTGGTTATTAACGTTAAACAGGTAAATGTAAATAAAATATCTTGGGCATTGTGAGCTCTCAGTAAATTGTCCCTATTGAGATTATTCTGTGAGTTAAGGAGTTGTACCCTTGAATTTAGTGAATAGTTGGTAATCCACTAGTGTCTCATGAATTCAATAGAATACTAGGCAATTTTTAAGATATATTCTACGACAGTGGTTCTTAACTCATGGATGTGGGCATTTTGAGAGTTGATAGGAAAGGTTTTTGGACATCCCAATCACAGGGGTGGGAGTGAGGAAGTGATATTTGGAATGAGTAGGGATGCTAGCTGTCCTAGACTTTGCGGAAAAGTCCTACATATAGAAGGATGCATTCTGCATGATTTTGAAATGTCCCTCTCAACAAAAGGAAAAACCTGTTGATAATAATCTAGAACCAACTCAATTTTCTTGATAATATAAAGAATTTTGAGAGTTTAATTTTTTTTTTTTTTTGAGACAGAGTTTCACTCCAGTTGCCCAGGCTGGAGTGCAATGGTGCCATCTTGGCTCGCCTCAATCTCCGCCTCCCAAGTTCAAGCAATTCTCCTGCCTCAGCATCCCAAGTAGCTGGGATTACAGGTGCGTGCCACCATGCCCAGCTAATTTTGTATTTTTAGTAGAGACAGGGTTCCTCCATGTTGGTCAGGTCTCAGACTCTGATCTCTGGTGATCTGCCTGCCTCGGCCTCCCAAAATTGAAATAATTTTAATATGGATTTTCTAGAAATGTAGCTCTTACGCACATAGAGAAAACAATGTATGCACTTTGTTTTGCTTGGAATTCACCAAGTGCTGTTCACCATTTTAGAAGAATCACGTCACTCCTTTGACAAATTAACACGTCTATATATTAGTTGGCTCTTGTAGCCATAAGATTTGCATTAAAGCTACACATAGACACAAGCACCTAACTTCCTTACTATGCCTTCTAATGTAGTCAAGCCAGAGAATTTCGTATTATTTCATTATAAATTATTTTGCTTTTAGTTACCCTAAATATTATAGCCAAGGCATTATTCCGCTTTTCAAAATAAATTGTTTATGTCTTTGGATTCCAGATGAAAGTAATAAAGAAGGCATTACAAAATATTTGCAATTAAAGGGAGCGTGGCATCTGATGGGATTGAGAACTATGCTCTAGGATTGTATGTAACAACAAGAAAATATATAAGCCATATTACCTATGATTCTATTGATTTTTTTTTTTTTTTTTTGAGATGGAGTCTCTGTAGCTCAAGTTGGAATGCAGTGGCGTGATCTTGGCCCACTGCAACCTCTGCCTCCTGGGGTCAAGTGATTCTCGGGTCTAAGCCACCCAAGTAGCTGGGATTACAGGCATGTGCCATCAGGCTCAGCTAATTTTTAGACTTTTAGTAGACATAGGGTTTCACCATGTTGCCCTGGCTGGTCGTGAACTCCTGATCTCAAGTGATCTGCCCATCTTGGCCTCTGAAAGTGTTGGGATTACAGGCATGAGCCACCATGCCTGGCGCCATTTTTGTTTGTTTATTTTCAGATAGAATCTCGCTCGTCACCAGGTAGGAATGCAGTGGCGCGATCTTAGCTCACCGTAATCTCTACCTCCCAGGTTCAAGCGATTCTTCTGCCTCAGCCTCCTGAGTAGCTGGGATTACAGGCATGCACCACCACACCCAGCTAATTTTTGTATTTTTAGTAGAGACAGGGTTTCACCATGTTGGCCAGGATGGTCTCAGTCTCTTGACCTCATGATCCGCCCGCCTTGCCCTCCCAAAGTGCTGGGATTACAGGCATGAGCCACTGCACCCAGCCTTGGCTCCGTTTTATAAACAAACAAACCCCACAATAACTCACTCTTTTTTCCCTCATAACATTTTACAAAATTACAGAAATAAGAGAGCCAGTAACCCAACTGAAGAGGCCTCTTATGTGCACTATAATTCTATAGCATTTTGATTCCAGGAATCAGATGGGAAATGAAAGGTAAATTCTAATCCTGGCTTTATTATTTAAGCCACATAATTTAACTTTTATAGGTGCATTTTTAAAATCTGGAAAACTTGAGACTTAAGCTACATTATCAATAACATAAGATTTCCAGCTTTATGTTTATTTAATTCTGAAGCAAGGTTTTCCTGATTGTAGGTTTAGGTAGCATTTCACAAAGCATGTTCCATAGAACACTGGTATGATAGGACATTTATGGGTATTAAGTAGAGCTCTATGAACAATATATTTCAGAAAACACTATTAAAGTTAAACATGGTTCTTGAGGTAAGATTTCCTGATTTGTAAACTTAAGAGTATCATGAGTTTTCAAGAGAAAAAGTGTAGTGTGTAGCATTTCCTATATTTATTTGAGTATAGAATCTCTCCTTTCCACATACCCTGAGAATCTCATGGGAAAGTGTGTTCTACATAGCAGGTATTGTAACACACTAATTTAAGATGATGTATGGTATTTTAGAAGTTTTTCTTTTCTCTTTTTTCATATTTTTTTTTATTGTACTTTAAATTATGGGGTACATGTGCAGATCAAGCAGATTTGTTGCATAGGTACATACATGGCAATGTGGTTTGCTGCCTCCATCTCCCTGTCACCTATACCTGGCATTTCTCCCCATGTTGTCCCTCTCCAACCTCTCTACCCGCCACTGTCCCTCCATAGTCCCCCCAAACAGACCCCAGTGTGTGATGTTCCCCTCCCTGTGTCCATGTGTTCTCATTGTTCCACACCCACCTATGAGTGAGGACATATGGTATTTGATTTTCTGTTCTTGTGTCAGTTTGCTGAGAATGATGGTTTCCAGGTTCATCCATGTCCCTACAAAGGACACAAATTCATCGTTTTTTATGGCTGCATAGTACTCCATGGTATATATGTGCCACATTTTCCTTGCTCAGTCTATCATCAGTGGGCATTTGGGTTGGATCCAGGTCTTTGCTATTGTAAACAGTGCCACAATGAACATATGTGTGCATGTGTCTTTATAACAGAACTATTTTTAATCCTTTGGGTACATACCCAGTAATGAGATTGCTGGGTCAAATGGAATTTCTATTTCTAGGTCCTTGAGGAATCGCCACACTGTCTTCCACAATGGTTGAACTAATTTACACTCCTACCAACAGTGTAAAAGTGTTCGCATTTCTCCACATCCTCTCCAGCATCTGTTGTTTCCTGATTTTTTAATGATCGCCATTGTAACTGGTGTGAGATAGTATCTCAATGTGGTTTTGATTTGCATTTCTCTAATGACCAGTGATGATGAGCATTTTCTCATATGTTTGTTGGCCTCATATATGTCTTCTTTTGAAAAGTGTCTGTTCATATCCTTCACCCACTTTTGAATGGGTTTGTTTGTTTTTTTCTTGTAAATCTGTTTTAGCTATTTGTAGATTCTGGATATTAGCCCTTTGTCAGATGGGTAGATTCCAAAAATTTTTTTCCCATTCCATTGGTTGCTGGTTCACTTTAATGATTGTTTCTTTTGCTGTACAGAAGCTCTGGAGTTTAATTAGATCCCATTTGTACATTTTGGCTTTTGTTGCCTATGCTTTTGGTGTTTTAGTCATGAAGTCCTTGCCTATGCCTAGGTCCTGAATGGTTTTGCCTAGGTTTTCTACTAGCGTTTTTATGGTGTTAGGTCTTATGTTTAAGTCTTTAATCCATCTGGAGTTAATTTTAGTGTAAGGTGTCAGGAAGGGGTCCAATTTCTGCTTTCTGCACATGGCTAGCCAGTTATCCCAACACCATTTATTAAACAGGGAATCCTTTCCCCATTGCTTGTTTTTGTCAAGTTTGTCAAAGATCAGATGGTTGTAGATGTGTGACATTGCCTCTGAGGCCTCTGTTCTGTTCCGTTGGTCTATATCTCTGTTTTGGTACCAGTACCATGCTGTTTTGATTACTGTAGCCTTGTAGTGTAGTTTGAAGTCAGGTAGCGTGATGCCTCCAGCTTTGTTCTTTTTGCTTAGGATTGTCTTGGCTATGTGGGCTCTCCTTTGGTTTCATAGGAAGTTTAACATGGTTTTTCTCTGGTTCTGTGAAGAGGATCATAGGGATAGCATTGAATCTGTAAATTACTTTGGGCAGTATGGCCATTTTCACAATACTGATTCTTCCTAACCGTGAGCATGAAATATTCTTCCATCTGTTTGTGTCCTCTCTTATTTCCTTGAGCAGTAGTTCATAGTTCTCCTTGAAGAGGTTCTTTACATCCTTTGTTAGTTGTATTCATAGGTATTTTATTCTCTTTGTAGCAATTGTGAATGGGAGTTCACTTTTGATTTGGCTCTCGGTTTGTCTGTTATTGGTGTATAGAAATGCCTGTGATTATGCCGGGCACGGTGGCTCAAGCCTGTAATCCCAGCACTTTGGGAGGCAGAGGCGGGTGGATCACGAGGTCAAGAGATCAAGACCATCCTGGTCAACATGGTGAAACCCTGTCTCTACTAAAAATACAAAAAATTAGCTGGGCATGGTGGCGTGTGCCTGTAGTCCCAGCTACTCGGGAGGCTGAGGCAGGAGAATTGCCTGAACCCAGGAGGCGGAGGTTGCGGTGAGCCAAGATCGCGCCATTGCACTCCAGCCTGAGTAACAAGAGCGAAACTCCGTCTCAAAAAAAAAGAAAAAAAAAAAAAAAAAAAAAAAAAAAGAAATGCCTGTGATTTCTGCACATTGATTTTGTATCCTGAGACTTTGCTGAAGTTGCTTACCAGTTTAAGGAAATTTTTGGGCTGAGATGATAGGGTCTTCTAGATACACAATCATGTCGTCTGCAAATAGAGACAATTTCACTTCCTCCTTTCCTAATTGAATACCCTTTATTTCTTTTTCTTGCCTGATTGCTCTGGCTAGAACTTCCAGTTCTTTATTGAATGGAGTGATGAGAGAGGACATCCTTGTCTAGTGCCAGATTTCAAAGGGAATGCTGCCAGTTTTTGCCCATTCAGTACAATACTGGCTGGGGGTTTGTTGTAAATAGCTTTTATTATTTCGAGATACGTTCCATCTATACCTAGTTTATTGAGAGCTTTTAGCAAAAAGGGCTGTTGAATTTTCTCAAAGGCCTTCTCTTCATCTATTGAGATGATCATGTGGTTTTTGTCTTTGGTTCTGTTTATGTGGTGGATTATGTTTATAGACTTGTGTATGTTGAACCAGCCTTGCATCCCTAGGATGAAACCTACTTGATTGTGATAGAGAAGCTTTTTGATGTGCTGTTACAATCGGTTTGCCAGTATTTTATTGAAGATTTTTGTATCTATGTACATCATGGATATTGGCCTGAAGTTTTCTTTTCTTGTTGAGTCTCTGCCAAGTTTTGGTATCAGAATGCTATTGGTCTCACAAAATGACTTGGGAAGGATTCCCTGTTTTTGGATTGTTTGGAATAGTTTCAGAAGGAGTGGTATCAGCTCCTCTTTGTATGTCTAGTAGAATTCGGATGTGAACCAATCTGTACCTGGGCTTTTTTTTTTGGTTGGTAGGCTATTAATTGATGCCTCAACGTCAGCCCTTGTTATTGGTCTATTCAGGGTTTCATCTGCTTCCTGGTTTAGGCTTGGGAGGGTGCAAGTGTCCAGGAACTTATCCATTTCTTCCAGGTTTACTAGTTTATGTGCATAGAGTTCTTTGTAGTAATCTCTGATCGTAGTTTGTATTTCTGTGGACTCAGTGTTGAAATCCCCTTTATTGTTTTTTATGACGTCTATTTGATTCTTCTCTCTTTTCTTTTTTATTATTCTAGCTAGTGGCCTATTTTGTGGATCTTTTCAAAAATTCAGCTCCTGGATTTAGTGATTTTTGAAGGGTTTTTGTGTCTCTATCTCCTTTAGTTCTGCTCTGATCTTAGTTATTTCTGGTGTTCTGCTAGTTTTTGAGTTGTTGTTGTTGTTTTTTTTTTTTTTTTAATCTTTCCCCTCTAGCTCTTTCAATTTTGATGATAGGGTGTCGATTTTAGACCTTTCCTTGCTTCTCATGTGGGAATTTATTGCTGTAAATTTCCCCCTAGATACTGCTTTAAATATGTCCCAGAGATTCTGGTATGTTGTGTCTTGTTTCTTATTAGTTTTGAAAAACATCTTTATTTCTGCCTTCATTTCATTGTTTATGCAGTCAACATTCAAGAGCCAGTTGTTCAGTTTCCATGAAGTTGTGCGGTTCTGAGTCAGTTTCTTAATCTTGAGTTCTAACTTGATTGCACTGTGGTCTGAGAGACTTTGGTTATGATTTTCGTTCTTTTGCATTTGCTGAGGAGTGATTTACTTCCAATTATGTGGTCAATTTTAGAGTAGGTGCAATGTAGTGCTGAGAAGAATGTATATTCTGTGGATTTGGGGTGGAGAGTTCTGTAGATGTCTATGAGGTTTCTTATTCCAGATCTGAGTTCAAGTCCTGGATATCCTTGTTAATTTTCTGTCTTGTTGATCTGTCTAATATTGACAATGGAGTGTTAAAGTCTCCCATTATTATTGTGTGGGAGTCTAAGTCTCTTTGTAGGTCATTAAGAACTTACTTTATGTATCTCGGTGCTCCTGTATTGGTGCATATATATTTAGGATCATTAGCTCTTCTTGTTGCATTGATCCTTTTACCATTGTGCCCTTCTTTGTCTTTTTTGATCTTCTTTGCTTTAAAGTCTATTTTATCAGAGACTAGGATTGCAACTCCTGTTTTTTTTTTTGGCTCTCCGTTTGCTTGGTAAATCTTCCCCCAACCCTTTATTTTGAGCCTGTGTGTGTCCTTGCACATGAGATTGGTTTCCTGAATACAGCACACTGATAGGTTTTCACTTTTTATTCAATCTGCCAGTCTGTGTCTTTTGATTGGGGCATTTAGCCCATTTACATTTAAGGTTAATATTGTTATGTGTGAATTTGACCCTGCCACTTTAATGCTAGCTGGTTGTTTTGCCGGTTAGTTGATGCAGTTTCTTCATTGTGTCAATGCTCTTTATCATTTGGTATATTTTTGGACTGGCTGGTACTGGTTGTTTCTTTCTATGTTTAGTGTTTCTTTCAGGAGCTGTTGTAAAGCAGGCCTGGTGGTGACAAAATCGCTGAGCAATTGCTTGTTGTAAAGCATTTTATTTCTCCTTCACTTATGAAGCTTAGTTTGGCTGGATATGCAATTCTAGGTTGAAAGTTCTTTTCTTTAAGGATATTGAATATTGGCCCCCACTCTCTTCTGGCTTGTAGGGTCTCTGTGGAGAGATCCGCTATGAGTCTTATGGGCTTCCCTTTGTGGGTAACCAGACCTTTCTCTCTGGCTGCCCTTAGCATTTTTTCCTTCATTTCAACCCTGGTGATTCTGATGATTATGTGACTTGGTGTTGCTCTTCTTGAGGACTATCTTTGTGGTGTTCTCTGTATTTCTTGAACTTGAATATTAGCCTGCCTTGCTAGTTTGGGGAAGTTCTCCAGGATAATATCCTGAAGGGTGTTTTCCAGCTTGGATTCATTCTCTCCATCACATTCAGGTACACCTATGAAATGTAGATTAGGTGTTTTCCCATAATCCCATATATCTGAAGTCTTTGTTCATTTCTTTTCACTCTTTTTTCTCTAATATTGCCTTCTCTTTTTATTTAATTGAGTTGATTTTCAGTCTCTTATATCCTTTCTTCTTCTTGGTCAATTTGGCTGCTGAAACTTGTGTATGCTTCGTGAAGTTCTCCTGTGTTTTTCAGCTCCATAGGTCATTTATATTCTTCTCTAAGCTGTTTATTCTCATTAGCATTTTGTCAAACCTTTTTTCAAGGTTCTTAGCTTCTTTGCATTGGGTTAGAACACGTTCTTTTAGCTCAAAGAAGTTTGTTATTACCCACCTTCTGAAGTCTGTTTCTGTTAATTCGTCAGACTCATTTTCCATCCAGCTTTGTTCCCTTCCTGGTGTGGAGTTGTGATCGCTTGCTTATAGGAGCAGAGGCATTCTGGTTTTTGGTGTTTTACTCCTTTTTGCACCAGTTTCTTCCCATCTTTGTGAATTTATCTACCTGTGTTCTTTGTAGTTGGTTACTTTTGGATGGTGGCTCTCAGTGGACGTACTTTTTGTTGATGATGAAGTTATTTCTTTCTGTTTTTTAGTTTTCCTTCTAACCATCAGGCCCCTCTGCTGTAGGCCTGCTGGAGGTCTTCTCCAGATCCTGCTTGCCTCGGGATCATCCATAGGGGCTTAAGAACAGTAAGGGTTGCTGCCAGTTTCTTCTGTTATCTTCATCCCAGAAGGGTACTCACCAGATGTCAGCCTGAGCTCTCCTTTACAAGGTGTCTCTTTGGATATACAGGGGTCAGGGAGCTGCTTGAGGAGAGAGTCTGTCCCTTATGGGAGCTCAAGTGCTGAGCTGTGAGCTTTGTTCTGTTCAGAGCTTCTGGGCAGGTACGTTTAAATCTGCTGCAGCGGAACTTATAAATGCCTTTTTTCCCAGGTGCTGTGTCCTGGAAAGGTGGGGCTTTATTTATAAGTTCCTGATGTGCTGCTGCCTTTTTTCAGACATGCACTGCCCAGCAAGGTAGTAGTCTAGGCACAGTCTGCCAGCAGAGGCATTACTGAGCTGCTGTGGGCTGTGCCCAGCTGCTGTGTGAACTTCCTGTTAGAACTGCCTTGGTAATGGTGGGCTACCTTAGTAATGGCAGACTGCCTCAGTAAAGGCGGATTGCCTCGGTAATGGTGGACTGCCTCGGTAACGGCAGATTGCCTCAGTAGTGGTGGACTGCCTTGGTAATGGCTGATGCCCTTTCCCCCACCAAGCTGGACTGTCCTGGGTCCAGCTGCACTTGCTGTAAAACTCTCAATCCAGAGCATTTCAGATTGCTGGTCTTTGTGGAGGGTGGGACCCTCTGACCTGGCTCCCTGTTTCAGCCCCCCTTTTTTTTCAGTTGAATGGGCAGCTCTGTGTCCTAGGTATTCCAGGTGCCTGTTGAAATGGCTGCCTGGATTTGTGCAAGTTTTTGTGCGGAGACTTACAGCGCCAGCTGAAACAGCTGTGCTGGAAGCTTGTGTGGCTTTTCAGCCTGGGAATCTCCTGGTCTGTGGGCAGTAAAAACTCGTTTGGAAATGCGGCGATAACTCACCCTCTCTGTTCTTCTTGCTGGGAACTGCACTCCAGAGCTGTTCCTATTCAGCCATCTTGGATCTAGAAGTTTTTATTTTCAAAGGAGTCAATCTCCATGCTGAATTTTCAGGCATTATAACATGCAATGGGGAAAATAGTTTCATGTAGTGATTCTGTTAAATCACATCATATATTGGAATCGTAACTAATCCTTGTTCTGTATTGCATAAAGAAGGAACTGAAAAGGTTAACTAGAGAACACAAATTAAAATATTGACAAACTTGAGTCATTTCAGAACCAAAGAGTGAAATAGAGGCACAGTCTTCACATCAAAAGATTTGCTCTATTTCATAAATTCAAAAAAAAAATAAAGCTTATTTGGCCCATTCATTTAAGACAGCTAAATCTAAAAGTTGCTTATTAAAAACAAATAGCACAAGGAAGTTATAGAAAGAATATACTATTACACATGGAAGATAAATAGGAAGAAGTTAGAAGATTTAAAATGTTAGAAATGTTTTTCTTTCTTAGCTATTTTTGGGATTGGAATACCAATATAGACAAGCTAAACAAAAGAGTAGAATATAATTTTGGAAATAACTAAATTATTCCTGTTGCAGAAAGGCATAATTCTTTCAACTAATGGTTATTTTAAAGTTCAGCTGGTGGAAGTTTACCGAATTTGTTTTGTGTAGGTGTATCAGCAGTTGGTATTAGTTTAAAACAAAAAACAAAATGTTATGCTTGACATTTAAAGAGTTATTCCAGATTATATAAATCTCAAATTTCAAAATATAAATTATTTAGTGGGTGGAATATCTGTTGTAAAATTTTAACATCTAGTTTATTTTTCCTGCCATACAGTATGTTTCCATGCCACAGTTTTCAGCACAAGATGGTGTATGAAAACTAATTTTTGGCCAGGCATGATGGCTCATGCTTATAATCCTAGTATTTTGAGAGGCCGAGGCGGGTGGATCACTTTAGGCCAGGAGTATGAGACCAGCCTGACCAACATGGTGAAATCTCATCTCTACTAAAAATATAAAAATTAGTTGGGCATCATGGTGCATGCCTGTAATCCTTGTTACTGAGGAGGCTGAAGCAGGAGAATCGCTTGAACCCAGGAGGCGGGGGTTGCAGTGAGCTGAGATCACCTCATTGCACTCCAGCCTGGGTGACAAAGCACTTTATGAAAAAGGATGGGCAGTTTCATGAAAAAGGATGGGAGTAAGTGCTTGAAGGATGTGCTTGGTTGATGGTGTGTAAATGGAAAGTTGAGAAGTGGAACCCATGACAACATGAAGAAAGATACAGAGTTGGAAAGTCAAGGGATGCATAGCAAACAAGTCTGGATGAGACCTAGTGTGAATGTTTGCATCTAGATTATAAAGATCCTTGAAAGAAAGGAAGTGCAGAAGCTTTGTTAGTTATCATTGGCTTAGAAACACAGGTACAAACATAATAAACACAATCCTAAACTTTCAATGGTATCTTGGATAGGAAAAATAACTCTTGGCCATGTGTGGTGGCTCATGCCTGTAATCCCAGCACTTTGGGAGGCCGAGGCTGGCAAATCATGAGATCAAGAGTTCGAGACCAGCCTGGCCAGTATGGGGAAATGCCATCTCTACTAAAAATACAACAAATTAGGCAGGCATGGTGGCATGCAGCTTTAATCTCAGCTACTTGGGAGGCTGAGGCAGGAGAATTGCTTGATCCCGGGAGGCAGATGTTGCGGTAAGCCAAGATTGCACCACTATACTCCAGCCTGGGTGACAGAGTGAGACATCTCAAAAAAAAAAAAAAAAAAAAAAAAAAAAAAAAAAAAACTCTTGTTAAGAGGAGACTTTTAAAAAGTTATAAAAAGTTATGGAATCATTCTACTTGATATCTCAGAATTTACATACTGATGTTCTTTGGAGTACCAAAAACAAACGTTCAGAGAGAGGAAGAGAGACAGAAATTATCATCAGTTTCTAAAAACAGATCACGAAAGTTTTCTTGAAAGTGTCTTGCTTTAATTCAGATAAACATAATTCTAAGATTGCTTTGCTAGAGTTAAAACTCTTAGTTATAAAACTCAATAAAATGCTTTAACTATTTCTTTGGATTCATCAACCATTCAGTGTTGAAGTGATGAATCATATCTGTGCTGCACTTAGACTGAGGCTATCCAGTAGTTTATTTATGGTGGCAGTGTATCTCACCAAAACACTATGCTTTCCAGCTTCCCTTTCAGCTACCCATGTTCTTTCATTGCTTTTGGCCAGTGACATCTAAGCAAGAATTTTTTGGGTAAGCCTTCCAGGAACGTGTTTAGGGGTGGGGTTAATTTTTGTCCTGCCAGGAAAATGAGTGGGATAGCTGGAATCACAATAGTCATGGCATCTCTGTTAGTGTTTTTGGTGCCTTTGAACAGAATAGAAAGAATTCCCCATCCTTACAGATGAGTTAGAAAAATTGCCTCCTATGGATAGAGGATACAGCCCCCATTCACTTCTTGGTTAGGTGTCTTTATAGTAAATAAAGTGCACAACTGTATAGGATGGCCTGGACAGCCATATTGGACTATGAAGCAGGAAAGAAAGTCATGCTCTATAGATAGCAAAGCCAAGGAGAAAAGCAGTCTGGTCCTTGCTGACCATGGATGTGCCATATCAGCCTTGCATTGACTGCTTCTCTAAGGTGAGGGAAAAGTAACATTTATTTTGTTACTGTTATATCCAATTTCTTTTACAAAATGGGAAACAGCATACTATGCTGAGGAAAGTACTATACTTTGCATGTGCAAAGATATCTAAGAGAGCACATCCTGTTTAAGAAGTGACAGGTGGTTCATTAAAGGCAAGGGTGAGAGAAGCTGGTGGTTAAGTGGCTGCAGGTGGTTGTGGTAAGACAGGGGCAAATCATTAAGGAACACATATGCTTGTGAAGCTCGGCTTTAATTTATAAATTATGTAAAGTCATTTAAAGAGCAAAGTAATTAATATGAACAGGATATGTTTTAGGAGGATGTTGGGATTATACTTAATTGGGATACTAAAACAATAGACAAAATGCAAAAAGCTCAGGTGACAGGCTGACTTCTAACTCTGGAGTGCATTAGGATGAAGGGGCAAGATTAATGAAAATATTAGGTAGGCAGAATTGGTAGATCTTGGTGAGGCTGGGAGAGAAAAGAATTACTCCTAGGATTCTACATTAGCTGACTATTCATATGATTACATGATTTTTAGCATGATAGAACCATTTTTAATGCGAAAGTCATGCAAGACCAAGAATCAATTTTTGGAGGAAAGAAAATAAGCTCAGTTTTAGACATATATATCTTACAATATGTATAGCCTGTCCAGGTGGAGATATCCAGGAGGAAATTGACAATACGGATCTAAACGTGTGATGAGAACTCTGGATTGAAGATGTATATTTAGGAGCTGTAAGCACAAAGATGGTAGTTAAGACTTGCAGATGTGACCACCTAAGATTCAAATATTTTGTTTGGGTCCAATATAAAAATGATTTGAAGGGCTCAAAGAGGAAAAGGGGTCAATTATGGCCTCCGTGCCACCAAGTATCTTCCCACTATGCAGTGTGGGAAGATACCTGATTTATTCTTTTAGGTTAAGGTTTATTTCTAAATAATTACCTCATAAAATACATTTGGGAGGAATTAAACAGAGAAGCTTAATAAATAGAACAAATGAGTTAGATATCCAGAGACCAGTTTCTAACACTGCTTTGCCATTGACTGCCTGGGTGATGTTCATTCAGCAAGTCACTTTGCCTCAGGTTCCTCATCTGGAAAATGCAGAAGTAGGACCAAGTGATCTTCAACATTTGGTTGGCTATGATTTCACCAGTCATAACAACTTAGTTTAGCTCAGTGATTTTCAAACTTATTGGGCAGCAGTTAGCCTTCTTTGAAATAACTCTCATGCAGAAACACAATGCATTCAGATGTTTTGGTTGCAGGGGTCTAACTCAAGTTAGTTTGGATGTAGAAGAGAATTTACCAGTTAATTTAGTTACATTATGTGAAAAGGTGCAGCTGGGACCTCAGGGATCACTAGAACCTGAGACTGATGAACCGCCAGGAATCGTTGTCTACATTTCTCATTTGAGTGGTGGCTTCATTCTACACAAGGCCATTGGCCATTCTGACTTCATTCTGGGCTCTTTTGCTATGGTGGAATAGCCCTTTTCCCTTAGTTCCACCTGAAAATATCCTGGGGAAGAACTCTGCTTGCTTTAACTTGAGTCCTACGTCCACCATTGTGGCCAAGAAGTTGGGGAATTCTTTGAGCTGTAGCTGCACTAGAATTAGCATTCATAGTGCAGGTAGAAATAGTTTCTATTTCTAACAAAGACAAAGAGCATTGTTCAAAGAAAAAGGAAGGTTACTGGACAGACAAATAGATGGTCAATATGTTAAAAAATAAAACACGGCTTTCTTGTTGAGGACCAATTTACCTGGTTCCTTTCGTGTACTCTAGGTGGCTTCTTAAACATACCTTTGAAAACCCCAAGAGGATGCTTGGAGTATAGCTTTAAAATAGTTAACCCTCAGTATACATGGGGGCTAGGTTTCTGGACCCCTAATACCATAATCCCATGGATCCTTAAGTCCCTTATGTAAAATGGCATAGTATTTGCCTATAACCTATGTATCCTCCCATATACTTTAAATCATCTCTAGATTACTTACAATACCTAATCCAATGTAAACGTTGTGAATTGTTATACTATATTGTTTATGGGGTAATGACAATAAAAATCTGTACATGTTCAGTAGTGACATAACCATCCACTTGCTTTTTCTCTGAGTATTTTTGATCCTAGGCTGGTTAAAACCAAAGGCATAGAATCCACAAATGTGGAAACCACAGATATAGAGGGCTAACTGTAATTGATTTTATTAATTGGAAAAAGCATGCCAGACACCTCCAAATTCTAAACAAACTGAGGCACTGGATATTTATTGGTGGTGGTGGTGGTGGTTGCCTGGTAAAATAATTTTGGGAATATGGGAAAGTGTGGTGTTAACCGGTGAGGCTGAGGTGGAGATTCTAAATATTCAGGGATCAGGGAACTTGAGATGGGGAGTGTAGAAAGGAGAGGTAGGACACCTGCCTTCAAAGTTCAAAGATGAACTCTGCTTACTTTATCATTTTATGGAGAACTGATGTATCATATTAATAATGGCACACTATTAATAATGGTGAAAAATGTTCATCTTTAGCTAAGATAGTAGGAATGATCCTTGGTGTCATCCACGGCTACTCCAGAGAAAGAAACAAGGAGGAGATTAATGGAGAGAGTTGATGAGCCCAGAAAGGGGCAGAGGCAACGAGAAAAGCCACGTGTCTTGAACAAGTATGCCCACTGTAGACGGTAAGAAATATAAGGGTAAGTGGGAGATGGGAGAGAGAGTAAGAGAACGAGGGAGGGAGGGGAATCAATATGTCCAACATAGGAAGACAGAGAAGACTGTAATAGACTATGCCACTGAAATATAATTTGGAGGCCCTGCCAGGAGGTCCAGGAAGTAAAAATTCAAGATGATCTTAATACTTGCTTTAAAGTTATTTTATTAATAAATGATGTAAAATATATGTTATTAATTATACCTTACTGAATACACTTAAATATAACATTTGTATTGTTATGTGGCTATTAGCATAAAAGTATGTACGTATTAAATAAAATCAAATTTAATAGATTATCAAGTAGTATTAATTTTCTTCTTTTTTTTTTTGAGATGAATCTCACTCTGTTGCCCAGGCTGGAGTGCAGTGGCGTGTCCTCAGCTCACTGCAACCTCTGCCTCCCAGATTCAAGCTATTTTCCTGCCTCAGCCTCCCAAGTGGATGAGACTAAAGGCATACACCCCCACACCAGACTAATTTTTGTATTTTTAGTAGAGACAGGGTTTCACCATATTGGCCTGGTCTCAAACTCCTGACCTCAAGTGATCCACCTGCCTCAGCCTCCCAAGTGCTGGGATTACAGCCATGAGCCACCACACTTGGCCAAATAATACTAATTTTCTTAAATAAAAAATTGAAATCTTTGTCTTTTGAATAAGCTGCTCAAAAGAATTTCAGAAAAGAGACAAAAGAACAGTTATAAAGGATCTTATAGGATCTGCTACCTGCGTTGCCAAAAAAAACATGGACAGAAAGATTTATTTAGATCAAACATTAATTGCTAATTTGGAAAAGACACAGGTGGTCTCTAGAACATGAAGTACCTTTTTCTTTACCTGAGTAAGAATGAACCAATTCTCTAATAATACAAGTAAACATAATTGTTGTTTCAGAACAAATTGTACCTATATACTGCTGCTATTAAACCAATTTGATCAAAAAGGCCGTGAAGTGGAGCGACCTTAGCTCACTGCAACCTCCTTCTCCAAGGTTCAAGCAATTCTCCTGCCTCAGCCTCCTGATTGGCTGGGATTACAAGTGCCTGCCACCAACCCTGGCTAATTTTTGTATTTTTGGTAGAGAAGAGTTTTCCTGCTGGTCTCAAACCCCTGACTTCAAGTGATCAGCCTGCCTCGGCCTCCCAAAATGTTGGTATTACAGGCATGAGCCACTGTGCCCAGCTGAGATATTTTCTTATTGCATTATTTCTAATCTTAAAAACTGCAGTATCTAACAAACATGAAAAATCCTCAGAAATGAGATATCAAAAACAGATTACTCTCTATAGCAAACTTTGATCCACTATAAAACTACTTAACAATGGTTAAAGTGCTACTCATTTGTTGTCATTTCTGGAATGTCTTTTGAACTGGAATCTTATGAGGAACAATATAGTTTGTTTTTTAATATCACTGAAGACAATTTCTTAGCGTTTGTATAGGGCCAACTATCTGAAAACTATTATTTCTCCAGAGTCAATTTAATTGCAAATGAGAAAAATAACAATATATTTTTTGGATAATATAGTTAATATATGAAAGTATTGCTTTGCTTTTTAGTGAGTCAATTTGATGTGGTATAAAGAGGACATCTTTGAGAGTAAATGTTAAACTTAACCTGCATTCAAATAAATGATATTATGACAACATCCACTGTCCTCTTTTAATTCTGAATGTTGCAATTATCCCTCCCCACCACAGGCTGTGATGCATTTACTACTTAAAATTTAGAGGCCAACAAAGAATATCCCATGTTGACCTTCAGGACCACCCAAATCCACCATTTATTAGTGCTTCTTTCACATCCACAGTGACTCTGTCATTTTTCTCCACCTGTCACTACTGCTAGGCAGCCTGTGAGAGTGGGCAGATGTCATATGGCTCACGTGTAAATGCCAGTGCTTTCTGCCTGTCCTGCCTATTGTTGTGACTTAATTTTTGTCGCCTCTCAAGCTTTCACTTCTGGTTTATTCTGTGAGAATTTCCTGTTTATGTGTCAGTTTCCCCTACAATGATTGTGAGTTACTTAAGAAAAGGTAATATATGGCCCAGCCCGGTGGCCCACGCCTGTAATCCCAGCACTTTGGGAGGCCAGGTGGGTGGATCACGAGGTCGAGAGATCGAGACCGGCTTGACGAACATGGTGAAACCCTGTCTCTACTAAAAATACAAAAATTAGCAGGGCGTGGTGATGCCTGTTTGTAGTCCCAGACACTTGGTAGGCTGGGGTAGGAGAATCGCTGGAACCTGCGATGTGAATGTTGCAGTGAGCCAACATTGCGCCACTGTACTCCAGCCTGGCAACAGAGAAAGACTCCGTCTCAAAAAAAAAAATAATAATAAAGAAAAAGGACTATATATGCTTGGCTGTGTGTTTCCAATGCTAAACATAGGGTCTGGAACATAATATGCCCCCCACATGTGTTTATTGTGTATGAACGAAAATTCATTGAATACTCATAGAAAATTCATATAAATTTATCGATATTTAAGATACTTAAATCTGTGAGGCTATCACATTATCTGATTTATATTTTTTCTGGTATTTATTTTCCTCTTTCCTTCCATATTTGGTAGTATTTCTCCTTGGGAGAAAGCGTTTGTATGCCAAGGAGAAATACTGTGGCAAGATGCCATTGAGGCAGGCCCACTATTTGGACTCCTGAAGTGACTTGCTTGGCTTTGCCGCTTACAAAGCAAAAGATATATTCATTATATGTCAGCCTAGACTCTTAATTGGGAAAGAGTGAGACTTCTTCCAGGCTTAAAGCCATTTTGACATGTTTTACAGAAGATGGTGTGGGGCTGGTGTTGCTGGGGAGGGAAATGGAAAACTAACATAGGTAGAAAAGAGTCTGTGGTCTTGCATCCTGAGGGGCTTTTTCTTTCATTCATTCACTCACTCACTCACTCACTCATTCACGCTTTCTGGTGCCAAGATGAAAGTAGTGCAATAGTTCTGCAATTGTGGACTCTTGTAACAGCTGTTCAGTTTTAGCTAAAGATGATTTGCATTTTTACCGCACCTTTTCCCCAAAGAGATGAAAGCATTTTACATTCAGTAATAAAGCCTAAGATGAATTGCAACCAACGCAACGTGCTTAGTGTGCTAAACAACACTCCTGTAGTGGAAAAAGTACTGAACGTTGCTAATATACCCTTGACTAACACTGGTAAATACACGAGCCCGGGCATGCATTGAGAAAGAGATGAAAATTGTGCAAAACTGCAACAGCAGTCAGTATTCTGCTTCTACAGCCGGTGTAATTTGCTTTTTGGACTGCTGGCAGTAAAGCTGAAGCTGCCCCACAAAAAACAAAAACAAAAACAAAACCCAGAAACTTAAAAGTATCACAGCCACGTTCACCAAGTAAACAGCACTGTTTCTAGTTTACATTTGGATCTCTTCATTCTGTAGATGGCATGGATAAACAACCAAACAAACGTAATTCTACCGCGAGAAGGGAGAAGCACCGGGTTATCGCTGAGCGTCACAGGTTCTTTTATTTACCTTTCACGTTACAACTTACAGATGTTACATGTTAAAAAAAAAAAAAAATCCACCCAAGATGTCAGGAAACACTTCCCTCGGTCACTTCACCTCACCTGGCGTCTCAGCCACCTAGACCTACGCTCTGCTTCGCCGTCCGGTCGCCTCGGGCGAGGAGGGCGCAGTAAACAGCGCCCACACAAGAACCCAGGGTGAGGCGGTTTCCCGTCTCTTCCGCCAAGGCTCTGTGGATGTGGGTTTTTGATGCCCTACGAGTCTTCTCACCCCGCTTCTCGCTCAAGCCAGAAAAAGAGTGAGAAAACAGCAAGGGTAAAGGAAACCAGCAAGACCCCGGCCTTCGCGCGGGCACCGCGACACAACGCGGCGCACGGGGGGGCGGGGCCAAGGCGCGGCGCTGGAGCTCCGCCCCGCCGCCGCCCCGCCTCCTTCCTCTCACCCCAACCCTCCGCACCCGGGAGTGACTGACTCCCGCCAGCCCCACCACGTCAATCAACCCTCCTCCTTCTCGCACTCTCTGCACCTTGTTATTAATCTCAATACGGATATCGCCCGGACGCCTTTCCCCCGGCCTTCGGGGGTGTGAACGTGTGTGAGCGAGAGCGGAGGCACCGAACGCAGGCGTCTCTGTTCAACCTCGGCCCCAGCAGCACCCGGCGCAGCGGCAACCCCCGCAGCGGCGGCAGCCCCAGCGCCAGGAGGCCAAGGCCAAGGCCAGGCTCTGCGTGGCTTTCGGGGCAACAGACGCGGCTCCGGCCCTGCGGGGGCGCAGCTTCCTTCGGCTGGGGCCTTCGCGTCAGCGGCCGCGGCCGCGGGGCCTCTCCTGCGCGCCCGGGGTCACTGTCCTCGAAGCCCGGCGGCGCGGCCCTAGTCCCTCTTCCCGCCCCCCGGTCCGTCTCCTTCTCGCTCCCTTCAGCCGTCCTCCGCGCCGCCGCCTCTGCGGTTCGTCAGGCGGCCCGGCCCGGCCCGCCCGCCCCGCATCCCCTCCGGCCGGTGCCTCTCCCCCCGGCGGGCTGCCTGCATGTCTTTGCTGCCCTCAGCCCCGCCGCCACCGCCGCCGCCGCCTCCTCCGCCGCCGCAGCACCAGCACCAGCCGCCCCGTCGCCGCCGCCGCCGCCGCCGCCCGGACCCCGGCGCGCTGAATGCAGGTGAGGAGGGGGCGCGGGTCCCCCACGACCCCGGGCCCGGTTCCCTGCGCGCCCGCCTGCGAGCCCCGGACCCGGGCCCTGTGTGCCGCCGCGGCTTCCCCTCGGGGCGGGCGGGAGCGAGGCCCGCCGTGAGTGTTTGTGTTTGCGTCTGCGGCCGCGGCTCCAGGGGAAGCATCTGTGGGGGCCTGGTGCGCGCGCGCGCGCGTGTTTGTGTGTGTGTGTTTCCCCTGCCGCGGGGAAATGGCTGCTGTTGCTTCTTCTGGGCCAGAGGAAGAGCATGAGGTAGAGTGTTCTTGTGCCGCGGAGTAGGATCGAGAGTGTTGGGAAGAGGAGCGCTTCCCCGGGGAAATGAGGTGGGAGAGGGACAAATGTGCGTGTGGGTGTGCGAGTTGGGACTTTGGCGGGCGGGGAGGCGGCCCGAGGACCCGCGGCGAGTGGGTGTGTGTCGGGTGACTGGAGGGGGCGGCGGGGCTGACCCGCGTCCCTTCGGAGGAGGGCGAAGGTTCCGGTGTGTGTGTGTGTGTGTGTGTGTGTGTGTGTGTCGACGGTGGCCCGGCCCGGGACCCCAGAGTGGCGTGTCCCTCCCGCCAAGTGGCCGAGGCTCCCGAGCCTCGCAGGTGGGAGCTGCTCGGCGGGAGCCGGTCGCTGAGGGCGGAGTGAGTGCGGCACACGCACGGCAGCGGGGCTGGGAGAGCTGCGGGTCGGCGCCGCGCCGCCGTTCCGGGGGCCGCCGTTCCCCGGGCCGCGGCAGGAAGCGCGCCGGCCTGCAGCGCGGCCTAACCGCCTGGGCGCCCGCCCGCCTCCCCGGACGCCTCCCGGGACGCCGAGCCCGCGCGAGCCCACGTCGCTGCCTCCGGCCTGGGCAGGTGAGGGTCGGAGGCGGGACGCGCCGATGGCCGTCGCCGTGGCCGCCTCCGCGTCTCCTGAGGAGACGGGAAGGCTTATTTTGGCTTTCCGACTGCAAGCCTTCCCCCGGCCGCTGTGGGACCCGAGGGAAAGTGAATCGGAACAGTCAGTCTTGGGAATCCGTGGTGTCGAGGTCCCTTCTTTTCATCTTTCCGCTAAGGCTTTGTGGAAGGACTGAGTAAATATTTCGGATTTTTGTTGCAAATACTTTGTCGTTGGTATGATTTCTGTTTTTAAATTAGACAAACATTTTCTTGGAAGGGCCGAGGAAGAAAGGGAAACTGGCTTCCCTGGCCTCTGGTGTTGGTGGGATTGGATGGATTTTGTGCATTTGAAGTTGTTTTATCCTGCCTCCTAGGGGGAAAGGCGTGTACGCGCCGAGCTGAGGAGCTGGGCGAGGAAGAGGAAGTTACTGGTGCTGTCATCCTCCTTAACTCGGCGGGTATTGAGCTTAAACTAAACGTTTAGGTGGATTGTGTACAAGGAGTTTAGCTGAGCCGTTTGTACACATTGGAAGCACGGTGTTACATTTTACCGTATTGCCTCTATTTATCTTGTCAATCAAGATAGGCACGACAAACACGTTTTCCTCAGTCTCCAAAAACTAGATCAAGCAGCCTCTGTTGTCTACTCAGTATGTGCTCCTGGAAAGCTATTTTGAGAACAGTCTAAGCAAAATTCAGTTGTAAAGATGAACCTGCTGCCAATAGGTGTACAGTGCATTTCAGAACCAATTACAAATGGACTTTGGATAATTATTTGCTAATGTACGTTTCTACTCCAACCTCATTACATTTGTATGTGGTTAGATCATTTAGTTAGAATCCTACTAAGGATAAAATCATAATACAGATTCTATCCTTGTAGGCCGTGCTCTGTGTCATGACCAGAGATTGCTCTTTGCACCTGGTCTCACAAAGAAATACTGTATGCTGTTCATTGGGAAATGGAGGGAAGAGAAGGAGGGGCAAAGGGCCGTTTTCTTATTACCACTCCTGGAAAAACATTTAAGACACGTAGTGGAGAAAAGGACTTGTTTTACAGACTTAAGTTAGCATCCCAGCTGTGTCATTTTTCTTAGCTGTTTGACCTTAAGCAACGTATCTACTATCTGTAAGCCACAGTTTTATCAGTCACAGAGCGCTAATACCTTTATAGTAAGGTCGTTTTGAGACTAGAATGTGAAAACATACGTTTGGCATATAGTAGATGCTTAATTAAATTTAGTTCTGTCTCCTCCAGCCCTGACTATGGGCATTGAAGAGCCTTTGAAAGCACGAATACGGATTCATTATTTAGAGCAATGTTAAGTAACTATAAGATTTTAAAAAATCTTTCAGAGTCCTTCAGTATACAAAAGGTATATATAAACAACTTTAATGTATATGGGAAGCCTTTTTTTCTAGAAATAAAAATGGTCATTAAAATAGCCTAGTTAAAAATAAAAATAATCTTTTCATGTTTTCAAATAGATCATCTCTCAGTTTCATTATTCTTTATAATTTTTTCTTTGTAGCCCTAAAAAAAAAATCAACCTCTATATAACACATACATGTTTCCATACAGTTAAACATTAAAAAAGATCGAGGAACCAAAGTTTATATAGATACTCAAAGTTAAATGCTACAAAAAATGCTAGCTCATGTTGACTGATTTTGATAAATAAAACCTCTTAGAATATTTTTCTGAATAGAAGCTAAAATCCTCTGTCAACTTAACTTTCAATAACTTTCCATTTTTATTATTTTGCCTGGAGTAGGAAATGTGTTCATTAAATTTTAACTGTGATGTGTGCAAAAAATGTTATGGAGAGGTATGGAATTTAAGGTAAATACAACAGAAAGGTAAATTTAAGGCTTCTTTTTGTTTTGGGTAAAAACAGGACAAAGAGAATGTGGGAGTTTCATTGGTTTAAATTTGTCATGTCCCTATTTACAAATACAAGGTTTCCCAGTAGGGCTTATGTAATTTATTTGTATCAATAATGATAAGAAAAAATCTTATTTTTTAAAATTCAAACTAAAATTTCAACACATTTAGTATAACTTTTATGCATATTTATATATAAAAATTTCTGTGAGGGTAAGAGTCACAGGGTCGGGAGAGGGAAGCTCTCATCATTGAGGGGCTTGAAGTTTTATAAATAACTTATTAGAATGCAAAATGTGATTTTTTAAAAGTGTGTGTTGTAGGAGTGTGTATTTACATTGAATAGAACCTTCTTCCATGTGGTTATATTTATGGAAAAATTCTTACCTTTATAAAAAATACTTTTTAATACCTTAGAAACAATGAAATAGAAATGAATTTGCTCGTATTTGGTATTGTAATTTTCATTGGACTTTATGAATTATTTTAAAAGAGTTCATTTTTTTTTTATTTGGGAGAATTAGGAAGAACATTTCTTCGTAATAATCATGAAAACAGATGATACTGAACTATAAAGGTATTTGGATATGAAGTGCAAGTACTAAGGCTATTATTTAGACTAAAGGAATTATGTTACAACAAAGTCAAGGTGGAACGTTGTTTAGGTTTTAAAATTTCATGTTACTTAAATGGGCTTTTAAGCAATCTTTCCAAAGTATCTGTTATTAATGTCTTTAATTAGGGGGAATTGGAATACTTAGGAATTACTGCATGTATTACTTTGGGTAATGCTAATTAGAGTAATAAATACATTCCAAAATTTCAGTGGCATAATACAAAGAAGTTTACTTGCTTTCATGACAGTTCCAGTGCAGGTGGCACTGGTTAGCAGGTTTGTTGTGGCTTTCCTCCATGTTGTAATTTGGGGACTCATACAACTTATATCTTGTGACTCCACCATTCCTTAGGTCCTTGGAGTCCTGCCGATTGCCAGAAGACCATTTCTTGAGAAACTCTAGGCCGGGTGCAGTGGCTCACGCCTATAATCCCAGCACTTTGGGAGGCCAAGGTGGGTGGATCCTGAGGTCAAGAGATCGAGACCATTCTCGTCAGCATGGCGAAACCCCATCTCTACTGAAAATACAAAAAAATTAGCTGGGCATGGTGGCGCACACCTGTAGTCCCAACTGCTCGGGAGGTTGAGGTAGGAGAATTGCTTGAACCCGGGAGGCGGAGGTTGTGGTGAGCTGAGATCGTGCCATTGCACTCCAGACTGGGTAGCAAGAGTGAAACTCCATCTCAAAAAAAAAAAAAAAAGAAAAGAAAAGAAACTCTAGACTTAAATGATAAACATTCCTCTAAATTTCATTGGCAAGATTTGTCACAGAGTCTCATTTGAATGCAAGGGGGGTGGGAAATGTCCCTGGCTGGTGGAAAGCTTGGCCATCTCTGCTGCAAGGGGCATTTCATGGTGTTATTTTAGATGTTAGCATGTATTTATGAAATTACATCCAAAAGATGAATTATGATCTTTAAGATTTGCTTTCCATCTTCAAAGAATAAAATTGTGTGTGAGTGGAGAGTGGTAGGGAGAGGAGAAAAGAGAAAAGAGTAAGAGTCACAGGAGTGGGAGAGGGAAGCTCTCATCGTTGAGGGGCTTAAATGATAAGTGAATTTCCGTAGCTATTTATAGATGCAAATTTTTTCAGAGAACATTAGAGTTGGATTCTATAACCTTTAGTGGGTCTCTCCTGTACTATCCAGTTATCAATTGTCATTGTGGTTTAATGAGTTCTGGCAGTTTGAGTTATTTCTCTTTGTGTTTTGAAATCAATTCAGATCAGTAGGACAAAACTCTGAATTTCAGTTTCTGGGTATAGTTTCATAGGAAACACATTTTTTGAATTTTCTTCCTCTGCTATTGGGATAGATGATGATGATGATGATGATGATGATGATGATAATTACTACTACTACTACTGCTACTACTACTACTACTTTGAGGAAATCTCATTTAGGTGGACCTTCCATATTCTCTTGTTTGCTGCTGCAGTTTTTGTAATTCTAAAGTTATTAAAATTAATTATGTGTGACCCTTAAACCAGAAAACAGTAAGATCATCGAGTAAACAACAAAAGCTTAATTATTAATTTGTGCTCATGCTTCCTGATGAAAATACTACAACTTTCTTTTACTAACTGCACTAACACTGGACCTCTAATACAGTAAATGGAATTTTTTAACCGGACAACTTTAATTTTCATTGAATTACAGTTTATTCTTTATTTAAAAAATTTTTTTAATAGAGACGAGGTTTCACCATGATGGTCAGGCTGGTCTTGAACTCCTGACCTGGCGATCCGCTTGTCTTGGCCTCCCAAAGTGCTGGGATTACAGGTGTAAGCCACTGTGCCTGTCCACAATTTATTCTTTCATTGCCCAGCATTATTATTATGTGAAACCTCAGCTCTGTGTCACCTTTATTTATTTTTATTCTAAGAGTTTGGTTAGGCATCTCTGGGAGTTATATATAATCTCTTAATTTCCCAAAAGGAAGATTTTGGAGTAGTCTGGTTAATTTCTCCATGGTAAATACTTCTAATATTTTGCATCTTGAAAATTAAAAACCTAATCTGATGACCCATTCCGTACCCATTATTGTACCCAGTTCTAAAGAGAAGTATAAAAGAAGTAGAAGAGACTCTAGCAAAGCTTAAAGTTTGTCAATAAGGGAGATAAAGCATCTAATTTAGATATTTCAAAACAAATGAACTAGTGCAAGTCAATATGATATAAAATTTATAGACGTTCTAAGAGGGAGTAACAAAATGGAATGTCAGTTGGGTCAGGAATCACTTACAGAGTTGCTTGTTTTTTTTGGACCACTTTTATGAGGTATAATTTAGATACCTTAGAAGTAATCCATTTAAAGTATACAACTCAGTAGTTTTTAGTATATTCACAATTGTGCAACCGTTAGCATAATTGATTTTAGAACATTTTCATCACTTAAAATATAAATCCTATATCCTTTTAAGAGTCACCCTTCATTCTCTTATGCCCATAGTTCTAGGCAATTACTATCTCCTTTCTCTATTTGGCCAATTTTGGACATTTTGTACAAATGCAATCTTATTATAATATGGTCTTTTATGGTAGGCATCTTTCACTTACTATGTTTTCACGGTTCATCCGTGTCATAGCAAGTACTTCATTCTTGTAATGGCTGAATAGTATGCCACTGTAAGAATATACATTTATTTATTCATCAGCTGATGGACATTTGAGTTGTTCCAACTTTTCGGCTATTTATAAATCTTGCCACTGTGAACATTCATGTACAAGTTCTTATGTATGTATGTTTTGAATTCTTTTGGGTGTGTACCTAAGAATGGAATTGCTGGAACATATGCCACTTTATGTTTAAACTTTTGAGGAACTTCTAAACTGTTTTTCCAAAGCAGCCTCAGTATTTTACATTTCTACCAGCAGTGTATGAGAGCTCTAATATATCTACTTCATGCCAGTAATTGTTATTACATCCTTTTTTGATCTTAGCTCTCCTGGTGGGTGTGATTTGATCCTGGGTTTGATTTGCATTTCACTGATGGCTAATGATGCTTTTTATGTGCTATTGGCCATTTGTATATCCTCTTTGCAAAGGAATATGTGAAAAGACTCAAATTCTTTGCCCATTTTTAAAATGAGTTTTTAAAATTATCGAGCTGTAAGAGTCTTTTATATTCTCTAGATGTGTCCCTTATATATAATTTGCAAACATTTTCCCCCGTTTTGTAAGTTATCTTTTTATTTTCCTGGTGGTGTCATTTGAGGAACAAATGTTTTTAGCTTGATGAAGTGAAATTGTTATTATTTTTGCTGTGCTTTTGGTGTCATATCTAAGAAATCATTGCCTAATCTAAGGCCACAGAGATTTACCTCTGTGTTTTGTCCTGACAGTCTTATAGTCTTAACTCTTCCATTTAGACTTTGATCCGTTTTGAGTTAATTTCTGTATATGGTCTGTTGTAGAGGTCTAATATTTCTTTACATGTGGATATTCAGTTTCCCCAGTATTATTTATGAAAAAACTATTCTTTTTCCATTGAATTGGGTCATCACCCCTGTCCAATATTAATTAACTGTAAGTGTGAGGATTTATTTCTGGGCTTCTAATTTTATGCCCTTGATTTATATGTATATCCTTATCCATATATGTATGATCTTAACTGCTGTAGCTTTGTAATTGAGAAGTCTGAGTCCTCAAACCTCTCAAACTTTTTCTTTTTGAGAAGAAAAAAAGAAAGACTCTTTTTTTCTTTTTTAAGATTGTTTTGGCTGAGTCTCTTGTATTTCCGTATCAATTTTAGGACCAGCTTCTGCAAAGAAGTCCGTTGGAATTTTGATAGGGATTGTGTTAAATCTGTACATCAGTTTTGGGACCACTACCATCTAAATATTAAGGCTTCCTGTCCATGAACATGGGATGTTTTTCTGTTTATTTATCTTCAGGTGTCAACAGTGTTTCATAGTTTTCAGAATGTAAGTTTCATACTTCTGTTGCTGCATTTCTTCCCAAATATTTTATCTTACTTTATTTTTTTGAGACATAGTCTCTTTCTGTCACCCAGGCTGGAATGCAGTTGTGTGATCTCAGCTTACTGCAACTTCCTCCTCCTGGGTTCAAGCAATTCCCCTGCCTCATCCTCCCGAGTAGCTAGGATTACAGGTGACTGCCACCACACCCAGCTGATTTTTGTATTTTTATTACAGATGGGGTTTCACCATATTGGCCAGGCTGGTCTTGAACTCCAGACCTTGTGATCTGTTTGCCTCGGCCTTCAGGGGGAGTGCTGGGATTACAGATGTGAGCCACCATGCCTGGCCTTTTTCTTTTAGGTGATATTGTAAATGGAATTTTAAAAAATTGGGGTTTTTTTTTTGCATAGCACGTGTATAAAAATGCACTTGATTTATATGTGTTGATCTTGTACCCTGCATCCTTGCTGAATTTCTTAGTTCTAAGAATTTAATTTAAATAGATTCCATAGGATTTTCTACATACAGATAACATGTCACCTGCAAACAAATGAATTTTCAATTCTGTTTTTCCAATATGGATGCATTTTAGTTTATTTTCTTGCTTAATTGCCCTGGGTAGAACCTCCAGAACATTATTGAAAATAAGTGTCAAGAGAAGACACTTGACTTGCAGCAAATTCTTGTCTTGTTCCCAATCTTAGGGGGAAAACATTCAGTCTTCTACCATTAAGTATGATGTTAGCTACTGTTTTTTTAACTGCTCCTTGTGGAGAAGGGCTAGCCCATAGATAGTCAGTGTGCAGAAGGTAGTGAGCTGTAAATTTTTCATTAATAGCCTTTATCAGGTTGAGGAAGTTCATTTCCTAGTTTGTTCAGAGAAAGAGAGAGAGAGAGAGAGGAGAGAGAGAGAGAGAGAGAGAGAGAGAGAGAGTGTGTGTGTGTGTGTGTGTGTGTGTGTGTGTTAGGACTGAGTTTTGAGGGAAGTATGAAATGTGGATTAGAAAAGCAAAGATGCTGTGTCAGTTAATAAGTGGCAGATAATGATGTTTAACTTGCTGGAGGAAGAGGGGCTGATCTTCCTCTTTTCTCCCTTTTTTCCTTCCTTCCTTCCCCACTCCTTTCTTGGTCTTTAATCATCTTCCCATCACTCTACATGCACATTTGGAGAGGACTTAATCTTTTACTGATGATCTGAATGATTCAGGTTTTTTTAAGCAGTGGAAAGTATTGTTTCTTTTGAAAAGTATTTAATAAAAATTGTGTGGAGAATTTCTTCTTGAGTAGCTTGATAGCTAGCTTTGGAGGGCATCAGAGAGGAAACCAAATCATAATGAAGTGCTAACCATGAACTTAAAAAGAAATGAACACAATGGACTACTTCAGCCATAAAGAATTAAATCCATCTTCAAAAAAAATGAAATCCTGTCATTCTTGGCAACTTGGATGGAACTGGAGGACACTGTCTTAAGTGGAATAAGCCGGGAACATAAAGGTAAAACACCACATATTGTCACTTACAGGTAGAAGCCAAAAAAAGTTGATCTCATAGAAATAAAAAGTAGAAAAGAGGATTCTAGAGGCTGGGAAGGACAGGGGGAAAGGGGGCTAGAAAGAGAGATTGTTAAAGGATACAAAATTACAACTAGATGGGGAAGTAAGTTCTAGTGCTCTATAGCACTGTAGAATTACTATAGTTAACAATATTATTAGGTAGTTTCAAATAGATAGAAGGAAAATACTGAATGTTCCAAATGCAAAGAAATGATAAATATTTGAGATGATTGATATGTTAATTACCTTCATCTGATCGCTATACATTGTATGTGCAGAAACATCACTGTGTACCACATACATATATACAATTATGTTCCAATTTTAAAAATTTAAAAAGTAAACAACCCTTGCCATATTGGGGTTGTGGTTAATAAAAAATTTTATGTTTAATGTACTTTGAATCTAGCTCTCAGTTGATGTTCCCCCACCCTAAACATTTCCACATCAGTAGCTTTGTTTCTATATGTTTTCTTTATAATTTTCTAACAAATTTAACAAATTTCATAGGAAACTTTGTTCAGAAAGGTAAAGTTGTGTTTCACTTTGATGTGGCGATTACTCTGTTTACTTTTAGAAATTTTAATTGTGTTCCCATGCAGCCACATGTTGATTAGATAAATATTTGAAAAAATTTTAATTTTTGTCCTTCACATATTTCTCTCAGAAGTTAAGATAACTTTGAGTTTAGCTAAGAATATTTCTGTTAACAAAATTTTTGTTTTGTATTCTTTTTTGTAGCAGGATTATTAGTTTTCATTAATTCTTTTTAGTCCACTTTAAAATTTTGGTACAGATAAAATTTATAATTATTTTAAAAGAAGTAAGTAGTTTGTTTTGCTCTATTAGAGACTCATCATTTGTACTGAATAAATACCTGGCAATTTTAGGCTTTCAAATACTGTTTTCATTTATTAACAATTGAAATTGCTGACACAAAATAGAGATGTAAACACTTTATGTTCCTTATATTAATCTTTTGCAGAGAACCTACCTCTGTAATCTTAAAGTGTATACTCTATTTTTCCCTTTCCCATATTACTTAGTTTTCCTGAATGAGTAACATAAATTAGTTATATAATACCAGCTACAAATACTGCTAAAAGAATAGAACTAAATTTAGTATATACCAGCCTTAATGTCTCTCTATACGAAGACTTTGTTGCTATTTCATATATCCATTGCTTTCTGATCATAATGTTTATTATATTTAACAAAGCAAAACCCAGAAATCACTTACAGGGTATGTTCTTGTATAGGTTCATATTTGGTACACTCTTCTGCAACATCTACATATAATTTTATGAAACAACATAATGTCAGTTATGTATAGAATGGTAGCCTTGAAACACTATAAGAATCTGAATCATCAAAAGTATAACCTATTAATTACTGTTTATTAAGCTTCTATTTGTTATAGACTATTGTATTCAGGGTTCTGGGGATTAAAAAGAAATGTAGAATAATCTTTCTATCGGGAAATGGAACTAATACTTATTTGACTACTGAGTATCAAGGAATGTGAAAAGCCACTCCCCTCTTTCCCTTTAAATGTGTAATTTAAATTAGCCTTCCTGAAAATCCTGTCAGAGAGGCAGTATGATTCTTATCCTGAAGCTGGTTAAAAAAATGAGCCTTGAATCCTCCACTTTCTAGCTCTCTGGAAACTCATTGAACTTCTCCATGCTTCAGTTTTCTCATCTATAATAGGGAGATAATATTTCTTATCTCTTAGAGTTGCGTGAGGATTAAATGATGTAATACTGCAAAGTGTTTAGAACATTACCTGGCACCTTCATAATAAAAAAAAAAACCTAAAAAACAATGCATGTACTCTATTACTGTTTCGTATTAGGAAAGAAGTTAGTTAACATGCCCAAAATTACAACCAGATCTGTTTGACTTTAAAAGACTTAGTTTTATACTGTAATGCTTACGCTTATCAGACCTTTAAGTCTGGATTTCGTAAACAAGTGAAGGTAGAATATGCCAAGTGACTAACATTAAGTGCTATAGCATACAGAGTACATAAAGATTTTAATCTACAGGGAAAAATAAGAGAGGAGATAGATGTTGCCCTTACCTTTATGATGAGAAGAAAGGCAGGGAAAAAATTAATAGACTACCTCAATATCTTGCTAGTCTGCAACTTCCATTATATCTCCTTTAACATCTTTTCCTTTGTATACATTGTCACCAGAGAAATCCTTGTAAAATTCTTCCTACATTGCTTAAATTCTCTACTTATAATCATTTCATAATAACAGTTTCTATTTTCTGGTTACCTATGGGCTAGGATAGGAGACAGCAAGTTTCTTTTCTTTTTTCTTTTTTTTCTCTGCTTTTCTCTTCTTTCTCTTTTCTCTTCTTTCAGTGGTGGAGTCTCACTGTCACTCAGGCTGGAGTGCAGTGGTACAATCTTGGTGTAACCTCTGCCTCTCAGGTTCAAGTGATTCTCCTGCTTCAGGCTCCTGAGAAGCTGAGGTTACAGACACACACCACCACACCTGGCTAATTTTTGTATTTTTAGTGGAGTTGGGGTTTCACCATGTTGGTCAAGCTAGTCTTGAACTCCTCACCTCAAATGATCCACCTGCCTCGGCCTCCCAAACTTTTGAGATTACGGGCATGAGCCACCATGTCAGGCCTAGCGAGCTTTTTTCTGTAAAGGAACAGATGTAAATACTTTGGCTTTTTAGGTCATGTATTATCTCTGTTGCATATTCTTTTTGCTGAAATTTTTTGTTTTTTTAACAATTCTTTATGTTTTGTTGTTGTAATTCTTTTTTAATAATTCTTTAAAAATATAAAAACTATTCATTGCTGTCAAATCAGGCTGGATGCGGTTTATTGACTGACTCCTGTGCTAAGAGATTTACCTGAACTAACTCATTTCTTCCTGTGACAATCCTGGTAAAATTTATGTTATTAATTTCTGCTTTACAGTTGAGGAAACTGAAGCTTAGAGAGGCAGATTTGATGAAGGTCAAGTAAGTGACAGATTGAGGTCATTGGAATCCCCAAACTTGTGTACTTTCCAGGATATCTTGCTGCTTCCTATTACTTTTAAATAAGATGCAAATTTCTTAGCATTATTATTATTATTATTATTATTATTGAGACAAAGTCTTGCACTGTTGCCCAGGCTGGAGTACAGAGGCACAGTCTTGGCTCACTGCAACCTCTGCCTCCTGGGTTCAAGTGATTCTCCTGCCTCAGCCTCATAAGTAGCTGGGATTACAGGCACATGCCACCATGCCCGGCTAATTTTTTGTGTTTTTAGTAGAGACAGGTTTCACTATGTTGGCCAGACTGGTCTCAAACCCCTGATCTTGTGATTCTCCCACCTTGACCCCATAAAGTGCTGGGATTACAGACGTGAGTCACCACACTCAGCATTTCTTAGTATATGTAAGGGCCATGTTGATCTTGTCTTTGCTTGCTTTTCTAGTTTTCATATTTGTTACATCTTTCTCTCACGTATTCCCTGGCTTAGCTGTAGTGAATGACTTATAGCCTATATATGCCTACAATACTTTATACTTTATGACCTCACTGATTTCTTTAGTAATCTACTTCTGGTACTCCCTACTCTGGGAAACCTTACTTGGTACTTCCAGTCTTTGCTTTATGATCTTTTCTGTGCTCCTCTAGCATTCTGTGCGTTTTCATTCATAACACTTACACATTGTCTTGTGTTTAACTTTGGTTTATGTCTCTACTTTGCATTAGACTGTGAGGGGTTTTTTTTTTTTTTTTTTTTTAAGAGTTGGAGATCTTGCTATGTTGCCCAGTCTGGCCTTGAACTCCTGAGCTCAACAGATCCTCTCACTGTAGCCTTAAACTGTGAGATTTTTAAGGGCACAGATGATCCATGCCTCACCTCTGTAGCTTAAGTGTTTGATACATAGTAGGGCTTAATACAGTGTTTGGCGTGTAGTAGGGAATCGGAAAATGTTTATTAAATGAATGAATAATTAAATGGCGTTACAGACATGGAAATAATATCAACAGATCTATAGTTGCAGAAAAATGAGTCCAGGTTCAAGGGTGGTGAGTGGGAAAGTAAGTTATTTCCCATTAACTTCTAGGGCTTGAGTGGGAACATGAGGTTAATAAGGCAAATTGAAGCAAGATCATGGAGGGGAGCTTGAATACCTGGGTAAGGAATTTTAATTTTGTTCTGGAGTCATTTATACAAATATTTCAACTCTAGAGCAGCAAGTGGTTTTTAAATTCAAAACCTCAGGTCTCTTATTAATGCACAAATTTTATATTGTAATATTGCTTTAGATATTTTATAGAACATTCATTACCTATATAATTGTTTTGATTAATAGATACTGCCAGATGTAGCTCTGGAATATCATAATTATTAATACTACTACAGAAGACATTGGGGGCCATGGAATGATTTTGAGCAGGTTGGTGGCAGGTGACAGTTTGAAATTAGTATCTTTTTTTTTTTTTTTTTTGAGGTGGAATTTCACTCTTATGCCTAGGCTGGAGTACGATGGTGCGATCTTGGCTCACTGCAACCTCTGCCTCCTGGGTTCAAACGATTCTCCTCCCTCAGCCTCCCGAGTAGCTGAGATTATGGTCATGCACCACCACGCCTCGCTAATTTTGTATTTTTAGTATAGACGGAGTTTCTCCATGTTGGTCAGGCTGGTCTTGAACTGCCGACCTCAAGTGATCCACCTGCCTTGGCCTCCCAAAGTGCTGAGATTACAGGCATGAGCCACTGTGCCTGGCCTGAAATTAATTTTTTAAGAAGATTAATCTAGTTGAGATATTTGGAATCAGCTGGGGAGATGAGACTGGGAAGAAGGAGGCCTTTTAAAAGAAGTTAAAATATAAAGTGATAAGAAATAGATCTATGTTGGTTGGGATGGAAAAAAGCTTTCAAGTGAAATTAATGATTGAATATGAGGAAGTCAGAGACAAATAAGAAAAATGGAAGAGGCAGGTCAAGGAAAGATACTGTATATTTTGTGTTAATTAAATTGATTGCTGTGAATTTTATTGGAGTGATTTCTATTGTTGCCTGAATTTGGGCTCTACTTACTTCATGCTTGCATAAGTAGAATATCCTCATGATTGGTTTTCCTTTCTGCTGCTAATTCATGAATTCTTAATCTTTGGTGCTGTGGACCTTTTGGCAGTCTGGAGAAGGCTGTGAATTCTTTGTAGTATAACAATTTTAAGTGAGTGAAAGAAAGTTAGTAGGACTTAAAAGGAACTTGTTATATTGAAATGCCAAAATATATAAAACAAACTAATTTGTGATACAGTAATATATATGCTTCTCTGTTAATATGGTTAAGTAACATCTAGCAATGAGTCTAATTACCATAATTTTGGAGTACTGGTACACATAGATATTTTGAGATTTCTGTAACAACTATAATATGAAATGACAATGTAATTCTGTTAGTGACAGAAATCACAGGTACTGTTAATACTATTATGATAGATTGTTGAGGTTTGTGTGAAAATTTTGGAAATTAGTAAAAATAGTGATGTAATTTTTTTCTATATACATTCACAGGTTCGATTTATGGAACTCATGTTAATTATCTTTGCTTGTATTGTCTCCTGTTTTACTCTCATCTGTATATTTTTGTCATAGTAATGTACTTTTCTTTGCAGATGGTAGTATTTTTATTGCATCATGTCTGTTTTGAATATATGCTTTTTGTAAAAAAAAAAATTCAGATGATACTAAAATACATAGTTTTCTGGTTATCCGGCTTCTTGGAGATCAAGCTTGTTAGTAATATAATATATACAGTAGTCTCTCGGTATAGAGGGGATTGGTTCCATGACCCTTGTGCATGCCTAAGTCTATGCATAATACTGAAGTCTTACCACGTATACATAAGAAAAATTGGCCCTCTGCATACGTGGGTTTCTCATCTCACGAGTGCTGTATTTTCCATCTGTGTTTGGCTGAAAAAAGTACACATATGAGTGAACCTCTGCAGTTCAAACCCATGTTGTTCAAGGCTCAGCAGTAGTACTGTTATCTGTTTCTGGGCAATACATAACCACAAAAACATAACAGAGATGATTCATACTGTATATACTTTTTTAAAATTTGCTTTTCTTCATTTGAAAACATGATCTTTTTTTCATTAATAGATATACCTCATGCTTTAAAAAATTAGGATAAAAATTTGAGATATGTATTACATAACAACAAATGTTCACCATTTTAAAGTGTGTATTTCAGTGGTTTTACTACATTCACTGTGTTGTGAACCACCACTACTAGTGAATTCCAGAACATTTCCATAACCCACAAAAGAAACCTCATACTTAATATCAGTTAGTTTCAGTTCCCCCATCCATTGATAGTTTCCACTCTACTTTTTTCTCTATGGATTTGTTTCTTCTAGGATTTAATATAAATAGAATCATATAATATATGATCTTTTGTGTATGCTTTTTTTACTTAGCATATTTTCAAGATTCATGTCGTAGCATGTAACATTCCTTTTTATGGGTAAACAATATACATACTTGATTATTATGTTTCTTTTTTTCTTCATGTGTATGTTTTTGTGAGGATGTATGTTTTCATTTTTCTTGGGTATATACATAGGAATGGAATTGCTGGGTCTTATGTATTTCTGTGTTTAACTTTTTGGGGACCTGACAGATTTTCCACAGTAGAAACATACCTTATGCTTTTTTTTTTTTTTTTTTTTTTTTTTTTTTAGAGAAGGCGTTTTGCTCTTATTGCCCAGGCTAGAGTGCAATGGTGTGATCTCGGCTCACGCAACCTCAGTTTCCCGGGTTCAAGCAATTCTCCTGCCTCAGCCTCCTGAGTAGCTGGGACTATAGGTGTGTGCCACCACACCCAGCTAATTTTTTTTTCTTTAAGTAGACATGGGGTTTCACCATGTTGGCCAAGATGTTTTCGATCTCCTGACCTTGTGATGCAACTGCCTTGGTCTCCCAAAGTATTTGGATTACGGGCATGAGCCACCACACCCGGCTGATTGACAATTTATTTCTGTATTTTTGATGATTATCAATACTAATTCAGTGAAAAAACTTCTATGTACACCTTTGCACACTTTTTAAAAATAAGAATTTTTAGGAAAGGAATTGCTGAATCAAAATAATTACACATTTAAGATTTGATACATCTTGCCACATTGCCCTTTAGAAATGTTTTATAAGATTTTGCTCCCAACAATTGGGTGATGTATGCCTATTTTCCCAAACTCATATTCACTTATTAATTTTTGTCATTTTGATAACAAAAAGTCATATATATTTTAGATTTTGGAATTTTTTGACTGTAGTGGAGGTAATTCTTTTTCACATTTTTCCTTGGCCACTGCATTCTTTTGTGATTTGCCTGATCATGCCCTTCACCCTAAATTTTTCTATTGGGTGTCTATTTTTTTCTTATTACTTACTTTGCTAAGAGGTATTTATATATTAGAAACATTACCTTGTTTCTCATCAGTATTGAAGAGACTTTTTTCTAGTTTCTTGTTTATATTTTGACTTTATGACTTTGTTCTTTGCCTTATAGACATTAAATTTTTAAAACAGTTTATCGTTTTTTTTTTAATTTTTAATTTTTTTTTTTTTTTGAGGCAAAGTTTCATTCTTGTTGCCCAGGCTGGAGTACAGTGGCCCAATCTTGGCTCACCACAACCTCTGCCTCCGGAGTTCAAGCAATTCTCCTGTCTCAGCCTCCTGAGTAGCTGGGATTACAAGCATGTGCCACCATGCCCGGCTAATTTGTATTTTTAGTTAGAGATGGGGTTTCCTCCATGTTGGTCAGACTGGTCTCAAACTCCTGACCTCAGGTGATGCGGCTGCCTCGGACCCCCCAAAGTGCTGGGATTACTAGCATGTGCCACTGCACCTGGCCCTATCATTCTTTATAAAAGGCCTCTGCCTTACTTAGAATAAGTTTTCTGTACCCCAAGATTATAAAATACTTTTTCTGCATTTCCTTATGGGAATGTCTAAAATTTGGCGTGATTTAGTAGAAGCTTGGATTTTGTAGTTGGTCTTAACTATGTTCAAATTCCAGTCTAGCCACTTACTAGCTGTGAGGTGTTAGATGTCTGCACAACTTCTCTGTATTTCTCAGCTTCCTCATCTGTAAAATGATAGTTGGTAGTTAGAATCTATAATTTTGATAAACTCTCTAGCATACCATCTGGGCACATACTGGATATTCATTCAGCGCATGTTTTCTTTTCTCTGTCAGTTTATGTAAAATCTGGTCCGGAAGATAAGGGAGAGGAAAGTTTCAAGAAATAGTGTTGTCCTTAGTTTTCAAAGCCAGAGAAGCCGTGTGGGATAAGTACTGGCTGAAAAGATTGAAAATTCATTTAGTAATTAGGAAGTCATTTATGTTTAATGAAAACATTTTTTAGTAGTATAAGAGATAGCCATATTTTAATACAAAGAGAACCAAAACCTATATAACATACATAAAGGATATGTGCACATGCAACATATATCCATCATGATTTGTAATACCTGGGAGAAATAGTTGTAACTCTACTCTTTTTTCTTACTGCTGGGATGCTGGTAAGAGGATAGTGAGTGCTGACATACCGTATATTTATATTGTATAAATTGTACATAAATTTAGGTAATTTTTACTATTAATAGTTACACATTAAAATGTTTGTAACACACCTTACAATTTTTTATCAACCTAATTTAGAGCTGTTGTTCCATTGGAATCTTCTTAGTAGCTTTTTAATGGACTTTAATAGAATTTACACACATTCTTCACTAAATTACAGTTATTTATTAACAGCGTTATATTTCTTTTGTGGAAACAACTTTAAATACATTTTAGAAAGAAATGGGAAATTAATGTTTAAAATCTAGTAGCCATTATTTACATTTTTCTCATCTTGTTTCCTGTACTATAAGGTCTTTAGGGCAGGGGGACATAGTTTTTGCTGTGTTGCCCAGGCTGGAGTACAGTGGCTATCCACAAATGCAACCATAATTAACTATAGCCTCGGGCTTCTGACTTCAAGCAGTCCTGTGGCCTCAGCCTGTGAGTAGTTGGGACTCCAGGCACATACAGAGTACATGACTTATAATGGGTTTTTGATAAATATTTATAAAATGTTACATTCTCGCCCTGTTACTTTTTTGTCTTTTAGTAAAATAACTTCAAAATAAAGGTTCTAAAATTTGTTAAGAGATAAATAACTCTTCCTCAAGTGGAGTAATAATACACATGGATTGTGCTCAATTGGGTTTTAGAAAATGATATCAAATTCTATTCCTTGACTCTTAGTAACTAACTAAAAAAAATTTTTTTTAGTACGTTGTATGCATACTGTCATTATTCTGTCATCTTCAAAACAAAGAGGAGGAAATTCTTCTGTATTGGTTAGCTCAGGAGGAAGGTAATGAGTTTTAAGTAACAAAACAGGAAATGAGCTCCTCTGTGACCTCTGATGAGTTTGTGAAGTTGGCATTGTGACTGCAGGATTGAAATTGGGAAGAGCATTATATTTAGTTTGCTTTGTTGCTCTTGCAGAGTTATCTATTTACCAGGATAACTTAGGAATCAAAGTTAAAGGCTCTGCTACCTTTGTGGGAAATAATGAACAATAGTCTACCTTCTGCTGGCAAAATCTGGGTGTCTATATTTTTCAATGGCTGGTTTTTGCTTTCACATAGGCTCAGAGTATCCTTTTCCTGGAACCCAGCTTGACTCAAAGCAATTGTAAGTTCTCTTGTTCTTTATCCTTTTAATCAACTATTTTAGGAGCTAACCTTTCTGCTCAATACAAAGCGCCACCTTCTTGGCAGTCATTTGTATAAGTAGAGTGGATACCTTTGTAGGCATTTTATTCATGCCAAAAAGTTAAGGGTTAGCTCTTTGTTTAATGCTAGTGTTTTGCATCAATGTGAGTCAGCATTGGCCTTACCTTTCTTTTAAATCCTTTTGTAATTAAGATGTTGGTACCTTGGAACCCTTTCCTGGGTGGAGCTTTTCTTTATACTTTATCAAGTTTTATCTCAGACAGTTGGGTTACTAAGTTTTTTCTGTTTTACTCTACTGTTTTTAATGGAGACTTGTAGATTTTAGATATGGCTTACACACATTCTAAACCCTGGTTCTCAGAATAGTCATACTAGTTTTACCACCTCTTTACACATCTTTTATGTTTATCTAACATTGAAATATGGTATAATTTGATTCAGATCAAAAGTAAGGGATGGCTGTTATAGCTATTCTCAGACTTTCATATTGTTCAAAACTTTGTATACAAGACTTTTTTTTATTGGAGACAGGGTCTTGCTTTGTCGCCCAGGCTGGAGTGCAGTGGCATGATTATAGGCTCGTTGACCTCCTAGGCTCAAGTGATCCTCCTGCCTAAGCCTCCCGTGGAGCTAGTGCTCACTCACAGACACATGCCACTGTGCCTGGCTACTTTAAAAAAAATAAAAAATAAAATTAAAAATTAAAAAAAAAAAAAGTATATATATATATATATATATATATATATTTTTTTTTTTTTTTTTTTTTTTTTTTGGTAGGGATAGTGTCTCACTATGTTGCCTAGGCTGGTCTTGAATGCCTGGGCTCAAGCAGCCCTCCTACCTTGGCCTCCCAAAGTGCTGGGATTATAGGTGTGAGCCATAACACCTGGCCTTGGTATAAGACTTAATTTAAAATACTTTCCTGAAGAAATAAAAAAGCTAAAGTAATTAGCTTTGTGAAAAGGATTCATTAGTTCGGTTTTTGATACTATCAAGTTCAGTTTTCTAAACCAATTTTTTGAATTAGTTTTTTTTTTTTTTGATGTAGTTCAGCATTCTTAGTTTATATGCAGATGATTGTTTATATAAACAAACAGATATTAAATTTCTGAAAAAATACTCAATTATTGGATTTGTTACATACTACCAGAGAGGCAGAGCCTGAAATTGCAAGGTAGAAAAGGAAAAAGATGAAGGATTTTATATGAAGTGTTCAATTGTTACTTTAGTTTTTTCACATTTAAACACGTACTAAATCTTTCTCTAGAGGATTTGTTACTTTGAATGAAAGAGTTCTCATATGCTTGGTTTATATAGATGATATGTGATCCTTTTACAGATACTTTCGCAACTTCTTAATTTTGGTCTGAACATGTCCCCCCTCCCCCACCACCTTTTTTTTTGATACGAAGCTTCACTCTCCTCATCCAGGCTAGAGTCCAATGGCACAATCTCAGCTCACTGCAACCTCCATCTCCCGCGTTCAAGCAGTTCTCCTGTCTTAGTCCACCACCATGCCCAGCTAATTTTTGTATTTTTAGTAGAAGCAGGGTTTCACCATGTTGGCCAGGCAGGTCTTGAACTCTTAAACTCAGGTGATCCACCTGCCTTGGCCTCCTGAAGTGCTGAGATTACAGGTTTGAGCAATCACACCTGGTCTGAACATACTACTTTTGACTTTTTTTTTTTTTTTTTTTTTTTTTTGCAGTAGCAGGCTGAAGTGCAGTAGCATGATCATAGCTCACTGCAGCCTCCACCTCCTGGACTCAAGTGATCTTCCTGAGTAGCTGGGACTATAGGTGCATGCCATCATGCCCAGCAAATTTTATTTTTTTGTAGAGACAGGGACTTGATGTGTTGGCTAGGCTGGTCTTGAACTACTGGCCTCAAACAATCCTCTTACCTTGGCCTCCCAAAGTGTTGGGATTACAGTCATGAGCCACTGTGTTTGGCCTATTTAACAGTTATCAATTTCGGGCTATTATAAATAAAGCTATAAGAACATTTGTTTAAGCTTTGGGTGGATGAATGTTTTCATTTTTCTTTGGTAAATATCTAGGAGTGGAATGCCTGGGTCATATGGTAGCCGGATATTTAGCTTTTTTTTTTTTTTTTTTTTTGAGATAGGGTCTTGCTCCTTCACTCAGGCTGGAGTGCGGATGTATGGTCATGGCACAGTGTAACAAGCAATCCTTCCACCTTGGCTGCCTTAGTAGCTGGGATCACAGGTACATACCACCATGCCTGGCTAATTTTTTTTTTTTTTTTAATTAAGATGGGGTCTTACTATGTTGCCCAGGCTCATGTTGAACTCCTGGCTCAAGCAGTCCTCCCACCTTGGCCTCCCACCGTGTTGGGATTATAGGTGTGAGACACCATGCCTGGCCTGTTTACCTTTTTAAGAAATCTTCAGACTTTTTCCCAAAGTTTTACTATTTTGCATTCTCATCTGTAGTGTATAAAAGTTCCAGTTGTTTTTTTGCTTGATTTTTTAAAAAACTTTAGCCATTCTGATAGGCTGAAGCATAGAGTAGAATCTTATTGTGTTTTAATTTTCACTTCTCTAATGACTAATGACATAAAGCATCTTATGTACTTTTTTATCATCAATATATCTTCTTTGGTGAAGTGTCTATTGAAATGTTTTGCCCATTAGAATTTTTTTTGTTTTTTGACAGTTCTTCATGTTGGACATACATTCTTTATCATATACATGATTTCTAAGTATTTTTTCCTGGTATGTGTGTTCTTTTTTTAAAAAATTATTTATTTATTTTAGAGGCAAGATCTCACTCTGTTGCCCAGGCTGGAGTACAATGGCATGATCATAGCTCACCGCAGCGTCTGGGCTCAGGCAGTCCTACTGCCTCAGCCTCTTGAGTAGTTTGACTTTTTTTTTTTTTTTTTTTTAACAGTAGCAGGTTGGATATTCTGGACAAAGATTAAATTTTCCATTTAATATCTTCTGACCCAGTTGGCTACAGGACTACTGTAGGTGCCCGGCTGATTTTGTGTTAGTTTTGTAGAGATAGGGTCATGGTATATTTGCCTAGGCTGGTCTTGAACTCCTGGTCTTAAGTGCTCCTCCCTCCTTGGCCTCCCAAACTGTTGAAATTACAGACAGGAGCCACCATGTCCTAGTCTATTTTCCTAATAATTTTTTTCAGAGAGCAAAAGTTCTTGATTTTGATGAAGTCTAATTTATCAGTTTTTTGTTTTATGGATCATACTTTTGTGGTGTTGAAGAAATCCTTGCCAAACTGATAGTCACCAAGGTTTTCTCCTGTGTTTTCTTCCAGATATTTTATAATTTTGGCTCTTAAATTTAGGCATGTGATCCATGTTGAACAAAGAGTAGTCCCACCCTTATTTGTGGGGGATATATATTCCAGGACCTTCAGTGGATGCCTAAAACTGCAGTTACCGCATGAATTTCTGTTGCCTTTTTTCACAATGTCATGGTTGGAAGATTAATTCCTACTATAGATCTTGGCAACCTCATTATATGATTTTTTTCTTCCCTTATTAAATTGAGAATTTTCACTTAAAATGGAAGCGCCTTATGGTTTCTCTTTAGCATATCTGAATTTCCAGCATTACTACCCTTGTGCTTTGGGGCCATTAGTAAGTAAAATAAGGGTTTCTTAAACACACTCTGAGACTGACAGTCTGATAACTGAGACAAATACTGATTGACTAATGGACAGGTATCCTTAACAGTGTGGATATTCTGGACAAAGGGATGAATCATGTCCAAGCAGGACTGAATGAGGCAGCATGAGATTTCATCACACTGCTCAGACTGGCACACAATTTAAAACTTGTAAATTGTTTATTTCTGGAATTTTCCATTTAATATCTTCTGACCCAGTTGGCTACAGGTTACAAAGTTCAGTGAAACTATAGATAAGGGGTGGGGATGGAGGTCTACTATATATTTTATTTTTTTAATATAGTGTGAGGTAAAGTTTGAGGTTCATTTGTTTTAAATATGGTAATCTAATCACTCTAACACTATTAGTTAAAGATTATCCTCTCCTTTGAATATCCTTGGCAGTTTTTTTTTTTTTTTTTTTTTTTTTTTTTTTTTTTTTTTTGAGACAGCATCTCCCTCTGTCAGGCTGGAGTGCAGTGGCACCATCACAACTCACTGCAGCCTTGACCTCCTAGGCTCAAGTGATCCTTTCACCCCAGACTTCAAAGTAGTTAGGACCATAGGCACACCTCCATGCCCAGGTAATTTTTTGTATTTCTCTGTTAGAGATGGGGTTTTGCTGTGTTGCCCAGGCTTGTCTTGAACTCCTGAGCTCAGGCAATCTGCCTGCCTCGGCCTCACAAATTGCTGGGATTACAGGCATGAGCCACCACACCTGGCGTCTTTGGCAGTTTTGTTGAAAATTAATTGACCATATATGTTTGTGTTTGCTTCTAGGCTCTGTTCTCTTGATGTTTATCTTGTCAGTACTGTATTGCTATGATTACTGAAGCTACAAACTCTTGAAATTAGATATTGTATTAGTCTGTTCTCACACTACTGTAAAGAAATACCTGAGACTGGGTTATTTATGAAGAGAAGAGGTTTAGTTGACTCTTGCTTTGCAGGCAAGAAGCATGACTGGGAGGCCTCAGGAAACTTACAGTCATGGCAGAAGGGGAAGGGGAAGCAAGCATGTCTTACCATGGCAGAGCAGGAGAGAGAGAAAGAGAGAGCAAAGGGGAAAGTGCCACACATCCCCTTCAGACTACCAGCTCTCATGAGAATTCAGTATCACAAGAAAAATCAAGGGGGAAGTCCACTACCATGATTCAATCACCTCCCACCAGGCACCTCCCCCAACATGTGGGGATCACAATTTGAGATGAGATTTGGGTGGGGACCAAGAACCAGACCATATCAGTAGTGTAAATCCTCTAATTTTAGTTTTCCTTTACAAACCTTTTCAGTATTAGCTTTTCTAGGCCCTTTGTATTTCCATATATATTTTAGAATAAGCAGGTTAATTTTTATAAAAAATACATCATGGAGGGAGTAGGGCTGAAAAACTACCTATTAGATACTGTGCTTACTACCTGGATGATGTGATCTTTCATACCTTAAACCTCAGCATTATGCAATATACCCATGTAATAACCTTTTATGTGTACCCCTGAATCTAAAATAAAAGCTGAAATTATTTAAGATAAAAGAAAAAAGATCACTTTCAATGAATTAAAAAAAAAAAAACTCAGGTGTTTCACTGGGATTGTGTTAAATTTGTAGCTCAGTTTAGGGAGAATAACATCTTAATATTGATTCTTCTGACCCATGAATATAATGTATGTCTTCATTTATTTAGTTCTTTAATTTTTCTCAGCAATGTGTTATAGTTACCAGTGTACTGGTGTATTAGTCCATTCTTACACTGCTATAAAAACATACCTGAGACTGGGTAATTTATAAAGACAAGAGGTTTAATCAGCTCATGTTTCTGTGGGCCTTGTACAGACTTACAGTGGTGGAAAGTGAAGGGGAAGCAGGCACATCCTCACAAGGCCAGCAGGAGACAGAGAGAGAGAGAGAACAGGAATGAAGGGGGACATCCTAAACACTTTTCAAACAACCAGATCTCATAAGAATTCTGTCATGAGAATAGCAAGGGGGAAGTCTATGTGACTCAATCACCTCCCACCAGTCCCCTCCTCCAACACAGGGCACCACAACTGGACATGAAATTTGGGTGAGGACACAGAGCCAAACCATGTCAACTGGTTTGCATATCTTTTTAAATATTAATCTCTATTTTTTAATGTTATTGTAAATGATACTTTAAAGCAATTTACTGGCCAGTGTGGTGGCTCATGCCTGTAATCCCAGCACTTTGGGAGGCCAAAGTGGGTGGATCACCTGAGGTCAGGAGTTGGAGACCAGCCTGACCAACATGGAGACACCCTGTCTCTACTGAATATACAAAATTAGCTGACATGGTGGCACATGCCTTAATCTCTGCTACTCAGGAGGCTGAGGCAGAAGAATCACTTGAACTCAGGAGGTGGAGGTTACAGTGAGCCAAGGTCGCGCCGTTGCACACCAGCCTGGGCAACAAAAGCGAAACTCCATCCCCTCTCCAAGATTTACTTTTGCTTGTTCCTTGTGTGTGGAAATAAATACACTTGATTTTTTTTTTTTTTTTGGAGGGGGCATATTAATCTTGTATTTTGCTACCTGTTAAACTTATTCATTAGTTCTGGTAGTTTTTTGTAGATTCTATAGGATTTTTTACATTTATAATTTATCGTTTGTGAATAAAGATGAGTTTAATTCTTCTTTCCAGTTTCCATGACTTTTATATCTTATTTCTTGCTTGATTGTATGGGCTAGAATGTCTAGTGTAAACATGAATAGAAGTGAGAACTAACATCCTTGCCTCATTTCTGATCTTAGGAGGAAAACATTCAGAATTTCACCATTAATGTTAGCTCTAGATTTTTCATTGATGCCATTTATCAGCCTAAGTAAATTCCCTTTTACTTTTTAAATGAGGGTTTTTCTTTTTAAATAGAAATCACTCGTGGATTTTCAAATGCTTTTTTGCATCTATTAAGATGATGTTTATTCTTTTAAGTCTCTTAATAGATAGTTATTATTGTTTTGAATGTTTAAATCAACCTTGCTTCCATTCCTGGGCTAATCACCACTTAATATAATGATGGATCACTCATTTTATATTGCTGGGTTTGATTTGCTAAACTTCAAAAAAAAAAAACTTTCTTTGCATTTATGTTCATGAAGTACATAGTTTTCTTGTACTCTGATTGTCTCATTTTGGTATTAGGGTAATGTTTGCCTCAGCTTTATGGAAGAGTTTGTGTGGAGGTGGTATTATTTCTTCCATAACGGCTAACCAAGGTTGAGAACTACCAGACTATATATAATGTCTCTATTCTTCTATTTCTAAAATCTTTAATCTGTTTTCATACAAGAATGTACATATCCTATTATACATAAACAACAACTTCTGGTTTTATTAGTAAATTAACCTCCTTGGAAGTGGAGTGGGAGAAGTAAATAAGTTTTGCTATATGCAGCACAGAGCAAGTTAATGTTTTATTCAAATTTTTCATTGAAGTAGAATTGACTTCAAGGGACTGAGGATCTATGGGAGAAGAAAAGGTCAGATTTCATATACTAAGAGTGGTGTGCTAGAGTTGGTTTCTACTGGCTGGAGAGGTCCAGTTATCAATTTTTCAGGAATTTTGCAAGCCAATTATTAAATACAACCTATTAAAAGTTATATAAATATGTTAGAAAAAGATTGCTTCCTAATTATTTCATTGTATTCTATCATTATCTGTGCTTTTGAGCTTATTTACATACAAAATATAATGTTATGCTACCATCTCTTTCTAGCTCCTCAATCATTAGTATTTATTTGGTAGCTTGAAATCTGCCATTCATGTGGGACATGTTGCATCTTAAATGCATGTGGGAGTCTTTGCACTGTGGAAATGGGCAAATGCTTCATGTAGAGATTAATTTGTTGGTTGTTTAAACTTAAACCAATGGAGAAAATGTTAATCCAAATTAAATGTTAATATGTTCTGAGTCTGTTGTGAATAGCACAAAAAGTTGAGAAAATACTCTTTAAGTATTAGAAAGCCATTACAGGTTGGGTACCCTTTATTCGAAATGCCTGGGACCAGAAGTGTTTTGGATTTCAGATTTTGGATTTTTTTAAATTTTGAAATATTTGTGTTACACTTACTGGTTGAGCATTTCTAATCTGAAAATCTGAAATCCTCCAATCAGCATTTTCCTTTGAGCGTCACACTCTGAAATCTGAAATCTAAAAGTTTCAGATTTTAGAGCATTTTGGATTTCAGATTTTCAGATTAGCAGTACTCAACCTTTATCAGCAAGAAGTTACTTATGTCATTGATAAGCAAGTGAAGTTCTGACAAATCTGTGTTGCTTCATTTTGTCTTTTCAATGGAAATGCAGTGATCAGCCATCATTTATATTAGAACTACTATCATTGGTTGCAACCATAGGTTGTCTACAGAAATGAATTCAGCAACAAATCAACTAAAACATTTTGTGTCAATGGGCTACATGGAACTTTTTTGTTTTTTTGTTTTTTTGAGACGGGGTTTCGCTCTTGTTGCCCAGGCTGGAGTAAAATGGAGCTATTCTTGCTCACAAAACCTCTGCCTCCTGGGTTCAAGTGACTCTCCTGCCTCAGCCTCCCAAGTAACTGGGATTACAGGTGTCCGCCACCATGCCTGGCTAATTGTTTGTATTTTTAGTAGAGACAAGGTTTCACCACATTGGCCAGGCTGGTCTTTAACTCCTGACCTCAGTTGATCCACCCGCCTCGGTTTCCCAAAGTACTGGGATTACAGGTGTGAGCCACCGTGCCCAGCTGGCTATATGTAATTTACGATGAGTGTTGTATACTTTATTTTACAATTTTTAAGTTTCATGAGACACATATTAGTAAAATTGATAACATATACACCGGCACACTCTTACTCTGTAGAAAGCTTATCTGTCTTCTAATCTTGAGCAAATCCTGTGGTAGCCATGTTGGCTATGCCTGTCTCAGCTCCCCTACCCAACACCCAGAAATCAGTGGCTGCTGCTTAGTACTCAGCGAAATGCCTAGAATTCCTGTCAAGTTTCTTTGTTCTCCTGCTCTTTCCTCAGAGTTTTCCAGGTTCAGTGTATGAGATGGGGGCAGCATGATGTAGTCTTTGTTGCTGGGACTGTAGAGCCAGACAGCCTGGGTTAAATCCCCCACTGTGCCTCCCATTAACCATGTGACCAAAGGCAAATTTCAGAATGTCCCTATGCCTCTCTAAAATAAAGATAATTAAAACACCTCCAACTTAAAAGTTGTTGTGATTACTAATGTGTAAAACACTATAGATAGTGTTTGTCACCTATTTGGTGCATCGAATGATAGCTATATCCTGTTATTTGTCTCCATTTGGAAATCGCTGGGATGCTCAGCCTTTGGTATAATTGCCTTCTGCTTCTCCGCATCTAAAGACAATTTTGATTGGCCAGAATATCACCATCTTTCATCAAGAATTTTGGAATAAATAAAACTCATAACCTTTGATGTTTCCATTTCTCTCAGACATAATTTCTTTGCGTAGTACTTGATTTTCTAAATGCTTTTTTCAACAGATACTATACTCTGGACTCATGCTTAGGTCATATTTGTGCAGGTATTCTTAACCTTACCATCATTGGTGTTCTGGGCAAGATATTTCTTGTGGCGGCTGCCCTGAGTACTGTAGATATTTACAGCATCCATGACCTTTACCTACTAGATGCTGGTAGCACCCTTGCCAACCCATCCAAGTTGTGATGACCAAAACCATCTCTAAAGATTGCCAAATGTCTCCTGAGGGGCAAAATCATATCTGGTTGAGAGTCACTTTTTTAGAGTATGTGCTGCCATGGAAAACTGTGATTTGTTATTTTAGTATTTCTTGGGGAGAAATTCCTAATCAATACTTCTTTTTAGACTATCACTATTATTATTATTATTATTATTATTATTATTATTTTGAGATGGAGTCTTGCTCTGTCACCCAGGCTGCAGTGCAATGGCATAATCTCGGCTCATTGCACCCTTTGCCTCCATGGTTCAAGTGCTTCTCCTGTCTCAGTCCCCCGAGTAGCTGGGATTACAGGAGCATGATGCCACGCCCAGCTAATTTATGTATTTATAGTACAGATGGGGTTTCACCATGTTGACCAGGCTGGTCTTGAACTCCTAACCTCAAGTATCTGCTTGATTTGGCCTCGCAAAGTACAGGGAATACAGGTGTGAACTACCACGTCTGGCCAATTAATTTTGCTTAATATGCTTTTCTCATGTTTTCAGTTTAGCACAGCTACTTGATTTAGTTGCTGCCACTGGGATTGGTCAATAAGGGCATCTCAATTTTTTAAATTTTTATTTGCTAATTGTTCAAACTGATGCCTTTAAATATATCATTTTTTGCCTGAATAGGTGCCATGGATGTAGGCATCTAGGGAATTTTGGTGATTAACAACACCAAATCTAAACTTTTTTCTATGTCATTGCACTTTGGTTTCAAAAAGAAGAGACATAGCTTACCGATGATTTACTTCTTATGTTATGCCTAGAGGTTGTTGGGAAAATAAGTATTTTCTGTCTCAAGACAGGATATTACTGCTTGGGGATAATCTGTTATCCATGAACATTTGTAAATGACCTTTACATGCTTCAAAACAAACTAAAGTAACTCTGGGTAATTTTCTTTGAATTTAAAATTATTGAACAGCTGTTGAATAAATACAGTGCAAAGTATTCTTGGTAGTAAGTTTTTAAACATGCTTTTGAATATATGCTTTAGGTGTATTTATGTGTGGGAAAAATATGGTCTTGAATCTATAAATTAAGAACATGCAGTATTTCCTTTAGATGCAAGATTTTCCTTATTGGAATATTTTTCATAATACCAAATGATTTTAAAAATATTATGTGCATGTGAGTGATTTACAGTCTAAAATACCTACCATTTATTATTTACATAATAACCAAGCAAAATCAGATTAATTTTTCTCTATCAGAATATGAAAAAAACTTAGAAAAATATCGGTACAACAGAAGAATGAGCCTTAGAGAAATTATATGCCGTTAATATTAGGCTTGTATTAACAAAGCATTTTACAAAAACCGTAAATGTTCTGCTTTTGCTCAAAGAAAATATGAATGTTTAAATGGACACTGAACATTTTACATACCCATTTATTTTGTGAATCTGTAAGTATTCTTAAACTTCTTCCTATACTTGGCAGTATTTTATTTCTCATTTTATTAATCTTTGCTTTTTGGTTTTATTAACCATACACGTTTTTTACATATCTTGATAGTTTGCAGCTGTCTTTAGGTAATATATAACTTTCCCAATATTGATAACATGCTAGGCTGTCAGAAATATGACAAAGATTATTATTACTATTTTTTTTTGGAGGCAGAGCCTCGCTCTGTCTGTCACCTAGGCTGGAGTGCAGTGGTGTGATCTTGGCTCACTGCAGTCCCCACTTCCTGGGTTTACAATTTTCCTGCCTCAGCTTCCCGAGTAGCTGAGATTACAAGTGTATGCCACCACACCTGGCTAATTTTTGTATTTTCAGTATAGATGGTGTTTCACTTTGTTGGCCAGGTTGGTCTGGAACTCTTGACCTCAAGTGATCCACCCGCCTCAGCCTCCCAAATTGCTGAGATTACAGGTGTGAGCCACTGCACCTGGTTGACATTATTTTTTAAAATGTGAATGTTTTATGCATATCTTCAAATATGGCCAAATGCCTTTTTATTTTTTAGTTTAAAAAACCCTTTGTAAACAACAATGAGAAAGCAGTGTACCTCTTAGAATGGCCAAATCCAAAACACTGACAACACCAAATGCTGAGGAGGATGTGGAGCAATGGAAATTCATTGTTGGTGAGAATGCAAAATAATACAGCTAATCTGGAAGATAATTTGGCAGTTTCTTAAAAAACTAAGCATACTTTTACCATATGATCCCACAATCATGCTCTTTGGTATTTACCCAAATGAATAAAAAACTTAGGTCTACACAAAAACCTGCACATGAATTTTTATAGCAGCTTTATTCATAATTGTCCAAACTTGGAAGCAACCAAGATGGCCTTCAGTAGGTGGGTGGTTAAATAAACTGTGGTATATCCAGACAATGATGTGTTATTCAGTGCTAAAAAGAAATGAGCTATCAAGCTATGAAAAGACATGGAGGAAACTTAAAATGCATAATACCAAGTGAAAGAACCCAGTCTGAAAAGACAACACACTGTATGAGTCCAACTAAATGACACTCTGGAAAAGGCAAAACTATGGAGACAGCAAAAAGATGAGTGATTACCAGAAAGAGGGGGAGAGGGAATGATAAATAGGCAGAGCATAGAGGATTTTTAGGGCATGCTTTATATTTTAAAATTTGTAGTTGTATTTAGCATGGGAATCACACACACACACATATAATTATTTTTTTTTTTTTGAGACAGGATATTGCTTTGTCACTTAGGCTGCAGTGGCACAGTCACTAGTCATTGCAGCTTCCACTTCTTGGACTCAAGCAATCCCCCCACCTCAGTTTCCCAAGTAGTTGAGAACACAGGCACATGTAATGATGCCCAGCTAATTTTTGTATTTTTTGTAGAGACAGGGTTTTGCCATGTTGCTCAGGCTGGTCTCAAATTCCGGAGCTCAAGCCATCTGCCCGTCTCAGTCTCCCAAAGTGCTGGGATTACAGGCATTAGCCACCATGCCTGGTCTTTTTTTTTTGAGACTGGATTTCTCTCTCTTGCCCAGGCTAGAGTGCAGGGGCTTGATCATGGATCACTGCAGCCTCAACCTCTCAGGCTGGAATCTTCCTGAGTAGCTGGGACTATAGGCACATACCACCACCCCAGCTAATTTTATGTTTTTGTAGAGACAGGGTCTTGCCATGTTCCTTAGGCTGGTCTTGAAATACTTGCCTCAAATAGTCTTCCCACCTTGGCCTCCCAATGTGCTAAACAAAAAAATGACTTTTTCCCCCTTTGGCTAGAAGTTCTTTGCATTGTATCTGAATATTTTGTTAATGAGAAAATTGAGTTGACTAAACTTGCATTGACGGGGGAGGTGGGGAGTGTGTACTCAGCATAGTCAGTTTGTAGGATATCTTAAGTTTTTCTTCGCAAACAAGCAGTTAGAGGGTTTGCTATCACTCACTGATACTGAGTTTGACTAAGAGCTATATGATTAGCTAAATAATTTAACAGTCTGTGAGACAACTCTGCACTGAATCATTCTATGTTGACCTTATTCTGTTTTGGCCTAAAATCCATCCCATTCAAGCATACATGCTGTAGCTACTTAAAATTTAAAAATTGAAAACATTAGGTTTATTGTAGTGAAATACTGCTGATGCTTGGAAGGGGAGTTGGTAGAAAATTTAAATCAATTGATTTATTTATGAAAAGAGAGAAAGGAGACATACTGTCATATAGATATGGCTATATTAACTACCTCGTTCTTGTTGAGAATAAACTCTTGTCTTTAGGCTTAGGTTGAATTCCTGAAAGTGGCATCATATTTTATTGCCTTGTGGGTTTTTTTTTTTTTTCATTTAGAATGAGGTTAATTTTTTATATATGCATTACACATTTGTACTTTTTTCATGAATTGCCTATTACTATTATTTTTATTTTGGATATGGAGTCTCTCTCTGTCACCCATGCTGGAATGCAGTGGCATGATCTTGGCTCACTGCAATCTCTGCCTCTCGGGTTCAAGCAGTTCTGTCTCAGCCTCCTGAGTAGCTGGGACTCCGAGGCGCATGCTGCCATACCTGGCTAATTTTTTGTATTTTAGTAGAGATAGAATTTCACTGTGTTGCCCAGACTGGTCTTGAACTCCTAAACTCAGGCAGTTTACCCGCCTGAGCCTCCCAAAGTGCTGGGATTACTGGCATGAGCCACTGTGCCTGGCTGAATTGCCTATTACTATAATATGTTCTCTGTCATTTAAAAAGGTAGTATGCAATCTCTTCGTGTATTTAAAACTGTTAACCTTATGCATGTCATAAATATCTTATTTTACTTGTCATTTTGTCCTATATAATGTAGAGGAGGTTTGAATTTTTAGGTAATCATATAAATATATCTTTTTCTTTGTTTCTGTTTTTGGATTCCTGCCTAAAGAGATCTTTTCCACTCCTTTTTTTTTTTCCCCTACAATTTGTTTACATATATTTTTTGAGACGGAGTCTCACTTTGTCGCCACGCTGGAGTGCAGTGGTGCGATCTCAACTCACTGCACCCTCCACCTTCTGGGTTCAAGTGATTTTCCTGCCTCAGCCTCCTGAGTAGCTGGGACTACAGGCACGTGCTATCACGCCCAGCTAATTTTTGTATTTTCAGTAGAGATGAGGTTTCACCAGGTTGGCCAGGATCGTCCTGATCCCTTGACCTTGTGATCCGCCCACCTGGGCCTCCCAAAGTGCTGGGATTACAGGTGTGAGCCACCATGCCCAGCTGTACTCCAAGCTTTTAAAAACCTGTTCACTTGCATTTTACCTTAATATGTAAAAAAATGAAATCTTGAATATATTTATTAAATCTTGGAATGTGATGGAGCTATTTTAACTTATTTTTTGCCATAACTGTTGCCACTTGTGGAATATAGATTTCCCACTAATATTGGAATAAAAAATAAGTTTTGTCAAAGAAAACGGATTTTCAGATTTATGATATTAGTGTGAGAGATCATTTTGAGGATTCTCAAACTTTAAAGACAAGGAATTTATAATTTATTGAAGGCATATATCTGAGGCAGATCAACATAGTAGAATTGGATTGGAATTCCGGTCCTTCTGCTTGCCAGCAAGCTTGTTAAACCGCTTTATAGCACAGTTTTTTGAATGCTAGAATTGAAATAGTAATACCTGCTTACAAGATTGTTGTGAGAAATGCATTAAGTGAAATAAAGTTAAGTAAATTACTTATATGAGTAGCCAGTGGTTGGTAGTTACAGTATTGGTGATTATTGTCATCATCATTTGCTGCCTCTAAAGAATCCCAAGGCTGGGCGTGGTGGCTCACGCCTGTAATCCCAGCACTTTGGGAGGCCAGAGTGGGCGGATCACGAGGTCAAGAGATCAAGACCATCCTGGCCAACACCGTGAAACCCCGTCTCTACTAAAAATACAAAAAAATTAGCCGGGTGTGGTGGCACGCACCTGTGGACCCAGCTACTCAGGAGGCTGAGGCAGAAGAATCGCTTCAACCCAGGAGGCGGAGGTTGCAGTGAGCTGAGATTGCACCACTGCACTCCAGCCTGGTTGACAGAGCAAGACTCCATCTTAAAAAAAAAAAATCCCAAATTTAGAAATAGATAGTATGGTCTACTCTAAATGGATTCTCTGAGTTTCAGAGAAGAGTTTTAGTACACATTTTAGATTTGAGTCTTGTGCTAACTGAATGAATCTCTTCACTACACTAGTGATTGTAATTGTGTATGCTGAAAAGCTGGGGGTAAGTGTAATGTAATGCCATGCTATAGTTTGTTTTTATGATGGCAGTGATAAGAGTATTTTTGTATTTAATATACATACAGGAATTTTAAGGCATTTGTAATGTTTTAAGAATGTGATAATGGCCAGGCGCAGTGGCTCACACCTGTAATCTCAGCACTTTGGGAGGCTGAGATGGGAGTTCGCGACCAGCCTCGCTAATATGGTGAAACCCCATCTCTACTAAAAATACAAAAATTAGCCGGGTGTGGTGGTGTGCACTTGTAGTTCCAGCTACTCAGGAGGCTGAGGCAGGAGAATCACTTGAACCCGGGAGGTGGAGGTTGCAGTGACCCAGATGGTGCCGCTGTACTCCAGCCTGGGCAACGGAGAGACTCCATCTCAAAAAAAAAAAAAAAAGTTCTGATGTCGGGGAATGCTGGGAAGATGGCCGCCTAAGAACAGCTCAGGACTTCAGCTCCCAGTGAAAGTGCAGAGGGTGAGTGGATGCCGCATTTCCAGACGAACTCTTATTGCCCACAGACCAGGAGATACCCAGGCAGAGGGGTCGCCAGCTTCGCGGTCCCAGCCGGTGCGGCTGTTTTGGCCCCTGTGGGGCTGATTCCGCCCGCGCAGCTGCTGTGATCACGCCCTGTTGCTGCGGTTCTCCGTACAAAAGCCACTGGTCTGGGAGCCCTCTTAGCTGGCGAGCAGAGCCCTGAGACGGCAGAGTTGCCCATTCATCTGAAATAGTGAGTCAGGCCAGGAGATTCCTAGGCAAAAAATCCGCCAGGAGCCGGCGCCACAGTTCGAGCCGACTCCGTGAGTCGCAGCACGGGAGATCCCGGGGCCTTTTCAACAAGCGACCTGAACGCGGGGTCGTTCAACTTAAAAGAAAAGACTCTGAGTCAGGGAGCCAGGTGATCAGGCTCAGTTGGTCCCACCCCTCCACCCCCAACAACAACGAAAACAAAAACAGTAATTGGAAACCCTCTGGGTTGAGCCCTCCAAACCAAGCACAGCTGAACCGGGACGGTCCGGCTCCGTGGGGGAGGGGCTTCCGCCATTACTGAGACTCTCCACCCCTATGGAGGCAGGCTGCCGTTGCCGAGGCAACCTGCCACAACTGAGAGAATCCGCCATAACAGAGGCAGGGCCACCGTTGTCGAGACAGTTCTAACTACGCCCATATAAAAAGGACTACAGAGAAGAGCTCAGGGCAGCTGGGCGGAGCCCACAGCAGCTCAGCAAAGCCCCTGCGGGCAGGCAGTGGCTAGGCCTGCTGCTAGCTGGGCGGGTCAGACCTGAAAGAAAAATCAAAAGCAGTAGTGCAACGGAAACTCATAAAGCTCCAACTCCCTGGGACAGAGACAGACAACAGGTGGATAAACCCACAAAAATGGGAAGAAACCAGCGGAAAAAGGATGAAATCTCCCGAAACCAGAACACTTCTTCTCCTAAAAGGGATCACAACTCCTCACCAGTAAGGGAACCAGACCGGATGGAGAAGGAGGGTGATGAAATGACAGAATCAGACTTCAGAAGGTGGGTAGTAAGAAACTACAATGAGCTGAAAGAACATGTTCTAACCCAGCGCAAAGAAAATAGGAACCTTGAAAAAAGATTGGATGAACTGCTGACGAGAATGGACGGCATAGAGAGGAGTATAAGTGAATTGATGGAGCTGAAAAATGCAACACGAGAACTTCGTGAAGCATGCACAAGCTTCAACAGCCGAATTGACCAAGCAGAAGAAAGGATATCAGAGGTCGAAGATCAACTAAATGAAATAAAAAGAGAAGGCAAGAACAGAGAAAAAAGCATAAAAAGGAATGAACAAAATCTTCAAGAAATGTGGGACTATGTGAAAAGACCTAATCTACGTCTGATAGGTGTACCTGAATGTGATGAAGAGAATGAATCCAAGCTGGAAAATACTCTTCAGGATACTATCCAGGAAAACTTCCCCAACCTAGCAAGGCAGACCAATATTCAAATCCAGGAAATACAGAGAACACCACAAAGATATTCCTCAAGAAGAGCAACCCCAAGGCACATAATCGTCAGATTCACCAGGGTTGAAATGAAAGAGAAAATGCTAAGGGCAGCCAGAGAGAAAGGTCGGGTTACCCACAAAGGGAAGCCCATTAGACTCACAGCAGATCTCTCAGCAGAAACCCTACAAGCCAGAAGAGATTGGGGGCCAATATTCAACATCCTAAAAGAAAAGAACTTTCAACCCAGAATCTCCTATCCAGCCAAACTAAGCTTCATAAGTGAAGGAAAAATAAAATCCTTTGTGAACAAGCAAGCACTCAGAGATTTCATCACCACCAAACCTGCTCTACAAGAACTCCTGAAAGAGGCTCTACACATATAAAGGAACAACCAGTACCAGCCACTCCAAAAACACACCAAATGGTAAAAGAGCATCAACACAATCAAGAATCTGCATCAACTAACCAACAAAACAGCCAGGTAGCATCAAAATGACAGCATCAAATTCACACATAACAATACTATCCCTAAATGTCAATGGACTAAATGCCCCAATCAAAAGACACAGACTGGCAAATTGGATAAAAAGCCAAAACCCATCAGTGTGCTGTATCCAGGAAACCCATCTTACATGCAAGGATACACAAAGGCTCCAAATAAAGGGATGGAGGAAGATCTACCAAGCAAATGGAGAGCAAAAAAAGGCAGGAGTTGCAATTCTCATCTCTGATAAAATAGACTTTAAAGCAACAAAGATCAAAAGAGACAAAGAAGGACATTACATAATGGTAAAAGGATCACTGCAACAAGAAGAGCTAACGATCCTAAATATATACGCACCCAATACAGGAGCACCCAGATACATAAGGCAAGTTCTTAATGACTTACAAAGAGACTTAGACGCCCACACAATAATAGTGGGAGACTTTAACACCCCATTGTCAATATTAGACAGATCATCCAGACAGAAAATCAACAAGGATATCCAGGACCTGAATACAGACCTGGAACAACCAAACCTAATAGACATTTACAGAACTCTCCACCCCAAATCCACAGAATATACATTCTTCTCAGCACCACATCACACCTACTCTAAAATTGACCACATAATTGGCAATAAATCACTCCTCAGCAAATGCAAAAGAACAGAAATCATAACCAACAGTCTCTCAGACCACAATGCAATCGAGTTAGAACTCAGAATGCAGAAACTAACTCAGAACCGCACAGCTTCATGGAAACTGAACAACTTGCTCTTGAATGTTGACTGTATAAACAATGAAATGAAGGCAGAAATAAAGATGTTCTTCGAAACCAATGAGAATGAAGACACAACATACCAGAATCTCTGGGACACATTTAAAGCAGTCTCTAGAGGACAATATATAGCAATGAGTGCCCACATGAGAAGAAAGGAGAGATCTAAAATTGACACCCTATCATCAAAATTGAAAGAGCTAGAGGAGCAAGATCAAAAAAACTCAAAACCTAGCAGAAGACAGGAAATAACTAAGATCAGAGCAGAACTGAAGGAAATAGAGACACAAAAAACTCTTCAAAAAATCAATAAATCCAGGAGCTGGTTCTTTGAAAAGATCAACAAAATAGACAGACCACTAGCCAGATTAATAAAAAAGAAAAGAGAGAATAACCAAATTGATGCAATAAAAAAACGAGCCGGGCGCGGTGGCTCAAGCCTGTAATCCCAGCACTTTGGGAGGCCGAGGCGGGTGGATCACGAGGTCGAGAGATTGAGACCATCCTGGTCAACATGGTGAAACCCCGTCTCTACTAAAAGTGCAAAAAATTAGCTGGGCATGGTGGCACGTGCCTGTAATCCCAGCTACTCAGGAGGCTGAGGCAGGAGAATTGCCTGAGCCCAGGAGGCGGAGGTTGCGGTGAGCCGAGATCGCGCCATTGCACTCCAGCCTGGGTAACAAGGGCGAAACTCCGTCTCAAAAAAAAAAAAAAAAAAAAAAAAAAAAAACGATAAAGGGGATATCACCACAGATTCCACAGAAATCCAAACCATCATCAGAGATTATTACAAACAACTCTATGCACATAAACTAGTAAACCTGGAAGAAATGGATAAATTTCTGGACACCTGCATCCTCCCAAGCCTAAACCTGGAAGAAGCCGAAACCCTGAATAGACCAATAACATGGTCTGAAGTCGAGGCAGCAGTAAAGAGCCTACCACCCAAAAAAAGCCCAGGTCCAGATGGGTTCACAGCTGAATTCTACCAGACATACAAAGAGGAGCTGATACCATTCCTTCTGAAACTATTCCAGACAATCCAAAAGGAGGGAATTCTTCCCAAATCATTTTACGAGACAAACATCATCCTGATACCAAAACCCAGCAGAGACTCAACAAGAAAAGAAAATTTCAGGCCAATATCCATGATGAACATAGATGCAAAAATCTTCAATAAAATACTGGCAAACCGATTGCAACAGCATATCAAAAACCTCATCCACCATGATCAAGTAGGATTCATCCCGGGGATGCAAGGCTGGTTCAGCATACGCAAGTCCATAAACGTAATTCACCACATAAACAGAACCAAAGACAAAAACCACATGATTATCTCAATTGATGCAGAGAAGGCTTTTGACAAAATTCAACAACGCTTTATGCTAAAAACCCTCAATAAACTAGGTATTGATGGAATGTATCTCAGAACAATAAAAGCTATTTATGACAAACCAACAGCCAATATCATACTGAATGGGCAAAAACTGGAAGCATTCCCTTTGAAATCTGGCACTAGACAAGGGTGCCCTCTCTCACCACTCCTATTCAATATAGTACTGGAAGTTCTAGCCAGAGCAATCAGGCAAGAAAAATAAATAAAGGGTATCCAAATTGGAAAGGAGGAAATCAAATTGTCTCTATTTGCAGATGACATGATTGTATATCTGGAAGACCCCATCATCTCAGCCCAAAATCTCCTGAAACTGATAAACAACTTCAGCAAAGTCTCAGGATACAAAATCAACGTGCAAAAATCACAAGCATTCCTATACACCAGTAATAGACTTCAAGAGAGCCAAATCAAGAACGAACTGCCATTCACAATTGCTACAAAGAGAATAAAGTACCTAGGACTACAACTAACAAGGAACGTAAAGGACCTCTTCAAGGAGAACTACAAACCATTGCTCAACGAAATAAGAGAGGATACAAACAGATGGAGAAGCATTCTATGTTCATGGTTAGGAAGAATCAACATCGTGAAAATGGCCATACTGCCCAAAGTAATTTACAGATTCAATGCTATTCCCATCAAGCTACCAATGACCTTCTTCACAGAACTGGAAAAAAACACCTTAAACTTCATATGGAACCAAAAGAGAGCCCGCATAGCCAAGTCAATTCTAAGCAAAAAGAACAAAGCAGGAGGCATCACACTACCGGACTTCAAACTATACTACAAGGCTACAGTAATCAAAACAGCATGGTACTGGTACCAAAACAGAGATATAGACCAATGGAACAGAACAGAGGTCTCAGAGGAAATACAACATACCCACAACCATCTGATCTTCGACAAACCTGACAAAAACAAGCAATGGGGAAAGGACTCCCTGTTTAATAAATGGTGTTGGGAAAACTGGCTAGCCATGTGCAGAAAGCAGAAACAGGACCCCTTCCTGACACCTTACACCAAAATTAACTCCAGATGGATTAAAGACTTAAACATCAGACCTAATACCATAAAAACCTTAGAAGAAAATCTAGGCAAAACCATTCAGGACATAGGTGTAGGCAAGGACTTCATGACCAAAACGCCAAAAGCAATGGCAACAAAAGCCAAAATAGACAAATGGGACCTAATCAAACTCCACAGCTTCTGCACGGCAAAAGAAACAGTCAGTAGAGTGAATCGGCAACCAACAGAATGGGAAAAAATTTTTGCAGCCTACCCATCTGACAAGGGGCTGATATCCAGAATTTACAAAGAACTAAAGCAGATCTACAAGAAAAAAACAAACAAGCCTATTCAAAAATGGGCGAAGGATATGAACAGATACTTTACAAAAGAAGACATACAGGAGGCCAACAAACATATGAAAAAATGCTCATCATCAGTGGTCATCAGAGAAATGCAAATCAAAACCACATTGAGATACCATCTCACACCAATTAGAATGGCGATCATTAAAAAATCGGGAAACAACAGATGCTGGAGAGGATGTGGAGAAATAGGAACACTTTTACACTGTTGGTGGGAATGTAAATTAATTCAACCATTGTGGAAGACAGTGTGGCGATTCCTCAAGGACCTAAAAATAGAAATCCCATTTGACCCAGCAATCCCATTACTGGGTATATATACAAAGGATTATAAATCATTCTACTACAAGGACACGTGCACACGAATGTTCATTGCAGCACTGTTTACAATAGCAAAGACCTGGAACCAACCCAAATGCCCAACGATGATAGACTGGATAGGGAAAATGTGGTACATATACACCATGGAATATTACGCAGCCATCAAAAACGATGAGTTCACGTCCTTTGTAGGGACATGGATGAACCTGGAAACCATCATTCTCAGCAAACTGACACAAGAGCAGAAAATCAAACACCATATATTCTCACTCATAGGTGGGTGTTGAACAATGAGAACACATGGACACAGTGAGGGGAGCACTACACACTGGGGTCCTTTGGGGGGAAATGGGGGAGGGGTGGGAGGTGGGGAGGTGGGAAGAGATAGTATGGGGAGAAATGACAGATACAGGTGAGGGGACAGAAGGCAGCAAACCACACTGCGAAGTGTGTACCTATGCAACAATCTTGCATGTTCATCACATACCCCAAAACCTAAAATGCAATAAAAAAAAAAAAAAAAAGAATGTGGTAACTAAATTAGTAGAGAATATAGGCCCACTAAGATGTGTAACTAGAAGCAATGTTGTTGAGTAGAGGAAAATAAAAGGGAATGAAGGAAGCAGGCAACTAGAAGTGGTAGTGGAGTTTATTATTATTATTATTGTTATTATTTTTGAGACAGAGTCTCGATTTGTGGTTCAGGCTGGAGTATACTGACACGATCTTGGCTCACCGCAATCTCTGCCTTCTTGGTTCAAGTGATTCTCCTGCCTTAGCCTCCTGAGTAGCTGGGATTACAGACTCCAGCCACCTTGCCTGGCTGGTGTTTGGCGTTTTTAATAGAGATGGGGTTTTGCCGTCTTGGCCAGGCTAGTCTTGAACTCCTGACCTCAGGTGATCCACCTATGCTGGCCTGCCAAAGTGGTGGGATTTACAGGTGTGAGCCACGGTGCCCATCCTCCTTTATTATTAGACTCTTACGGATGGCAAATTGTTTACATGAGGAAAAAGATTTATAGGAAACAGTCAGTAAAACATAAACTGATTTTTGAAGCTTTCTGTTTTTACCTACAGAATGCCATCTCTCCATGACTCTGGTGATATTTTTCAGCAACCCCTGAACTGTTTGTAGATGTTGCATCACCCTCTCTTCTCATGTTATTTCTTTTTTAAAAAAAATTTAGGCCGGGCTTTGACTCACACCTGTAATCACAGTACTTTGGGAGTCTGGGGTGGGTGGATCACTTGAGCCCAGGAGTTCAAGATGAGCCTGGGGTACATGGTGAAACCCTGTTTCTACAAAAAATACAAAAATTAGCTGGGCATGGGGTGGTATGCACATGTAGTCCCAGCTACTTGGGAGGTTGAGTTGGGGGATCACTTGCACCCAGGAGATGAAGACTCCAGTGAACCAGGATCATGCCACTGCACTCCAGCCTGAGTAACAGAGTAAGACCCTGTCTCAAAAATTTTTTTAATTTACTATTTTTTTTTTTTT